>NW_025999932.1:34009120-34068715 GCF_001458135.2 Marmota marmota marmota
GAGTGGGAGCTGTTTACTGTAGGACAACAGAGGTATTTATACATTTTGCACAGCTTATCTTAATTAGCATAAACTAGATACATCAGTCAACCAATAAGGAATCTCCACACTTAATGGCTCGCTGGCGTTACTTCGCAAACCACTCCCCCTGGCAAAATTCCAGGCGCCATCCTGACTTGTTTACAGACTCTAACACTTTCCAGCCCCTGAGCTTCTTTCTCCTGATGGACAGGTTCAAACCTAAGATTTCGAATCCAGGTTTATAAGCAAGTGTGATTTGGGAGAGGGCCTCCAGGATGCTGCTAACCTGCTGTCTTGAGCCAAGAGATAGAGTCATGGGTGTGTTCGTTTGATGATCATTCATCAAGCTGTGCATTCACGACTGTGTACTTTTTAAAAACTGATGCATTGTTATACATGGTGAGATTGTTATTTATTCACACATGCACATAACATAATTTGTTCACCTTTTCCCCCAGTATCTTACTTTCCCTCCCTTCTTCCTTCCCCCTCGCTTCCCTCCTCCTCCTTACTGACCTACCTTGTACTTCACTGTGAACTTTTCTATGCGTACAGTACAATCCAATAAAAGGCTACATAAATAAGCATGATGGTTTGCATTGACTTAGTCTTTTTTTTTCATGGATCCTGTTTTGAGCTAGTTATTACTTGGAATAGAAGAATACAATAGTGAAGCTTAAGCTGTGATCACCTCATATTTCTAATGGGGATCTTAGAGGCCATACATATTTTCAGCTAACACATAAAAACTCATTCTTTTCATTCCTGCAGGTGGAGACAAAGCTATATCATTCAATTCTAAGCCCTTTGTTAAGAAATCTTTACTTCCAACTAGAAATAAGTTATTGTCCTTGACAAGAGCATGGCGGTCACAGGGCTAGTGGGTTATTATTTAGAAATTTGCTGATGCTCAGCAGCCCAAAGGCCTGGAATTTTTAATAACTAACATTTGTTTGTTCATTTTTTTTTCTAGTTTTCTTTTTTTTTCCATTCTTAATGTCATAACTGAACACAATACCTTATTTTAAAATTGATTTACTCTCTTCTGTTTCATGTTAAATTTTCATAGTCAGGAACTGTGTCTTCTATTTTAAAATGGTGTTATAGTTGGCAGAGTTACTCATGTGCTTGTGAGATTGAAAAGGACAGTACTTCCCAGAGGCCTTCTTAGACTAGATACCAATTCAAACTAACCTTGAGGAACCAGATAGTCTATATCATGAAATATAGCCTCCAATTCAGACTCTGACTCCACACCAGCAAACGACCCAGAATCTGTCTCAATTTAATCCCAGGACATTATATATCTGTCAGCCTGTGTCCTCCATCCTTAGTTTAGGAATGGCCATATACAATTCTAACACAATTCTCATGTAGAAGTCTAACTGCTGATTTTACTGAGAGGGGTTTTCATTTCCCTTATGTTGAAGATCTTTTGGGGGAAAAAATACAACCCCACCCAAAGTGAGATAATTTTTCATTCTAACTTAGAGGAAGTGGAAACTGGACCGGAAGTGGCCCCAAACTGTTTGGATTCTGGGGCAAGAACACGATGGACAAGGGAAGCAAACTGGTGGCAGCATGGCTTGACATGGGGCCAGCTCACTCTGCTTATTTTATGGTCCACTCCAGGCAGAATGGCAGACATTTAGGAGGGCCCAAGAAGGATATGCCTGGAGGAACTGCATTACCTTCACAGCAAGCCAAGAGCTTCTGCTCATGGAACTCAGGAGCTGCCCGTAAGCCGCAGTCGGACTAGGTCCAAACACAGCCCACCTGACATCACCTGCAGAGCTCAGGTTCAGGATCTCTACAGGAGCATTTCTTGAGAGTAATTGCTATAGTTTGGATCTTGAATGTCCCCCAGGTGTTCATGTGTTAAAGACTTGGTTGTCACCACACCCTCTTCCCCATGGCATTATTGGAAGGTGGTAGAACCTTTCAGACACAGGGTCTAGAGGAAGAAAGATAGGTCAACGGGTGCAGGCCCTTCCTGTATCTCTTTTTTTCATTTCCCAGATGCAATAAGAGGAGCAGATTGCTCTCTCACTCATTCCTCACCATGATCTAATGCCTTGCTACAGGTCCAAGAGCAATGGAGCAAGCTGACCACTCACTGAAACCTTTGAAACCATGAGCTGCGGTCAGCAAGGTCACAGGGTTGGGTTGCCCAAGGCCTTCGGAACTTATATCATGCTACCATGTGCCTGGATGCCAAATAGGCATCATTGGGACTTAATGTTTACCCTGCTAGGTTTTGGTCTTGCTTTGGTCTGATTCTTCCCGTCTAAGCCCCTATTTCTCCCTTTTGGAATGGGAATGTTTCCCCTGTGACATTGTATCTTGGGAGTTTTAACCTGTTCTTTTGATTTTCCTAGAGGTCTACAGCTAAGAGTTGGTCTTGAATCTCAAAGGAGACTTTGAATTTGGACTTTGTTTTCCTTTTGTGGTGCTAAGGATTGAACCCAGGGCCTTGTGCGTGAGAGGCAAGCCCTCTACCAATTTAGCTATTTCCCGAGCCCTTGAATTTGGACTTTTAAGCAATGCTGGAACTGTTAAGAATTTGGAGACCCTGGAGATGAACTGAATGCATTTGGCAACGTGGGGTAGATGTGAATGTTTGGGCCCTGGGGCAGAATGCTTTGGTTTGGAGCTTCAGTGGGCTCAATCCCTAGCCTGTGGTGCTATTGGGATATGGTGGAACCTTGAAGCAGTAGGTTCTAGTGGAACGAAGGTAAGTCATTAGGGGTGTGCCCTTGAAGGACATATGGGGACCCTGACCTCTTTCTCTCTTTTAGTTCCCTGGCTGCCATGAAATAAGCAGCTTCTTTACCTCATGCTTCCGCCATAGTGTACAGTCTGCCACCGGTCAAAGCAACTAGATCAAGTGACCGTGGACTAAAACTTCCGAAACTTGAGCCGAGATAACCCTTTCTTCATTATAAGTTTATTCATCTCAGGTATTTGTCACTGTGAAAGAAACCTAACAGAGTAATGGCACTGCCTAGAAGAGCTATGAGCAGTGAGTGGTGGGATTTAGAAGCAGAGGCTAGAATTCGATGGGAAACTCTAACAGAGAATGGAGGGAGACCAATACCACTAGGAAGAGCAGGTGGCCCCAGGGCATGAGCACCTGGGCAACTAGTTTTTTTCCTGAACATTTCTTCTTCATGGGGGGCTGTAAGTGTAGAACACAGAAGTTAACAAGATATTCACATGGAATTCATCACTTAGAACACAGTAGGCTGTTCTCTTAGTTGGAATTAGTGGAAACTGTCAATAATCAGAGCTTTTAGTTTTTGGTGAGAGAAGAAATAATTCATATGGCAATTGTCCAGACGCCTGCAAGATTTCCAACTCTTGTCCTCTGAGATTTGAAGTTAGCAAATTTGGATGAAAATGGTATCATTTACTAAGGCCCAGGGACAACAGAGAAGAATAAACTTCTCCAAATGGATTCCCCAAGAGGACAGAAGAGAAACCTCCTGGTTGGCTCCTACTCTAAGGTGGATATTGAAGGAGACTGGTGGTCTGGAAGCCCCTAGTTTATGGGTTCTGGAGAGGGAACCCCCTTGGGGACAGCATAGTGGCTTGTGAAAGTGCCTAAGAAAAGGAGTTTGAATGCCAACACGTTGACTCAGGCTCCTTTCTGGGAACTCCCAGGACTACATTGTGGAAGAGTGAGTTGAATTGCCACGGACTGAGCAGGAATTGGAAAGAAGGCCTGGGCTCAGGCCCTCAGTCCTGATCATGACCAGCTGCAACACGCTCCAGGTTTGTGGCTGTGGTATGGTCAACAGAGGATCCCTGAACTGTCTGGAATTCAGCTGGCTCCACCCTGGGTTGCTGTATGTGTTCTTTGTGGCAGCAACAAAGGCAACTGCACAGGGTTCCTCTGAGACTCTGCTCCAGAAGTAAGGCTGTAAGACTGGGAACCACCTTCAGATTTTGTAAAACACCTGGGAATTCTGGGTTGTAACAGGATATATAGTGGCAATGTAGGAAAGCTGGACATAGGAAGACAGGAATCCTCAAATTTCCCATTATCTGACCATGTGAGAAATTTAGTATTTTACCTTGAGTCTCTACTGGTAACTGTTACCCCCTCCCAGTTCCAAAGTGGACTTACCACTGTGGCATGTTCTAGTGACTCTTCAGGAGTCCTCTCCTGCATATCATACACATTTTAAATTGTGAACAGGTCCATTCAGACGTCTCCAACAGAAACAACAACAACAAAAAAAGGATCAGAGAATTTACCCTAATTGAGGAATCTCCAGCAATCCTTTATTTCTTAATTATTCCATGTTTTTAAGAGTTAGGGTACTCAAGAGGAAATTTCAGTGGATGATTATATTTCATGCAACACTTTGCTTTTCTAGCTATTTGTTTAACCTTTATTTTAATTAAACCCTTCAGGTTAGGGATTAAAGCAGAAAGAACACTCCCAAAACAGAGCCAGGGTGAGAGCAGGGGCTAGGGTACTTGGAGGATGAAGGATTTTCCGCTTTGCTCAGCTTTGGAGAATGAAGGAAATGATATATCAAAGTAAGGACAGAGAGACAGACCTCAATGCCCTGGGATATAAATATGATGTATTGTACAGAGCAGAATGATCCCTCCGAGGTGTGGTCAGCATAGAGCCCAGAAGTGCCCCAACCATATACATCTCTGTCTCAGGAAATCCTGCACTCTGTCAGCAGGAAACCTAGGAGCACATTGAAATTCTAGTGCTTAGAAGAGACCTCTCCCTGGTAGAAGGGAGGTAGCAGGCTGAGCAGAGGAAGCTATAGAACTCAAGTGAGAGAAGAGAGGAGGAAATGAGTTGCCCAAAACAACTAGGTTGAGAGGCCACAGGAGGGAGAAAATCCCACCCCCCATGAGATTACAGGAAGCTGCTCCAGACCTCTGCAGCCACATGAATAGGCAGAGGAAGGAATGTGGAGGCAGATAAAGAGGGTGGCTGCAACCCTGGCTCAGCCTGTCTTCATCCATGTGACGTGGAATGGAAGAGCAGTGGGAGCCTGGAACTGGGCATGTGGCTCTGGGTGATAGTGGGATCCTGGGGAGCTGGCTGTGAGTGGGCGGGGAGCGCAGGGGGAAGGCACAGTGGTCAGAAGGGACAGTTTGGGAATCACATTTTCTACAAAGTAACCACCAC
Source organism: Marmota marmota marmota (assembly GCF_001458135.2). Classification (NCBI taxonomy): domain Eukaryota; kingdom Metazoa; phylum Chordata; class Mammalia; order Rodentia; family Sciuridae; genus Marmota; species Marmota marmota. The sequence continues at coordinate 34,014,303 of NW_025999932.1, forward strand.
AGTAATGTGATATTGAAGCAAGTTTTGCAGAGAGAGCACAGTGTTCCCTCGAACTTGAACTTGTAAAATCCAATGGCAATGGCATTTGAGATGAACACGAAAGCGAGAATTGTTTTCTAAAGTGCTCCGGAAAGGAAAGAGCCATTCTGTGATGTCAATTCTAGTCGGCCTTGCTGACTTGGGATCTCCAGACTCTGGAGGTGACGCTGGATTTCATTCACAGAAACCCTATTAATTTATGGTTAGAATCAAGCAAAAAGAATTTTCCTGGTAGATTGATTGATTGGTTCCCCATAACCCCTCTGAGATTCGTGCACCCATGAACAGAAGACTGAGGCAACCATCTCCTCTTCATAATTCAGTGACTGTTCTTAAGAAACCATTTTATCTGGAATGCTCAAGATGGCTGAGACACTTGATATTATTAATCACCTTATGAGCCCTAAGTGATTGCTTACTGGAAAGTATTTTGAGAAATTTGCAGATGGGAAATGGAAGGCACCACAAGTCTGCTGGTTCTCTGCCCATTTTTAATTTTTTTTCCCCAAAGGTAGGAAATGTCTTTTTTCACTGTGAGATTGGCTCACCACTCTGTGAACTGGAGTGAGTGGACTGGGTCAAGGGTCAGGGGAGCGGAGTGAACAAAAGAATGTGGGTGGCCACTGCACAAAGGGCCACTTCCAGGCAAGGTGGTCAAGTTTGAACTCAGCAAAGAACTCCTGCATGGCCTGCCAAGAGGATCGGGTTAATTAGGTAGGAGGGTGTGGGAGGAAACCGATGTTAGTGGAACATTTAACTGGATGCTTCAGTGCTTGACTGGATTCTGTATCAAGTGGGGGGTGTGAGTGTGTGTGCTCGCACACACACACACACAACAAGCTTCTGCAATGAGAGTTAGTAGCCCTATTTTACAGATGGGAAACCTCAGGTTAGATAATCTTGCATGGGGGAACAGAGTTATTAAGAGGCATGGTATATACATATTGATGTTTTCTGGGTAATAATAAATATTATAATATGTATATAATATATAATAATATAAAGCCATGCTTTCTGTGGAATTTCAGGCACTTAGGAGAGAAGAGTGGAAAAGGATATTTTGGCATGAAATCTTCTCAAACTGCCATGCTTAAAGTTTCCCCATGTCACAACTGTCATCACTATAAAATAATTGGTGATAACTACCAATAGCCTAATTATCCCTCCCAGAGGGTAATCAGTCCATAGTCCTGGATAGATCTTCATTTCAGCCCTCTCTGTGAAAGCTCAGGAATGTGAAACATTCAAAGCAGGAAATTGCACCATCAGCAACATTGTCTTTGAATGTTGGTATTTGCTTTGGTTGGGCTACCCCATGGACCATCATCATCATCTTGTGACCTGTGCAGGACCCTGTGCTTCTGGAGTCATTCCAGTGGTGGGAGGTGATTATGTCTTGGAAAACTGCCCAGAGGTCTGGCTTATAGAAATGTGGCCGGATGGCTTTGTCATCTTCCCTTTTCTGTAGCTCTTCATTTGATAGAAACACAGTGAGGTATGAGCAAAGGGAAATTCCAGAATAATGCAAATTGTAACATACACATATGGCATGGAGGGTTGCTGTGAGGGCTAAGTAACTATAAATGTGTATAAAGCACCGAGAACAGTGTCTGGCAAATGATAAGCACCAATTAAGTGTTAGTTGTCACTGTTATTATTGATGTTCTCATCTTAAATGTTTGTGTCTTTCTAAATGACTTGAAGTTTAGTGGATTATTAAAGGATGAGATGACCTAAAGGAAAGCATGCCCTAAAGATCCATTTACTGAAAAGTCTTTCCTCTGTCACTCTTTCCTTTTCTCTTACACTCTACTGTTCTCCTTTGTGTTTTCACTAAAATTGCTTACTTCAGTTGGTAGAGATAACATTACCCCGAGTATGATTGAAATGTCCACACATGTAGTTGTTGGCTTAAAAATGCATTATTGAAAAATAGCTAATAATATGTACATGTGTCTTAACATGTGTTAAATATTCAAAAGATACAAGAGGATAAATAGTGAAACCAAGTCACTTGAGATTATCTGTTTTGAGAAGGAAAAAGAGAAAATAAAGAAAAGTGAGCAGAGCTTACGGGACTTAAGGAACACCATCTAGCAGACTAAGAATTATTATAAGAATTATAGAAATAAAAGTAGGAGGGGGTAGAGATGTTATTTGAAGATATAATGGCTGAAAACTTCTTAAATTAGAGGAAATGCATGGAAATTATACACACACACACACACACACACACATTTCATCTCCTTATTGTGTCAGCATAATTTTTCTGAGCTCTTGCATTTCTCCTAGATGTTCTTAATTTAGGAAAGTGGTTGCTTGTTAAATATTTAAAATTTATAATTTAAATTAAATATATAAATATATATTTGGTCAAAGTATCCATTTGTTAACTGCAACTTATGTCCCCTTTGGTGCAAGTGATTCCTGTCCTATTTAAAATTTCTCTTTCCATCCTTCTCTTCCTCCCTTGTGGTATTTCTGGAAGAAAACAAATTACTTTTGGATCAGTCATTTGTAACAGGTCTGTGTGGATGAGGTATCAGTGCCATGTTTCAGGATGGCAAATATTCTTAATATTCAAGCTTGTGTGTATGTGATGAGATACCAAAACCTTATATCTCTCTTTCTAACTAAACTCAGTATTTTATCTCCTGGTGTCACTGATGCATTGATAGACTACTCTCTGCAGAGGTGGCTTATCTCTATGATTCCTCAATCCTTTTTTTTTTTTCAGGGGTGCTGTATCCCTGAGCTACTTTCCAAACCCTTTTTATTTATTTATTTTAAAAATTTTATTATATTTTTAGACAGGGTCTCACTAAGTTGCCCAGACTTGCCTCAAACTTGCAATCCTCCTGCCTCAGGTGCCTAAATTGCTGGAATTACATGTGTGTGCCACAATACTGGCTCCTCATTCAATCTTAAATCCAAAGCTACCAAGGGCACCCATGCATGTTGTTTCACACAAGAGATTGTGGGTTTTATCAAATGTTGGAGAACTATATTCTGCTGTTTCTCTGAGATCTGAAACTCTGAGCCTTATAACTTCTGAAAAACAAACAAAAAATACCTCCTATTTTTGCCATAGATGGAGCTTGCATTACTACTTCTCTCCTTGTTTTCCACTATCTTTCTACCATGCCAGGAATATTATAAATGGTGGTTTTAAAACACAGACCATTGACATTAATAACTTTAAAAATCCTTTCTTTTGTCTCAGATATCTCTGCAACAAAAACTGGGATCATTGAAATTTTAGGTGAGACATTTTGAAAAGTCCATTTTCATAACATAGTGGTGTGAAAAAATGGAGAAGAGATGATGTTTACCCCAGAGCTGATGGTTATTGTGTACATATGAGCACAGAGGAACCATGTTTATCACTGATGCTGGGTCTGATTGAGCAAGTATATGCTCTGTTTATTTCTGCCCTTTACCATTTTTATTATGTCTTACCTTTTTTTAAAATATTTGTTGTCAATGGACCTTTATTTTATTTTATTTATTTATATGCAGTGTTGAGAATTGAACACAGTGCCTCACACATGCTAGGCAAGTACTCTACCCGAGCCACAACCCTAGCCCATGCCTTACCTTTTTTTTTTTAATACATTTTGAGCATATCTACTCAACACAGTTAAAGATTTTTAAAAATTATTTAAATACTTTGGTCGGTGGGAATAATCAATTTGGAAGAATGCTTGAATATTTCTATACCAACCAAATTACCCAGGTTATTTCCATATATTCAAGTTATTACTTGATGCTGAGATATCATCTATTCTATTTATGCCTCTTTTCTCTGACTTTATAGACAGATTAACTCTGTGGTGGCTTTTCTTCTTTTCCAAATATTTTATTTATGAATAGCACCTTCTGATTCACATTTTCTATGTTAATGCCAAAGTAATGTTTGCATACTAGCAGTAAATGGAACTGTTTATGCAGTATAGCCACGCTGGTCTGTCATGGATTCAGGGGAGAAAGCTCTAGTGTTGGAGATCAATAAACCCTTTTAGAACTCATCGACAGTAGCCAAAATCCTTTCTGTACAGCCAAGTATACTAGTTTAGGTCCTTTTCTCCAACAGGGATTAAAGAAACAAACATAAAAACAAAAACAACCTATTCGATCACACCCTGAACTGTGTTAAGCCAATTTGTGCTGAGGTGATCCTAAGAGTTGCAATTGCCTTCAGATTAATTCTGTCTTTCTTTGAGGTACATATAAAATATTTCCACTGTACCTCCTGTCCCCCAAAACTTTCTTAGTTCACATCTTACCTGGTAAGACTCTGCAGTGCTTAATGTCTCTATTAATGATGTTAATATTTGATGAATATTTACCATGTGATTTCCATGCCTGACCTCCCTGAATCCTCAGAACAACACTATGAAAACAGACCATTACTACTCCAATTTGCCACTAAGGAAATTGAAGGCAAGAGAGGACAAGATACTATATTGTATATGGTCACATGACTAGTGTTAGTACCAAGATTCTAACGTAGTCCATCAAGCCACTAAGCAATGCTGACCCTATGTGCACACTGTCTTCGACTCTGGGCTTCTCTTGTTTATATCCTGATTCCTTAACCCAATGGGTTTCAATCCTGGCTGCACATTGGAATCACTAGTTAAATTTTAAAAACAATATTAATTTCCAGATATACTGATTTAATTGGTTTGGATGAGGTTCAAATTTCAGAAGTTCCCAGAGTTGAGAACAACAGATTTAACCATATGCTTTCTTTCTTTTTTTTTTTTTCTCACAGAGTTGTTTAGTGCCTTGATGTTGCTGATGCTGGCTTTGAGCTCAAGATCCTCCTGCCTCAGCCTCTCGAGCCACTGGGATTACAGACGTGTGCCACTGTACCAGGCAACCATGTGCTTTTAATGTAAGGGCTTGGAGACCTAACATGCTGGTTTGTATATATTAGATTTCAAATGAAATCATTTTTAAGTGAGTTAAGTAGTAAGTTGTTAACTGATTTGTGTAGAATTTGTGGTATAGTTGTGTGCACTGAAAGAGGAATATCTTAAGCAGTTCCTTTTACGAGGTCTCAGAGGTCAAAATAATTTATCATTGTAAAGCCACTGCTTGCTTTTTTATTCTTAGACTCTTCTGACTGTTGAGTGCAGTTTTCCTGAGGCTAGAGGATGTGAAAGGACTTTAATCATTCTGACAGATAATCAGATGTAGGCAGATGTCTTTGTATTTTCAAATTCTCTTGGTTTTAATTTCAAATATAGTAAATACAACTAAATATAAGCTCTTTGGCTTCCAGAATAGTTTTTAAAGATTGTAAAAAGTGTTCTGAGATGAAAAAATGTGAGAACTACCATCTTAAGTGACACTTTGGTGGCTTTGATAAGTAAAATATTTTAGAAAATATGAACATTGTTATCTAAACTAACAATAGGGTCTCAAATCACTACAAGTCTTGCCTCTCATCATATAGTCCAACAACCAGGAGTGTCAGTATGTCTGAGAGCTTGTTAGATAGGAACACATTGGGCATAAGAACTTCCTGAATCTAAACCTGCATTCCTACAAATTGCCACATGATTTTTGTGGCCATTACTGTCTGAGAAGCACTGAGTTAGAGAAGTAGCCTGTATGTTAGTAATTGATCCCATGTAATCTTTTCATCTTAATGAAATACAAATCTTTCTACTTGTTTCTCCCTATCTCTTTTTGAGCAGTATGCCCTTGTTTAATCTAACCTTGTACAGAAGTTCATGAAAAGTGTTACCATCTCAACTTACAGATGGAGAAACTTAAAGATAAAAGGCTGGAGAGGTTTTACTATCCCATAGTTCATTGGCAACCTGGGAAGATATTGCAGAGCAGTGGATCCATGAACTGATTCATCTCCCATTAAATTATAATGGGCCTCAGTACATTTCTAAACATAAAAACTATCCACTCGATGATACTGTATTTAAGGCTGTGTTGCTCACGTGGTGATCAGTGACTTGGTCTACTGAAGCTTTGATCATTTTGTACAGAAATTACAGATTTATATGTTAGTTGCCCTAACTAGAATCTGTGATTTTTTTAAAAATATTTTTTTTAGTTGTTGATATACCTTTATTTATTTTTACATGGTGCTGAGAATTGAACTCAGTGCCTCACACATGCCAGGCAAGTGCACTACCCCTGAGCCCCAGCCCCAGCCCTAGAATCTGTGATTCTTAAGATAAAGGACTATGTCTTATTTTTTCTTTCATTCTCAGCATTTACCCCAGTACTAGGCACATAGAAAGAGCTCAATAAATGCTGTCTTAATTATCTCAGGCTGCCATAACAAAATACCATATACTAGGTGTCTTTAACAACAGAGATTTCTTTTCTCACAGTTCTGGAGGCTTGAAGTCTTAGCTGAAAGTGCCAGCAAAGCTAGATTCTGGTGAGGGCTCTTTTCCTGACTTGTAGACTTCTGTGTCCTTCCTTACACAGCAAGTAAGGGCTGTGGGTCTAGAGAAAGAACAAGCTCCCTACTGTCTCTTCCTATAAGGGCACTAAACTCATCCTGGGGCTCTAATCTCATGATATTGTCTAAACCTAATTATCTTTGTAAGGCCTATCTCCAAATACAATCACATTACTGGTTAGAGTTTCAATATACAAATTTGGGGGGACATGAACATTTAGTCCATAATAAATACATAATGAATAAAAAGGAAAAATAGTACAAAAAGAGTAGATTTCAAGAAAGCGAATCAAACGTAATTGGAAAGTTATACAACTTTCTGGGGGGAGGGTGGAAAGATGGTATAAAACCCCAAATCTTCCACTTTGTTTTGAGCCAAAGTAAATAAATTGAAGAAGCTCACCAGTTTTATCGTCTTTGTAGTTTGTTTCCTTCCTGATTCTAACCTCCAAACTTCAAAGCAAATGGTTTCTCAAAACATTTATTATATTTTGTGAACAACCATGTTTAACTGTATGGCAAATGATTTTACTTTTACCTGGAAGAGCATCTTTTCTTCTAAATGAAGGATAGTTTTTGACTTAAGGAATGGTAGGACAGTTTGGACCTCAAGCTAGAAGCTGTGGAAAGACAGAATAGGTGCACATGAAAACTTCAGAGGGCATGAAGATCTGTGGACATCTGAAGAAAATAGGTTATAGCCATGATACTGTAATAGAACGTTTAAGACCACAAGAAGCTAGGAAGTGACTGTTTCAGAAATCAAGACATTTAAATGCATCTAGAGAAAATTGGAAGGGAAAAGAGAAAGCACACATGGACCAAATCAATACATATGATCAGAGAAGTCATAAGAGCACTTCAAGCCATTACCTTAGGCAGTTCTGAAGGCTCACAGGGCCACAAATTTGTGCAAGTGTTTTGTGTTGGTCTCCGAGACTGAAAAAAAGAAGTTATCTTTGTTGTTGTTTGTTTGTTTTCTTTTCTTTTCTTTTAAAGAAGCCCAATTTGAATAACAAGCCATATAAGAAAACATAACCCAGTCATTAAGATAAAATAAATCTCCAGAAATAATTTTTGAAGAAACTTATGCAGCAGAATACTTTAAAAAAATCTCAAGTGTGCTCAAAGAACTAAATGAAATAAGGAAAACAATATGTAAATGAAATTAAAATACCCAAAAAGAAGAAGAAATTATTCTAAAAAAATTCAAACAGAAATTCTGGAGGTGAAATACATAATAACTGAATTGAAAAATTTAATATCGGGTTTCAAAAGCAGACTTGGAAAAGATGGAAAAGTAATCAACAAATAGGAAGACAAGTCGTTTGAATTATCCAGTTTGAGGAGCAAAAATAAAATAAAGAAAGAATAAATAACATTGAACAGAGCCTGAGGGATTTATGGAAAACCATCTAACAGACCAATACATGCATTATAAGAATTATAGGAGAGGGGAAGGCAGAGAGATTATATGAGTAAGAAATGTCTGAAAACTTATCAAATTAGAAGAAATGTATGGATATACAAATCCAAAAAGTTAACAAATGTTGATTAAGATAAACAAAAAGAGACCCACACTGAGACACATGATTATTAAATTGTTAAACTCTGAAGACAGAGTGAGGAAAAGCAGAGAGTGGAGTGACTTGTTATATAGAAGGGAGCCTCATTAAGGTTACTGGTAGATGTCTCAGCAGAAACCTTGTGAAATGGAAGGCAGTGAGATGATATATTCAAAGGGCTAAAAAATCCAGAACAAACCAAGGATGGGGTGGAAACTCTGTCAACCAAGAATTCTACATACAATAAAATTGTCTTCCAAAAATAAATGAAGAAAAAGACATTTATGAACCCTCTCCATCAAAAAAAAATCTGCTGGACTTCATTAATATTTGATTTATCCAAGAAGAAATACTAATGGAATCCTTTAGGTTAAAATGAAAAGAAACTAGAAAATACCTTGAAGCTAAAAAAAAAAAATAGGAAATTCTTTACATGGATTAAAATAAGTATTATGGTAATTTTGGTTTATAACTTCACTTTTTATTTTATTTGTGTAATTAGTAAAATCAATAACATAAGACTAGCAGAGCTATAAATGAATACACTTTTTGTATGTGATTAAAGTTGTATTAGGGTTCTCCAGAGAAAAAGAATCAATTGGAGATTAGGGATTTATCTATATCTATAGGTATAGAGATTAGGGATTGATATATGTATGTAGAGATATATATATATATATATAGATATCTATCTATATATCTATATCTATATGTTAGATATTAGGGATTGATATAGATATATATAGATATCTATATCTATATATAGATATGAATATATATGTATATGTATATGTATATGTATATATTCATAAAAAGAGATTTATAATGATGAATTGGCTCCCATTGTTATGGAGGCCACAACCTGCCATCTGTAAGCTGGAATCGTTCCAGTCCAAGTCCAAAGGGCTGAGAATCAGAGGTACAAATTCAAGCCCAAGGGCAAGAAAAAACTGATCACACAACGCAAGCTGGTAAATAGAAAGAAAAAAAGAGATGATCCTTCTTCCTCCACCTATTTTTCTATTCAGACCCTCAATGGATTGAATGGTTCCTCCTTAGTTTGAAGAGGGTAATCTACTTTGCTGAGGTCACAGGCTCAAACGCTAATCTTATTCAGAAATACATTTAGAAACACACCCTAAAACAATGTTGAATCTGGGTACCTGGTAGTGTAGTCAGTTTGACACACAAAATTAGCCATCACAGAAGTTAAATTTGGGTCAACTTATACATCATTATAAATTTAGGATATTATATGTGATCCTGATCATAACCACAAAGAAAATATATAGAATATGCACAAAAGGAAATGAAAAGAGAATCAAAATGTGTCACTGCAAAATAAATTAAACAGGAAGTCAGCAATGGAGAAAATGAGAGACAAAAAGCTCTGACACATGCAGAAACACAACAAAATGGCAAAAATAAGTCCTTCACTATCACTAATTAAATGTAAATGTATTAAACTCCCTAATCTAAAGACATAGATTGTAGAATGGAAGAAGCAAACACACAAAGACTAAACTACATGCCTATATACTGTCTGCATTTTAGACATAAAGATATGTGCAGGATCAATAAAAAAAAAAGATACGTGTAGGCTAAATGTGAAAACATATAAAAAGTTATTTCAGGCAAATAGTAACTAAAAGGAAACAGTGTTAGGGACTGGAAGTGTGGATCAATGGTAGAGTGAACAGACAAAATACTCAAAAACTTTTACAAGAAGCAAAGAAAAACATTACATAATGACAAATTGGCCAATTTACCAAGAAGATATTAATAATTATAATTATATACGTGCCAGGTTGACCACTGTAGAATATACATGTAATCCTAGCTATTCAAGAGCTGAGGCAGGTGGATCACATGACCAGGAGTTTGAGAATAGTCTGAGCAACATAGCAAGACCCTATCTCAAACAAACAAAACAGTGATGACAAAACGTTTATGTCCCAAGTATGTAATATTCCAAAAATATATCAAGCAAGCATTGACAGAATTGACTCTAAAATACATCAAAGCAGCAATTGATAGAATTAGGAGAGGAATAGATGGCTCTACAAAACAGAAAGTAACTTTAGTACTCCACTTGTAATGATGGATGCAAACACCAGGTGAAAGATCACTAAGAAATTACTGAACTTGAAGAACAATAGCAACCACTTGGACCTAAAGGTATTTATAGAACAGTATACTCAATAGCAACAGAACATAATACAGATTTTTCTCAGATTCACATACAATATTAACCAGGATTGCCAATGTGTTAGGCTCCACAACAAATCTTAATAAATGTGAAAAGATTGAAATCATATAAAATATCTTTTATGACCACAGTGAAATGAAACTAGCAATTGGCACAGTAGGAAATCTAGAAAATTCACAAATATGTGGAAATTAGACAATTTTATACAACAAATGAGTCAAAGAAGAAATCTCAAGGAAAATTAGGAAATATCTTCAGTGAAAATTAAGATACACTATACCAAAACTTATGAGCTTCAGCAAAAACAGGGCAAAAAAAGAAATTTGTACCTGTAAAAACATTGAAAAGAGGAATGATCTCAAATCAACAACTTAACTTTACCCCTTAAAGAAATAAAAAAAGAAACTGAAGCCCAATGTTGGCAGAAGGAAAGAAGTCATCATGATGAAAGCAGAGGGAAATAAAATAAACAAAAGAAAAATAACAGAGAAAATCAATGAAAACAAGAGTTGGATCTTTGAAAAGATCAACAAAATTAACAAAATTTTTGCCAGATTTACTAAAAAAAAGGAGATAAGACTCAAATAATGAAATAAAAAAATGAAAGAGGAGACATTACTATTGATTTTATAAGAACAAAAAGAATTATAAGAGAATATTATGAAAAATTATATGTTAACTAATTGGATAGCCCAATGAAATGAACAAATCCCTAGAACCACATAAACCACCAAAACTGAATCATGAAGAAATAAAATTGACCTAAATTAGTAAGGAAGATTAAATCAGTAACCAAAAACCTCCTGACAATGAAAACTGGAAGATGGGTTCCCTAACAAGTTCCATTAAACTTATAAAGAAGAATTAATATTACTCCTTCTCAGATTCTTCCAAAAAAATTGAAGAGGAGGGAATACTTCATAATTTATTCTGAATCCAGCATTACCTTGAATTCAAAACCAGATGGAGATACAACCAAAAAAAAAAAATCTATGGAACAGTATTCTCAACAGAATACTAGCAAACTTAATTCAATAATGTATGAAAAAAATCATATGTAATAGCCAATTGTAATTTATTCTTGAAGCACAAGGATGGTTCAATATACAAAAATTAACCAATGTAACGCACCGTGATAATAGAATGAAGAGGAAAAAACATATAATCATCTCAATTAAAGCAGAAAATGTATTTGAAAAAAATTCAATATTCTTTCATGATAAAAATGCTCAACAAGCAAGGAATAAAAGGAAACTATGTCAGCAAAATAAAGACTATGAAAAACCCACAACTAGCATCTTATTCAATTGTTAAAAAAAATGAAAGCTTTTTTTCTAAGCTCAGGCTAACATGTCCTTTCATTATTTCTTTTCAACATAATATTGGAAGTTAGCCCAGAGAAGTTAGAGGATAAAAAGAAATAAGAGAATTCATTTCCAAATTAGAAGAAGAGAAGTCAAATTATCTCTATTCATAGGTAATATGGTTTTATATGTAGAACACTATAAAGTGTCCACAAAAAAACTAATAAATTCAGCAAAGTTGCAGTATACAAAGACAACAAAAAATAGTTGCATTTCAATGCACTGACAATAAAAAATCCAAATTGGAATTTTCATACCCCATTTGAATCAAATGTATGATATATGATATGTCAAGATCATTGTAATGTTTTGAGCAACTAATAAAAAATGTATTCTATTTATGATAACATAAAAAAACAACACTAACATAAATTTAGCAAAGAAGGCAAAAGATGTATACACGAAAAATTACAACACTTTGCTGACAGAAATTAAAGAAGACATGAATAAATGGAAAGACATCCCATGTTCATTGATTGGAAGACTTATTATTGTTAAAATATTAAAAATGCACAAAGCAATTTACAGATTCAGTGCAATCCATATCAATCCTGGCAGGGTTTTATTTTTTTGAAAAAAATTTAAAAAATATATCCTAAAATTTTTATTGAATCTCAAGAAACTCAGAAGAGCCCAAACAATTCTTAGAAAGAACAAAGTTGGGAGTCTCATACTTCTTGTTTCAAAATTTGCTGCAACACTATAGCAATCAAAACATAAAGACAAACATAAGACTGACCTAAAGACAAACATATAGACCTGTGTAAAACAGTAGAAATCCCAAAAGTAAACCTTCACATATATGATCCAGTTATTTTTGACAACTGAATATTTATATACAAAAGAATAAAGTTGGACTTTTACCTTATGTATAGAAACCAACTCAAAATGGATTAAAAACTCAAACCTAAACCTAAACTATAAAACTCCTAGAAGAAAACTCTTAGAGGAAAAGTTTTATGACTTTAGATATGGTAATGATTCCTTGAATATCAAACCAAAAGCAGAGTCAATGAATGAAAGAATAGATAAGCAGGACTTCATTTGAACTCAAAGATATTTGTGCATCAAAATACAGTACACAGAATGGGAGGAAATATTTGCAATTAATGTATCTGATAAGGGGTTGTTATCTCAAACATAAAAAGAACTTATACAACTCAACAATAAAAAAGTGACTCAATGAAAACATGGGCAAGGACTTTAATAGACATATGTACAAAGAAGAGAAACAAATGGCCAATAAGTGCATGAAAATATAGTCACCATCTATAATCATTAAGAAATGCAAATCAAAAGCACAACAAAGTACCACTTGACAGTCATTAGATTGGCTATTGTCAAGAAGACAGAAAATAACAAGTGTTGGCAATTATGTGAACAAATGGGAACCCTTATACTTTGCTCATGGGGATGTAGAGTGGTTGAAGGTTGTAGAAAACAGTAATTTCTCAAAACTTAAAACTTGGAATTATCAAATGATCCATCAATTTCATTTCTGGTGTATACCCCAAACAATTGAATTCAGGGACTCAGATATTTGTACACCGGTGTTCATGGCAACATGATTCACAATGACCAAACAACTCAGGTGTTCCCTCATGGATGCATGAATAAACAAAATGTACATTATATTAAAGATGTACATATAAGAGAATATTATTCAGCCTTAAAAAGGAAGGAAATACTGCCATGTGCTGCTCCATTTATGAATCTCATGAACCTCAATTATGCTCAGTGAATTAAGCCAGTCACAATAGACAAATATTGTATGATTTCATTTATATGTGATACCTAGATTTTTCATAATAATTGAAACAGAAAACAGAACAGTGATTGCCCTGGTCTTAAGATAGGTAGAATGGGGAGTCATTGTTCAATGGATAGACTGTTTCAATTGGTGGAGATGGATAGCGTTGATGGTTACCTACCAGTATCCATATCCATGTGCTTATTGCCACTGAACAGTACATCTTATTCTATGTATATATTATCAGAATAAAAATAATAATACAAAAGAAAAAAAGAAAGAAAAGGAAAATAATGACACACACAAAATAAATCACATTTAAAAAAATACTCTTATTGGGTCTGATGACCTATCACTTTCCTCTTTTTCCTGGAAACTTCCTGCCCAGGGTCCTCTTCCCCCTTTCCTAATCTGGATATGTTGATCTCCAGGGACCCATGTGGTCATCCAGGGATTTCCCTTCCTGGTCCTATTGTTGGAGTTGCTGCTCTCTTAATCTATTTCTTGATTTATCTCCTTGTTTTGGTGGATAATATTCTCTATGAAAGGATGTAGGGGCATTAAATCTTCTGAATCCTTGCATGTTTAGAATGTCTGTATTTTGCAGGCAGTCAAATTGCAGTTCAGTTCTCCTTTGAATTCTCAAAGTTCTCCATTTCCTGTAGGCTTCCAATGTCCTGCTATTAGTTGTTCTGTGGCATGTGTGTTAGGAGGCCTCAGTCTCTGTAGATTGGATTACCTCCATCTTTTGGGTTTTACTGAATCTGATTTCTAACTGGAAGATTCTCTCTCTACATGCTTCGGTAAAATTAACAAGACAATTGGTGAATAACATCCACTGATATTTTCTGTCCATTTTTACCTACTGTGCTTCATCCTTTGTTCCTCGATGTTTGAGGAAATTGTTGATATCCCAGAATTATAACCCAACTGCATAAAAAGGAGCTCGGTAAATTGTCTATAATCTTAACGTTTTCTCTGATTTTTTTTTTTTTGTTGTTGTTTGTTTCATTTCAAAATAGATGTGGAGTTGGATTCACTATTTTCTTTTACATAAAAAAGTATATTCCCAGAAGAGCAAAACATCAACTAAATGAAAATCCCAGTTTGGCCAGGTGCTGTGGCAAACACCTGTAATCCCAGCAGCTCCGGAGGCTGAGGCAGGAGGATCGTGAGTTCAAAGCCAGCCTCAACAACAGCAAGGTGCTAAGCAACTCAGTGAGACCCTGTCTCTAAATATAATACAAAATAGGGCTGGGGATGTGGCTCAGTGGTCAAGTGCCTCTGGGTTCAATCCTGGTACTTCCCCCCACCCCCCAAAAAATCCCAGTTTGATTGAAAACTTAATTTGTTGGCTATTTCTTGTTACTTTCATATTTTCATTTTAGATTCTTATATTTAATCCAGAACTAGTCACCACAGAGCCCAGGTTCTGTGATCTCAAACAGCATGACGCTAAGGGTTAAAAAAACATATTTTAGATTTTATTTCATTTTCCCCCTCATTTTGCTTTGTTTTGCTTACTTTATGCTTTTGTATGTGTTCCCATCTAAGCATTTTTGGTTTTTAAATAAATATTGAAGACCCAGATCATCTATATTTGGATGCATGCATAATCAACATCACCTTCAGTTAAACCTTCTGCATTTTGCCACAAATGGCAGAAATTGACCTTGATATTTTCCGGGAGGACAAATTCATAAATATGAAAACAGAAAACAAAATTCTGCACCAAGGTAGCACATGACTCAGTGTAGCTTCTGTAGTGAAATGAAGACAATTCACAAGGCCAGCACCTTTGCAAAAAAGTACAATAAATCATATCGTACCACAAATAAGCACAGATAACATGAGCCCGAGCTTTATTAGTATTTTTTTTAATGCTGACAATTTTTATGTTACTAAAATTTCACGTGCTTCAACTTCAGTAAGTTTGGTCCATAAAAGCTACACATTCTGGAGAACCCCTCCCCCTACCCCAGCACAATGTGAATCTGTCATTTAAAATCTGCTTTGTGTCCAAAGGAATAAAATTAACTGGACTTTTTTTCCCCCCACATGTAAAGATGGAGTTCAGGAGAACATTGATAAAGGAAGTTTATAAATAGCTTTTCAAAAATGGCCAACACTCAGTATTCCTGATTTAGTAAACCTTTCTAGCAGAGCAGCTAGCCAATAGAGCAGAGGTTAGTTTGAGATTCACTTGCTTTTTTGTTGTTGTTGTTGTTCCTAACTGATCTTTGACAGCACAGGAAATCTACATGGTAAGGCAGAGGAGGGAGCAGGAAGCAACCCAGGCCCCAGAAAGCACATAAACAGAGGGAGGCCCAGAGCATGTCCTGGGGACTCAGGGCCCTTCCCAGCACAAGCCAGCTCCTCATTCTCAGGCGTCTCAGCAGATTCAGTTTGTCCTTGTCTTTGTGTAGCTGTCCCCTCCATTCTCCTTATTTTAGGATATTTACCGCCTTCTCCTCTGCCCTCCTCAAGTCACTAAGTGGACCCAATATTTCAGTGCTCCTGTTATTTGCTACTCCTAAAGGTAGGCCCTTTTGTTGTTGTTGTTCTTTCTAAATATACATGACGGTAGAGTGTATTTTGACATATTATACGTACAGAGAATGAGTCTGACTTGTTCTAATTAGGATCCCATTCTTGTGGTTGTGCATTCATATGTGAGGATGGGAAAGAGGGGTCCGATTCATTCTGCTGTCTTTCCTTTCCCCGTGCCCCTTCCCTTCATTTCCCTTTGTCTAGTCCAATGGACTTCTATTCTTCCCCTCCCTTGTTGTGGGTTAGCATCCACATATCAGAGAGAACATTCAAAGCAGGTCCTTTTAAAACAGGTTTAGTGCATATTCAAAGGTGGCATGTGAAGAACCACAAGCCAGCCACGGGGTGCCCATGACGAGCTTCATGCCAGGGTCTGTGTGTCTACTGTCCCATTTCATCCTTTGTTCCAGGCAAGCATTCTTTTCTCTTGGTTGTTAGAGAATTTTTTCCAGGTCACTTCAAAGCCCAGGTTTTTTACACTGCACCATCTCTCCCTCTGGCCCAAGTCAGACTCTAACAAAAAAGTCCTAAGGTTAGCAGTTTCTGGCTGCTGACCAGAAGCCTGGAGTCCTCTGTTCCCCCCAACCATGATTTCCTTTCTTACTCTGCACAGCTCTGCTGCCCAGAGACTGCCACCCAAATGGATGTGCCTTTTATTCTCTGAGAGGATAAATTGCAGTTGACATCATCAAGGAAACACACACAGGCCTCGCCAGGAGAGAGACGTATCCTACCTTGAGCAGGATGTACCTACCATCCAAGTACCACTGCATCAGAGGTTACGGTTCCGCATATGAATTGGGGGGGGGGGCATTCAATGCACAGCAGGTGGGGTGGTGTTGGAAGAGGCTCCTGCAGGACCTGGCTAAGACAGTGATGGGGGTGGTGATGTCAGCGGTGGCCCTGGAGACATGGAGAGACCATCCATGGAAGGTACCTGAGGCACATGAGAAGCTTAAGCAGCCTTAGGGACTTGAGGCTGGAGTGGTAGATGGTCCTAAAGAGGGCTCAAAATGGAACAAAAACACAAACACTGTGACTCTCACAGAGGGGACAGAAGGAATGCCAGGGAGGATGAAAGTGCCCCAGGGACACCCATGTGCAAATTAAAGGAGACAGAACATGCATTTCAGTCTGGCCACCCTGAGATTGGGGACGCTGGTCTGCAGCTAGAGCAGCAGGTGATTCCCCTGCTTCCTGGGCCCCTTTTATGATTCACATGAACTTTTCCACCAGAGGCAGCCACTGAATACACTGAATTTTGTTTTCTCAAAGACACGCCCACGTCTCCAGGGGCTGCTAAAACACTCTGTTCTTGAGTTGAACAACTTCCACTGCAAGAGGAGAGAGGGGCTCGAGGTATAAACACTGCATTCACCCCTAGGACACAGTTTAACTTCACAGAAAACGTGATCAACAGACAAGTAATTAGTCAAAGCATCAGACACATTCCCAATGTCAAAAAGAGTCTAACCTATAATCTGAATCCTGAGAAAGCATGGAGTGAGAGAAAGCAGGGAAGTATTGTTGGAGCTTCACTTCTTTTCCCTTCTATACTGACCCATGTGTCTTTACAACTTAAACTGTATTCTGCAAACTTCTCTCCCTTCTCGTTTTTTCCTTCTGCCTCTCAACTCTTCCTGAATGCCATCTCTGGGAAAAATGTAGGCATTTTCACACTTTGCAAACAAACAAACCCCAAACCAAAAAAACTTCTCTCATGTTGTCTCCAAGTCTTCCTCACTGTATGAACTTGACCAAGTTCCTTAATTTCGCCATACCTCACTTTTCCAATATGTAAAATGGGAGTAATTGAATAAAGGTTTTCTTATAAATCTGTTGTGAGCATTAATCGAGAAGATCAACGTGAAGAATTTAGCCTCATTCTGATAATTGGTAAATGGTCATTAAATATTGGGTATTGTTTGTACCTTAGAATTAGTATTAATTTCTATCCTCATCCCTTGATTTGGCCATCGAAGCCATCATGACAACAGCTCTCCTTCCCAGGGTTCAGGGACCGCTGTGCTTCCCGCAGCAGTGTGCACATCCTATGAAGTCCAGAAGCTGGGGCAGATGCCCAGATGACAGAGCTCAGCCGTCTAGGTGGCCTTCTTCATTTCTAGCAGATGAACTGACTGCTCTGGAATCCTGAGGGGAGAGAGGAGGCAGGAGTCCCTCCTATGGCACAAATTCTCAAGAAACTGACCACAGTTTTTACTGAGGGGTCCAAGAGGCTGAACTTCATCACAGGTGTGTTCTGTTGTCCTTTAAACATATGATGTCACAGCCAGAAAAGTTCCCTTTACCAGCTGTATTATCAAATATTAGCTTACATGTGTGGCTCTTCTGCATTTCCACATGTATTTTCTTAGTCTATATTGTAAGTGAGGAAGTGGAGACTCCAAGAAGCGACCTGCCCTGCCCACCTCGCAAGTAAAAATGGAGCTAATACAGAAGACAGATATTTTAAAATCTATAATGAAAATTTTTACCCTCTGATATCGTGGTCTTGTCTTTTGTATTGGTCCTGGTAGACATGGCTCCTTTGTCACCGTTCCTTCTTTTCACCTTATTTATTTCCTTTTTCTTTTGGGCAGTGTTCCTTCACTTATTGTTGACTTTGATTATGGAAGATTTAGCAGTCATCAAAGAATGGATTACTTATCCTCTTTTGCCTTTTGAATGACAGAAAAAAGTCTTCTTTAAAGACAATATTTTAGTGTGGAAATATATAATGTGTTCTGAAAAAGTCCAGAGAGGATTTTGAGATTCTGAAATCCCTCAGACTACTTATTTGATACTTATTTGATAATGCCCACTAATGCACATTTTAAAATTGTTGATAAGAAATAAATATTGACTAATCACGGAAACGTTTCAAGAAAAACATATGTATGTGGGTAAATGTATGCAGACGTATATATCCATATCATGCATTTAAAAACCATCACATTTGCATACAAAAAAATACAAATGGTTCCATAGGAACGATATAATTCTAAACTACATCTTTCTCTTTTTGTGTTTTAAGCAAATGTTTCCTTCTTATTGCACTCCTGTGACTGATTGCTTTTATGTTTGAGAGTGCACTGCTATGGTTTCCTGCTCAGCATAATAATTTCTGTCTGTATATGAAATTATTCTGATTGCTACCTGCAAGACTCTGTGATTTCAAATTGTTTGAATTCATGGTGCCATTCAGATAATGTTCAAAAATGCAAATACTCACAGTAGGAATGTCCACTAAAGTCATTTCCCTGCATTTATATGGAAGCAAAAAATAGAAGTAGAAGTATGATAAAATAAATTGATAGAAGAACCAAAACAACGTGGGAGTGGCAGCTAAAAGTCAAAATGGGAAGGTAAGATAGTGTTCTTGAGAGTTTCCACAAATTAATAGTATAACCTTGAAGGCCTCCAACTCTGATTTTCATGTAAAATCAAACCGACCAAGGACCTTCTGTCAGATTTTCAGATTCTACTTTGGAACATTTTTAGAACACTCCCTAATGTTTATGATTAGAGTGTCTACCTCTTGACACTCTCAGAGCCAAGCTATTTTTAAGCATCTGCACAGACTTTTGCTTCCTTGAGCTTCAAGACTCCTGATTTCTGCGTGTCAAAGTCAAGCTTCCAGCTGTTTAAATCGTAGGCAGGGGGCAGAATTGGTCCAATTACCAGAGGAGACAGAGCCTACGGGAGTCGGTGTAGTTAAAAAGACAGAGAGTGAGTGAGGAGGAGATGGATCAAGAAGGTAGGACCCTTGGTGTCTGTCTGCACTGATGAGATGAGGCACTGAACAGGGGACCCCTCTGAAGTTGAAGTGACCCGTTTTGGGAATTATGAAAGTAATTCCTAAAGCAGTCAGCCTGTCCTCTTTTTGTTTTTCTATGAATAAAATAGAACAGGATCTCTCAATGATGGTGCTATTGACATTGGGGGCCAGACTATTCATTGTTTTCTTGAGTATTATAGGATATTTAGCATCTGTGGCCTCTACCCAGTAGATGTCAATAGTACCTCTAGTTGTCTCCAGACACTGCCAAAGGTTCCCTGGTGTGGGGTAGGGGGACATATCGCTCCTGGGGGAGAACAATTGAAACAAAGTGTTGCTTGATGCATTTAATCAAAGTTTTTCTAAATCATTGACTCCCTCAATTTTTTTTCCTCTTGCCTTAAAAGTGAAAGTGGTAAAGTGCTCTAATATTTATTACATTTTAAAACTATAAAATTGTTTTTATACAATTATAAAGGCCACATTATAAAGATAACTATTTTTTTCAATGATTCTCGTTCTCAATATCTTTCTCTCAAACTTACCCCCTGCACCCTGATTTTTCCAGAACTTCCACAGTCAGAAAAGGAGATGCAGGTGGCTGATGTTCCTGTAAGATTGAAGCTGTGATCCTGCATTTAGGAGAAGTTAGGCTGAATTCTAACTTGGAAAGGAGAAAAAAAAGGAGGAAGTTAATAAAATACTGATATTAGCCATTTTTGGAAAAGGCAGCCATGTCTTCTTACGCCTGTCCTGGAGAAGAAAGAACACACATGGAATTAGACATGCACACTAGACTCTGCTGTGCCTAATTGGACACTCACAATTTTAGCAATACATGTAGTTATAAAGAATGGCCCCATAAGAAATGTGATTTGGCCGCACATACCTGTAATCTCAGTGGCTTGGAAGGTTGAGACAGGAGAATCTCAAGTTCAAAGCCAGCCTCAGCAACAGGCTAGGCGCTAAGCAACTCAGAGAGACCTCTCAAAGAATTACAAAATAGGGCTAGAGAAGTGTCTCATTTGTCGAATGACTCTATGTTCAACACCTAGTACCAAAAAAAAAAAAAAAAAAGGGAAAAGAAAGAAAAAAGAAATGTGATTTGGGGGAGAGAAGTTTCTCAAATATACACAATCTTGAGATTCCCACACCATGAGCAATAATAGTCATCCAAAGAATCAATGTGAAATTGTTGAAGAACTGGAATCCAAAAACCCTGATTTAAAATTCCTCTTTATCTTACAACATCCTCCTTAGCCTTCTGGGTTGTTTTTATGATTCATTAAGAACACTGAATTTAACTCTTGATAGCATGCATACTGTGCTTAGATTTGGGGGATAAGGTAGATTTGACCTTGGAAATCTTCAAAATGAACACCCCCACCTAACTCATTTCAGTTTTACATCATGGTCTGAAGTGTCCCTTGGTTGTTGTCCTCCATGCATGCATTTCCCTAGGTCCATGAGAAAAAGAAGTGGGGCCACCAGACTTGTGTGTCCTAATGTCCAGTGCACCGATCCTTTTTTAATTCCGCCTATTATTTCCCTTTTTAGCACTATTACTTTTGTCTTGTTCCATTAATTGAATCTTCCTTCCTCTGATACCAGCAAGCGAGTTTCGCGGAGTCTTTAGGCACCTTCTTGCTCCCTAAATGCCTCAGACTGGTCAATCACACCTGGTAAGCTTTTAGAAATGTCAGATTTTGAAGCAGGCTTGAAAAAAGACAGTCTGTTCCTACCTCTGAAGATTTTACGAATTCAATGTGTTTTAAGTAAGTCTGATTATCTCACTCTACCAACATGTTCATTTAAGTCATCCAGAAATTGTGGGTCTAAGGTATGCACTTTAGAGAATCACACTCATAATTTATTGTTGGATCAAATCTGACTATAAGTGATAGATTTCAAAGGAGAGGCTCCAGTTTCTTGTGTACTTTGGTTTTAGCAAAGAAAATTGCCCAAAGGCTTGGACAATACTAGTTCCCAATAAAAACAACAACAACAAAAATGCAGATATAGAGTGCAGACAAAAGATGTAAACAGAACAGATTTTTACAATAACTCTATATTAAATCATATTCTTTAAAAACAGCTTCATGCTGTCTAATAGAACATAGTTTCTCCCTCAAATTATAAAAAAAAAAAAGTACAGGGCTTTCCCTAAGAACCTTTATTTCAAAAGACAAAGGTTTTGAAATATGTTATCCCTTTTTAACCTTCAAAATTTGAAGGTCAGTGTGTAATTGCTCTCTGATGCGAGATTGAGACAATACAAACTCAGAAAGCAGAACACTATGTTCTTGAAATTGTGATTCAAGTACTCACAAAGTTCAGAACTCCTTTTGAGATGTTCAAGGTCTTCCATCACTGGGACCAGAAGGTGAAGGCAAGAAGAATCAACAGACTTTAATTTTTTTTTAATTTTTATTTTTTTTAGCCAAGTACATTTGTACCAGGCTGTACTACACTATTTTCCCAGGCCTGAGTAAAATGAACACGCAGGACCCCTCGTTCAAAAATTATTGAGAATTTGGGGACAGTAACAGCAGTTCATTAAACCAAGGGAAGGCTCTTTAAGGAAAAGTGAGACATTTTTTCCTACTTATTGAGTCCCTCCTGGTTCTTGTTGACTCTGTGAATGTCTTTAGTTGGTCAAAACAGGCTAGTGTTCATCTTGTACTAACAAGAAAACATAAAGTTTGAATGCAACCATAAACCAGCTACATGCTTTTAACACAAACTGTATTGCGGCAAATTTAGGTATCATTAATTGTAAGAAACACCGTTGTTTCATGTACCATTAAGAATAAAAATGTGCTTCCAATTAAAGATGATACATCATCCATTCCAAGCTAATTTGCAAATTCAGAGGTATTAAAATGTGAAAAATTGTTAAAGATCTTAGTATTGATGGGATTGTGGATCTTAATAGGGAGGTCTTACAATGCTATGAGCTGGCTAGTTTTATCTCCATACACATAATTTCATAAAGGTTCTTTTGTTAATGGAAATGAGGCCCTGAGCATTAAGATTATTTACCTCACTGGGGTAGAGTGGAGAGATTTGAATCCAGGAGCCCTGGCATTGTACTTAGTTCTCTTCCTACACCTAGGCTGCCTTCTCCCTTCAGCACAGTCTTTCCCTGGGAAAGAAGATCAACCATAAAGCAGGAGAAAATGACGGAAAACTAGAAGAGAAAGGGAAATGTGCCTAAAAATGTGAATGTTTTCTTTTACAGTTTTTCAATATATTGATATACATGTAATTGAAAATGTAATTTTAAAATGACATTTGAAAAGCAATATTTTTTCATGTGAAGTTTAATCAATTTATACCTCCTTTTTAATTAGTTTCAAGCTGTTGATGGATATATATATATATATATATATATATATATATATATATGACACATATATAAATTCAAGCTGTTGATTATGTACGAATATACACAGGCATTTTATATTTGAGTGGTATAGTTATTTCTGTGCAATAAACACCATAAAAGTTTAATATAGACCTATACATAAAGTTGCTCATTAAGATGAAAGGCAATTCAGGAAAGAAGATGCAGGGTCATCTAGATTAGGTGAGTGTTGTCATGTCTGCCTTTAAAGTCTCGAATGTGAGCAATTTGGATTGCAAAAGAATTTTTCTGAGATATACACCAGAACTATTTCTTCCCATTCACATCCACCTGAACAAAACACACACACACACACACACACACACACACACACACAAAGCACACATCGTTTTCCAAAGCCTCCTTTTCAATCGTATAATCTCATAATTGAAGTTCATTGTGTGATTGATTGAAAATGCAAAAATAAAATAAAAAATAAACCATTAAGACTTGCACTTAAGTTGCTCTCTTTAAGAGATGGGCTATTATTTCAAAGAATCAAATCTCCAGGTCAGCCTTTGTCTTTCAGCATAGTTCCATCCTGCTCTGGGAGCTGAAGGGTCAGGCTGGGTGGGGATATGGAGCTGTGGGAACTGGTTTCCACACACTGGATGCTATGCATAGAAAGAAGGGCGGCCACTCAGTGGGGGCAGCAAGCCAGGTGGCCAGATGCTTCTGGAATTCAGGGGAACAATGGCAAGTAGGCATTGTGGTTTGTGTCTGCATGCCAGTGACCAGAGCTCAGATACTCAATCCAGGGTACCAGTGCCAAATGAAAGCCAATATTAAAGTTGATCCTTTGAAAGAGGAGGGGTAAGAGGAACAGGGATTCAGAGCAAAGCTGTTGTCACTGTGGAATTTAAGTTTCAAAAAAACCATGGACAAATTCAAGTTCCATTATTCTGGAGATATTCTTCAGCCTGAAAGCCACAAGTGGTGGAAATTTGCAAAAAGTTCAAGACAGCAGTAAACTTAATCAGATTTAGGTGGGAGAAATTAAGTGTAAATTGTGTTAGAAAATAAACTTTAGTTCTTGAGCTTCCTCCCATTCTCTTTTTCTTTTTGCTTTTCTTTCTCTTAGTAGAAGAAGAAGAAGAAAAAAAAAGGATATCCATTCTATTATTCCTTAATTTTCATCTAGCAGCTCATTATCTCAATCAGCACATCACAGTTGAGTGCATTGATTTCTGAGGAAAATTCCAGCAGGTTCCTGAGGCTGTTGATGAGCTGTGGTTAATCGCCACAGTTAGAATTTTCTGTCATTACTCAAAATGGATTATATGTGTTTGATTGGCAGGAAGGTTAAAGGAAGAAACGGCATACAGAAGTGATGTGATCATATTCTTTCGGGGCTCCTGGGGATCTGGGATGGGAGGCAGGAAGTCAGGGATTGTGAAACAGTAACCACCCCAAATCAATTAAAGAGCAGTTCTTATCTGAGCCAAATGGGATCCTGGAATATTAGTGTGCATTGAAGGAGAGGACGAGGACGCCCAGCGCTTTGGAAAAGAGCATCTTCAGGTGAGAAAGGAGGAAGTACCTAGTCTACAAAGGCAAGGATCCCTCAGGGAATATGAAAGTCAGACATCATTAGCAGTGCTCAGTGGTGATTTTGGAAAGTGGGAACACATGGCAGACTCTCTGTGCTGAGACCCAGCTAGAGAAGACGACTGAGAGTTTGAATCACTGCTTACCTCTAGCTTGGTACTCTGCACTTAATCTCTCTCTGCTTTCAGCCTCCCCATCTGTGAAATGAAAAGAAATAGAAACTAATTTACCTCCTAGGGTATCTTTATAGCATAATGGATAAAAAGGTTTGGAAGGGACAAATGGAGTAATCTGAGGACATTCTGGGCCAGAGTTAAGCTCAGTTAGATGGAGAATTAAAGTATATGAGGCCTGAAATGAAAGAATGCAAATCCCCAAGTTGTAATGCTCCACCCCTGAAGAAGGGAAGAGAATATAAGAAAGCAAATAAACTGAAAACCGAAAGAAGAGCCAAGGGCAAGATATGCCTTGAAAGTATGATATGGTCAAAGGGTGAGTATGAAAAAAAATCTCTCTAGATCAAGGTCAGTGTGCTCTGAGGCCTTCAGGGGCAGCAGTAGGTTACCAACTAGAAAAGAAATGTGTGTTTCTCTGCCTGTGAAAGGAAGGTGACACTAACCGAAGGGGAAAAGAGAAGTGAAAATAAGGGTAAAGAAATAGAATATATAGAATATATGCAAATTCCATTTTTTAAAAAACTGCCTTGTGAGAGTGAAAAAACAAAAACACAAAAGCTAAACTAAACCAAAAAGAATGCACCCCCTCCCCACTCCCCAACCAAATAGATTGTTTGCATTATTACACAGTTAAGCTAAAATGGTTAGCTGGTGGCTTCTTGCAGACACTATCTTAATTAGCAGTTTTTAACTTGGTCTTAGAATACATAGGCTGAGATTCTGGGGAGGACCAAGTAAAACACAATGAGTCATGGATCAGAACCATCCAACTCGCCTGCAAAGGAGATGCTGTCTCAAGGCTGCCAAAGCCTTTGGCGTAAGGCCTGATGTTATATTCGGGAGTCAGCAGGGTGGGTGGGGGAGAAGACGCCTCCCCTGTTCTTGCCGCTGTCTGGTGGAGTTGGCAGTGTTCTTCGTATTCTAAACGAAGGAAAGGAACTGATACTGCCTTCCTCTGCCTCTGATAGTACCTTAATTCCCCAATGCTGAGCCATGGCCCAGGGGAGCAAAGCGTAATAAATTACCGATTTGGAAACTATGCAAGATCAAACCTTATTTTCAAGGCAATAGGAATGAAAAATATGCTTTCAGAATCGAGGACGACGGATGCAGGCGTTCTCTGCATTTCAGCATATGATTAGAGAGTCAAGGCAAAGGCAAATGAAACCTAAGTCACTGGCACCATCTATCAGGAAATGCCACCACCATCTTCTGTGGAGTTCAAAACTAGTGCTTCTCACTCAGCCACACAGGAGGAATTTGTGGCTTCCAGGGAGGCATCAGGCTTGTTTGAACCACACATACATGGCTTATTGAATATTCTTATTTGAAACCCAAGTGGAAAGACACAGCAGGAAGTAAAATAGCCCCTGCCCCCACCTCCTGCCACCTTGCCTTTTCTACACTGATAATTCCACCTTCCCAAGTCGGCACAGCAGGTAGGCACATCCTGTGCAGATGGGCAAATACTCCCACATTTTCCTTCTTGGAGCCCTTTTCAGAAAGAAGAAAACTTTCTTAGCAATCAGGCCTTGGATTAGGAGAATCAGAAATGGAAACCTATCCCTGCTCCTTTACAATCGTATCTCAGCTGAAAGGGAAAGGAAGTGGGGGGAGCTGGGTAGGTGGAGGCTCCTGGAGGGAGCCCCGTCTAGCCTGGCAGTGCTCCCCTTTCATCCTCCCCAGGGGAGGCATCACCCTTCAATCAAGAACTCAGGCAGAGAGCCCTGGAAAAGTGGTTTTTGGACACATCTTCCTACCTGTCACCAAAGGCTCATCTCTTCCATGACATATGGATATTTTAAGACCTGCAAGTAAATATGCTAGGCAATAAAAGGGCTGTTTGTAAGCTCAGAGTGGCAAGTGGAAAATTCTGGGGGATTTTCAAAGCCCTTACATTGAAGGAGATGGGAACCTACAATCAATCTTTGTTAGTTTAAGAAAGAACCAATACCATTTTCTGGGAAAATGGCGCTAACCTCCCAGTTGGCTACATCCTACATGCCCCCGCTCCCGGACCCGCCACCTTCTTTTTCTGTGAAATATATGTGCATACAGGTTTCCCTGGAAGTGAGCCCTAAGACTGAATCTGATGTTGTTTATTTGAAATGATTTAAAATAACTATTTTTTTTGTGAACTTTGAATGCTTGAATTGGGAAAAACTGTTCATATACAGATATAGGCACAGTTAATGGCATTCCTGACTTCAAAAAACAAGTCTTCCTTCAATCGAGGCCCCTGAAAATGGCATTTGTAAATGATGAATTTGTGTATAAAGGAACAATTTCCTGTAAATCAATGTACCTTACTTTAGATTTCAGTTTAATATCAAAAAGCCCCTGTCCCTGGAAAACAAACAGCATACAAATTTTCTCTGATCTTCCTAGCAAAAGGCCATATGTTATTTGGGGTGATTTATCTAGGCTTTCATTCCTTTTTCATCGGAAACCTGTATTTCACAATGTTGTTCCAATTACACTAATACAGCCGAATAAATATGGAATATCTGTGTTGATAATAAATGGACACAGACTGCTTCTTTGGGCATTTTCTTTATAGGAGGCATTCTAATTGACAGATGCTTTTAATGATGACATTGCCGTAAAATGGCTTGGTTTTTCCAGTTTCAGACCTTCTCAGAGCTATTTCAGCTATTAGAAGAAGAAAAATAAACAAGGGCTGCTTACCATGACTGAGGACAAACACGATGGAACCAATCTACAGAAAATCCTCTTTCAGTTTCAGCTGCACTACCAGAAGCAGCAAGTTGAATCCAGTCTCCCTTTTTAGGCGTATTAAACTAGCAGGTTTTGGATCGCTTTGAGAGAGTATTTGTAAAATTGTTGTATGAGTCGTTCATCGTTTTACAAAGAATAAGGGCAGAAACATTTTCTTACCTAATGGCTTTTTGTGCTTTCAGAAATCAAATTCCTGACTCCATAAAATTTAGGCATTAGGGAGGAACATTGTCGTTTCCTGCCTCTTGGGAATATCTGAACCAATTCCGAGGAGAATGGAATGCACCAAAGAGACCATTTTGACTTCGGAGCACTTAATTACATCCGAGGAGCTGCAGGGTTTTTTATTTTTTTCAAAGTTCCCAGAGGGGTGGAGAGCAGTAAGGATATTGGAATCAGTACATGGAGTGCTCACTAAGTGCAGATGACTTAGCACAGGGGTGCTTTCCATTTGTTAGCAGAGAACAGGACAAGGTCAGCAAAGAAATGCAAGGGCTAGTCCTCAAGTCCAGGCTTCCACCTGGCAGGGTGGTGATTTCCCGGGAATTTTATATAGAAAGAAACCCTCTCTCCTCTAACCAACATAAATAGGACGTGAGCTCAGACTAGGATTTTGAAACTCATTTCTTTAATATCTTCTTCTTGCCAAAAGGTCTTATTCCATGACTATTTATGTGACACTTGGCAAGTTGTTCTATTTGGTTCTCATTTTGCCTCCAATAAAGTGATGATCATACTTTTTGCCCTAAATAATCTCAAGAGGGTCTTAGAAGCATAACTACAATCATTTAT
The DNA here is from genome assembly GCF_001458135.2 of Marmota marmota marmota. Taxonomy (NCBI): domain Eukaryota; kingdom Metazoa; phylum Chordata; class Mammalia; order Rodentia; family Sciuridae; genus Marmota; species Marmota marmota. Next base: position 34,042,658 of record NW_025999932.1, read on the forward strand.
ATAAATTAGTTTTTCTTCTTGTGTTAAAATAAATAAATATAAGATACTTTATATGATTCTTATTTTTATTTTCAGTAATGAGCCCCAAGGTGTCCATACATAGTACTGTTTGTAGAGCATCTTTATATGCTTTATACTAACATTTTATACTAACCTTTGTAAGTATTTACAAAAATGCTAAAACACAAACCAGATAGATTTTTCCATTTCACAAATAAAGTAATAAAGGACCAAAATGATTTATTTTAGGTCACACAATCCAGGGAAGAGGACTTAAGATCCATGATCTAGGATAAATTTTCAACAATCTTCATTTCTCTTACGTGCCAGTTTTATCAGAGCACTAAATCTGTCTGTACTTCCTGAATCATGCTGATGAAAATCTTAATATTCTGTTTTTCAAGTATTAACATTTTAATGTAGAAGTAAGACCATGACCAGTGTGTTGGGTTGCAAGTTTCGGTGTGAAGAATTGGACAACATGCTAACACTCAAACCTTGCTACCTTATAAACAAGCTGACTCGATAGGTAGGAAATTTCTATTTCCAAATTCATAATGGAAAGAAGTATTAATATTCAAGTGTTTAGTCTGTAGAGACCTTACTGAATTTTTCTTCCCAGCTTACTCTTTAATAGTTCTTCAGAGTCTTTTTGTATAACATATTCTCACTCCTCTGGCCTCAAGTTTAAGTCCCATGGTAGACCCCTCATCAATCTCCTGGGGCCAGTCAGAATGTCTTCCCTGGGTGTCATGGACAAAGAGCGGATTCAGTCTTTCAATCTTCTCCATTGACTGGTCGGTAATATATGTATTTCTGGGGCTATGGATGTGACCACGTGAATTCCAGAGCAGCAGACACTGTGAGAGAAATACAGAGAGGGAAGGGAAGGAGAGAAGGAGATAAGAAAGGAGAGAGAGAAAGAGATGTGTGAAGTATCTGAAGTATTTGAAGTAGAGCCTTGGAAGAAGAGAGAACCAGCAGGAGTCGTATGGATTTCTCAATCCTAATTCCAGAGCCTTCCTGGGCACTTGAGGTATCCTTGCCCTTGGGTTCGGGATGCAGCCCTGAGCCCAGTTCCATTGTGCTTCAGATTACCTTTCAGTCCAAATGAAACAATCATTCAAAGCAAAGGCCTTCTCAGGCACAGCATTGGACACCCAGCTCTTCAATCCAGGCCACGTGTCATAAACACAGTGAAGCACTGGTATAATCATGTGGAGTTCAGAGTAGAAATTACATGGAGGAAATGCGGTCTGGTGGTTAGAGTGGCAGACTCAAAAATGTCAGGAGCTTTGTTTCTGCTCTTGATACGGGCCACCAACTCTGGGGACTTGCCTGGTCCTTGGCTTTCTGCTGTCACCCCCAGAGCTCAAGAGATCAGTCAACTCTTCAGATGAACATAGCTTCTTAAACCCTGGGTTCTGACAGTAGAGGATGCCCTTACAGTGGAGAAGTTGTATGCTGAGTAGAGGAAAAGGTTAATTTCACAGTTGGCCTGTACTCCCTTGTCTGCAAAATAGAGGTGAGTGTACAAAGTTAGGCTTGACACGGCTAGTGGGAGTCGAAGGTTACCTTCATTTTATTTTGGGATGTAGTTACCAGCTCCATATAGGAGAAAACAATACTGAGGAAGGAGTGGTGGGGCTGACAGTTTTTTCTTGGCCTTTGGATGAGGGCAACTGCTATACTTCCTTCCCTTCTGCTTCCATTTATCTTCCAGAACTATGAGGTGGTGGCACCCTTTAGTCAAAACTCCTCTGTGCTTCCCTTTAGGATGTTCCCATTGGCTCAAAAAAAAAAAAAAATCATGGGCATTCCTCTTTACAGATGACATGATTGTCTGTGGAGAGAATCCTCCCTACACTGAAATATTTGGGCAAACATTAAACAAAATGAGTTCAGAATGTGTGCGCCGGAAAGTCAACAAATGGTGTGAAAAGAAATAAAAGAATGCCGCTCCCCCCTCCCTGCAAAAGGAAATAAATCAGAGATGATCTAGATAAGCGGAGAGACACATAGTCATAGAATTGAAATTTTAATATAGTAAAGATGTCTGTTCTAAATTAATCTATAGCTTATGGTAATTCCTTTCAAAATACCAGCAAAGTTTTGTCGTACACGTAGACAACCTAATTTTAAATTTTGTGGGGAGAGATATAAACCCTAGAATAGCCAAAATAATCTTGAGGGGAAAAAAAAGAATGAAGAGAGAGGAATCATTCTACCCCAAATTAAGGCTTATTGTAGAGGTAGAGTGTTATTGTTTAGATGTGAGGTGTCACCCAAAAACTCTTGTGTGAGGCAACTGAAAGAAAGCTTAGAGGTGAAATGATTGGATTATGAGTCTTGACCAAGTCAGTGTGTTAATTTACTGATAAGGATTAACCGGCTGGTAACCATAGGCAGGTAGGGAGTGGCTGAAGGAGGTGGGTCCCCAGGGGGCAAGCCTTTGGGGTACTTATTTTGGCCTTGTTGAGAGGAGCTCTCTCTCTGCCTCTTGGTGATCATGTCCTGACCTGCTTTCCTCTTCCACACTATTCTGCCATGATGATCTCCCTCCCCTGCACCTCTGAGGAATGGAGCCAGCTATTTATGGACGGAGACCTATGAAACTGTGAGCCTCCAAATAAATTCTTCTTCCTAAAATTGTTCTTGTTGGGTCTTTTGGTCACAGCAGTGAAAAAGCTGACTAAAACTTACTGTAAGCAAGACTATGTGGTATCATCAGAAGAATAGACACATACTTGAATATAACAGAATAGAAAATGTCGAAACAGATCCATACAAATAGACTCCGTTGATTTTTGAGATGAGAAAGCAGTTTGATGGAGAATATCTTTTTTCAACAAATGATATTGGAACAATTGGACATCTATAAGTAAAAAACTGAACCTCAACCTAAATCTCACACCTTGTGCAAAGATTAACTCAAAATGGATCACTGACTTAAAATTGAAATGTCAGATTATGAAAGATTTAGAAAAGAAGCATAGGAGAATTTTTTTTAGGAATTTAGAATTGATAGAGATTTTAGCTTTGGTGCCAAAAGAATAATCCATAGAAGGAAAACTCAAAATATCAATACTACCACCAACAAACTTGCTCTGCAAAAGACCCTGTTAGCAGGATGAACATACAAACTACACACTAAGAAAAAGTTTTTCAAACCACAAATTTGAAAAACTGAATAGTATGTAAAGAGTACAAAATACTCTCAAAACTTAAAGACCCAAATAATCCAAATACACAATAGGGAAAAGATATAAACAGACATTTCACCAAAGAGGATTTACAGTCAAATACACATATGAAAAGATGCTTGGTATCATTAGCTATTATGGAAATGCAAATTAAAACTTTCATGAGATATCACTGCACTTCTATGAGAATGTCTAAAAAAATAAGTGACAATATCAAATGACAGAAAAGATACTGGATCAATCATTTATTTTTAGAAAGAACATGTAACTACTCTAGAAAATAGTTTGGCAATTTCTTATAAAATGAAACATTTAATTTCTGTAAGACCAGTAATTGCAGTCCTTGGCATTATCCCAGAGAAATGAACATTTATGTTTGCACCAAAACCTATATATGAATGTTTAGAGTAGCTTTTGTCCTAATAGTCCACATGTGAGAACAACCTAGATGTTCTCAGTAGGCAAATGGTTAAACCTTTTGTGGTACATCCTTTTGCTAAATACCATTTCGCAAAAGACAGAAATGCTTTATTGATTCACACAACTTGGATGAATCTCGAAGGAATTATCCTGAGGAAAAAAAGCCAGTATCCTAAAAGGTTACATAATGTATTATTGGTTTCCTTTGGCTTCTATAATAAATTACTACAAACTTAGGAGCTTGAATAATACAAATTTATTACTTTATAATTCTGGAAGTCAGGAACCCAAAATCAGTCACTGAGCTCCTAAAAAGTGTTGACAGGGCTGATTCCTTCTGGGAGTTCTAGGAGAAAACCCATTCCTTGCTTCTGGAGGATGCTTACATTCCTTGGCTTATGGCCCCTTCCTAGTATCCCTTCAAATTGTCCTTCTATCACCATGTCTACTATTGGTACATCTCTGACTTTCTTGTTTCCTTCTTATCAGGACATTTGTGATTTTTTTGGATTCACTTGGATAATTCAGGATACCCTCTTCCTCTCAAGATCCTCAGTCACATCTGCAAGCTATCTTTTGCATAGAGGTTATATATTCAGAGATTAGGATGTAGACATCTTTATTGGGCCATTATTCAGCCTGTCATAATGTTGCTTAATTACATTTATGTAACACTCTAGAAATAGCAAGATTAAGCTGGGATGAGAGGAGGAACAAAGTGGGCTATCAAAAGGCAACATGAAGGATGCTTGTAGTGATGGAGCTGTTCTTCACCTTGACTATGATGGTGCATATGCAAATCTACCTTTGGATAAAATTGCATAGATCCAGACACACACACACACACACACACACACACACTCACACACACACACACACACACACACACACCATATAAATGCAATGGAAGAACAATGGAAGAACTTTGAAGTAGATGGCTGGTTTGTGTAAATGTTAATATTCTGCTTTCAACATTGTCCTATCGTTCTGCAAGATGTTATTATTGAGAGCAACAAGATAAATGGTACATGGGATCTCTTTGTATTTTTCCTTATGATTGCAAGTTAATCTATAATTGTTTTAAAATAGAAAGAAAATTTTTAGAAAGCAAACACATAGCTGGGCTTGGTGGTGAATGCCTGTAATCCTAGTGGTTCAGGAGGCTGAGGCAGGAGGGATCACAAGTTCAAAGCTAGCCTCAGCAGCGAGACCATATCTCTAAATAAAATGCAAAAAAAAAAAAATGGGCTGGGGATGTGGGGATGTGGCTCAGTGGTTAAGCACCCCTGGGTTCAAACCCTGGTACAAAAAAAATCCAAACACATAAAACAGGAAAACATAGTAATTATTGTAGAAATGCAATGATAATTTAAATAAGTGGATCCCTACTCCAGCTGGTAAGCAGAATTCTTTATGGGAACAGTTGGAGGATACAAACCTCTCGACTCCATCTTAGACCAACTTGATTAAAATTTTGTAAATTAAAAACTAAAGATATCTGTCATTAGAATCTTCCCAAGGGATTTGTTATCAGCTAAGCTTGGACATCACTGTATTATACTCTGGTGCTACTTTTCTTCAGTTTTGCATGTAGTCCTTTTTGTTTATAGAAAATTTCAAGAAGCATATGGGCCCAGCTTGCTAAAATGATATGGGAAGTATAGACCATACCTATACTCTTAAGGTGAAATTCCCAGTAGGAATGGAAGACACTCAGGACACTGGAGTAGACCTGGGCTCCTGGCCATATAGAAAGAGAAATAATGACTTCTGCCAGCAATATTTGGTAGGCAATGAAGTAATATTATGTTATATTTATTGTGGGGAATTAAAGAATTTAGAGAACTTAATCTACTGTAATGTGCCAGCCTTGAGGCATCTAATGTTAATATTTATTATATTAATAAAATTTGATATTGAATCCAAACTTCAGGGACAGAGATGTAGCTGATTTGGTTTGAGAACATCTCATTCTCTGCCCCCATGATTCCACGTTCTTTTCTCTCTTGACACCCTTATCAAAATCTCATGAAATCCCATAGCACCCAATTTCTCAAACTTTGAAACCTAATCCTGAATGACTGGCAGCTTTTGAGTGTCTCTTTCATGTAACTCTCTAGATCAGAGCCTCCAGGTCTGTGGGGGCATGAACCTTCTGGGACTCTGACCATTGGCACACAACACACTACAGTGGAATGGTGAACCATTAATCAGCTAGATAAAAGGGGTAAAGAATTTAGTGTTTTTTGGATATACCTACAATTTCCTGCAGGTGAAGAATTCATACAATACTGTACTTAAAATTCCAATACTATTCTCTTCGGGAGCTTAATGAACACTTTGGGAACTACGCCAACGTTATTCTCCCATATCTGCCCTTTCATGCCTTGGGGATAAAGACCAAGATTGTTCCTCTCCAGTTCATTGTTAGCTGCTATTTTCCTGCGTCAAGGGCTTTCCCTTGGCCTATGAAGCTCAACCCAATACTGTCACCACAGTCTCACTTTCCTGACCAACATCCGCACTGAGTGTCTTGGGTGTGAGATAATGTTTAATCAAATCAGCAACAACTTGGCTGTGAATCGAACCACTGGTGAATGCAAGGATTGTGTCTCGTCCACCTGGCCTTTTTACTGTAGGATTAACACGTGGAAATAAGGCTGGAGATCCTGTGACAACGATCAGATTTACCATAAACACTATAATTTATTCCTCCCTGGAGACTTTTAATAGGGCAGGTATTTTATGGCTCTCGTGTTTTGACTCCATGTCATTTATAGAAGTAGAGCATTGAATGGGTTCTCAGTTACCTCTCAAAGCCTTAGCTGGTTTTTACTCCCAGTCCTGTACTTCTGGTGAAAGGCTGGGCTCAATACCACCACCATTGCCAGGAGCTAATCTCTTCATTTTATTTCTTGATTGTGGGTACATTCTTACCTTCATAAGAGCTTTCCCAACTTTTTTTCCCCAGATTTTCTTTATATTGGCTATGGAATAGCCCTGTGAGAGGTGTCACAAACACCACCTTTGAATGTATAGAATATCTCCTTTGGGTGTGAAATGTCTCAAAGTGCATAATAATGCACATTGGGACGCAATGCTTCTGAAAACTGATCATGGCATTTCTCTGGGACTACCTGTCACTCTAATTTGTTTGAGGTCCAAGTTGATGTCAACCATGGAATACATGCATTACAGCCCAGAGGGTGAACACTAGGGAACAACAAGGCCCTGCACACCTGGTCTCTTTCCCCAGATGACCCCATGTGGCTCCATGTGCAGATCTTCTGTATGGTCACCCAGTTGTGTTTGCTTTTGGTACTTTCCTACAGTCAGAACTTTTCCTCTTCTGTTTTTTCTTTTATGCTATTTCATCTTCATATTTGTCCACTGACCAACATGAACTACATGCCTTACCCTTTGAATGCCCCTTCCTTTATACCATCATTTCAAGTTGCTCTTCCTCTTTCACCCAACAAATGTTCATCAAGAACTTAGTCCTTACCAGTTGACATGCTTCATTATTGTACCCTTTGGTGAATACACAAGCCTGCTTCCTGCCTTGCGGAGCTCACAGTCTATTGAGCGAGGCACTCAATAAACCGAAGCCAACAAAGAGGTAAGAAAGAAGGCTCCAGGAGAGAGAATCATAGGGAGGTGTTGACACTCACGCTAAGACCTGAAAGATGCGAGGTAACATGTCCTAAGGGAATGAGAGTGGAGACAGGGCACCTGGAAGAAGGAACGGCATGGGGTGGGATCTGATGCAAACTTCACAAAACTCCTTCTGGCTACGAGTGGAACGTGCGCAATGGGAATACAGGAGGCCATGGAAGTGGTCCAGAGGGAAAATGAGCAGGGGGCCATGGAAGTAGTCCAGAGGGAAAATGATGGAGAGAATGGTGGCAGTGAAAATGGACAGCGGTGACAGTGTTGGATCGGATAGAAAGCATGAGGGAAAAGACCAGCCATGGAAGGATCATTCCCAGGATTCAGTCTTGAAAATTAGGAATAAAATAAAAATAAAAGTGTATTTAGGCCAACCTAGTGCCAGACTCCCAAGAAAAGATCAAAACGTGTTTGTTCCTTTTCTGTTTTCTTTAAAGACTTATGATTCTTTCTGTATACCACTTGGTTAACAGTAACTCACATACTGTCCAGTGACATCTTTTCCACTGTTTTTTAAATCAGAGATACTGGAATATGTCATCAGATAAACTTATCATCCTAGGAAATAGCCTACATAGATTTTTTGGTTTTTGGGGGTGCTGGGGATTGAACCCAGGGCCCTGTGCATGCAAGGCAAGCACTCTACAACCGAGCTATATCCCCAGACACCTACATAGCTTTTTGAGGGAATAGTATTTTCTTTTTTGGGATAGGTAGGCCATTATGATAAAAGGGTAGCAGCAACCAGAATTCCTCTTTACATCTTCAATTTCATTTAATTTTCTATTCTTGATTAAATATGCATTTATAGTCTAAGGTAATGTTAATGTCAAGTACACTCCCAAAGGTGCAAGGCAGATGTCAAGCATAATCCTTACTCATGACTGTGGACCTGGGAGTAAATGACAGACTGCCCCCAGTGAGACGTGCTGAGGCTAAGCTGTATGTATGGCCATGTTGTCATAGTAAGGCTCACTGACATAGCCAAGGAGAAACTGAGAAATCTGATCTCAACTACTGTAAGCTGAAATGAGGTGAAAGTGTACATGAGCTGTTAGAGGAGGAGAAAGTGTGAAGGCTGTCCTCCATCATCTGTGGTTTAGATTGCTTGGCTGGAGGTCGCAGATCAGACCTGTGCGTGTACCTGTGCATTTCTATACAACTAATGGAGATCTGAGAGTCTGACAGATGGACCTGTAAATGGCTTAGTTAGAGTGTTCAGAGTGATATCCCATCAGAGATCAGTCCTGGCCCTGGAGATGTTTGAGCAGAAAAGTTGAGAAAGACCATATCTAATATGATGATGAATTTGAGATGATGAACTCATCTGAAGAGGTATGAGAAAGCCCCAGTGTCCATCATCAATATTCCATGAGGGAAACCTTTCATTAAGAAAAAGACTGTCTGGGTTGGGGATGTAGCTTAGGGGTAGAGCACTCACCTAGCATGTTCGAGGCCCTGGGTTCAATCCTCAGAAACACAAACACACGTGTGCGCGCGCGCACACACACACACACACACACACACAAAAACAGTCTTTATATAAATACTTTTATTGTATAAACATGTCCAAAAGTTGTGAAATCAACTTACTAGTTAAACATTCTGCTGTGACCAAAATAGCAAAACAACAAACACAGGTTATTCAATTTTTCCACTTCGGAAAAAAAGAAACACAGGATCAATTCAACCCATAATTTAAGCCTGTGATCACAGTCTGTTTCTACACTTGAGGAGCGATCTGAATGATGGGCGTTGGCACTGGTCATTTTAGTCATTTAGAAAGAGCCACAGTCTGGTCCATGCCGTGGGGAAAGACTGTGACTAAATTACTGCAGCTGAATCAACTGACTGAAAAATTTGGTGAACTCAATTAATTATGGCATGGCCCTTTATGGAAACCACACCATTGGGACATAAGCATTGGTTGGCTCTGCCACTTGTCTAGGGCTGACGAACGCTTCACCAGTTAGACTGCATTTTGCGGTCCTTGTCAGTTCTCCTCTGGACACATATATGCTCCGTTGTTTTCCAAGTCCTAAAGCGAAGATGAATATTGCCAGACCAAAAGTACCAACTGTTTTCAGTTCTGTGCTTAACCTACAGGTCCTAACTTCATCCTCAGTGACACTCAGACTGGTCATGTTCCTCCACATATTGGAAGGAAAACACGTTGGTCAGGAAGACCTTCCAGAGTGAGGAGTTTTATAACATTAACACTCAACTATAAAAGTAAAATGACTTTTTGCTGATCTACTGGCATGATTCCTTTTCTGCAGAATTTTAAAGCTAAGAATGCCCAAATAATTCATTGCTAATGCTTAGTTTCTTACTCTATTCAAAGACTTTTCGAAATTTATGCCTTTCCTGGTAAAGTAGCCAAATGTTGATCACCTATGATCCTCTCCCCTGTGGCCTCTGCATAAGTGACAGTGCCAGGGTTGCTCAGTCTGGACTTCTGTTTGAGTCACTGCTGCTTTCCCATCCAGATGAGTCTCCTGATTGATTTTACGTTTCTCACAGGAGCTGCACATTCAAAGCAGTATCTGGTCTGAAGTTGTACGAGACCAACCTGCATAGCCAGGGCAGGTGTAGCTGCTTTGGGAATTGTGTGCTGTTCTAAAATGAGAAGACAGTGCTTCTCTCGGAAACTTCCTAGATGTTGGCCAGGACTTTAAAGTATTTAATATGGAATATGAAACCTCAGGCAAATCTGATATTTGTTTCTCTAGACATTTTTGGTTGTCTAGATCACGCTAAGATTATTTCTTTATTACTTTTTTGGTAACTTCCCAGAGCAAGTTAAACTCACTACTTAGGGTCCGCACATCATAGTGGAGATACTACATGTGTATATTCTTTCAGTTCAGGAATAGATCATGGAACGGGTATCTGTAAGTTTCTGAAGGAATATTTTTTTGTCTGAAATAATCCAAAGCCTTCTCAATTATGGTATTATGTTTGACAACAACAAAAGAGATTCAGCAGTGCTTGCTATGGAAATTTCATCAACTTGTTTGTTGCTTTTCTTTATAAATCAGATGTTCCGCTTAACTTGTATTAGCAACAGAAGACCTTCTAATAGGCAAGGACTTATTGACTATGCCACACATTCATTTCTCTTGAGAAAGACACTTATTAAGTTTATTGAAGTTTTTTAAAAAAGAAAAGAAAGCGAATGCCCTGGATTCTGACGCTGGGGTCTCCTACCTGCTAGTCATCATATGGGTGAGGTGAAGGTCGGGAGTTCTTGAACAGAAGGTTACTGTGTTAGCCAGTTTCCCATAGCTGTGGAAAAATGCCTGAGAAAAACAACCTGAAGGAGGAAAGGTTTATTTTGGTTCATGGTTTCAGAGTTTTCAGTCCATGGTTGCCTAGGTTGGTTGTTCTTCGGCCCGACTGAGGCAGTTCACCATGGTAAAAGCCTGTGGCAGAGGAGACTTGCTCACCTTACGGCAGCCAAGAGCAAACAGAGGGGGAGAGGAAGGGGCCAGGGTCCCAAGATGCTCTTCAAGGGCATGGCCCCAGAGACCTACTTCCTGCTGGAGGGCCCAACTCCAAATATTCCACCACCTCCCAATAGTGCCATTGCCTGGAAACCAAGCCTTTGTGACATTTAAGAGCCAAACCATATGAGTTACCTACCATAAGAGTACTCCTACAGCACTGTGCACACAGCTGCATGATAGGACTAGTCCCTCTGAAGGGAAATGCATTCTTGTGTGTTTAGTTCTTTCACTTAATGGTGAGGGTTGGGAAAGAGACAGGAAAAGGACAAGGCTAGATCTAAATCCCATTTAGGCCATGTTTTACTTCTGAGATACAGGCTAAGCTACATAACTTCCCCAAATCTTTATCACTTGGTTATAATTTTTAAAAAACAATCATATTAACATCACAGGGTTGATAAAGAATGAATATGACACACTTACCTGCTATATGAGGTGCTCAGAAATAAGAACATCCTCACCTAATTTTTAGGTTGTTACTTAATATTTAGTAATTGATATTTAGCCCTGTACCTGCCCTTAGGAGAGGGTGTGATAATGTACACTGAATAAATATATTGATGACTAGAGGGAGAAGAAGAAATCACGAAGGTTTTTGAAAAGGGATCTTATCTGGAAGACACTCTGTTCTCTTTCCCCCATCTGGCCTTCTTCAATGGAATTCCTAACACTTTGTAGGCATTTCCAGGGTTTGGACAATATTAGCACAGAGGCAGGTGGAATGTAAGGGAGAGCAGTGGCTTGCAGACACTCACTGCCTATTTTGAGTCAGTTAATTAGTTAATTGAATGAGTTAGGAACCACTGCTCTGCATGTAAGGCTTCAATTCACTTAAATGGGGGGAAAAACATGTATTTCTCAAAATTCTTGATGGTTTTTTAAAACCAATTTTACAGTATTCAAGAACATGTCCCCAGCTAGCCCACTGAGGGTGAAACCTTGTCTCTGTACTGTGGAAAGCCTCAGGAGGGTTGGGGAAGTTTTATATAAAACTCACCATTTTATAGTACCAAGTGCTTACCGTATGCATTTTTTAAGCTAAAAGACTTACCCATTTATCACTATTATTTAATTAGTTCTCCTCTTCCAAATAACATTTCTTTCTCTGTCTTCTTCACCTATTGCTTTGAGAGTGCAAGGTGATGAAAGAGAAGCCTCCCCAGAGAAGATTAAAGCATCATCTGTTACGAAACGTCTAATTTTCCGTGGTGAAACACTGTTCAGAGTACAGGTAAAGCCTTGAGTGGTTTGGCTGGTGTTTGCCAAGCCCAGAGCTTCAGACAGTTGAGAGTGCAGAACATGAGCCCTGAGGGAATGAGGGCTAAGGGATCCCATGTTTAGACAGATGGCTTTAAGCGGTGCCGCTGGCCAGAGAAAGCAAGAGTCGGCCTGGAGCACTGGGCCTCGGGGGAACAAGTGGAGACATTTGCACCAACCATGTGAGGTCATGGAGAGAGCCAAGTCCAACTACAGGATTCTCAGTCCTCATCAACCGCAAAGACTCACGACCAAAGGAGAGTGGTTTTACTCATAAACTGGATAAATGGCTTATTTTTCTTTAGAGTATTTATGAGCATGAAGTCATGTGAAAAAGGGTGTCAAAGTAAGAAGCAGCAGTGACAGATTTGGATGGGCTAGGGTGGTGAGGGGACTGCTTTGCCTACCTCCTTGTAATCTCCTGACCATTATGTGTTCTTTGTCTAGACCTGGTTTATTGACTAGATTATATTTTATGCATCAAGGACCCTGATGATTGATTACTGATGCCTGCCCCAGGATCAGAAAGAGAAATAGTGATCTTAGCCTTACTTACTGGCCCTCTCTGGTCTAGAAATCAACTTCTCTAGGCTTTACTTTCTTTATCTTGAAAGCAGTGCCAAAGTCATGTGAACTATTCTAAGACTATGGTATACCCAATGAAAATATTGTTTGAGGGCTGTTGCGGGCACATTAAGCTCACTTGCTTATAACACTGTTTTTATAATTCAAGAAAATGAAAGTATTCAACCTTTTACATTATTCATCATAACTCATTCATTGTGCATGGGTACGTGGGATTATAATAGTCCTGGTATTATGTTTCATTTGCATAATACAGTGGTGCCTGATCCAGCCTTAGGGACTCAGAGGCTTTCTTAGATGGGGTTTTGGAGTATAATGTCAAAGACAAACATTGCACAATTTATTATAGAAAAGGATAAAATATGAAACTGTCTTGACAATCTACCTCTATATCTATTTTTTTTAAAGTGAGAGATGGAGCATCAGGATCAAGCAGTGCACATCTGTATTTTAAACAGCTTCTCATTGCAAATAGTGTGTTTGATTGTAAGACTTTGAAAAAGTTAGTCAGTATCAAAGGGCTAGAAACATCTTTGAGAATTCATTTCATTTTCTTTTCTTTTTTGGTACCAGAGATTGAACCCCGAAGGGCTTAGCTACTGAACCACATCCCCAGCCCTTTTAATTAATTTATAATTTCCATTTTGAAAAAGGGTCTTGCTAAGTTGCTAAGCCTGGCTTTGAACTTGTGATTCTCCTGCCTCAGCCTCCCGAGCCACTGGGATAACAGCCTCCACCACTGCAGCTGGCTGAGAACTCATCTAATTTTCTAACCATCTCTTTTATTCAGGCAGGACTTCCCATAAAGGATTTGAAGAATAATTTCGCACAGTTTTCCTCTTTAAAGGTTGTAATGCAGATGTGACAGTCACCTTGGATAAACTGCTTCAGGGTATGTCCAAGTATTATGGGACCTAAAGCTTACAAATTTGGGGGGTTCCTTTTCTAAACAAAATGAATTTTAAAATCTCGTACTTTTTACAAATTTTACATAAACATAGATACATAAATGGAATGCTGAGGTCTCTGCTGAAGTTTGGGAAGGGACTTATATAAACGAGGCACCCTGAAGTGTCAAATATATCAGTTTTGCATCTTGGCAGTCATTCATTTGGCTAACTTCCTAATCCTGCTGGAATTAAGGAAATAGCTACTGCACTTGGACGCTTCACCTCAGTTAAGAAAGAAGGGAATGAATTCTGATTTCATTGTGAGTGGGCAAATGTTTAAAATTTGCTTTCAAAACTAGATGCAATTATTTAAAGTAGTTGTTTATACACGTGTATGCACAAAATTGATACACAAAGCATACTAGAAAGCATTTCTACAGTGAAATATCCTGGTCTCCAAAATTACCTCAATGTATTACTTTTCTCCCCCACCCCTCTTTTTCTCTTCTTTCTTCTTCTCTCTTTCTCCTTTTCCATCCTATTTTCTTCTCTTTCATTTTCGTTTTTAATCTTCTCCTTCTCCTCCACTCCCCCATGCTGTTGCTGTTCTTGTTTCTCCCTTTTTTGGTATTTTTTTTCCTCTTCCTTTTCATTTTGACTGATTATTGAAAGGTACAAAATATCACAACTAAAATGTAGACTAGAACAGAAAATTAGGTTCATTGTTCCTACAAAACATATTCTTATATCTTAAAAAAATTTAAGGGCCAGGTGTGGTAGTGCACACCTGTAATTCCAATGGCTCAAGAGGCCGAGGCAGGAAGACTGTGAGTTCAAAGCCAGCCTTAGCAACTTAGTGAGGCCCTAAGCAACTCAGGGAGCCCCCCGTCTCTAAAAAAAATATAAAAAAGGGCTGGGGATGTGGTTCAGTGTTAAGTGCCTTGAGTTCAATCTCCAGTACCAAAAAGTAAAATTAAAAAATGAAGAAATTTAAAAAAATTTAAGGATATTGAATACATTCAGATTAATTATGATTCCTCAAAAGGACCAGAAGGCCTAAGAGTTAGTCAGGAACAGAGTAAGGGTTACTAAGGGAGCAATTAAGTCCATATATGAGTACAGATATGAAATGTGGACATACTTGATGTTATCATGAAGTCCCAACACAGGAAAAGCATCAGAACATACAGAAGAGTAACAAATTCTGTTTTTAATTTTCTTCTTCCAGTAAGTGTTCTATTTCAGCTTTTCCCAAACTGGTTCTGCAAATCTATTTTGGAGGTTTGTGAATTCTTTTCCTTTACAAATTATCTTCCCATTGTTCAAATTTGGGAAGATTGTTTTACTAAAATTTTAAAACATGAAACACTTCAAGTCTCCGAAAACAATACAACAGACACCAAGAGAGCCCGGCCAATCAAAGTTAGCAGATTTGCTACGTTGTTTCTGAACTCTAATTTCATAAAGGTGTAAAATATTTCACATAGTAGTCAAAGCCCCTCTGCAGAGGCCCTTTTGCTTTCTTCCTACTGTAGAAAACAACTTCATGCTGAATTCACTTGGTGACTTCCTGGTCACCAAGAGAGAGAGAGAGAGAGAGAGAGAGAGAGAGAGAGAGAGAGAGATTTTTTTTTTAGTTCTTGGCGGACACAACATCTTTGTTTGTATGTGGTGCTGAGGATCGAACCTGGGCCGCGCACATGCCAGGCGAGCGCGATACCGCTTGAGCCACATCCCCAGCCCATTCCTGGTTGTTTTTTATAGTTGCATTTCATTAAGTTGCTCCAAGCATTCATTCTTTCATCACAAAAATGGATTGAACACCTACTGTTTATCCTTCTATTTCGATACAAATGTGAAGAACATACCAGGTACAAAACAAAAGCACAGAAAAGAGATTAGTGATCCAGAGATTAATGAACTAATCAGACATTCAACAAAGATTTGCCCAGTACCCATTCAGTGACAGTTTGCAGGGTTTTAAGAATACATGGTAAAAGGCAGGTGATCAGTTCAGCAATTTGGAATCATCTTACTCCAACGCAGTTTTGATGTTATTGTCAAAATCGGAGATAAACTGGGAACTGGGATTGAGGGCTGTGGCTCCCTAGATTTGTCTCAGGGTCTTTGTCATGACCTTGAGGAAGTTGGCAGTCCTGGCTCTAATGAGAGCATTGGTGAGTTTTGAATGAAATTTTTAAAAAATAACATTTTTTTTTCTCCACACAATGGCGTTATTAGAATAAATGAGTTTATATACTCAGAACCTCTAAAATAAATAATCCTCCAGATTCGTTCTAATACTTTATCTTTGTTCCCTTTGGACACATTACATTTTTGCATTTATAGTCATTAAAATGCCTCTGTATAAAAGAGTATCTTGAAAGTTATACCATGACCAAAGCAAAGGGATGGAAACATCATTTATTGCTATTATTCTATTATTTAACACTTTGATAACATACCAGAGATTTAAAAACTGTTATTTATACTATTTGAGACTTAACTAACAATTTAGAATATAAAGTTAATTTCTTTTTACTTTATTTATTTATTTATTTTTTAGTGGGATAAACTTTTTAGCAGGAAGATTGTGTTTAAGTGACGGCCACTACGTAAAGACATGAGATCTGACTGGACAGTTATAATCTCAGCAATAGTGTGCTGAGCTGTTGATAGTGATGTGGCTTTCAAGCTGAATCTTTTGCTCACACTTTACCTTGAATGGTTCACAGAGGCAGGATAGTTGCGTTTCTGTAGTTGCACAGAACTTCTCCTTGGACCTCTGGCTGAAACACAACAGACTAGGTTAAAATACAGAAGCCGTGGAAAGAGACATTTATTCACAGGTCAGCTTTCTAGAAATTCAAATCCTTATGTATTCCTTTTGCCTACTTACAAGATGTACAGGAAGTTAAAAAGGTTTACAGGCTACCACTGTTGAGCAAATTTGTACGTTGGTTGTCCAAGTTTATTTTAAGAAAGATTTTTTTTCACTTCGATGAAGATAACATTAATATTTCACTTGGTTTAGCTTTGGAATGATGTTGAAGAACACAGTGTTGAAACACAATGCTTTTCCCACAGTGGCTGTGACACACAAACACACAAGGACATATTTCTTGAAAGAAAGGTTCAGAAATGTGAGCATTTTTGGCAAAGCTCTCAGAATAACAAATTCATGATTTAGAACATTCTTTCAAATTAAAATTTGCAAAACTCAATGATCGTATCACCTAGGACTTGGAAGTCAGCTGACCATATGAAAGTAGTAATAAAATGTTTTTAATTAAAGTATTAGTACATGTGATTTTTCTGGGCAGGATATACCATTTAGTATATTCTAAAACCCTGAAAACAGCAGTATAAAGAGCTCTATTATGAACAAAGTTATTTAATCTTTCATATTTTATTTCTTCATGTGTAAAATGAGGATAAAACCAGCTTTTACATCACAGATTTGTTGGGGGTGTTTCATGAGCTGATACATGCAAAGCACCTGAACCAGACCCAACATAAACTAAGCATTCAACAATTGTTATTCATTATTATTATCAATATTATTATTAGGAGTAGTAATGCAAAACATTGACAACAGAAAGACAATCAGGCTCTTCTCCCTGTCTATTTTTAAGGCTCCAAGCATTAATTTAGAACCCTTCTTTACTTCTAGTTAGGATATTAGGTCTAAAACACTTAATTTGACTCTTCTGTTAGAAAGGTGTGATTATATATGTCAAAGAGAATTATTCAAAGTTTAATTACAGTTTGGATGAAGAAGTTGATTGATTGTCTTTTAGCAACTGGAATTTCTCTCTAAATTTCTACACCTTAAAAAATGAGCCATTACCTTATTATTAGAGCAACCAGGGTTTCAGTATGGTCTGATAATGGAATCTGAATCTTATTACCTTGGGAGGGAACTGATGGAGAGAAAGTTTGTGTGACAATGAAGATAAAACTTGTAACAGAGTCTCAGAAGGAAAAGGATGGGGACACTCCATTTGGGTAATTTGAAGAAAGATAAAAGAAATACAAATGGTCCCAACGTCATGCTGGCTTAACCTATGATTAATGGACTCCATAGTGTTGCAAAAGCACTATGCATTCAGTAGAGACCACTCCAAATTTGGAATATGGGTCTTTTCTCAGGTCAGCCAAATACAGTCTGATCTTTCTCAGGATGCTTAGCAGAGACAACTCCCAGACAGCCACAGACTTAAAGGAAATGATGGTACTCTGCAGAGTGCTGTGTTCCAAGCTGTGATTTTCAGTAGGGCAGGTGTATTAAATACATTTTCAAATTACAAATTTTTCTACTTAAGATGGGTTTTCCACATGAAAGACCATCATAAGTCAGGGAGCATCTGTATATACAAAGACGTCATTGGGGAGAAGTCAATCGATAATCCAGAAGTATTCTGGAACTAACGCCATCCTAAGCTTTCACCACCCCAGGCCTGGAGAGAAACAGAGCTGTTATTGGTCATGGAGATAGAGAGGGGGAAGGCCACTGCCTGTGGTGACCCTGCAAGGAGGGAGCTGGGGAATAACAACCAGAACTCCACCCTCCTCCTTCCCTCTGATCTCTGGGTTTGCTTCCCACTGGCCTTACCCAACAAAAAGCCAGGGGAGGTGGGGCCTACTGGTGTCCTTTATTCCCAGTCCAACTTCCTGTGGTGCATTGCCCATGAAAAAGGGGTGGAGCCAGCACAGTGTCACAGGCTTTAATCCCAGAGACTCAGGAGGCAGAGTCAGGAAGATCCAAAGTTCAAAACCAGCCTCAGCAACTTAGTGAGACCCTCAATAGCTCAGCAAGACCCTGTTTCAAAATAAAGAAATAAAAGAACGGGGGATGGAATTCAGTGGTAGACCCCTGGATTAGAGCATTAGACCTCTGGATTTAATCTTCAGTACATGGAAGAAGAAGGAGGAGGAGGAGGAGGTGAAGGAGGAGGAGGAGGAGGTGAAGGGGGTGAGAAGGAAGAGGAAAGGCGGAAGGGAATAGAGCATGGATCTGTAGGGCAATGCAAAAAAAAAAAAAATCTAATACAGGTATATAGGTAGTAAACCATCACTCATGATAAAGTTGTTGTCTGTTCTCTTCCTCCTCCTCAAAAAGCTGGACCTGGAGAAATAGGATTGCTCTTCAAAACTTCAACTCTTATAAACAACAATTTTAGAAAGAAACTGGTTAAAGCTACTGCGTTCGTTCTAACTAAATGAGCAATTTTCTTTCCAAATTCCTCCTAAATCTGGACTCAGCTTTGAATCACGAAGAATAGCAAATGACCCATTCCAGATACCAACATTAGTGGATTGGAATGTATTTACTTGCACTTAAGAATTTCAGGATCTTGAGTCATTTTATGATAAAATCATTATGGGTTCGCATACTTTTTTAAAGTGCAGTTTATTCAAGGATATAAACAATATGATGGATACATTTGGTTACTTAGTGCTAATCATTTTAAGCGTATCACACAAATATACATGGTCAACAATTAGTGTTTTTCAGAGGAGATGATACAGATTCTGCTTTTATTCTTGATAAAATAATGAAACAAAGACATATTGTTCTATAATTGTATGCCCTTGCCCAGTAATTTTAAGTCCCTTTTGTGTTTCACCAACAATTATATCTAATAGGCTTTAACAAATTAGAAATTAAATGTCTCACGTTTTTAGGAAAGGTCATATTTCATAATATCATATCATTATATTATCATTTATGAAATGAATGTGAAAAAAATTAGTAGAAATTGTTAAGGATTTAGAATGAAAAGAAACTGCATATAGTCATTAAAAATTTTATTATATGGATGAGTATAAATTTTACTACAGTCATAACAATAAAACACAAAGATGCTCAATAAAAAATATTGACATCAATAGGTTTATGCAAAATTTTACCTCGAGCAGGCAAAGCAGAATAAAAGCATTGACATCCAGCCAGCAGGTGACATAGAAAGGAAGCTCAGGGTACAAGATATCCATCAAGGATGTGGTTGCTCAAAATAAATAGAAAAGGGTCAGAAGCCAAATGGATATTTCAGAGTAAGCAGGGTCATCAAGAAGGTAGACAACACAAAGGCTTGTTATGCCACTGGAAGCAAGGATCAGCAAGGACACAAGGAGTAAACCAAAAGTCATGGAGTCCTGGACAGCAGGGTAAGGCCAGAAGCACATGGTACCCCAGAAACATGATAGGCAGGAATTATTGAAATTATAATGTCAATTCTGTCTCATCTCGGCTGTAGTAAGCTAGGCGCCACTGTGGTACAGGAGTCCTGTGTTTCTTGAATGCTGTCACTCAAATGCTTTGTCAGATGTTCACAATGATTTCAATTATATGTCTGAACTAAAATTTAAGTCACTTTGTAACATAATAATAACTTAATTATGCAAGTAGTATATAAAAATCAAAATTAGGAAAAATAAAAAGAGGGCTGGATAGTTACGAGTGAAGGAAAAAGAAGGTCACTTTAAAGAAACACCAGCTAATGTTTTGGGCACAGCTCTGGGTACCAAACTGGATTCCTGGTCCAACGGTGAAGTGTTCTCTAGTAGAAGTGGATGGCTTGAGGGCAGCTCCCTTTAACATCATTCAACTTGCTTCCTTTACTTGACTTCTGTCTCACTGAGCCCCTTTCGTTTCTGATCACTTGGCTTTTTATGGATTTTGTCTATAGAGGAGTAAAAGAAAGAACAGGAGGAGGTGCTCTGCTTGTTTGTGCCATGCTTCATTATAAACTCTTAAATTTCCATTTGGGTTATGATACATTAGTCATGCAGGGTTCAGTTACCATGAGTGTCTTAGTCAGTTTTGCATCTCTGTGACCAAAAAAAAAAAAAAAAAAAGGAAAGAAAGAAAAAGAAAAAAAAATGACAAGAACAATGTAAAGGAGGAAAAGTTTATTTTGGGCTATGGTTTCAGAGGTTCAGTCCATGGTCAGCCCATTCCATAGCGTTGAGGTTGAGGTGAGGGAGAGAACATCATGGTGGAAGGGAATGGAGGAGGAAAGCATAGAGAGAGAGAGTTCTGCTCAATAGGGACAAAATATGTATACCAAAGTCACATCTCCAGTGACCTACTTCCTCCAGTCACAGCTCACCTGCCTACAGTTACTTCCCAGTTAATCCATCAGTGGATTTATCCACTGATTAGGTTACACCTCTCCCAATTGAACCATTTCACCTTTGAGCATTCTTGTATTGTGTTACAAATAAGCTTTGTTTGTTTGTTTGTTTTCAGTACTATGGATTGAACTCAGGGGCACTTAACCACTGAGTCATATCCCCAGCCTCCTTTTTATATTTTATTTAGAGACAGGGTCTCACTAAGTTTCATAAGGCCCTGCTAAATTGCTGAAATTAGCTTTGAATTCGCGATTCTCCTGCCTCAGCCTCCCAGACTGCTGGGATTACAGGTGTGCTCCACCACAGACGATGCAGGAGCCAGGCTTAATGTTCTGATTGATCTTGTTTCTGAGTCTGTGGGGACCGGATTCCCAAAAGTGATGAGTTTGCTAAATTCGCCAATGTGCGATGCCCTCAGGGGACCTCACTGGGTAGTCTTGGCTAAGTTTGTCATTCCATTTAAATTGTATGAGGAAATCAATAAAAGTGACTTTTACAAACCCCACCAGTTGGGTACCTTACTGGTGAACTTGGCACGGTTAAACTTGCCTACTTACCTGTACCTTGATCCCTCGTAAATTCTGATCTGTCGGGATAATTGCTCAACATAAAACCTTTATACAAGTCAATGGGCTGAAAGAACGTGGACCAAATGTATAAAGGGTAAAGTTTTCTCCTGTTTTTTTCTTTGGAGGCAAGCTTTAACAGAGTAAGAAATTACCTTTGTCTGGATTCAGATATAAACTAAAGCTGGGGTAAAAGTAGAATGCTGGAAAAGAATAGGATAATTGGATAAGAAAGAGTAAAGAGGCAATGTCAGGATTGGAAATATGAAGCTTCATTGTCCATCAGCAGAGGAAATAAAGGAGGCTGAGTAAAACTCTGTTCATCACATCACAGGGTTGGATTACAGACTACGTCGGTGGGCTAGCATCTCACGAACTGAATGCCTTAGAAATTCTGGGGAGAATTCAACATGATTCTCTTTAAATTATTCCTATTTTGTGGATTTCCTAAAAGGATGGTGTGGTAATTTACAATACATAGCATGAACATAACAAAAGATAAATTCTGTTATATAAGTGTGAAGTGTGGGGCCACTTGAATGAAAGACGTCTTATATGCCCCCCCCCCAAAACACAACAAAAGCTGTCTTTAAGCAAGATTTTGTAAGGCATACAAAATCAAATATTAATTTGTGTATTTTTCTATCTCTATTAGATTATACTAGAACTTACCTTCAGCAAGGCAGGGAGGAATCTGATTCCTAGAGGATGGTGCTTGTTTCTCTAAGAGTAGCATCCAAAGAACTCAAAAACTTAATACCAAAAAACCAAAAACAAACAAACAAAAAACCCCCAAGCCAAAAACAAATAATCCAATCAATAAATGGGCCAAGGAACGGAACAGATACTTCACAGAAGAAGAAATACAATCAATCAATAAACACATGAAAAAAATGTTCATCATCTGCAGCAATTAGAGAAATGCCAATCAAAACTACTCTAAGATTTCATCTCACCCCAGTCAGAATGGCAATTATCAAGAATACAAGCAATAATAAGTGTTGTTGACGATGTGGACAAAAGGGTACATTCATACATTGCTGGTGGGACTGCAAATTGGTGAGACCAATATGGAAAGCAGTATGGAGATTCCTCGGAAAACTTGGAATGGAACCACCATTATTTGACCCAGCTATCTCACTCCTTGGTTTGTACCCAAAGGACTTAAAATCAGCATTCTACAGTGACACAGCCACATCAATGTTTATAGCAGCTCAATTCACAATAACTAAACTATGGAACCAAACTAGCTGCCCTTCAACAGATGAATAGATAAAGAAAATGTAATACATATATACAATGGAATATTACTCCACCTTAAAGAAGAACAATATTATGGCATTTGCTGGTAAACGGATGGAACTAGAGAATATCATGCTAAGTGAAATAAGCCAATCCCCCAAAAAACAAATGCTGAATGTTTTCTCTGATAAGTGGATGCCTATCCACAGTGGGGGTGGGGGTAGGGAAGAATGAAGGAATTTTGGATTGTGCAGAGGGGAGTCAGGGGAGGGGTTGGGGCAGTGGAGATGGGATGGACCGTAGAATGAGACCAACACTTTTAGCCTATGTATGATTACACTACTGGAGTGACTCAGCACCTTGTGCAGCCAGAGGAATTAGAAGTTATGCTCCATTTGTGTACAATGGTGCCGCAGTCTGGCTGGGCACAAAATCACGAGCCACCACACAGCTTGTAGATTCAAACAGCAACTCTTTATTCCCGAACTCACACCAGCCGTCTACAATCACGTTCTGGGGAAATCCACGTTCTCTGCCCAAATCCACCCCCACTGGGCTTCTGTCTCCCAAAAAATACTGTCTGAATCCCGTGAGAACTCAAGGGGAACTCAGGCAGCAGGATACGCCCTATTCCCAGCAGGAATAACCTTAAACCTGGAACCACCCTAAACCCCGATTATCCTAAACCGGGAACGCCCTAAACCCGGATCCGCCCTGGTCCTTGAGCAAGGTCACCTTAGATGCAATGTCACTGCAAAATGTCCTATTTCCACGAGTCCTTCCACTAAGCAACATGGGGTACGCTGGCAAGGAAATTGTCATACCTACTTGGCTAATGGCTCCCAGCACAATGGGTCAAAATGCACTCTACTGTCACATATAACTAATTAGAACAAATAATAATAAAGCATGGCTGGATCTACCCAGCTGTCTGCTGGGCTCTGACATCAGGAGAGAGTGGAAACAGCCCTGCAGTTTCACACCAGGCTCCACCATGCACACACTTACTTCTGTTCTTGAAGCCAAGGCATTGGGTACACAGGCCTCACCCCTATTGAGGTCTGGCCCTCTTTGAGGTAAAGATGTGTATAGCTTTACAGGTGTATACTATCCACAGCACCCTGTCTCCCAGTCCCAAGGACTTGGGAGTGCAACACCATTTATCTTTTTGGTCCTTATTGTCAAAGCACTTTGCCTGGTCATTCTCCCCTATTCAATGCTCATCTCTTTGTTTGCCTTCTCCGAAAGTGCTGAGCACTTCCAAACAGAAGCCTGTGGAGAAGGAATTATTTAGATCACTAGTCCTTGAAGTATAAAATAGCTGCACACTCTCCCCAAGGCAGCGGACTTCAAACCTCAGGCTCTAAAGACTTTGTTGTTCTTTCTATAAGGAAAGAAAAAGAGGAAATTTCATTTTTCTTCTTCTTTTAAACCATCTGCAATAGCAACATTGTTTTATGTAAAGAGCAACATTGATTTATGTAAAAATAAAATGATAAGACCCAAACAGGGAATGGAGGGGGATATGTATTATATTAGAAACCTAAGTGAGTTAATGAGTTAAAAGTTTTTAATCTAATGCAAATTTAGCATCTTAGCTAAGAAGGTAAAACCTCACTAATCTGCATTGTATTGATAAACCACATTTACTAATTCAACATTTTCTGTATAAGGTTTAATAGAACATAGAATTCTACAAAAGTTGGCTAAAGCACCACCATTGATTTTCAGGTGGAATTAACAGACACCTCTAACTGAGGACTAAATTAGTTCTTGGAAAATGGCTTCCAATTAGGCTTTGTAC
This sequence comes from Marmota marmota marmota, assembly GCF_001458135.2. Classification (NCBI taxonomy): domain Eukaryota; kingdom Metazoa; phylum Chordata; class Mammalia; order Rodentia; family Sciuridae; genus Marmota; species Marmota marmota. Next base: position 34,066,943 of record NW_025999932.1, read on the forward strand.
TTCGCAGGCTGCCTGTAGTTGGTTTTGAGAAATTATTCATTTTTCTAAATGAATTTTTAAAATTCAGGTTTTGGCCTGACTTGTTGCTTTAAAAACTTTCCTTTTCTTTTCTTTTCAACTGTCAAACCCAAGGGCTTAAACCCAGTAGGCAGGCTTAGGCAGGAAGCCATTGGCCCCTATTTCAAGTGGCAGAGGGAGGAGCAGAGATGCCACAGTGAAAATCTCTGGAAGAGCTCTGGGAGCAAAGGGTGTGCAGAGGAGTGAACCCCAGAATGACCAGACCAGTAGCCAGAGTCTAGAAAAGCCAACTCAGAGCCAAGGAGGAAGGAAGGTAAGGAACCCAAGGACCCAGAGATGTGCCAAACCAGGAAAGGGAAATTCAAATGTAATACCTAAGCAGGCATGGGCACAGGCACAGGCACAAACAATTGTGCTAAGATGCCTGGGGCAGAGCCAGCTCAGTACTCTACACTGAGCAGAATCCAAGAAGTCAATAGAAATCTTTAACTGGCATTAACCATGCAAACAATCCCCCCAAGTGCACTGCTGGCCTGTTTTCTCCAGCCCTCACACAGGATGGTATTATTATTCCCATTGTATCAAAACATATGGTGTGGATATTGGCTACTTCATCACAGTATCCACAGAATAATCTGTTACATATTATCAGTTAAAAGACAGTGTGAAGAGCCAGGCGTGGTGAGGCACACCTGTATTCCCAGCGATTAGGGAGGCTGAGGCAGGAGGATTTGGAGTTCAAAGCCGGCCTCAGCAATTTAATGAGACCCTGAGCAACTCAGCAAGACCCTGCCTCTAAATAAAATATAAAAAAGGGCTGGGATGTAGCTCAGGGGTTAAGTGCCCCCTGGGTTCAATCCCTGGTACCAAACAAATACAAGACAGTGTAAAGAAATCCAATAATATTCAAAATCCATTCACTGATAAAACTTTAAAAATATCTAAAACCCTAAAAATATATTAATAAAGATTATTTATGCTATTTTAGTTTATTTCTAATTACTACAATGAAATAACGGAAGCAGAAAAGCTTTATAAAGAAAAGATGTTTCTTTAGATCCTAGTTTGGAAATCTGAAAGTCCAAACAGCATGGCATTGACTCTTGTGAAGGCCATCTTTGGCTAAGTCACCTCATGGTGGATGTCAGTGGTGGGAGTGCATGTGGGAGGAAGAAATAAAACATCCAAACAGGAAGCCAGAGAGGCTGTTTTCCCACAACCCCTTTGGAGGGCATATTCCCCATGATCTCAGGATCTCCCACTAGGCTCCACCTCTTCAAAGGCCTACCATTTCCACCTTGAAGACCAGCTCACAAACCTCTGTGGACAAATCACATCCAAACCATAGAACATGGACCAAATCAACACTAAATACGGAGCCCAAAGATCACCATTTAATTTAGTAAAAGAGTTGAAAGCAACAAGGCCAAAGGATCCCATCTATCTCATTGCTTATGTTAGTATGATCTACACCAGTTGCAACAACTAGTGTCAGAAAAGGAAAAAAAAAAAAAACAAGGCAAATAAAGAAAAATAAGAATTCTTGGGCTGAGGCTGTAGCTCAGAGTGCTTGCCTGCCATGTGTGAGGCACTGGGTTCGATTCTCAGCACCACATAAAAACAAATAAACAGAGAGCCGCCCCCTCCCCCTGCGCCGGCAAGGTAGAGGGAACTGTGACCACCCACAGAGCAGGCCCAGCGGCCTGCTGAGGGGCAGAGCCGCCCCCACCCCCGCGCCTGCCAGGTAGGCGGAAC
>NW_025999932.1:34072033-34101942 GCF_001458135.2 Marmota marmota marmota
AGAGAAGGGAAATTGCATGGAAATGGAAGGAGACCCTCAGGGTTATACAAAAGTAGATACAAGAGGAAGTGAGGGGAAAGGGAAAAATAATACAAGGGGGACAAATGCATGTCAGTAGAGGGGGCAGAGAGAGAAGAGGCGAGGGGAGGGAAGGGGAGGGGGGATAGTAGAGGATAGGAAAGGCAGCAGAACACAATAGACACTAGTATGGCAATATGTAAATCAATGGATGTGTAACTGATGTGATTCTGCAATCTGTATTTGGGGTAAAAATGGGAGCTCATAACCCACTTGAATCAAAGTGTGAAATATGATATATCAAGAATTATGTAATGTATTGAACAGCCAACAATAAAAAATTAAAAAAAAAATGGAGAAAAAAAAAAAACAAATAAACAGGGCTGGGATTGTAGCTCAGTGATAGAGCTCTCGCTTAGTCCGTGCAAGGCCCTGGGTTCGATCCTCAGCACCACATAAAAATAAATAAATAAAATAAAGGTATTGTGTCCAACTCTAGCTAAAACAATAAATATAAAAACCCCCAAATAAATAGAATACAGGTATTATGGGAAAAAATCTTTAAAAAACAATTCTTTCTATAAAAGATAAAATTGTGCATTTAGAAAATTCAAGGATGATAACCAAAAATAACTAATGGCGATTAAAAGTCAGAAAAAGTAATCCATAGGAACCTGTTACTTTACCATGTGATTTTGCTACTTGTCAATCACTGTATAGCATTGCACATACAGGATCTGAGACCAAAGAAATTAAATTACAGTAAAAAAGCCCAGATAGACTCAAGATGCAGTTAAAAGGTCACAGTTTTTCAAATTAGTTGACATGATTGGTCCTTTTATTTGCTTATTCATTTATTAAATTGTACTGTTATTTATTAATTATTCATAAATAAAAGCCAAGGCATTGCATTAGGGCCAGAGAGACAGCTTCCCAGGTGCCTGCTCTTGTGAAGTCCCTGGGCCTTTGGAGGAGGCAGCTGTGAGGCAGGAGGCTCTTCCAAGGGTCAGTCTGTGCAGTAATGGGCGAGGCACAGCAAGAACACTGCCATTGTCCCACACAGGCTCCCAGTGAATTTTTGTGCCAGACTAGAAAAACAATTTTGTTAGTTTTGAGGTCTTATCTCATTTTAAAACACAAAAACACTTCTTTGGTGTCCTATCTGTACTGGGTAGCTTTGCAAAGAAATGGTGACATTTGGATCTTTTAAAAGGACAAAGGTTTGTCGTAAGTAGAGAACCTGTGAAGAAGTATTTTTAAATTCTGAAAGTGTTCCCTTAAGAGGAGCGACAACCCTCCCAGCAAGGCAGAGTCATCATCATAAATGTCAAACACCCCAAAGGGACTACTATGAAGGGGTCATGCTCTCTGAGAGGAACCCATGTGGGATTTAAATGCGTTCTTCTTGCTGGAATATCACCCCTTTTATGGTAGAGCAGGCCCTAGTTTTGTGCAGCTCTTAGTTAACCAGAACTGAGGACTTTCTTGCGTTACCTCCTTCTTTGAACGCTGAACAATAATGATTTTCTCAAACAGTCCTGTTAAGCATGGGAACTAGGATCAGATGAACTGGATTTGGGTCTGAGCCCAGCCTCAGACTGTAACCTGAAGGCAGTCATTTAATCTCTCTGATTTTTTTTCCAAAACATTTTATTATGAAAATTCTCAAACAAAAGGCAAAGCTGAAAGACTTTTACAGTGAACACCCATTATCCCATCACCTAGACCTCACCAGCATCTTACTGCATTTTCCTTATCACATATTTATCCACCCATGGATCTTTTGCTCCATCTATTCATTAACTCATCTTAATTACGGATGAACTTCAAAGTAAATTCTTAGATATTAGTATACCTTCCTTGTACACTTAAGCATATACATCATTCACTAAAATTCAATATTTGCTTACATTTTTTGATGCTAAATGCACATACATTAAAATGCATACTGTTGCTGACTATTGTCAAATGAATATACCAATGTAATGCTTGAGCCTCCATTATTTTTTTAAAGTTATACAATGGAGTTGAGAGGGCTTGTTTCAAAGAGTTGTTGTGAGGTAATGTGAAAAGTACCTGAAAAATATTTTATGTGGGCACGTGGAGCTGTCAGAGCGTTAATGAGCATTAATATGCTCATTATTTCTTTGATGAGTGTCAATATTAAGTGTGACGTAAACTCTGAGAGGATGACAGTTCCAGTTAGACCTATAACCTTAATAAAAATAAAAGTGATCACTGCCCCCATGTTAATTGTTCAGCAATTTGCATACACATGATAATGATGCGTCTGCTGGTGTGACATCCAAAGAACCAAATGCAATGACATTTCTCATTTCTCTTCCTCTTTAATTTTCCTGGGGATTTGTTAACTTTGCTCCATGCCTTCATATTTTCTGTCATCTGTCTTCCTGGACTCCAGCTTTTTGGATCCACTTTCTACCTTTCTGATCATATTGTCTCTCTTTTTCTGACAGCTCCACGTGCCCACATAAAATGTTTTTCAGGTACTCTGCCTAACCTTTTTCTACCTTCTGCTGTTTGTCATCTCATGAATCCTAGATCAGCATATTATGTGCTTCATCACGGGATGCTAAGTTTTTAAGGTATTTCCTGCCTCAACTCTTGTAAGATGAGGTTCTGAAAGCATTTCACCTGTCCACCTGTTTCAATACTGACCAAATCTCTTTGTTTTTTCATTTTAAGAGCAGAAGAGGCCTAACTTTAGTTTTATTCTGCACTGAAGCATGACTTTTGTGCATAGGGTAGACACACTAATCATGGTCATACCAGTCCCTACTGTATCTGGCCAGTCTTTTGACCAGTATCCCTGGAAATACATCTTGAGGGCTCATGCCTGGGGGTCCTCATTCTGGTGATTTCACTCCTATTCTATTCCCCCTCCTCACTCCAGCAGTTGTAATTATTCCTTGATGTCTGATCCGCCCCCTCGGGACTAACTACTGGTTCCTTTTAGCTCTTTCAGCACTTCCACACCAGTGTAACAAATCTCTAAACATCCCTACTGGATAAATCTAGTTAAGATTCCGACTAGACTCTGAATGACTAGACTATTATGTTCTGGCTCATATTGTATTATTGGGATGGGAGGTCCTACCTGAATCCCATTCTGTCAGGTTAGTTCTTTAATATTTGTCAGCCCATATTCTAAGTATGGGCCATTTTCCACACCCAAGTAATTGGCTGGAATTGTATTTCGACCCATGTGATTCCGTTCTGGAGAAGCAGAGTGACTGGCTATCCACCTGACCTTGAGAATCACCACTTCCCAGAGTTCTCTCTTTCTATATCTGCATTCACCAGATTTGGTTTATGCTGAGGGCCATTGCTAAGTAAGAATGATGCATGGCATGACCCAGGTCATTTGCAGTGTCATTGCAGGTAAGGTGACCTTGCTCAAGGACCAGGGCGGATCCGGGTTTAGGGCAGATCGGGGTTTAGGGCGTTCCTGGTTTAGGACAATCCGGGTTTAGGGCGGTTCCAGGTTTAAGGTGTACCCTGCTGGGAATAGGGCGTATCCTGCTGCCTCAGGCGCGCCCACTCCTTGAGTTCCCGTGGAGTTCTCCTTGAGTTCTCGTGGGATTCAGAGAGTATTTGGGATTTTGCCCAGAATGTGATTGGGGCCCGAAACGTGAATTCCCCCAGAACATGTTTGAAGAGTGCCGGTGTGAGTTCGGGAATAAAGAATTGCTGTTTGAATCTACAAGGTGTGTGGTGGCTCGTGATTTTGTGCCCAGCCAGACTGCGGCAGGTTTATTCTGTTGTTTGTTATGCTCTTACAATAGTAATCCAGACTCTATCAAGTCCTTCAGCATTATAAATTGTCTAGGGGCCACTTTTATTCAAATTCAGTGTTGTCCTAGTTTAATTCCTCCCTCAGTTACACATTTTGCTTCTCCTCGTGACCCACCATTATTACACACCAGTGTCAGTAACCCAGGCAAACTGCACACCATTCAGGGAGACCAAGAATACCTCTAGACCTTGCCTGCTCTTATAGGTGAGGTTCCTAAGAGATTTGGTTAGGATTGAACAACCAGATAGGCCTAAACTAGCAGGCAAAGCTCCTTTTGAACCTCAGCTTGGGAGAGTGAGGGCAGAGCAGGTCACATCTTGCAAAGTTATTCCAAGATCTTTATAGATAAGTCTATAAAATAAAAGGGACTCCTTATTTCCTGTAAGGATAATTTTTCTAGGAACATCTTCTCACCTGAAAACTACAGAGTATAACCTCATCTAGTAGGTTGATAAGAGAAGCCAGAGAGTTCATTGCAACCTGTGGAAACTTACGGTCCATAGAGAGAGTTGAATCCTTGAGCATCATGATAGAATGCAAAGAGTCATAGAGAAGGAAATCACCTCACCCTACAACCAAGTGATTAAGGGGGAGTCCTTTAAAAAACTGAGCTGGATGACCCTAAGATACTGTTCCACTGTCAAAGGAATGCTAAAACATCTCCATGAGAAAACAAAACAAGCAGAGAGCGTGACAGGAGAAAACAGAGCCCAGCACAGGTGTAAGAGCTCTCTCATCCATGCCTGTCTCATTCTGTGTGTATGACATTGAGTAAGAAGCTTAGGATATAGTGACGAGCTAGCACTAGGGTTGAATAGGTGGAAATCAGGGTTGTGAAGTGGAAGACAGGTAAGTTATATGTGAAAATCAATAAAGTACGGGAGGTTCTGTGGCAGAGGGAGAGTGGGTGTAAGATTGTGTAGGGAATAAAATGAGGCAGGCATCCATCCTGAGGTAAAAGATGATTAAGTTATGGACCAGAAGAAAAGAATCCCAGGAAGTAGGAGGGGCCCATGATCTAGAAAACAGGAAGTTAGCAGGGTACTTGGAAGAAATTTAATTGGGCTGGAGAGTAGCATGTGAAAAGGAAGGTTGGCAAGTGGAAAGAGGTGAGCAATAGCAAGGCCAGATGGTGGAGGGCTCCCTAAGCCATGGTAAGAGTTTTGGCCTGATCCTTAGGCAATGGAAGCTATTTAACAATTTGAACAGGGAAATACTCTGGGTGCAAAATGTAATAATAATAAAGTTCTTCTCCCTCCCAATTTCCACCTATGTGTGCCTAGTGGCAGAAACTAGATAGTGTTATCCTAGCTTAATTCCTCCCTCAGTTATTTTGCTTCTTAGATACCTGGAATATTGTTTGGAGTAGCTGACTTCAGGAACTGGAATTTCTTTATATCTTAGATTTCATCTTCAAAAGAACCATGAACATTTAGCATAATATATCTACATTTTGGAATAAAACAGAGTAGATCACATACTTTTGATAAGATAGATGCACCTGGAACTTAGATCAAGTGGATCCCAAGGCTCCAGCTGCCCCTAATCACACTGCCTTTTAGCCTTGGAAATGATACACTCCAATTTGTAGACCCAGGGGTAACATTAAATGAGAATTGTCATTGCCTGACTGGACCTGGACAGAAAGGAGAGGTGTCTTTGGTTTAAAAGCATAAAATGTATTGTACAGCCAAGGAAATGCAAGAGAGAAGGAAATGAAGAGGAAACACAAATAGCTGCAGATTAGAAGAAAAACAGCTTCAAATATGAGGATTTCATCTTCAGTAAGTGGAAAGGAACACTTAAGAGTTTTAAGCTAGTAGACTTCCAAAGACAGTGGGACAAATAAGGGAAGTTGACCCAGACCAGCCAGTACCTTGGGGGAACCAAGAACCTAGTTGCAGAAAGCTGACCTGGGCTGAGACTTCATGGCCTCTGCTTTTGAATAGCTACATTATGATAATTTCTACCTAGTGAGCTGTTCTCACATGAAAGTTAATATCAAACTTTTGCAAATATAACTACATAAAACTATTATGTATATTTATGCATAATTAACTCAGTGTTATTGTTAGTGCTATTTTTGACTTAATAGCTTTGTGTTGAAAGCCCCATGCAAAAGAATTTCTCTTGGACTTAAAGGAGGAATACCACACCCACATGACCTCCACCCGAGTCATGATCTCCATATCAAGATAGGGCCAGTTCTGGATTTATTCTTCCAAATTACCAATTCCAGGAACCTCTTAGTTTTGAACAATGACTAATAATCCTGAAAGCAGTTAATATTTATGAGCACTTACTATATGCCAGCAATGTTCTGAATGCTTTACTTGATTACTTCTTTCAGTAATACCCGTAACCAATTTATTGCTGTCCCTATTTACAGATGAGGAAACAGGCACAATGACTTAAGAGGCTAGTTCAAGTCACACCATAAAAAGAAGGGGAGTCAGAATTCCAGTGTAAGTGGCACCTGAGCCCATTGTTTTAATCATACTGATGTGTATCAAGTAACCAATTCTTATGGCAGCTGTGGTCTGAGCTGCCCTCCTGCCAGGGAGGGGTAAGATGTACTTGACAATGTCAAAGCCCAGATTACCCTGGGAAATGAGCTTGGAACAGATAATAATGGCGTGACTGACCTTGTAGAATAAATGCCTCCAATTGCCTAAGAGTAACATAAATACTTGGAGCTGGGAGACTAGTTTGAATGAAAGTAGCCATGGTTCCTCTCTTTTCCATAGAGAGTTTTCCAACTCTGAGAGAGTGTGGAATTTCTGGAACCTCATAAACTTGATCTAATTGCCATTGTACAACACAGATCCAGATAAGCCCATTTTAGACTTGGAATCTTTAGACAGCATCATCCAAGGAAAAGATTTTGCCACACTCTATTTCCTTAGCCCTTTCTATTTCCTAAATTTCCTCCTTGGGATTTTTTTTTTCATGTTTTTTTTTTCTTTTTTCAAACTTCTGATCATACCCTCCCTCAATTATTATTATCAACTAACTTTCAAACTAACTTTCTTATTATTATCAACTAACTTTCCAAACCAACTTTCTTACTAATTGAGAAAATTGAATCAATCAAAAGCAAACTTCCGTAAGTGCCCATATCATATGAGCACCATATATTCGCCATATATTCTGCATATGAGACCCTATATTCTACTTTCTCTCCTGCTAACTCTGGATAGAGTATCCTGGGTTCTCAACAATACCAATCCCTGCATGTATACATCAAAGTGAGATTCCACTCCTGGGTTCTACCGCATGGTATTGCCCATGGATTCTTTCTCCTGTTTCTTGAATAGTCGGCTCTTCTCCCCCACGTTCTCAATAATTTCCATCAGGTGTCACTGGACCCATCTGCTGTGGCATTTCTTTGCTACCCTCCACTGCCATAGTCTTTATATGGCTATACTTGGTGTCTCCTGATCCTCTCCTCTCATTATCTCATGAGACGGTGGAAATCATGTCTTTGTTCTTTCCTCTCAATCTCAGGACCTCAATATTGCTGAAACCCAATAATTGAAACTTATATTGTTTAAACAAAGTGACATAATTGATCACTCCCTTTGTCTTGAAATTATTTCTTCATTTGACTTCCAAGCTACCACTATCATTTGCTCAGGTTTGTCCTTCTCAGTCCTTTGACGTTCCACTTGGTATCTCTGTCCTCTAGATGTTGGAGTGTACCAAGACTCATCCTTGGACCTTTCCTCTTCCTTAGTCACAGATCAGTCTCATCACTTTATGTTCCATCTCTGCTGAGGGTTCCTAGATTCATAGCTCCAATCCCTATTCTGACCTGAACTAGACTCATATATCAAATACCCACACAGGAATAAGACTATCTACTTCATCTTTTGTTAGGCAAAAATGAGGAAAGCTAAGAACTGAAAAAGATCATAGGAAGAATGTGTGGCAGACCCTGTTCGTTGCCAACTCAGAATCTAAACCTCTGTTTCTTGCTAGCGATACTCTGATTGTTTGGGCATTTACATTTCATGAGAGAAATCCCATACCTACCTCAAGAGTAACTCTTATATAATCTTGAAGCAGTACTTATGCTGATCATTTCTTTTCTGGCCAATAAGAGGTGAGGAGAACCCTGATGGAGGGATTCTGAGATAGGCTTCTTCAGTGACAGAAAGAGATGCTCAGAGAGTAATGGTCACTCTTCTTCCCATGGACTTTGGGGGAGTTTGGATGCGATGCCTGGAGCAATCAAAGCTAAGCAGCATCCCAGAGCTAGACGGAAGATAAACCCATCCTGCGAGGCAAAGCAGCCTGAGAGGAAGAGAATAAATCCCCAGAGCATGAGGAGCCTTTGCAATAGCTAACTCTGGATCTGTTCTACCGCTAAACTTTCTATTATGAGGATACAGATCTGTCTATTGTTTAAGCCAGTTGAGTCAGGATATATTTTTACTTATAGCTTGAACAGTAAAAACTGACATAATCTGCATGTTTTTTTCAGAGCAGGACATTTCAATAAGCATATCCAGTTTAACTGGAATAGTCACATCACAAACTGTCTACCCTTTCTCTTCTGGTCACCTGTTCTTTCCATCTCAGCTACCACCAAACACCTAACCACTGTTTCCCTGCTGGCTTCCCAGATGGGATGTCTGCTCTGTGGAACATGCCTTTGCTCACCAGTCAGCCAAGAGGCAAGACTGGGGTGTCCAAAAGAAACTATTAAAAAAATAAGTAAGGATTTTCCTCTCCTTATTCTCTCCCTTCTCTTCCTACTTCTTCCCATTGCCTTGTTAATTCAAGAGTACAGATGAGACTAGTGTAGCTTCTGGGCTGTCATCTTAGTCCTTCTTCCCACTCTGGAAGGGAAAAGGGACACTAAACAGCTTTCAAGCCCACATAGCCTTGGACTGGTAACACTGCCAAAGCAGTGAATGAGTGTTTTGTCTCTTTCAGCTTTGATCTGAGTAAGCTTTTTGATTAAGTAAACCTTGTGTTCTTCAGTCATTTATTTAGTCATTCAACAAAAATTTGTTAAGGAGCTACTGCAAGCAAGCCATTATTAGTCTAGAAGAGGAAGAAACAGTGTTGGAAAGGACAGACAGTGCCCCTGCCTTCAAGGGGCTTGCATTCTAGTGGGAAGGAAGTGGAATACAGACTATAAAGTGCAAATAAATAAGATAGTTTATGAAGGAAATAAATAAGGTCGCTTAACAGAAGATAATGGGGAGGACAGAGAGGTTACTGTAGGTAAAATGGTCATATCGAAGTTTTCTAAGATTACTTTGGCACTCCAATATTAAAGGTGGGAAGTAGCCAGATATGCAAAGCCAGGAAAAGCTGATCCAGGCCCAGGAAAGCATGCTGCAGGGGCCCTGAAGTCAGAGTGAGATGGGTTTGTTGGAAGAGCACAAAGACAGATAGACCATAGGGCTGGGACCCAGCAGGGGGTCAGAATGTGCTCAGAGAAGACCTTGGGGGCATTGGGACCGCAGGAAAGCAAGTAATTTAACAACAGGGCCCTGGGAAGCCAGCAGAAAATTTAAGCAGAGAGTGGCTTAATCTGATTTATATTTTAAAAATTTCCCTTTGAACTACTTGTGGAAAACAGTTTTCAGGAGGCAAGATAGGAAATGGGAGATTAAGTTCAGAGGCTGTTTCCATACTCCAAGCAGGAGAGGACCAGGGCCTAGCTTAGGCAATGCGGTGGTGGGAGAGCAATGGCCAGGTAGGAGGTTGAATAAAGATACATACGGATGAGTGTTTGGAACTGGGAGTTGGGTAGGAATGAAGGAAATGAAAAAAGTGTCAAGTTTTTTGACCTGAAGAAGTAGAAGATGGTTGTGCCATTTCCAAAGTTGAGAAAAAAAAAATAGTAGAGAGACAGACAGACAGACAGACAGACATTGACCTAGGGATGATAATCAAGATTCTGTTGGGAACATTAAATATCTGTAAGATATTTCTATAGAGACATCTGTTAGCCCCTCATAGAGGCCAGCACTCCTTCATATACAGGGGAGAACGCTATCGCTATCGCTCCTTTAAGGCGACTGTTAACACACCTTCAAAGTTGTTCTTTCTATTTCAGCAAAACTCTTTGGATACACTTTCTAGGATGAGCCAAGGTCACCTAGTCACCCTGAGGCATTCTTTTAGGCAACCTAGAGTAAACTTGGCTCATCATAATACTGGACTGAGCATGCCCAGAAGTGTTGGAGCATGCTGGCTTGCCCTTTTAAACATGTCACCTTGAACCTTGAACTGAGCATGCCCTTCAGGTGCTTTCCTATGTGAAAGCCTATGTAGAAGCTCCCTGAATCAAATCCACAAGCTGTGTTTGTTTTGTTCAGGGAGAACATTGCTTTGTAAATAACCCCAGTGGTCTGCTTACCTGCTACAGGTAATAAATATTCCCCTACTCTTTAATCTCCTGGTTGCACTAAGACGCAGAAGACATTGTGTTCAGTTATATATTTAGCAAATAGAAATATTAGGCACATGCATGGTGTGTGTGTGTGTGTGTGTGTGTGTGTGTGTACGCGCAAGCACATGCGACTATATCATTCTAATTTCTGTGTCTGTGGTCACATTACTTTCTCCTCTTCTGTGACCTAATATTCCTCTGCCTCCTTCCTATAGGAGACTTGTGATTGCTTAAACCATCTGAGTTAATTGCTTCATCTTAAAAATCCTTAAACCCATCCACAAAGTCTGTCTCTTTCCATATTAGGATACACTCACAGGTTCCAAGTATTAGGATGTGGATAGATTGGGGGTGGTTATTATTCAAGCCCATGAAAAAGAGATAGGTAGATAGATAAAAATAGGAGCCAAACAGACAGAAGACGATAGATGATAGATAGATAGATTGATTGATCTATGCTGGCTTCCTAGAGGAACAATTTCTTCCCACCTAGCTCAGAGATTTCTCTTCATGGATGTCCTATATAGATGTGCCCTTCTATTTATCTTGGTGTTCTCTATGACTCTCAAAACCCTTGTCCCTGATTTTTTAATTTCATCTAATTCATTTTTCCTGAAGTAAATAATTTCTGTTTGAATAGGCTCATTATCTGTATTATCTATATTTCCATGTTTTACTGAGCACTATTCTATGCCAGCTACATTGTCTATCATGGTACTAGAATCTGCCCTTCATGAGGCAGGGAATTTTGCTATTTTGCTCACTGCTACACTCCAGAGCCTAGAGTGGTTCCTGGCATATACTAGGTGCTTAATAAATGTTGGTTGATTGAATGAGTGAGATGGCCGTGAACCAACAATTATGGACTTGATTCCTGAGTTCACGGACTCACTTCTAACAAGTTATGAGGGCTTCCTTTATTTGTAATTTTGAATCAGCATCTAGCCACATGGCTTTGATAACACAAATGTTCCCTGAAACCTGGCCATGTTACTTCAATTCATCTAGTGCATAGCAATAGATTCATGGTTGCTTCCTATTTCTAAGCAAGCGAATCCATTTGGGGGTGCATTAAATTAGTATGCCCTGTCTAAAGTGTCTTTCTAATTCTTATGTCTTTGTAAAGTAGGGCTGGTGGTGAACTCTGGATTTAGATGAATAATGAAGTGCTGCCTAACCTGGATTATTTCTTTCCTTACTCCCTTATGTACTTTGATGATCTGGGATTCTTTAGGTCAGCTGACTGTGCATTCACATGGCTAGTAGAGTTTATTTATTTTTTAACCACAGTTCTAATAATCATAATAACTAAGAGGAATGCATCAAAGAAGCAGAGAGCTACTACTTAGTCACGCTCTGCTATTTTTTGACTACTCTTAAAAACATTTCTTTTGTGTGTGCATAGAGGAGGTGGTACCTCAAACTCAGGGCCTTTTACATACTAGACAAGCACATTACCACTAATCTATGTCCCCAGCCCCTAAAAGATTTATTTTATAACTAACCCAGAACACTCTGAGATAGCACCTAAGTCCTTTTATTTACAATGTGACCTGGAAGAGATAATATAACATTCTATGAGAACACCTAACAAAATAAAGGAAATCAGACAGACTGGTGCAAAATTAAATTCAACATACACCTCAGAATTTTCAAATGATGTCTCCTGAAATAAACAATTTAGGATCCCCAAACATGCTGATCTTGGGGATAGATTTAGGCATCATGGGAGACATGTAAATGAATGTGTCTACTCCAAAGGTGTATAAATTGCTTGTTCTTCAAATAAAATTCCAGCCTGTGTTAAGAAAAGAGAATTACTTAGAAAAACATTATGCCTCTATGGAAACTGATAATATACATGCAGTTTCAGCACCAACATATTTTTTGAACACAATATCTAAAAATAGATAAACAGAAGAAGAAACAGGCCAAGCAGAGCCAAATAGCTGTCTTGATATTAAGGGAATAATAGAATTGTGGGAAATAAAGACATACATAAATAAGTAGTAAATAAATCTTCTGTATCATCATCATTATCTTCAGAGTATCATCAAGATCAGAAATGCAGTAGTCATCATATATCATCACCGTCATCAAAAACTATTAAGAGCTTTGTATGTTAATAAGAAATGTGGCATGATTATGAGAGAATTCCATAATTTTCTAGGAGCTAATATCTTAAAAGTAGGTCACCCTGAAACATTTACGTAAGTGAAAAGCATATTGAGGTCTACTTGAGTAGAAGGGTAACATAATACTAACATAGAAAGGTGATAGAAGTTCTGACTTTAAAAAACAAATCTTGCATGAAATTCTCTGGATTATCATCTTAGTTTAATGGTTAATCTAAAATTCTAAAATATATTTTATTTTGGAGGGTACTGGGGATTGAACCCAGAGGTGCTTAATTAACCACTGAGGCACATCACCAATCCTTTTTATTTATTTATTTTTATTTTGAGACAGATTCTTACTAAGTTACTTAGGGCCTCTCTAAGTTGCTGAGGATGGTGTTGAACTTGTGATCCTCCTGTCTCAGTCTCCCAAGTCGCTGGGATCATAAGTGCGTGCCACCACAGTTGGCTAAAAAGTAGAATATTTTAAAAGCCACCTTTAGGTTCCATTTCTGTTGGAGGTGATTTAAGTTTGGTGGAGTGGCAATGGTGACCATCCCAGAACTTCATGAAGATGGTAAGAAGGCGGAAAAATCCTTAGGCTGTTATTAAGCAATCCAATAATGCCTTCTGGGGCATTATTGGATATAATATAGTTCTTTCACTGTTGGAAGGAGGGGGCTGCCGTGAGAGGGGAGGGAGGTAGCCCTAGCTACGGGGTATCTAACAGTGAGGTGACTGGAAAATGGAAACTCCAAAGGCTTACTAAAAACAACTTACAAATTTGAGATGAGAGCCCTAGGGAAAGGAAACTGGCCTCCTAATAACCAACAGGGACATTCCAATTTAGGAAACCATGATTTATTTTAGATACTCTGAGCCCTTTTACATTCAAACAAAAACTTATTTACTTTTTAAGGGCAAATAAATATGAGAATTTATTTATAAGAACATAAAGGAGATTAACATTTCAAATTGCCCTGAGCTTCTGAACCATTTGACTAAAGTTGAACACATTTTTAGAGAGCAGACTAATATCTGTACGAAACTTGTCAGCTTACATACTTAGATACCGTAAGTGCTCTAAGTGCAGAACTTCAAAAGATTTGCCAATAGACTGAATATTTGGATTAGAGGTCTAAAGTCTACCTCACACCAACATAAATTCCAGATTAATTAAAAATTTCAATGTGAAATGGAGACAACACAAGTAGTTATTTTGGGGAAATCAATCTTCATATAATCTGGGCAATGAGGAAGCATTTTCTAAGCATGATACCAACATCAAATATAATTAAGAAAGAGAACAATAGTTTTTATTATTTTACCATTTTTAAATACCATAAATAGTATAAATAGCTTAGAGTACTGGAAAAAATGTTTGTGGCGTACATATCAGATAAAACATAAGCATCCTTAAATATAATAAGCTCTTAGAAAACAACGATAAATAGATGAAAAAGAAAAATTGCAAAAGGCGTGAATAGACACGACTCTAAGGAGAAATACAGATGACCCAGACACACTGGACATAGTGTTTACTCTTACTGCTCTGCAAATAACTTCTAATTAAAACCAAGAATGAGATACTGCTCCCCTTCTATCAATTAGTAAAGATTAAAAATGATAATACTAGTGTTACCCAAGAATGAGCAAAAAATGGTGTCAGAAATACCGATTCATCTTTCCTGAGTAAAATTTGGCAATGATTATTAAAAGTATTCTTTTAGATACTGAAATTCCAACTATAAAAATTATCTTGAAAGTATTTTTCTCTGTATCTTAAGATTAAAAGTTGGAAACTTCCTAAAGTTCCAATTGTAGAGGATTGAGCCCAACAGATTATGCATTGTATAAAGTCATTCAAAATTATAATCTTTTTTAAAAATGTATTTTTGAATAAACTTTAATTTATTATAAATCATTTTATAGAAGAATGTTCTTAACATGGGAAAAATTTTAGGTTCTACTTTTTTAAAACCAAGTCAATAGATTACAGAATTGCTGCAAAACAAAGTTGTATACACATCAAGAAGACAGGGAAGATTCATACAACAAATATTAATAAAAACTATCTTTTGATGCAAGTATTATAGGTAATATTAAGTAGCTGAATTGAAAAGCTCCTTATGCTTTGCCTGGCATAACTCTGCTTTGGTCAATTTTAGTTTGGACTTTTTACAGAATTTTGAGTCAATGTTATCACTGTGACACAAAATTCAGTCAAAGACAAAACTTAGGACAATTAGCATGATTGGTGAAAATTAAGTGGTAAATGATTTGATAACGGAACAATTTAAAATCATGCTGTGTGGCTTCCAATGAGGACTCTGAAGTAAAAGAGGAAGATACGATACATTGGTTGGGCTGGTGGCATCCACCCCTGGGTTTTGGGTGGGTTCCTTCAGTAGACATCTCAGGAATCTGTTTGCATGAAGTCCTGAGCAGCCATCTGGGAAAGATCATCTTAGGACAAGCTTGGCTTAATAGCAAAATAGTGCAATAAGAGACTAAATGGCTCTGAGTTATCATGGTACCTGTCACTCATGTCTGTTCCGATACAATGCTCGTGAATTTCCTGAGTCTTGGGAAGGGAAATGGTTACATCAAAATTCAAAGACCAGATAATGGGAAAAAAATTAAAAAAAAAAAAAACAAGAAAGAAAGAACTTTGGCAGACAGTGGGGAAACAAGCACACTGCTTTGAGACCATCCTAGTAGAAAGCAGTGCAAAGGGGGAGAAAGGCATTCTGCCAACTGGCTCAAATTGCAGCTTTTGCAAAAGCAGGGTTGTATCCTTGAATCATGTCACTCAAATTCATATTTTATGTAGGCCTTGACCTGGTGCTGGTGTTCTGATGTTCCTTAGTGGATGTGGGGATATAGTAAACTTGTTTTGAGAAACTTTCATTGGGGAATATCAAGGGTGAGTCTATGATAATATTAACCCCCGAATTAGGTCCATATTGAATGAACATAATTGATCTCTCTTTGATCCAATGGCTTTAAAAGTTTTCTTTTTAACAGCAAGACACTGTTTGTGAATTAAATTTTATGTGCAATCCAAAACACAAAATTGATGAAAGCAGAGCTGATTGACATGGGAGTGGAGGGGAGCAGAACTTAAAACCCAATTGTTTTGGTCACTCCTTCTTGGAACCCCTTGAGCTGAAAACAATGGATTTGTCTAACTTCCAGAGATGTGTAATGACTTGCTCATGGTACCTAGCAGCAGAGTCAGGGCTGGATCCTGAACTCCCTCCCCAGGATATTTTCCCGTGACATCACTTCCTGTATTATTTCTCAAGCACTTCTTCCTTAGAAACCACCATGGCTATCCTGCTAGAGGAAAAAAGATTGAATTCTGGGAGTGGAGAGGAAGAGGAGCAGAATAGGAGTCATAGAAGTATGGCCCTAGCGAAGGTATGACAAGCTTGAAAACCTCCTGCAGAAAATCTGCCTAGTACCTCCACACACCTGCTCCTCAGCCCCTTGACAATGGAGCTGAATACCTCTGTAAGGCTGGGTTTTCTGGAAACACGAGGGGACACTGGCCAGAGGAGGTTTTCTGCAGCATTCCTTCCTGCTGTTGCTCAGCATGACTGAATCTGCTGGCCTTCCAGGGTCACTGAGGGCCCTCCGAGAGAGCCTTTGATTTAGTGTATAAGGGAATTCCCACTGGCTGATTAAATATTTTTATGTTTTATCATCTTCCTGCAGTGAACAGCTTTTGGCATTCAGCGTATTTTTATGAATGCTATAAGTAAATATTATGGGGTCGGTCATGGAGAGGAACATAAACCTATGAGCCTAGGAAACCTGGAAGGCATTAGGTTTCGCCCAAAAAAAGAGAGGATTTGGAACAATTAAAATATTGAGAATCTGAAAATGCTCATCAAAGTATTGCAACAGTGCTTTCAGAATCTAATGTTAACAGAATTAGAAAAATAAAATAGATTTTAAGCAACATGTCTGAATGTCTAAGGGGATATATTTGCTTGAGCTTTGGAGCTTTTATTTTTTTTTTAATTTTTATGGGGGAGGGGTACTGGGGGTTGAACTCAGGGGCATTCAACCACTAAGCCACATGCCCAGCCAAATTTTGTATTTTTTTTAGAAACAAGAATCTCACTGTGTTGATTAGCTGAGGCTGGCTTTGAACTCATGATCCTCCTGCCTCAGCCTCCTGAGCCGATGGGATTACAGGTGTGTACCACTGCACCGGGCTGGAGCATTTATTAGAAGACAGACAGTAAGTAAAATTACACTTGACATTAAAAATGACCAGTTTTGTTTTTCAGACAGAACTAGATCCTCTACAAAGCAAGACAGATCCCCAAGATGCCAAGCCACTACTCAGAGTTTCCAGGGGCCTCTGTTCATTTTTAGTTCAAATAGCCCTTTTGGAAAATACAAAAAAAATAACTAAAGTGTGGGCCATGGTAGTATCATGCTCCAGTGCCCTCTTGGGTAAGAAGGTCTGGGTGAATTGCTTGGAAACTGATGTCAGAAAAATCCTCCTTGACACAGAGTGATTCACTGCTGGAAATTTGTTCCTTCCTGGGAAGTCACCAAACGTCTGCTGTGGCTGCACCTGTCTCATAGCCACATGCCTAGAAATCCCCGGGGAATCCATGTGCTATTACTGGTCAGCAGTTCCTAGTGACCCTTCCTGAAGATGCTGCACCAAAGCAACTTCTCCACTTTCCTCCTATTTCTCATGGTCCCTGGCCCAGGTCAGAATGAATGAGAGACAATCAAGACATACGTGTCATTTGCTTCCCTGCCTGGTTTTGCCCTATCAATCTCATTTCACCTACTCTCTCAGTGGCTTGCTGTTTGCCCTACACTACCTTAAACCTAAACTGACAGTAGTCCAAACCCCTTTACATTTTCTTTTCTAATTATTTTGAGTACATTCAACACTTCTGCAAAGTCTCTCCCCTTTCAAGGTGTTAGCAACTTAACATAATTTGCTGCCATCTGCAAATTCAAGAGCTGCCTAACCCAGATAATTATAGAGTCATATATATATAAAAAAACAGGCAGTCAATCATGGAGCTGAGATCACATTTCCTCCTGGATGATTTTCAAACCTTGGTAGACCTCCTGATCAAAGGAGAGGCCTCTGAAAAAACCGAGGTAAGCTCCCTCCTCTAACTAGAAGGTGCAGTGGAGATAATATGGCAGAAGGGCACAGAGGATGGAAAGTGTTGAAAGGTTAGACAGGAATGAATAGGGCTAAGGCTCAGGAGAATGAAACTGAAGATGCAGATTGAGCTCCAGGGATGAAATCCTGCCACGATCTACAACTCTGGTCTCCACAGTCCTCAGAATCCTCTTGGAAACCCCGTTTGAGAAACATTGCTATAGAAAGTGGATCCTATGAAGTGGATCTGAAGTCTAACTAAGATGATACCTTCGTCCTCCCTGCTGACTGGGCCGGTCCCTAGAACATCAGCATTAATGACATAGTGCTGGGACCAGCAGCAAGCCAGGCTCTGCCCACACTGATGCGCAAAGCACCACCCTCTCCTGCTTCCTGTGGCTGATGGTTGTCTCCATGGGGCCCTTAACACACATGAGAGCTAGAAATCGCCCTAGAAGATTTTATAGTATTTTCCTCTGATTGGATCCTGAGCACCAACTGAGAAGCTGGGTTTAGCCTTTCCTGCAGAAGGTCTAGTGGGATGTAGGACAGGATCTTCTGAGAATGTGTGAGGGGGAACCTACTAAAGAACACATTTATTTCAGTTCCAAGAAATTGAGTCTGCAT
Source organism: Marmota marmota marmota (assembly GCF_001458135.2). NCBI lineage: Eukaryota > Metazoa > Chordata > Mammalia > Rodentia > Sciuridae > Marmota > Marmota marmota. The sequence goes on from NW_025999932.1 coordinate 34,090,174, forward strand.
TGACTCATTCCAGGTGAGTTCATCAGTGTTAGAAAATAACCAGGAAGAGAATGGAGGGAAAGACAGACAGTAATTTTTTTAAAGACTTGTCAAATCATACCTAATTTTAAGGTTAAGATTTATTGTATGAATATGCAAAGTAGAACTGTGATGATAATAGTAACATCCCAGGAGACGTAATGATTATGAACCACCAGGCACAATGATCAACTCTGACCTCAGAAGAAGCTGATGATGCACATACTTTCACCATCTCCATTTTACAGATGAGGAAACCCAGGACGATAAAAGGAAGGCAAAGAGTTCAAGGCTGTAAGGCTGAGCGAAGGCAGAATTTTAATACTTGAATTATGTTTTGAGTTGGCATTCTTTTCTGCATCTGGGGCCACATAAACACATACACAACATAAGTCCTATGAAATCCTGTTTAAAGGTGAAAACTAATTTTTTCCCTAGGTTTAAGAGTTTTCATCTACTTGAACTTGCATTGCCTTCCTACCTCTGGAGCAGGTTTTCTTAACCACTAAATTATACCACCTGAGATGCCCGTCTCCACCCTCACCCCTGGCTCCATGCACAAAGCATGGGCACATCATAGTCATAGAGTTTGACTGTACAGTGCTTCTAGAATCCTGGACTAAAAACTCAAAGTTCCTGCTGGGTGACTTTATATGTGCTACTTAGGTTTCTCCAACTTCTGTTTCTTATCAAATGTCTTTATTGCCTTCTGGTCCCCTGTTTCCTACCAACTTACGTTTCTCTGATGGAGGACTTTTTTTTTTTTTTTTTTGGTACTGGGAATTGAACCCAGGGGCCACTCAACCACTGAGCCACATCCTCAAGTCCCCCCTTTTTTGGGGGTACTGGGGATTCAACCGAGGGGCACTCGACTGCTGAGCCACATCAACAGCCCAATTTTGTATTTTATTTAGAGACAGGGTTCACTGAGTTGCTTAGAGCCTCGATTTTTTGCTGAGGCTGGCTTTGAACACATGATCCTCCTACATCAGCCTCCTGAGTTGCTGCAGGATTACAGGCGTGCTCCACCTTGCCTGGCTCTAATGGAGGGAATCTTGATTGAGGAATTCTTGAGCCATCTTCAGAGGGAAGTCTGCTCTAGTTTGTAGTATTTGTGCATGGAGCTCTTCAGAGGATGCTGAGATTTTGTTTAGCTGTTTCTGTCACCTCCACCTTCCCATTTTGGTCCTTTGTGCAAACAACATTGCATATAAAACTCAAACCTTGGATCACATCTATAGCTAACATCACTTCTTCAATATGTGAAGGCTGCTTTCAGAGTTCATTCTATAGCTTCTAGAGAAATTTCATTCAAAGAAAGGCATATTTCTTCAAAGTTTAACAATGGTGATTTCTTAATGGAAGCAATTGGATTCCATAGTTGGTTTCCTCTATTGGAAAGTACAGAGATACCAAAGTCCCTCATGGCAAAAAGCATTATCCAATATTACTTCACTGTTTCCACTTTCAAAATATGTTGAAACACTAATAATAAAAGTATTTCAAATGTGCCAAATCAAAAACTAAACCAAAACAAAACAAAAAGACTTCACTCCCAGACTCCACTATTGTGACTGTGTTTCGAGTTGATATTCTATAATCTTATCATTGTTGGGCACACATCCCCATACTGCCCTGGGTTATTTATGAAGATAAATCCTGTGCTGAGATCAAAATCTAGACTCATTTATTTTTAACTAGGTCTAATTTTGTTTTTGCTGCTTTATAAAAAGATTTTGAAAATATTTTCCAGTGGGTTTATTTGTTTGAAAAAGATTTTTGTTAAAGAAATTACTCAGAACAAAAACTATCTTTTGAGTTTCCAACTATCAACTATCACATATTTGGAATATCTTGAATTATCTCAGAACTGACAGTTCAGTTTTTGAATTCTTTGTGCCCTGAGATTTGTTATTATGTTTTAATGTTTTCAAAGTGTCTGTCTAAAAATATATATCTCCAATTATTAATTTATGGCTCCTTGTGAACAATGGTTTATTAGTGTATTCATCTTTGCATTATCCATGTTTTCTGAGCCTCAGCTTCCTCATATCTGAAGTGGGATGGATAATGTCTACTTCGTGGAAGAATTAGATGACATATTACATGCAGAATAAGTGCTCAATAAAGGATATTTTGAAAATATTATCTAAAGAATACAGTTTAAAATGACTAATTTGGCTACAATTATTATACTTTGAGCATGTATCTTCTATCCCCATGAAGCTACATACACCGAGAAGCTGGGCAGTGGCATCCTTTGACCTTGAACTGTTCCCAGCCTTCAACTTGGTCCTGACATATCAGTCTTTTGATGAATGTTGCAGGACAAAATTCCTTAAGTATCAATTTACATTATTCTCTATGGGCATTGAGAGGTAGGAGTTGTCTGCATTCAGAATTTGATACCTTTTCTCTAAGTACAATTTAAACTTTTGATTCTATTTTAAAAGATGCCGTGTTTTGTTCTACTCTTCTGTTTGGAAAACAGGATTTGAGAGTCTAACACCAATTCAGTAAATGAGTGTTAATCAGCTTACACCTATACAAGTCAGCAGATAAATGATGTAATCTGCTCTTCTGAGAGGGGTAAAATTGAGACAACTTGGGAGAAGAGCAATGATTTGTAATTTGCTTTGGGGTTTGTCTCAGAAACAATGAGCTACAATCTGGAGAGCTGAGCGGGAGCTAAGAAAATATTTTACTTCACATGTGCATGTGTTGACCTCTTTATGGCAAGAAGACCAAGGTCATCAGGGAAGTGATTCTTTCAAGGCACATTGATTTTGAATGTGTAGCTTTTGCTCTAAAAGGAATGTATTTCTCAACTTTCATCTAGTATACCTTTTCTATTCTTCAAAATATACAAATAAATTTACAGGAAAATGTTCCACACTCATTTATAAATGTTATCTGGTGCTGCTGCAACATTCCGAACATATTTGGCTCAATCTATGGGATAGCTCCAGGTTTAAATGTTATACATACATGTGTGTACAAAAAGAACTTTAATTTATAGGATTGTATAAATATTAGTCTGACATATTTAGAACAACTAACATGTGTTATGAGTAGTGCAAAGGGCTACTGATGTGACACAGAGGCACAGGAGAGTCAGGGCTAAATCATATAATGCTAGACTTTTGAATTGGGAACATATGATTTCTTAAAGGGCAAGGTTAGAAAATATGTTAACCTGGAGTGGGAAAACTACAGATAGTGGCTACATGGAGTGCTGTGATGAGAGACAGTGGTCCAAGAAGAAGGCAGCTTTAGTGACTGAGAATTTCATGACAGGAGGAAGTGAGGGTGACTTGTCCACAGGCCAGGTCATTTTTGTCTTGTGGTCAAAGGCAGTCACTTGAGGTTTCTGGCAAAAGAAGCAGCTTCATCGGGTCTGGACCTAGGAGTGTCATAGTAAGGAGGATGAGTTCAAGACCGGGCAATTAATGTGTTTAATCTCACCCCATAGGCACTCCTTGCTGACCCAGAACACTCTAAGTCTCTGCCTTTTTAATTCTGTCTTCTTAATTTGGGGAAGACAAAATGATCCCACTCCTGGCATGGATCACTATGAGCAGGGATTGATGCACTCTGCTGTTTGCCCAATAAGATGGGGGCAGTCCTGTATTCTTTTAAGTCACTTGCTTTGTGGGAATTGAGCTGTGCATTTGTTTCTGTTTGAGATTACAAGATAAGATCAAGACTGTATGTTTAATAAGAGACATTTTCTGATCCACAAACTCTCATCCCTGATGAGTGATTTCATTCAGAAAAGTGAATTCCTATCTCTTGACCCAAAATATCCTTCAGACTCTGTTAGTATCTGAGCACATATCTACTGAATCAGACACATTTCTCTGAAAGAGAAATACCAACCAACAGTGCAGTGCATCCATCAGGGTTTCAGCATGAAACAGATGGCATTCTCAAACTGAATAAGTGAGAGTGTTAATAAGAGAGTGATTGCCATGGTGCGGGGAGATTTAGCAACAGGCAAAAGGGATGTTGAAGGGTTAAAATAGCAGAAGGTAATGGTGATGGGTGAGCTCTTTATAGTCTTGGATTTGAAGGGAATCACTTGAAGATTTAGCAACAAGCAAAAGGGATGTTGAAAGGTTAAAATAGCAGAAGGTAATGGTGATGGGTGAGCTCTTTATAGTCTTGGGTTTGAAGGGAAATGTGCGAGCTCTGAATCATAGAGGTAAGCTCTAGGGAAAAGGTTGCAGGAAGAAGCTATGTCTTTTGTTGGAAAGCACAGTCAAAGTCAACTTGTGCACATGACAGGAAGGAAATGAAATGCTCAGCCTTCCTTTCTTCCCACCAGGGTAGGCTATCAGATCAATCTTTAGGGCATACACTAGAACACCTAGTTCAGTAAAGTTTTCAGTTTGTGGTAAATCCACATCAGGTAATATAGATGGCACTTCAGCAAAATGGTGGCCTCGGAAAGTGCCAAACACATGTTTTCCCACATAAACCAAATCAAACCCAGAAAACAACAACAAAAAACCCCAAGTGACACATGCCTGTAGTCTAAGCTATTTGGGGAGGCTGAGGCAGGAGGATCTTTTGAGTCCAGAAGTTCAAGATCAGACTGAACAGCATGGTGAGACCATGATCTCAAAAAGAAAAAGAAAAACAGTAGTTCTATGAACCAAATTTATAAGTTCTAGAAAACAGTCAACGTTTGCACCCAAATAAGCACTCAACTTAGAAAAAAAATTTTTTTAAATGTCAGGAAAGTTTTGCAGTGTTTTATTTTTTATACCCTTTCCCCCTTCCCTGGTGGCAACAGTGTTGGTCTCAAATGGAAGCAATCCAGTATCTAGTTCCCTTCCTTGAGAGCAGACCTTATTTAAAGATTATTCTGCATGTCTGACTGGGATACTGGAAGAACTTATCTGACTTTCTCTGTCTTATAAAACTCAGAAAGTAGGCAGGAAAAACAGTGGGTACAATAAGGTGGTAATAAACTCACAGGTATCTGGAATGAAAGTCTCACTGGAGACATACCAGATTATCTAAGGACTGAAGAAGATGGGTGAAACTCTTTGGGAAATTAGGACATTCAAAACCTGATGTTTATATGGGGGAATCTGGAAAACTATGTGCATGCCCAGGAAAAAATTGCAAGAAGACCTTAGACTTTCACCTAAGGCTGATATCTAGGTTTGGAGAAAATTAAGAAAAAGTACATCCAGCATAGACCCAGTCTGCTGGAATGTTTTTAGCTTTTTGGTTTTTTGACTATTTCACTTCCTGGATTTCAAGGAAATCTTTATCAAAATATTTCTATGCTTCAGTGAAAGGAAGAGAGACTTCAGACAAGAAACAGTCTTTGTAAAGATAGTTTGAAGAAGTCTCAAAACAAATGGACTATTCTAGCCTTCAATAATCAAGAACAAACAAGCACACTCTGGGAGAGGGGTAAAATATGATTTCCAAAATTATCACATTTTAATAAACAGATGCTCATTAGTCAACAGAAAATGGCAAAGTATACCAAAACAAATGAATAAACAATCAACAACAACAACACCAAAACCCATACAGTAAAATATGATCATTCAAATAGACAAAATGAATTGGCAAAATATGTCCCTGAGAAAGCCCAGACATTGGATTTTCAAAAAAAGTACTTTAAGACCACTCTTTGAAATGTACTCAAAATGCTAAAATGGGGAACCAGAGGAAATCAGGAAAGTGACATATTAAAAAAATGAAAATATCAACAGAGATTAAAATTATAAAAAGGAATCAAACAGAAATTCTGGAGCTAAGAAATACAATAACTTCCATGGAAAATTTACCAGTGGTGCTCAAAAGCAGATGTGAACTGGTGGGAGAAAGAAGTAGCTTGAAAGTGGAAATTTTGAAATTACTGAGTCTGAAAAGCAAAAAGGAATAAAGGAAGACAAGTGAACAGAGCCAAAAGGACTTACAGGACACCATCAAGGAGACTGATATATGCATTAAAGAAATCACAGGAGAAGAGAGAGAAAATTACAAACAGCTTATTTGAAAAGAAGGGAGGACAAAATGTCCCTCATTTCATGACAGATATGAATCTACAAGCCCAAGAAGATCAATGAACTCCAAGTAGAATGAACTCAAAGGAACACACACCAAGACCATTATAATTAAATTGCTCAAAGCCAAAGAGATAATTGTAACAGTAGCCAGAAAGAAGCAACTTTTTGCATATAGATGATCCTCAATAACATTATTCTCCAATTTCTCAGCAGAAACTATGGAGATCAGAAGGCTGTGGGATATATTTAAAGCACTGAAAGAAAAAAAATGTCAATGAGAATTCTCTGTGTGGCAAAACTGTTTTTCAAAAATGAGGGAGAAATTGGGGGGGGAGGGGGAGGAGGGAAGCTAAAGAGTCTACTTCCATTAGACTTACTCTATAAGAAATGATGAAGGGACTACTTCAAATACAAATGAAAGGAAACTGAAGAGTGACTCAAAGCCTGAGGAAGATAAAGATCTGTTTAAACATAAATACATGAGCAAATATAAAAGCAAGTATTTTGTAATTTTGTTTTTAACTCCATTCTTTAGTTTTCACAAGATTTATAAGACCTACACATAGAAAGTAATGACAATATGTTGGTGGGTTTATAATGTATAAAGATTAGTATTGCAAAATTAATAACATAAGGTGGGAGGGTGGAGCTTTATAAAGAGTAGCTTTTATGCAATTGAAGTAAGTTGGTATCAATTCAAATTAGACTGTAACAGCTTTAGGAGATTATATGCAATTACCATGGTAACAACAAAGAAAATATCTATAGAATAAACATAAAAGTAAATGAAAAGAATGTCACTACAAAAACTTAATGAAACAGAAGAGAATGCCATAATGGAGTCACTCATAATATCCTTTCATTTGCATTTGAAGGAGTCCCTCCTTCATCATTTCTTATAGGGTAAGTCTAATGGTATTAGGCTTCTCTAGCTTTTTTTCTTTTTTCCTGAGAGTATCTTAATGGACAAAATAAGTTAAAGATATATAGAAAGAAAAAAGTAGCTCTATTATGTTAAATACAAATGGGTTAAATCTCTAGTCAAAGGCAAACATTGGCAAAACAAAGTCTTTTAAATGATATATACCATAAGTTGTTGACAAGAGACTCATTTTAGATCTAACGACAGAATTGGGTAGAATGTGAAAGAATGGAAAAAGGTGTTCTATTTAAATATTAAACAACAGAAAGGGTATTGGGTGGATATACTGATATCAGACAAGATAGATGTTAGATAAAAACTGTTATAAGAAACAAAGAAGGATACTATATATGGATAAAAGGGTCAATTCATGAAGATTTACCAATTATAAGTATCCATGAACCAAGCAGCAGCACTCCAAAATATATCAAGCAAATTCTTGAAAGAATGGAAAGGCTGAAGAGATTCTAACACCTCATTTTCAAATGGGCTAAGGAATTAAAACAGACACTTCACAGAAAAAGAAATACAGTTGATCAACAAATATATGAAAAAGTGCTCAACATCTCTAGCAATTAGAGAAATGCAAATCAAAACTACTCTAAGATTTCATCTCACTCCTTTCAGAATGGCAATCATCAAGAATACAGGCAACAATAAATGTTGGCGAGGATGTGTTAAAAAAAAAAAAGGTACACTCATGCATTGCTAGTGGGACTGCAAATTGGAGCAACCACTATGGAAACAGTATGGGAAAATGGGAATGGAAGCACCATTTGACCCAGCTATACCACTCCTTGGTTTATACCCAAAGGACTTAAAATCAGCATACTATATGCAGCCACATCAATGTTTATAGCAGCTCAATTCATAATAGCTAGACTATGGAATCAACCTAAGTGTCCCTCAATAGATGAATGGATAAAGAAAATGTGACATATATTCTCGATGGAATATTACTTAGCTTTAAAGAAGAGTAAAATTATGGCATTCACCAGTAAGTGGTTGGGGTTGGAGAATATGATGCTATGTGAAATAAGCCAATCCCACAAAACCAAAGGCCAAATGTTTTCTCTAATATGGGGATGCTAATTCGCAATAAGGTCGGGGGCACTAGGGAAGAAGAGTGTTACCTTCGATTAGGTAGAGGGAAGTGATGGGAGGGGAGGGGAAGTGGGGATAGGAAAGATAGTAGAATGAAACAGACATTATTACTGTATGTATACATGTGATTACATGACCAATATGATTCTGAAACATGTACAGTCAGAAAAATGAGAAATTATATCCCATCTATGAATGATATATCAAAATGCATTCTAATGTCATATATAACTAATTAAAACAAATCAAAAAATTTTAAAAAAACAGAACAACCAAATAAAAGATCAACAAGAAAATATTAAACTTTTAAAGAACATTGTAGACAATTTGGGTCTGACAGAAATATACAGAAAATTTCACGCAACATCATCAGAATGCATATTTTTCTCTATTGTACATAGAATATTGTCCAGGAGTAATGTTAGACCGCAAAACAAGTCTTAATAAATTTCAAAAGATTGAAATCATATGAAATACTTTTCTGATTACAGTGGAAAAAAGCTAGTAATCAGTAACACAAGAAAAAACAGAAAATTTACTAATGTGCAGGGATTGAGCAATATACTCTTTGGATCAAAGAAGAAAATACAAAGGAAATTAGAAATTACTTTGAGACAAATGAAAACAAAAACTCAGTGTACCAAAAGTTATGGGCTACAGTAAAATCAGTGCTACATGAAAATTCCCTGATATAAACTCTTAAATTAAAAAAGAAGAAGCTAGACATGGTGGTACATGCCCATAATTCTAATTACTCTGGAAGCCGAGGCACAGTGATCTTGGGTTCAAGGCCAACCTGGGCAACTCAGGGAGACCCTATCTCAAAATTTAAAACAAAAACAAAAACAAAACAAAACAAACAAACAAACAAAAAAACAAATAAAAGGGCTGCAGTTGTACTTCAGCAGTTGAGCGCTCTGGGTTCAATCCCTAGTACCAGAAAAAAAAAAAATCTCAAATGAGTAACCCAGTTTTGCTCTTGAAACAACTAGAACTAGGAAAAGAAAGAAAAGTAAATATAGCATAAGTTTACAAAAGGAAGGGACTAATATAGATTAGAGATAAATAAAATAGAATATAGAAAAAGAGGGAAAAATCAGTGAGTCCAAAAATTAGTTCTTTTGAAAAGATCAACAAAACTGACAAATGTGTTAGCTAGATTGACTAACTAAAGAATGACTCAAATAAAACTAAAGTTAGAAATCAAAGTGGTATATTACTACTCATTTTGTAGAAATAACACATATCACAAAACAATGCTATAAACAATTGTGGGCCCCCAAATTTTATAACCTACTGAAATGGATGAATTCCCAGAAGTATACATTACTGAAGTTGAAACATGAAGAAATAGAAAATCTGAATATATCTATTACTAAAAAGGAGAATAAATCAATAGTTGAAAACCTCCCAATGAGAAAAAGCCCTAAGCCAAATGACTTCGCGGGTGAATGTTAAACATTTCAATCTTCAAATCTTTTAATAAACTGAAGAATAAGTAATTTTTCCTAACTCGTCCCATGAGGCAGCAGTATCTTGATAGTAAAATTACCAGAAAATATCCCAAGAAAAGAAAATGACAGACCAATATCCCTTTTAAATACTGATACAAACATTCTCAACAAAGTATTAGCAAACCAAATCCAACACCATATTAAAAGGTTTATATGCCATGACCAGACAGGATTTATTTCCGGAATACAGGGATGGTTTGAAATATGAAAAATCAAATCAAAGTAATACACTATATTAGCAGAATAAAGGGGGGAAAACAAAACCCAACTGTGACTTCTGTTTATTTGGGGCAGTACCATGAATTTGAGTGCTGCAATAGGCACTTAATATAGAGTGTTTTGAATCTTCAATGCAGTACCCCAAACATGTAATATTATAGGATTTCCTCTCTCTTAAATACAAAGAGACCAAACTTCACAGGACTGAAGTAACTTATCAAAATCATACATACAGTAAGGGGCAGAGTCAGAATGCATGCTACCAGTTTGAGATTACAAAGCCTAGACCATTTCACATGTGGCTTTTGGCATCTAAGAAGAATCAACATGAAGGTTCCAAGAGTGAACTTGAGAAAGTCACCTCCCATCTGTTTGGTTTAATAGAATGAATGGTCTTGGGTGTCTTCCTCTCTGTCCCCATCCCATGGGTAATAAAGTACTATTATTTTGATTGTATATTCGCTTTTATTGCTGAAACAGGGGCCTGGCCCATCTCATCCCAGTACTGACTTTGGACTGGAGGACATCGTCCCTGCCCTTTCTTGTGATCTATCCAAGGAAAGAATGGTGTATGTGGAATCAGTTACTCAACCCTAGAGCAGCAATGTCAGTGGCAGTAGAAGCTGCAGAAAATACAAAGGAAGTTAATAAACTGAGAAAGCTGGAATCAATTTGGTTTTGAGTCAGAGTCATACTCTGTCTGTTTTGAAGGAAAAAAAAAATCTTTCTAAAGGTCGGTGCCAGCTCACTGGAATTGAGTTATAAATAAAAACCAGAATTATAGTTTCCAATTTTTTATGAGTTTTTAATAGGTACATTGTTCAGCTTCCTGACAAATTGATGAAATGCAGACCTGCGAAGTCACAAAGAATGCCTGTGACTTTTGTTTACTTGGACTGTTATAAGAAAAGAGATCTTTCAAGATTATATATATGTATTTTTCAGTAAAACTCAAATATGTGCTTCTGCAGACTTCTGAATTTGTGCGTTTTAAACTTTTGAAATAATTTTCAAATCTATTACCCTGCTTTAGCTCCACAACTGCTGGGGTATGGAGAGGTGGTATAACTGTTAGGTTGGGTGGTCCCACTTTATAGATGCTATTTCCAGACTAGAACGTACAAGAATAGTTGAGGATCCAATTTTTATGATGTAGTCTGAGGTGAAGGGGCATTAGCTCATCCTAAAAGCTTGTATTTTTATCAGCTAGAAAGACCTGGTATTTTGCGGGGGGGAGTTCCTGGTATGTGAAGTCATTTCTTCTAAAGTTTACTAGAGTTTTCCAGAATGTTCTAGAGACATAATCCTCCATTTGGGTTAGGTTTTATTTATTGCCCTCTGCTCTTTTATAGCTTTAGAATATCACTAGTTAGATGCATAAGGATTATTAGATGTGATTGTGATAGAGACTATGTTTAACAAGCAACTAAAACCCTTAAATGTTACATGTGATATGAATGCTGGCAGCTCTGTAAATCAGCTTTAACACTATGCCAATTTCAACCCCAACGTTGTCTTATATGAACCTGACCTGTGAAAGATAACCACTCCTATGTTTCTCAAGAAAATGGAAATTTAAAAAAAAAAGAAGAAGAAAAAGAGAAAATCAAAACTTCAATTTGTACTTCACACCTGGTCAGGTGACTAACGTTATCTTCTTTAGGTTGATGTTTAACCATGGGAAATAGACTTGCATTAAGCAAGAATGTCCATATCACTGAGAAAAATCTGCTTATGAAGTTTTCCAGATTCTGATGTTTTGTCTCCCAGCCAAAATGATAGGCTTGCGAATCCTCTGCCAGGGGTGTGGGTGGTATATCGATCGGCTTCATCTCTGAAGGTAGAGGGTACAAGTAGGTCACAGGCAGAAGGCTCTGATGACTCCTCTTCAGACTTGCCTTTCCAGGTTGAAGTTGTTTCTGGATTCTTAACAAAATCTTGGGAGTGGGGGTGGGGG
>NW_025999932.1:34101961-34158696 GCF_001458135.2 Marmota marmota marmota
ATTGGGAGGGGGGTTAGCAGGTGTTGTGCACATGGAGGCCAGGTATTCCTGATCACCAGCAATTCAGAGGTGAAGGCCCACTCACGCTAATGAGAACCCCAGATAGCATCCATTTCCCTACCAAAGTATTTACCAAACTCTTCAACAAAAAACTGGCTAATTCTCAAGGGTCAATTCTACCCTCTTGGGGTTTTTCAAAACCAATCCTGCAGAGAGTATGGACTACACTGAAGTGCCTTATGGGCCTTCTGAATTCTTTATTCTGCTGTCAGCATTAACCATTGTTCCAGTTCGAATCTAGAAATACCTTCCTTCTCCTTCTCTTAAACTCTCCTCAAACCACTGAAACTCCCAGTCAGAACAAACCACCGTATGGTTACGGTGACGTGCTGTTTCGGGATGGTGGCCCTGCTAGGGCGTAGCCTGCCTTCTGCAGAATGGAAGTGTAGTGTGTGCTTTTGATGGTATTATCTGTGGGTCTAAATATAGCAGAGATACCCATTACTGTACCGGTGACACACAGACTCACGGGGAATAAATAATTGTACTGACAGTAATTTTGGGACAAAACAGAGGACAGTGAGTAAAACCTAGCCCCCAATGTAAAAATGAATATCACAAACTTCAAAAGATGTTTTATTGTGAACTGGGTATTTTTGTTGTTGTTGTTGTTCCTTGCTCTCCTCCTCTGCCATTTTTATTCTTTCTGTCTTTTAGCCAAGTGGCTGCTCTCATTCCTAACCTTCCATTTAGGATGTTGCTGATAGGACAACTCTTCCATGTCAGGAACTGTCACATTTCATAAGCTCTCTCTAAAAGGGGTCTTGACTGCCAGACTGGTGGAGAAGGATGTACACGGCATATCCAGGTCACCCGAAGGTGGAACAGTTGTGAGCCCACATCCTCTGGTAAAGTCACTTCCCCTCCGCTTAACAATAATAAACCAACTTTCATATTATGTAATATAGATTTTCAGGTGACGCTGTAAACATTCATTTTCCATTGCAAGTTTAGGATACTCTTACTTGCAATGTACTCATTTTCAATAAATCGTAAAATAAAAGGAAGAACCACTCCATTTAGTGAAAAAACAAAGTGCAGAACATGACTTCTTTTGCTACTTATGACCAAACATCTTTTCCCCCTTCTCCAGTAGATTGCATGCATAAACACTGAGAGGAGGGGACGCATCTTATATTTGGGGATGAGAGTGTCTTTGATGATAACAGCACATGGAGCCCTAGGGTGGAATATCTCAGTAGTAAAGGTTAACAAGATGAGTTGACCACGTCCATAAATGTCTTCAAAGAAAGGCCCACATTATGCAATGTAGGGTCAAGGACAAGGTTATGTGAATCTCCTGGCCTCTTCTCTAAACCTCCAGACACAATAAGCACTGCTCTAAGTCTCCTGGAGCCTGGAGAAAAAGACTGGGGATTGAAGTGCAGCCATATTGTGCAGGAATGGATTCATAAAACCAGAAAGCACTTTATACATCACAGAGGTGAACTTCCCCAATTTATAGACTAAGACCTGCAGATGATTCACTTGCAGTACCCCGGAGTGTGAGCTCCAGGACTCGGAAGGAAACAGTATCCTGACAACAAGAGATCCTACTGTCTTTCCTGGAAAACATGATCCCTGCAAAAGTTATCTATCCAAGATAACTTAGAGCATTGTATCAATGTAAATTGTTTAACGTTAATAACTCTACTATCGCTATCTACAAAAATACCTCTATTCTTTGAAAGTAAACACTGAGATATGGTAAAGGACCATGTAATTGTTCAAAAGGATTATGATAGATGATTAGATAGATAGATAGAAGATAGATAGATAGATAGATAGATAGATAACAAGCAAATAATAAAGCAGATGGGAACTGACTCTGGGAAAAGGGTTCTAGGTGTGTGTTTGTTCTAGTTTTATCTTTGCAAGTTACCTGTAATTATTTCCAAATAGAAAGTTTTAAAACTTTGCCACCAAACATCCTAAGATAATAGAATAAAGAAGCAAGCTCTTTAAGGCTCTGCCTTGAGCAGTTGGCGATTAGACGAGATCGGGCGCGTTCAGGGTGGTATGGCCGTAGACTCAGTTGGCGATTAGAAAACAATGACTTCTAACCCCTTACTGGGGGCTGCAGAATTTAAAGAGATCAAAGACTTCTCAGCCCATCTGGTGAGACAGATTTACTAGATAATTTTTGGGGGGAGAGTACCAGGGATTGAACTCAGAGGCACTCAACCACTGAGCCACATCCCCAGCCCTATTTTGTATTTTATTTAGAGACAGGGTCTCAGTGAATAGCTTAGCGCCTCGATTTTGCTGAGGCTGGCTTTGAACTCATGATTCTCCTGCCTCAGCCTCCCAAGCTGTGAGGATTACAGGAGTGCACCATTGCATCCGGCTTAGATAATTTTTTTTTTAATGGCATGAGTATGACCATTCCTATTTTCCATTTATTTCAAAGGCTGGGTATGTTTCTTGCAGTTCATCAATGAGTCATCTGTATTTGAGGGTAAAAAATAGTGATTTATCAAAGGTCTCTGATGGACCCTGATTTTGGGGATGCAGACAGAACATATCGTTAGGACACCTAGAGAGTAAACTAAACATGTTTACGTCCTCTACACTTGGTCAAGTGTTTTTATGCACATTATGCCATTTGATTTCCCATCAAAATTCAAAATGTAGAGGTTCACCCCACTTGCAATTGAGGAAACTGAGGTGTGTGAAAGTTCAGGAGTGAGTTCTGAATCATCCAGCTGTGACTAGTGGCTGACACTGGAGCTTTGCTTTTATAAATTCTGAGCTCCTGCCACTGAGCTGTGCAACCTTCGTAGAGAGAGCAGTGCACATCTATCTTGTGGACATTTATTCTGTGCCAGACACTGCTCATGGCTCTGGGTTCCGTGTTCCTGCTACATCTAAGTTATTAATAAAACAATACCAACAAATTAGAAAACGCTTTTAATTTTTGGCCGCTTTTAAGTTGCATTAGGGAAATAAATACAAGAACTTGGAGGGTTTTGCCCTCAATTTCCTTTGCAGGTAAAGAGTTTCATGTTATCATCTATCATAAAAGCAGTACCAATACCCCTTAAGATCATCATAAAATCTCCTGGGAGGTACCCAGGAGGTTACCTAGTCTAACTTTTGTCATTTTCAGAGATGAGAAAATGAAACCCAGAAATTTCAAGAAAATTTTCTAAAGCCACCCAGTTAATTAAATGCTGAGCCAGGACTGGAAGTCAAATGTCTGGTCACCATTTTGGTTTATTCTTCCTAGAAAATATATAGTTTTTGGCCAAATGTAGTTTGATTATTTTCTATTAGTATTTTTTTTTCTATTAGTATTTCTTTTTTTTCATTTTCAGGGGAACACACTTCTGATACAAGCCTACAAGAAGACCTAGCAATTAAGCACATTCATTCTAAGAAGGAAGAATGTGGATCATTTCTGTTCTCTGAGATATTTGTCCCTCCTATAATCAAAGCCATGTGAGAAGCTAGAAAAGAACCCAGAGCCAGTTTGATTGCCAACGACGAAGAAGGGACCACAGGGCAAGAGAAAACTGTGAAACAGAGACCCAGTACTATTTCCAGCGTTTCAGCACACAGTCTCACTCCCAGTACTTCATCAGATAAGAATGTTTTGCGCACATCAGGCCAATTCACGCTGCACAGGAAAGCCTGTTGCTGTGCTTCAGCCCACCACTTCCTGTGGGAGTCAGCAAAACAGCCTCAGCCCTTCCATGCCTTTGACCCAAAGGCTTCCAAGACCTAGGAAGAACCCAGCTACCCGTCCTGCAGTGGGTGGGAGGAGGGCACCGTCAACTCCTGGCAGTCAGGAAGAAAAGTGTCCCTTTCCCAGGTGTGCTTTGCCTGTGTGTGTAAGACAGTGCAATTTTCTTTGGGCTCCCTGCTCCATTCAAGCAAGTGACTTCTTTACAGTTGTAATGAGAATTTTTTTTTTTTTTTGTCCCTTAAATGACAGCAAGCAAGTTTAGGTTCAGGAAGAGGTTTTCTAGCTGTTGGAGCCGACCTCCATCCTCGCTCTCTGTGTCACCAGAGTCCCTTTTCCGTGGGCTCCACCTTGCATTCTGGCGTCCAGTGTGTCTAATCCTAGGAAAGAAAAGGTTTTGGAAGGGTGCCTGCGCAGAGCCACGCTCTGGATTTTCCTTCTCAGCTCAACGTCTCACAAAGACAAGTGGCTAAGACAGATAAACAAGATGGCCTCGTTCCATTTATTCTAAAAAAAAAAAAAAAAAAGGATTCAAATGAGTTTAGTCCATGATCATCTCCAAACTTGTTCATGGGAGCCCGTAGACCTACTCTTCCTCTTCCTGCTTCCCTCCCACCCTGATTGACTCTGTGCTTCTAGTAGTCAAGTTCTCCATGTTTGTTTCCCAGGTGCCACCTTTACAGCCACTGAGGAATTCTGTCATTCCAGTCTTCCTGTTGGTGTCCCTGCAGATTCTGAGATGGAAAGGAAGAAGAGGGAGTAGCTGGCTCTCCTTGTTCAAAACCCCTGTTCCCAGAGTGTTGCCATTCCGGTGAAGAATTTTTCCAGAGGGCTCCTGCCCCTTTCCCCAACCCAAGTCTACTCAAGTAAAAAACACTGCCCTAATTGGAGAGTGTGGCCAAAGGAGTTCTCCCAGGGTCTCCTGGTCACCTTGCAGTGAGGCAGCTAGGGTTGATTCTAAACAGGAAGCAAGATGATAACTTCTCATCCAAGGATTGAGCCCTGTGAGATTAAATGATATACCAGCCATCCATAGAGAGTAGGGGAGGAAAAATAGCTAGGTTCATGGCTGAGGTTTCTATTAAAAAAAAAGGGGGGGGAGGGGGATTAACCCAGGAAACACACAAACTTACTTAATACAAGTTCTGTGTGACATGGGAAACTTCTTAAGGAAATAAAGACCCAAAGAAATAGTGAACTTGATATGGACCAAGACTTTTTGAAAAGGACTATCATGACCATTTCACTCTCTATAATGCCTTATTTGAATATTAATATTATATGTTTCCTAAAAATGTTGCTAAACTTATGAAGTACCACTAGGTTATCGGGCATACACTCTTTATTAGAATACAATGACATCTCAGCACTGTAGCTATCACCTATTTTATCTTTGACCCTTCACAAGGGCCACCCCACCCCACCTTCATTTCTGCTCCTCTGCTACCTCATTGCTTTTGTTCTGATAAATTGTCTTAAAACAGGTTAAAAAAGAAAGAAATAAAAAAAGAAATAGTAAACTTGTGTGCTTTTTATGCTAAGTTTGATAAAGAGTACAAAGTCCTGGAGAAATAGACCTGGACCAAGGGAGCATGGCCCAGTGATCACGCAGGGTGGGGGCCAGTACTCTTTGTTTACTCCTCTCCCTGTCCTTGTGTCTTCAGAGATAAGGATGTTCTTTTCCTCTGGGGTATAGGGAGGCCACCTCTCACAGGAGGATCTTGTGACCTGTTTCAGGAGAAGGTCAGAAAATCCTTCCTAGGTTTTATGATCTGTTTCAGAGAAAAGGGTGGGGGAAAGGTCAGCATGACCTTCCTACTTCTGCAATTTTCTCAAATTCCTTTGGCTTAAAGTATCTTTGGGTAGTGCGTCCTGGACCCCATCAATAGTGAAAAAATGCAAGACTGAAAAGACTCAAAACTGAGCTTCACCCCAATGCTCTTGGCAGAGCAACAGTTCTGACAGAGCCCTCGGGAGGTAGGGTGCCTGGGTGCTTGGTGAGCTTCCTTCTCAGAGGATGTGGTCCTTTGGTTTTTGATAATATTTCTTACTGAATTCAAGGAATTATTTATCTTCATTAGCAAAGCTGGAGGAGGAGTAGAAAGCCTAGAAACCCTGGATGGGATTGTATAATTGATAGCAAACTCTGCAGAGTCAGGGCACAGGGAAAGAAAATTATGAATACAACTAAAAATTCAAGCAATGAAGAAAGCTAACGATCTTAAAAATATCAAGAAATCAAAGACCCTAAAGATATTCTTGCCCCATATTTTCAACATTTAAAAATCCATATTCTTGTGAAATGCTTTCTCAATGAAACTTCTATACATCTCTATAATCTGAGCTAATTTTGAATAATTTCTAATAGTTTGGGTCATGAAAATATGCACCATTATGGGTTCTTATTTGTCTCCAGAGGGACTAGGTATTTTCCCTCCCTACAGCCACTGAGAATCCCTAGAACACAATCCCACAGATGAAGAAAATGCCCAGGGGGGACCTCCCTAAGATCCTATAACTGGTTAGCTGGCGGAGCAAGATAAGAACACAAGTTTCCTATCTTCTAGTGAAGAGCTTTACCCTACATGACATTCTGTGTCTCTAGGGTTCAAGGGTATCAAGAATGTGAGACGTACTTAAACTGTTCAATTCTTCAAATTCTTCAAAGTGCAAAATATTTCCTTGGGGAGAATTATTCTAGGCGTCTTCTGGGAAACAATTACATGGTATACCCATCATCCAAATGGGTTTTGAGTCAGAGAGAGAAGTACTAGTGTTAGAGGCAGAGAACCTCAGCCAGAGTTTCAATCTGCTTCTAAACACAGAGGAGAGAAATGACCAAGGAAGAGAGAGTCACGGAAAAGAAGGTGTTGGTGACCATTTTGGATTTGGTATGCTAAAAACTGATGACTGCAAAGCCCCAAGCAGCATAAGACATGATTCCAAGATTAAAGAATTCAAGTATAAAACAAATCGGCCAAAAGAAATGAGAATTATTAGATGTTTATAAGTGCCCCTAGGAATCGTTAGAAATTTAAGTCACACTCTAATTAATACATATGGGATTTTATTTTCTTTTAAGACAGGAAAAGCATACTTATACTGTGGATCACAAAGGAGGGGTGAGGATTTCACCTTGAAAGGTATAAAACACATCTCCCTCTGAGGTTACAAAAGGAGGTGGACCTCAACCACAGCAACCCTGAAAGCAGCAAGTGACAGGAGAGGACAGTTGTCCCTGGAAGGAACGTGGAGGTGAGGGATTGATTACAGGCACAAAAAGGTTGGAGAGAAAAAAAAAAAAAAACAGGAGGAAGATGTATTTAATGATGAACATGGCATTAGTGAGATAAAAAAACTACATCATTAAATTCTTCTTTTAAAAAGAAGAGAGAAAATATATCCCTAGGAATTGGTGTATGTGTTGGAGATGGGGGTGGTGGGAGTCACAATCCAATCCTTTCTAACAATTTCCCACTCATACAAGTAAATTTTAAAATAAAATGTATTCCAAAGCAAATGGAATCTATGGTATTGAAAGTCTGAGTATGGATAACCTTGGCGGGGAGGGAAGTGGCTTCTGGCTGGCCATGTTCTGTTTCCAAATCTACATGGGGTACCAGGAGGGAGAGTCACTTCACGAAGATACTTTGGGCTGTATACTGAGACCATGTGTCTTTACATATGTGCTGCACATGAGTGAAAAGCAGAAATTAAAATCAAATAAGTGAGAAGTTTCAGAAAGGTAAATATTAAAATTGTAGTGATGCATAAACTGGAGTCAAAGTGTTAAGAATAGCATAATGGAATTATAAAATAGCCCATAGAATTTTTAAAAATCATTAGAGAACTGAATATTGAAGGTATACCCTTAAGTCAGGGCTCAGTCACACCCTACTTTGACTGTTGGTATATTCCTATACACACACACACACACACACACACATACACACACACACACATTTGAATTTGGTGGTGGTTACTTCTCATTAATAGGATGTATATGCAATTTGAAAGTAAAACATCTTGCTCTAATTTTTCTTTTTTACAATCCAAGTTTCCATACACATACTTTGTTTAAATTGAAATGTATCCAAATATGTAGAAAGGAAAGAAATCATATAGCCATATGTGACTTTGAGGAAAAGACTAGTCAATCAACCCAAAATAATTTGATTGCTAGTCGTGTGGCCAATCCAATACTATATATCACTGAGGATATTTTAAAAAAAAGTATAGGGCTTTGTTTTTGTTAAAAATAAATAATTGGGGAGAGAAGACTAACACATGAAGAGCACAAAAATGGTATGTGGTTCAATGCTATATCTATGTAATTGGTAATTTAAGTGAAATAGTATGAAAATATTGTCTCTTAATAGACCATGATTTTGATTCTATCCTCCCATAAAAATTTTGTTTTAAAATGGTGAGAAAAGAATCACTGTTATCTACTGAAATTTGTATAGATTATAAACAAAGGCTTTTAATTTATTTCTTAGGAATCATTCGATGGAAATTAGAATTAGATGCCATCTTATTAGACATTATTCATTAATATTGTCAAAGAATGTAGAACAGTGAAATTTGAAGTTGACACAAATACATTTTGTAAAAACCCTTGAAAGCTTAAAAAGGAGAAAAAGGAAGAGTCACGAAGTTTCTCAAGTTTAATGTCAGTACTAATGGGAATCAATCACAGGCTTGATGGGTGGGAGGGACTTGGTCAGGAGCAAGTGCCAAAAGCAACGTTGGGATGACAGTGTAAACCAGATTACGTTAGAGTTGGGAACATGGGCCAGCAAGAAATGGCAAAACAAACAGCCAGAGTCTGTCTGGGTCTGTCTATCCAGGAACAGAAACTCCCATATTGAACATTGAAAAACAGTCTACTAGAATGAGTAACAGGTCATCTGAATTTCCACATTCAACCTCATTTCCAGCCACATTGGTGAGCAAATCAAACATTTCCCTTGGGTCAAGTTGACTTCTGGCTGACTATGGTAGATTGAACCATGCCCCTGAAAAAGCACCTTATTCTAATCCTCAGAACACAGCATAGACCTTATACAGCCAAGAAGGGACTTTGAAGATGTGCAAAATGATAATGGTGAGTGAAGTTTAAAATTAAATTTGAAATGAACATTTGGGTTATGCTAACCCTAAATAACCAGCTCTAATTTTTGTGTGTGTGACTTTCCTTGTAAAATTGAATTAATTACATGCACAGCCTTAGGAAAGATTTCCATACGTTGTAAAACGTTGGAAAATATTGGAGTAAGAAGGCACTTTTCAATCCTTCTGGAACTCTAGGATGATAAGTAGCTAATATATAAAAGAAAAAGGTTAGTGCTTAAATATGAAGGACTCATAATTTTTTTCATCAAATTTTCAGTTGAGATGGCACTGAGAAACAGTTCAATGTGGAAATAGACAGTACTTGAATTATTTGCTGGATTGGTGAAGAAATGAACTCCGACCTGAAAGAATAGACTTCTTTGGCCGGCTCTTCCTCCAGGGACTCTGGAATTTGTTGTACTGTGTAAGGATGACATTCCTCATGGGCAATGGTGACCTAAGTGATTTGTACACATTTTGTACAAATGGCACAGCAATGGGCTAACCTTGGGTTAGGCTCCAAGGAGAGAACCCAGGACTCTCTACCGCAAAAAGCATCTTTCCAGCAACGAAAAACAGTGAGAAGTCAGGTGGTCTACATTCCAGCCCCGCCATGACCTTGAGAAACTCTCCCTTTCTGGGCTGCTGTTTCCTCTTTGGGAATATGTAAGAATTGAATCAGGTAACTTCTGAGGCCCCTTCCTATGAATTCTCTTAACTTTGTACTTGGTCTAGAGAGCATTGTTGTCCGTTAGAAAGAGAATTTTCCCTATCTCGGGTTCTTCTTGCCCTAAATGTTTTAGGTCTTGACTTGTACACAATAAAGAATAAAAGTCACCCCCTTTTGATCCTGTGGTTAAAAATATTTAGTTCTTTGGTGTTTGAAATATTCTCTTCAACTAAACATTGTAACCTTGACATAGCTAGATTTGTACTTAAACTATAAACACATACTCTTGGCAGGTCCCCATGAAATAACTGACTTAGGGTGACCTTGGGGCTGGCAGCATAACAGATGAAGTTTCTCATTATCATTCCATGCAAGATAAGAGAATTTTCCTCTCATTCAGCTGATTTCCAGTGTCTTTATTTGTTGGTAGTGGATAGCAAGAGCTTTAAAATGCTCAGCATCATATGCTGTGATGTGAATTTCAACAGCCTATTTGGGGAGTTATATTTAATCTCTTAATACATGATTAATGTGGCCATTTTCTCCTTATCACTTGTCTTAGATTTAATTAACAACGGGTGTGATAATTCTTTCTGGTTGGGATGCCAGCCTGTTAAGGCTTTGAATCATGAATACAGCCTTGTGGGTTAAAAACAACAAAAACAACAACAACAAAATTGTTTTTGATGGGACAAGATTATGAGTGCCTCTGTGTGAGTTTTTAAAAATTTGTTTGCAAGACCTTGTAAATTACCAATCATAAAATAGGTATAAGTCGCCCTGCAGTTCAACTGGAAACTGTAACAAAAAAGGCAATAATAAATAATCAGATGCGCCATAACGAAAATGAGTTCATGGCTCCATAAAACCTCCCATAAAAACTTAGTGAGCATTTCTGTCTTATAAAGTGGAAGGAGATTCTATCAACGAGATTTGGAAAGAGTAATTCTTCATCCGGGTTCTTCTACTTCTTTGCACTATACCTTTTCCATCCTGACCGTAAAACTGAGGAAGAGCATCCATGGAGAGCAAGCTGGCTCACCTCCAATACCTGATTGCTTTGTGTAGGACTCTTCATTCTTCCCAGCTTAGAATCTTTTGAAAAGGTGAGAAGGAGTCTCTGAGAATAGCATTTTGTTTACCCAATAAAGGATGAAAGTGCTTTAGAGATATCAAAGCCCAGCACAATAGCACCTTTTAATCAATCTTCAGTGTGATAAACTGGAACTTACTTTCTTACTCCTTCCCCCTTCTTACTCTCATGGCTAATACTGAAAACAACCTTATTGTTTACCCACACTCATCAAATGTAGGAATTCCTAATGAATTGGAGTTATAGGACCTTGAGAGAGAAAGGGGTGAGAGTAAATAAATGGAGAGTGCAAAGTCTACTATTGCTTGGATCTTGAATGTCTTCCCCAAACTGGCGTGTTGAGGGCTGGTCCACCATACACCCTTGTTAGACGGGGGGGTGCTTCAGGAGCTGATTGGATCATGAGGGCTCTGACTTCACCAATGGCTTAATCTGTTTGTGAATTTATAGTTCAACGGATTTTGAAAGAAGGGATCTTGTTATAAAAGCAAGCTCTCTCTCTTGCCTTCCTGACTGCTACCAGGTAAGGGGCTTTCTTCCACCCCAATCTCCCTGCCGTGATGTTCTGCCTCAGCATAGGCCCAGAAACAAAGCAGCCAAGTGACATGGACTGAAACCGTGAGTCAAAATGATTCTTTGCTCCTTTTAAATGGCTTATCTCAGGTATTTTGTCACAACAACCGAAAGCTGACTATCACAGGATCTGATACATTTTATGTGCTAAAGAAAAAAGTTATTCTGATACTTTTTAAAATGGCAAGGAAGACTTTATTAAAGCTATTGCAGTAGGTGTGAAGCCTATTGTAAAAGGGAAGAAAGATTGGGCTCTACTCTAAATAAAACAAAGACACCTGGAGACTTATAGTCAACAAGAACAGTAAGGGACTAAGTGGGTAGAAAATTACTAAGAGGAGATATAAAGGGTAGACAGGATCTTGCTAACCGACTTAACAAGATTTGTGTTACAGGCAGGTCAAAGGTGGGGAGGGGGCAAGAAACTTGATCAGATGGCAAGAATAAGCAGATAGTGAGGGTAGGAAAATTGGAAAATTCTCTTGAAAGTGATTTAGCAGGACTCTGTCTAAGACTAGCCTATACAGGTTTAGCAAGGCTTGGGGTTGAGGTTGAGGTCTTGGCTAGGGGAGACCTCAGAAAAACCTATTCCAGGTTGGTCAAGGAGATGGTAAGTGGTATTAATGATACAACATCTTGACTTTGCTGTCTGTCTGATTTCACAGTAATCACATATCGGCTTTATTTTCTCTTTTATTTTTGCTGCTTCAGAATTTGATACTCACTCTAGCAAAATTCCATTACAAGTAATCAATTAGCACTTCCCACAGACTTAGTTATTAGGAGATATCAACTACACTGCTGAAAATGGTACTTTTACATTAATAAATTGAAAGCCAGTTTTGAGAGGGGAGGAGTTACAAATGATGTATTTGTACATAGAGTCATAGATATACATTTTTATTCCAAAAGACTTTGTTCTATGGGGAAAATTTATTTATCTTAGAAAAACAATTGTATATTAATAAAAATCAGTCATCTTCAGAAAGCTACTTAGAAGCTGAGCATGTGAGTTTTGTGTGAATTTTGACATTGATTATCACACTTGATTTGATTGCTTAGGAAACTTAGTAAAATCATCTACCTTCTTAATGTATAAAATAAGAATCATGATATAGTTCAAGATTTTTATATAATTATGACAGAAGTGTATATTCCTGGAAGAATAACCCTAAATAAGATATATCTACTTAGTGTAATGTTATCGAAGTCACTTTTGTCTAGTGGAGGATAGGGGCCAGATAGATGTTTTACAGTGCACCATCTCTGTGATCTGGAAATGCCACTAGTATTGAGCAGTTTATGTTGAAGATGCAAAAAGTGAAGGAATCATAGTAATAGAAGAAAAATAATCAGAATCTCCAATTTATCCTCGTAACTGATAAAAATTTGCTTCTATTCAAGTGTGAAAGAGTCCATATTTTAAAAACCAAAAACATTTGCTGGATGATTGCAGATCTGTGACAATAATGTTGCCAAATCAAATTGGATAAATGTTCCCCAGTACATAGTGGGCCCTCAGTAAATGTTTGTTGAGTTAAATCTGAATATAAGTGATTGCAAAATAACTGAAAAATATTTAATTAATGAATATAAAGGCTTTGGATTTTAAAATGATTCCTTGGATGTATTTTTCTGCCTTTTCTTGCTTTTATAAATTCATACATTTTGGCTACTTATCAGCAAATATTTGTAAAGTGTTACTGTTAGGGAGAGAAAAACAGGCAGGGGGATGCTAGGAGGAATATGTTTTCTTTTTAGTTGTAGATGGACACAATGCCTTTATTTTATTTATTTATTTTTATGTGGTGCTGAGGACCAAACCCAGTGCCTCACACATGCTAGGCAGGTGCTCTACCACTGAGCCACAACTCCAGTCCCAAGGAATGTGTTTTCTTTACACAGTGGTCAGGGGAGCCTCACTCAGAGGATGTGAATAGGCAAAGATGTAAAGGTGGGGATTGGGGAGACAGCTCCATGGGAATCTGGGGTACACGCACCCCAGGCAGAGCAGACAGCCTAGAAGCACCATGCTCTGGAAGTCTGAGGATTACGAAGAGTTGCCATGGCTGGAACAAAGTGAGCCAGAGTGAGAGGAAAGGAACTTCAAGCAGAGGGTGGTTGGAATCAGAGCACCCAGGGCCTTTAGGTCAATGTGGAATTTGGGGTTTCTACTGTGAGATGGGAGGCCATTTCAGATTTAGGTGTAGTTTATGGTGTGATAAAATAGACACGACCTAACATTTACCATTTTAACCATTTTTACACATACAGTTCATTGGCATTAGGTAGACATGTTATTATGCAATGATGCCCATGATCCATCTCCAGAACTTTTTCATCTTTTCCAACTATCCACTACTGGAGCTTTTATAACATAATTCCCATTATCCTTCTCCTAGCTTCTGCCACCTACCAGCCTATTTTTCTGCCTCTATGTATTTGCCTATTCAAGGTACCTGATTGTACTTTTGTGACTGTCTTATTTCACTTAGCATAATGTCTTCAAGGTTCATTCATGTTATAGCATGTATCAGAATTCTGTTCCTTTTCCTTGCTGAATAATATTCCATTTTAGGCATATACCATATATTGTGTATGCTTTCGATTCTTTGGAATACATACCCCAAAATAGAATCATTCTGGGGGTTTTGAACAGACTGGTGACCGACTGCTATGAGGAGAACAGTTGGTAAAAAGAAAAGGGTGAATAGATATTACCTATATTTTCATTTTTATTTATATACACAGTTTTAAAATTTTTATTATAAAATATAGTTTATATTTCAATTCTGAATATATTTTGAAGGAAGTACCCCCAAGATTTCTGGCCGTTTGGCTATTGGGAGTGAGATAAAGGGAGTAGTCAAGGAGAACTCCATTTTTTTCCCTGCTATACTAAAAATATCCTTAATTTGCAATTTGAAAATAAAATCTCAACTCATTCAAGTCCCTAAATGGATATAGTTCTGCCTGCTTCAGTGGGATACTATATTTACTAGGAAGATTTAGAATGGGAATATAAGTCTTTGCATTGCTGTAGCTCCCAAAGACAGGCTTGAGCTTGGTTATATACACTTACACACACACACACACACACACATCTATACACATTATTAGGCATAGTAGTTCTTTGAGGCTTTATTAGACCTCAGGGGAAGCAAGAGAAACACTATGTGCAAATATGATCCAGCTTCAGGAAGGATAAGTCAACATGGTTTGAATATCTGTGAATCTTACACTAGTTTGGTTGATTTTTGAAGAAATCTATTAGGGCTAAAGTCTAAATGTTCATTTTCAATAAAAACCTTCATAGTTAATGTTATCAAGGTCATATCACATTTTAGCATAAAATTGCTAAGGGTAGGAATCAACCTGAGGTTCACTAGCTTGGCCATCGATTCTCATCACCCGTTATGCACACAAATACTCTGGAATTGTTAATTGTGAAAATCACAGCTCAAAGTTCAGACAAAGTGAAGGAATGTCATTTTTCAACATTTGCCATGAGCCAGACAGTTGTGCTTAGTAATCGGCACATCTTATTCTGTCATCCCCAGAGCAATAGGATTATTTTGCTGAGAGAGACAAGGTTTCCAAGAGGTGAAATAACTTGTTCAAGATCTCACAGATAACAAATGGAGAATATGTTTGAGAATAATGATTTAAGTAATTGATTTGGGGACTGGTTGAAAATTTAACCTCATTGGTGTCCAAAGCCCACATTGCAGAGTACAGATGGAAGGGGGGAGTTTATTGATACCTGCACCCTCCTGTGCCGGAGGAAGTCAGAATTGGAAGTCTCATCTCCATTCAAGCAGATACCAGCTGCAAGAATGGCATTTCTGAGGTCTGCAGACTTCTCAAAGAGATCTTGCAGATGCTCAATGTCATCAAAACTCTTCCAGAGATATTACCTAAGGATAACAGGTGAGGCCCCTAGGTTGTTGATGGGTGAGAGTTCAGTGTGACCTGCAACAGTAAGTGTCACTCCCTCAAAACCCATCCAAACTCCACAGGCAGTCATGAAACAGGTGTCCCAGGCAACTAACTTTCCTGGCTTGTTTAATGGAGATAAATAGCATTCACAGGGCAGTACAGGCCTGCTGGAGTCAAATGTGTCTGAGCCTACTGAATTAATGACATCTAGTTCTTATTGTGTGGGGTACACAATAAAAATGATAGCAAACAAACTAAATATAGAAAATGTAATTGGCCACACAATGGGCTGTGGTCACGACTATATGAAGCCGAACAAGAATATTCAGCCAGCCATCAATTGCCTGAAGAATAAGCAGGTCTAAATCCAACTATTCAACAGGAGCAGTGTGTCAGTTCTGATCCTTACTCTCACCTCCATTTTCCAGGTTCCTCCTCTCTGTGTTCAAGCTCCCTGTCTTATAACAAAGTCTTTCCTTTACTCCTCCAATGTTAGCACAGTCTCTTCTCTTTCTTTCTTTTTTGCCCTAAACTTTTTAAAACCAAAGTCAAAACTGGTTGTCATTCTATCCTCACTTATTCCGTACCCTTGGCTGGCTTTGGCTTTGGCTTTAGCGTCTTTCTAAGGACACTCATCTTAAGGATCCTGTAATTTACAAAGGAGCTCATAGTGTGCAGAAGAGAATGAGTTCTCTTCTCAGTGCCTAATCCTTTGGCTACGTCATCATTAGCCCGTTTCTCATTCTCTTTTGAATCACCCCCTCATGGTTTGGTTTGGAGGGACTACACTCCTGTTCCTCCTCTTGATATTTCATCAACCCCTTTTCAGTTTGTCTTAGTCCATACTATTTTTATTCTTACTCTTCTTTATCGTTCCCTAAGGCTCAGTCCTCTCCTTTGTTCCCTTTTGCATGTTCTCAAATGGTGGCCTTATTCATTTCCAAAATTTAAGCATCAAATTTATTCTTAACTTAGTTCCTGAGTTCCACACATACATTCTCAGTAATGCCTTGGACATTTGAATCATGTTTTCAGAACACCTTGCTATGGAGTGTACCAGGAGTGTACAAAGCCAGGAACAGACTAGTTCCACCGAAAAAAAACTTTGACTCCGACGTCATGCTACCCCTGCAGTCACTTTGACCATGGGTACCACTGTCATTCCTACTGTCTCCATCACTATGACTGTATCCCAGGTGAGGTAAACTCGCTCTACCTGGTGACTCTCTTGGTATCGTATGTAAAATGCAAAGTCTCCAGTTGGACCATCCCACTGGTTGGTCATGTGCCTGTGGCAGAGAGAGGATATAGCTGACTCCAACACATAAAGAGGGTTTCCAGCCAGAGGAAATGGGGATTGGATATTAAAGAGCAATAGTCACCTCCACCCGGATGTCTTAAAGCTGCCTCAAACTCAAGACATTTAAAGCAAAGGCCATCTGTAACCCAGATAAATTGTTCCTAAAACAACTGCCTTATATACTCAGAAGACCTAATTTCACTTCACAAGACTTTATTTAGTTTCAACTTTAGCAATTACAATGGTCAGATAGTTAATGTGTTGATCACTTTTCTTTTGGCCTAGCACATATATTTCATTAAGGCATGCTTAATTAATGAGTGATTTGAGACCAAAGTCAATACAAAGCAAATCATGAGGCATAATTTGATCAGTCCAGGACAAAAAAATCTCGACTTGAATTCTTGCTGGTGTGTGTGATTTCCATCATGATTTCTCCCTTATAATTCCCAATGAGCTTCTTCTACCCCTTGACTGCTAATGACAGAGATCATTAGCAGTGATCGAGGGCTTGCCTTCTATTAAAAAGGAAGGTTGTCCTGAGCTGACGCTTTCCCTGGGCTTTTATTCTTTTGGTGTGAGACAGATCACAAAACCCTCAACACTTATAATAATCACCACCTTTTAACAGCATATTTAATTCAAATATTTAAACATTTACACATGTTGATGAAAGAGACACCCAATCAATTACGCATGATTTGTATGGATGCAGGTCTATGGGTGAAGAGGAGGTGAAGGTGTGTCATCGAAGAGCTAGCCACATTTTCCTTTTCTTCTGATTGTGACACTCAGCATGTCCCTTGCATTCGCAAAACAATAAAGGAGATAATGGGATGTTATTTGAACATCTATAAATATCCACCGAGGATAATAAATGCTTTCACTACCTCTTAGCCCATGTGTTATGTGAATTTTCAGTGTCTGGTTGTTGTCACAAAGGCACTTTAGGGTTTTTAATCTGATTGCATGCTTACTGGACTCTTTGTTGAATTATCTATTTGAAAATGTAAACCATCCGCCTTATTTCAAATCAGAAACCGCCTCCACCACACTGGCATCCCTAAGCTCCTGACAGGACGACTTTGCTTTTTCTTTATTCGAGAGCAATTTATCACCTTCTAAAATACTACAGGATTTGATTTTATATTTTATTTACTGTTAATTTTGTCTCTTCCTGCTGATAGGTAAGCTCTGTGAGGGCAGGGGTCTTTATCTGTTTGATTCATTGGTGTGCTAAGAGCCTCCAACAGGACCTGGAGTATCTTAAGCATGTCATTGATATCTATCCAATGAATCAATAAGCAACAACCATGAGACTGTGAGGCCAAATATGAAACCCTGAAACATTCACCTCTGACGGGCCTCTGCTCTGTGCTCAATTCCTGATCTGTGGTATCCTCCTCCCCCACCAAACCTTGCTTTTTCCAAGATTCTAAAATGCCGTGTTTTGTGGCTTCCCCCAATTTCAGACACTCCCATTTCCTGGAGTGATTGTATATTCATGAAGATCACAGTCTTCAGCTAAAGGAATAGAACTTTAATTGCAAAATTTCCACCAATTTTGTCTTTGCTCATGGCTTATATATATTCTAGCAGGAGGTAATTTTGGCTTTAATGAGAAATTGACTCAATTCTTCTGATTATTACATAGGATTTCTGGTTTATGATTTTGTCATAAACAGATATCCTTCCAAGGGGAATTGTATCCTCTTTCTCAAGGTTTTACTGAAAATCATGTACATATATGCAAAACGAGGTAAATGTATGTTAGGGTTTAATCACAAGGTACTTGGTGTTTTCATGGAAGATCTGGACTCACCATTGTGTGTTGTTTTTCTTTCACTTTCTTCTTTTTTAAAATCTATAAATCTTAACTTTTTTGCTTTGTATGAATCTTTAAATGTTAAAGGATCTCAAAAAAATAATAAATAAATAAAATAAAATCTATGAATCATCATCATCATCATCATAATCATCATCCCTCAAAGTTTGATATTGAATTATTTAAAATTTCCTAACCAACTGCAGTAAAAACTGAACCCATCTGAAAGTCATAACTGGAATTCCACTCCAGAATCAAGTCAGTAGATGGTCAGTAGCTGTTTTGAATCATCTAATTAAAAGTATCTTTTCAAAATTTCCCTTCTTTTCTTCTGCCAGAGTTTTTGTATCTTGCTGGCTCTTGACCTCCAGTGGAGTTCCATGGGGCAATCTGGTTCTGTGCAGCCATTTGTCCTTGGGGGTTGAGGGGACAGAGCACTGCAGCCCAGGGAGGAGGAAGGATGTAGCCAGCCCAGAACTGGGCAGCAGAGGGGGCCCAAGGGAACACAATATGGCAGCACAATTGTTTTCTAAGCCAATCCCACTATTACATTAAAAACAAAACAAAGAAAAAAAAACCCCTCTTTTCCACTTGAGAACTTTTTTATTCTGCCTTTATATTTCGTTTATTGTTTGGCTTACTATAATTTTTTAAATTAAAAATCTTCCCCCCACTCCTGATTTTGAAGGGATTTCTCCATTGGTTTCCATGTTCCTCATTTTTTATTAACATGTCTTTTAGAAATTTCTACAAGCTTTTAGATTTTTTTCTTTATCTTTAGTGCTCTGAAATTTCTAATTGACAAATCTCATTGTGTGTCTTTTTTCAAAACAATTGCATTTTGGCTAAGCATTCAAAGAACTCTTTCAAACAGTGATCTGAATTCTTCAGCATGAGAAATTTTCTTGCCTGATTTTTTTTCTTGCTTAATTTTTAATAAAATTTACCTTCAAGTAACTGGGCAGGGATCAATCCCCTAAATGTTAATATGAGGTGGAGGTCTTGGTTCTGGGTTGTTCAGTTTCTTAAGAGATGAATCCTTTACTCTTCCCTCCTAGCCTGTGATACTGTATATTTTGGTGCTAATATTTGGAAGATAAGAAAGCGGGAGGCCCCTCATTATCAGGGTTGTACATTTTCATTTATCTTCTCCCCACCTTCTGTTTTTCCTTATAACCATATCTGCAGTTCTTGAGTCTCCACATTGTCTTATTAATGTTCTGGGGGAAGCCCTTATGGTCTCTTGCAGAGGTATGGTCAGCTGGCTGTGGGTGGACCCCGTATCTGGAAACATCTCTGTTTTGTGATTTCAACAAATGCTTCCCTCTTTCTCTCCCACTTTCTATAGCAACAGGGGCTTCCATTCCTGAGCCTTTCTGGGCTCTTCATACCAATCAATTCATGTTTTGTATTGGCTACTTTAGCTGGTAACCTCCTCCCTTCTGCTAGGTCAGGTACCACTCCTTCACTGGCTTGCAGTATTCCAAAAAAATATGCTGAAGTCTTTCATTCACTCTACTTTTCTTTTTGCCCTTGTGAAACATAGCTTAAAAAAAAAAAAGCTTTTTAAAGTCTCTCTCTCTCTCTCTCTCTCTCTCTCTCTTTTTGTTAGTGAGAGAATTCACAATTACAACACAATTTAGCAAGTCTGGCTGGAACTTCAATCACTACACTTCAGAATGCTTTGTCTTAAAGCCCTGGGGCATCTACTTCAGTCCTGCTGCTTGATGAGATGGAGAGAGTAGTTTCAGGTCAATGAATTTCTAACAATGCCTCAACCATCATAGTTGTGTTTCATCAGTTTTCTACATGAGATTCATGTAAGATATTTTTTGAACAAGAAGTTTTACAGCTAAAAAATTCTGAAAAAGGCTTGTCTAGATACTCTTTCATTGTTAATTGTTTTTAATGTTTGATGATTAGATAACTCATTTATTCATTCAATAGATAATTATTGACTTTCCATTCTGTGCCATGGACCAAGCTGAACACTGATATCCTCCTACTTTAAACAGATTTAATAGTGACAGTGATGCTGTTTTGTACTAACAAATATTTTTATAGTAATGAAACCTCTTACTTATTTGAACTACCACAGTGATTAAATAAATTCTTTGGAATTGTTAGATCCTTTTTTAAAAGTAGATATCAGAATATTTAATGAGCATATTTCTCCAAATAATGACTCGGGATGAGAATGACATTTATTGCTTAGGGGTAGAAGTTCATGAGAAGATTATGATTTTTCTCTTTCAAACTTTGCTCCTAATTTTTTTTTTTAGGTTAACAACACAACCTTGATATAATTTTAATGATCTAGCTGCTTGATCATTTGGAAACTGATTTTGCTTACTTATATGTTACTTTAATATTGAATGAAGAAAAAACATCTGATGGGCAGCTGGAAAATCATTCCTTTAGTAAGATCACACAGCATCTTTCCTCATGAGCTGGCTCTCTCTCAGTGCTCCCTAGCTTGGTAAATGAAATCACCCAGAGACTCTGGGTTAGTTTGTTGGGGCAGCTAAAATGAAATAGCACAAACTAAGTAACTTGAACAATAGAAATTTGTTATCTCACAGTCCTGGAGACCAGAAGTCAGATATCAAGGTTTTGCAGTTGATCTATTCTGAGGGACGTAAGGGAGAATCTAGTCCAGGCTTTCCCATATTTCTGGTAGTTTCTAAAGTCTTTAGCGTTCTTTGATAGAGCATCTTTGCTTGCATCTTCACATGGTGTTCTCCTTGTATGCATGTCTGTCTTTGAATTTTCCCATTTTGTAAGGGCGTCAGTCATATTGGATTGGAACCCACCAGAGTAACCTCCTTTTAACTTGATGACCTCAGTAAAAACCTTATTACCAAATAAGGTCACATTCTGAGTTACTGTAGGTGAGGACTTCGACAAATGGGTTTGGGGGAATGCACTCAACCCTTGAGACCCAGGGAACCTGGATGTCATTCCTGGTACATATTTTTCTCTTCCTGTTCCACATACAATGCATCATCGTGTTCTGTCAGTTTCACCTTAAATATTCCTGGTATCTAGATATTTCTATACTTACCCTCACCATTTTTGTTCTTCCTCCCAGGACTAGAGTAACTTCCTCACTGGTCCAAGCCTCTACTCTAGGTCTTTCCTAATCCATCTTCCATATGCAAACCAGAGATCTTCCAAAAGTGCATATTTGATTGTATCTTTCCTCTTACAACATTCAATGACTTCCCATTGCCTAAGGGTAAACTTAAAACTCCTTCATGTGGCTTACACGGTTTGGCTCTTGCCACCCTCATCAGTCTTTCTATTTTATTTCTCCAGTACTCTGAGCTAAGGCCAAACAGGAACTTCTTTCAGTTACTTGATTGCACCATGCTCTTGCCTCTAGGCTTTGAACATGCTGTTCCCAGTCTGGAACACTCCCCTAACCTTAACTCCTTAGGCCTCGGCTCTAATGTTGGCTAACTTTAGGAAGGCTAACCCTCTAAAGTAGGTTGAATGGTGGTTCTCAAAATGACATGTCTACATCTTACTACCTGGAATCTGTGGATGTACCCTTATTTGAAAAAAAAAATGGTTTTTAAAGATGTAATTAGGTTAAGGATCTTGAGAGGAAGAGATCATCCTACTGTCCAGGTGGACTTTAAATCCAATGTAAGTTCCCTTATAAGGAACACATAGAGGAGAAGACAGATAGAGAAGACCACAGGAAGACAGAGGCAGAGACTGGAGAGATGTGGCCACAAGCCAAGGAAACCAGTAACAACCAGAAGCTAGAAGAGATTAAACACCAGATTCTTCCTTAGAGCCTCCGAATGGAATATAATCTCGCCATTCCTTGATTTCAGGCCTCCAGAACTGCAAGAGAATGAATTTCTGTCATTTTAAGCCAACAAACTTGTGGCAATTTGTTATGACAGCCCTAGGAAATTGGTATACCTTGCATTCTTACACCAGACATGGTGTGTCCATAGACCCTGTTGGACCTCCTTCATAAGATTCATCATTCTCTCTTGTTAATTATCAGATCTCATCTGTCAGGCTGTGAGTGCTAGGAAGGAAGGGCAAGTCTCATTTATAGCTATATCCCAGTGACTAGCCTGGGGCCTTAGGTATATCATAGGCATTAATATGTAATATTAACAATATTCCTAAACATTATTTTCTTGAATAAATAAATGAATCAATCAATGCTTTCCTCCAGACACTATCCAAATGGCACAGATTTGTATAATAAAAGAGAAAAGTCTGTCCATAGTTCTGACCTTCCCAGTATCTTAAGAACTTAAGATATATGTAATAGATAGAAAGAACACATATGGCAACACATTTTAAAAGCCCCCCAAACTCAACACCATCTTCCAAAGTGAAAATAAATTCAATCTAATCTTGTTTTACATGTGTTTTAAATGATTCTCATATCAAAACATTTGTCGACATTTATTTTTTTAGGTAACACCTCATTATTTATTTGGAATTGTTAAAAAGAAGTGAGATGGTTCTTAATGTAGAAAATTTGATAACATAATAAGAGGAAATAAACAGAGTTTTCTTCTTATAAGCAAAAGCTCAAAAATATATGAGCAGTTATGTATTATTAAAAGACTAGAAAAGGGCTAACAGGAAAGGATAATAATAAGCAAATCCACAAGTTACACGTCTGTTTACATCCTGTTCATACTGACATAGCTTTTGGTACTTTCTTGTGTGTCCAACATCTTTTCCTTTCAAAAAATGCTCTTTCCTAAAGTTCTTTTGAGCAACATATCTTGTAACTCCATCTCTTCAGCTGTGGGAGGGGCTGACCAGAGTGCCCCTTACTCCTGCATAGACTGATATGTTCAAGGTCACGCATGTGTCTCAAGGAAGATCGATCCGATTTATTTTCAGGAATTGCTCTGGATATCTCAAGAGAGGTGATTTTCTTAGTTTCTTTTCTTTCTGAGATTTCTTACTCTAAAAATGATGCAATCCATGCTTTTGGCCACCATGGCTGGCACACAGGGAGAGCCTGCCGGAGGAGGAGACCAACAAAGATAAAAATGAAGCCAAGCAACAGGAAGACAGTTGCAATATCTTGCTTAGGTTATTTCAGCCCCTAGAGCCAAGAATGTCTGTAACTCCACCTACCCCCAGATATGCATTCCTTAAATCTTTATTCAAACTATGAAAGAATCAGGGTGACAAGTCGAGACAGTGGGGTGGGACGATAACACAGAGGTGGCTAAATATTCTTGAAAATGTAATGCTCCCCTTCTGTGTATACAGCTGTCACTGGGCAGGAATGGTCCATTCACGATGGCTTTTGCCAGCCCTTGGAGTCTGTGTGGGGACATGTGATTTGTTTTTGAAAATGGGATGAGAGTGGGAAGGAAGTGTGTCACTTTGGATTAAAGCAGTTAAGGGAAATGTACCTTCCATGCCCTCTCTTGCCCTCTTCCCCACCCTTCCTTTTCAATTTCTAGATGAACACATAAAAATTGTTCGTATTCATAGGGTACCATGTTGGCGCTTGGTATTTAGCTAGTAGGTACATGCATTGATAGGCTACTTCAATTACTTCTTTTAAGTCAAGAACAGCACAAACATTTCAACATTGAGATTTTAAAAAATGCCTCTTTCTAATTAGCTCAATCTTTAAATTTTTTTTTTTAGTTGTAGATGAACACACAGTATCTTTAATTATTTTTATGTGGTGCTGAAGATCGAACTCAGTGCTTCACACATGTTAGTAGCAACCACTGGCTTTACCACTGAGCTACAGCCCCAGTCCTAATTAGTTCAATCTTTAATACCTTTGTATTTGAAACTGATTTCAGAAGGCTATTTCCTTTTCTATTGATCTTAAATAAAAGCACACTTAAACCCACTGGCATCCTTCCTAGGTCTGGAAGATGTTGGTCACTGGCAAAGCTTTTGATCTTGGTCACTTGACATCTCAGGGTCTTGCTTTCTTCAGACAAATCTTCAAGCTTTCTTCCAGCCCTCCAGCCTTACTGGAAGTCATGTAATGGCAATACTATTATACAATAGAACACTATTATACTGTGAGAAATCTGAAGCATGACTTTTCATAAGAGTCATGAGCAAAATGGAGAGGCTTCTGTAGCACGTAAGATTTTCTGTGTGAGGGTTGTTTGAAGAATTTAGTTACATTATGTTGTCCATAAAACCACCTCCATTTGGCCTTTATAGTTATACCATCTTTATCCTTTCCTCTAAGTTTGTGCAAGTTTGAAATTGAAGCTAAAGTGAGACTTGGAAGCTCTGACTGTATACAGGAGACTCAGAGAACATTTGAGTTTTGAATTATGAAGAGTTAGTCACATTTTTGTTTTAAGAAAATAATGTTATTTTGATTTGGACACTTGTGGTTCAAAGAAACATTGCAGAATATATATAAAACCAGGGGCTGATACCACATTATTGCCAAAAATCATGCTGCATGGTGAAGGGCAGACCTGCAGGATATTTGCTAAGCTTTATGATGGAGAAAATTACTGGCCCTCAGAGCCAGAAGAAGTTTTCTCTTCTGGGAAAAATTTCTATGTGATCACCTATTCCAGAAGCATCCTCAGAAGTCATGGATGTAAATGTATATCCTCTCTTCCTTATGGAGTCAGTTGTCTGAATGGGGCTATTATGAAAACAGGTGAGAGCTGAACTACCACTGCTTGACTTTGATGTACTTTCTCTGGGCTCTTTGTATAAATGACTATCCAGTTTTTATTTGTCTTGCCATTGCAGACCTGCCCAGAGCTAGTTTGGAACAGTACACAAATGAGTGAGGAGGGGTACAGGAGATTGGTTTTGTTACTGGCAACTAAACCAGGAACCCGCCTGGATCCCAGCTGGCTGGATTCAGCTGTCCACCCACATAAGAAATAGGCAAATGATGGAAGAAGGATAAGTGAATTTTATGCAGTTTGATCAAACAGGAGAGAAGCAGCTAGATTGCTTCTCCTCTGGTCCCACAAAAGTAGTTGCAATTTGTAGAAACAAGAGTTAGGTGATGCATGTATGCAGATTTAGCTAGGATGGACTTAGAGAGGATGTCTGTCTTAATTTCCTTGCCGTGCAGGCCAGGGGGTAGTTTTTATTCTCAGCCTAAGAAGTTTAGGAGGTCACTGTTTCAGTTTGGTGAAAAGCAGTTAGTTTGAAAAAAGGAGTGGGAGTGAGAGAGAATAATGGAAGAAAAATTGAAGAGTAGAAATGAGGACAGAAGATTAATTCGATGGCTCTTAAGTGGGGATGGTCAAATAAACACACACACACACACACACACACACACACCTCCAGGGCTGCCCACGTGAAAATTACAAAAAAGCACATTTGGACCACCCATTCATTCATTCATTCATTCATTCATTTATACAGATAATAAACATTTATTGAGTTGCCCATTATGTGACAAACATCAGTTCAATGACCACATCCTATAAAAAAGGATAGCACTACCTTACATTGGTATTTTCCAAGTATTTTATGATAATTTTATTGCTAAGACCAGTGCATACATTTTGCAGATGAGGAAATGTGAGCTACTACAGAGGTCAAATAGACTTGCCCGAAGCCACAGAATAAGCTCCTTGCTGTACAGTGATTAGAAGACAGAGACTTTAAATTTCAAATGTGATGCCTTTGGCTAGCTCATAACTAAGGTTCAATCTGTCTGTTATGATTTTTGAAAATAATTTTCTTCTAAGAGATGGAGGACCAGGCTTATACATAAGGGGAAATCTCACAATGTTTGCCCCTTTCTGGGGTCATTCCCTGTGGTGTGAAGCCAAAAACATTTAATGCTAATTACTCATTTGATCATTTTCTAAACTTATTATCAGATGATGTCCTTGGTATAGAAAAAGGCACTTTTGCCTCTTTTCATAAGCTTTTCCAAATCAGTATAAAAGCAATGACCCTGTAGCCGCCTCACTTCCTTAATAAACATCGGCCATCTGGGACTGTCTTCTTGTCTTCTAGAATGAAAGAACTCATAAAATCAGAGTCCAGAGCACCAACACCAGAGGACAGAGCCGCCAGAGTCCAAATGAGAACAAAGAGAATTGCAAATCAAAGAATGGTATCTTAAGCGGACCCAGCTCATCTGAACTCTAAAACCATGGAAAATGCCTGGTCAAGTTAGACTGCACACAACCTAAGCCAATGGATACGTCAAAGATCGAGAAAGGATGGGAAAAAGGATCACCACTCATTCCAGCCTAATATTGATCACTGGATAAGGAATTGGAACCCTCTGGGCCTCAACAAGTGTGAGCTGGCTTGTTCTAGGTCCAGGCTTCAGAGATGGTAGTCACCTAGTCTTGCTCAGTGAATTGTGGTGGAAGCTGGTCTCTGATGTTTTTCATTGTAACAATAGCACATCCCTTGATTTATTCACCCCCTGAGAAAGGCACACCCTGACATCCTGCTTATTGTCACAAACAGCTATAAATTATAAATTAGGTGACAGCCACACTCTTCCATTTAATAGAGATCCTTCTTTTTTTTTTTTTTTTTTTTTGCAAACAGCCTTTCTCTGCTTGTTATCCTGGTTTTACAATGTCTTAAGCAACCCGCTGAGGCATGGGAATTTCCCTCAGTGAGTCAGGCTTCAGTATTGACCAGTGGCTGCTACGAGGAAACCCTGAGCTCCCGTTGCTAATGATTCCCAACTGCATGACCAGAACACACCCAGGAGCAGTCAGACATTAGCTAGCCATGAGCTAGCTGCTGGATATTTCTTCAAGTCATTCATGGGTTTGAAAATTACTCACCAAGAACTCAAAGTTGTCTAATCTTTATTTTGAAAGTATGGATATCATAGTCATAGCAAGGGAGCTATGAATGATTTCCAGGGAATCCATAAACCTCTGGAATTTTAATTTTAATTTTATTTTATTGTGGTAAGCACACTTAACACGAGATCCATCCTCTCTATTTTTGTTTATTATTTATTTTTTTTGGTACTGGAGAATGAACTCAGAGGCACTCAACCACTGAGCCACATCCTCAGTCCTATTTTGTATTTTATTTAGAGAAAGGGTCTCACTGAGTTGCTTAGCCTTGCTGTTGCTGAGGCTGGCTTTGAATTCGTGATCCTCCTGCCTCGGCTTCCAGAGCCACTGGGATTACAGGCGTGTGCCACCGTGCCTAGAGAGATCCATCCTTGTAACTAATGTTTAAGTGTATAGTAATGGACTGTCAAACAATAGGAACAATGTTGTACAGCAGGTCACTAGAACTTATTTTTCTTGTAGAATTGAGACTTTACGCCCATTGATTAGCAGTGCCCTTTTCCGCCCGACCCCTGGCAGACACCATGCTTCTTTCTGAGTTGACTACTTTAAATTTCTCAAATAAGCCAAACCCTGCTGGCATACCCCAAACTACAGAACACTGATGGAAGACATTTTTTAAAAAGACACAAACAAATGGGAAGATATCTGGTGGACATGGATTAGAAGATTTGATATTATTAAAACATCCTTACTACTCAAAGTGATCTCCAGATTCAAGGAAGCCCTATCATACTCCCAGTGATCTTTTTCACAAAAACAGAAGAAAAAAAATCATTCTATAAATCATATGGAATTATGCAGGTAGCCAAATCTATCTTGAGAATGAACAAAGTTCGTTCACGTCACACTTCGTCTTCAAAATATACGTATGTTTTCACATAATTAAGACAGTAAAGCACTGTCATCAAGACAGACTACATACCAAGGGAACAGAACAGGAAGCCTGGAAGTCAACCCACACATACGTGAAGACTAATCTTTGACAAGGGTGCCCCAAACAAGGAAACGATAGTGTCTTCAACCAATAGCATTGGGAAAATTGCATATCCACATGCAAAACAATGACATGTGCAAAATGGATTAAAAGCTTAGAGGTAAGACCTGCAACTATAAACTCCTAGAAAAAACAGAGGGAAAGCTTCACGTCATTGGTCTTAGATATAGACACGATACCCAAAGCACAGATAATGCAAGTCAAAATGAACCAGTTGGAATGCATAAACTCCTGAAATTTTAAGAAGACATTTCTCTATGCATTTTTCTGAGACAAAAACTCATCTCTTTTTGAAGATTACAAAAAATAGCCTGGGTCTCCATTATATTATAGCATACCTCCACTATATTATAGCATACCTGTATTTCGGGTCCTCTTTCAGCAAAACCTAATATACAGCATATTATCAAACAAGACAAATAAAATGTGAATTCCTGTCCATTCATGCCTGTTTGTATCTAATTATTTTATTTTATTTTTTCAGTATTAGAGATTAAACCCAGGGATGCCCTACCAACCAAATTATATCCCTAGACCTTTTTAAATTTTGAGACAGGGTCTCACTAAGTTGCCAAGGCTGGTCTCAAACTTGTGATCCTCCTGCTTCAGCCTCCAGAGTAGTGGAGATTACAGTATGCACCACCAGATCCAACTTCTAATAATTTTTAGATAAATATGATGTTAAATGTTTCCATGCTGATGGAAACAACAATTGCAAACAATAGAAATAAAAGTGACTATTGTCTTTGGAATTCCATCTAAAATTCACCTTCAATGAAATTTATTATCATAGACTGGTATTGCTTCTTATTATGTTCAGCACACGTCCAGCTTGTCTTGAACTTATGTTTGAAAGACAGTTGTCAGGAAGTTGAAAGGGCAGGCCTTCGTATTTAAGAATAATACAAACAACAGAAATGTTCTTATGGTCAACTGAAAATTACTCAATCCTTTTCCTTGGTAGAATGAAGGTCCTATCACATCTACTGTGATGGCAATGACAGACTCTGCTGTGACAAAATGACTCAGAATCCATCATTGGAAATAGAATATTTAGCAAGGTGCCTGTGAAGATGTCATGAAAATGCGCATTTCTTGATTGTGACTGCTTTTGTTGTTGTTGTTGTTATGGTCAATAAGAGGTAATCTATAAATGTCTGCTTTTTTTGTTTTTGTTTTTATGTGAGCTAATCTTATACTGGAGATGAAGAAGGAAACGTATGAGATAAGTACTCTTAAAATTTGAGACAATACATAAATAGATAAAACACACAAAAAAATTGAGACAAAAAAATTTCAGACCTTTTAAAGCAATATTTGATTTACATCTTAAAACAATTCATATCTTTCAAATAATTGTTTATTTCTATATTCTTCTTTTTCATTCTAATGGATTTCCAGCAACTCCCTTCCTGGCATGTAATTCCACAAAATTCTTCTCATCTCATCAAATGTGCCATCTAAGATTCTGAGATAGGAAAAGAGAATTGAAGCTGGTGCTTTATAAAGGGTCCCAACAAGCCAGCGTACCTGTGACCCGATGGTTGAAGAGGGGGCTTGCAACACTGTCAGAACCATTATAGGATTTAGTGTCAGATCTGGGATGGCAGCAGGTATCATCAGCTCCAGAATGGAGGGCAGCCAAGAAGACCGGAGTGGTGGGGTGCTGTTGGGACAAAGGAAGAGGGAAAGTCAGCAGGTACTGGCACAGGTGGGTGTGAGATCTATTTCTTTCCTTCATCTTCTTCAAAGGTACACCACCTTTAAATGGTATCTAGCCTTTCTCCCTTCCCATACCATTACTAAGAATAGTTCACAACATGTATTCTCTGGAGACTTCATTCTTCACAGGACCAGACGTCCAGGTGGTATCTGGCTGCAGCATTCTGCATTTCCATTTGCAATCTGCTGCATTTCCTCAGCTCTCCCCAACCGGTGGGGCAATGGTGGAGGGTGTCTGTTGCTTTATCCTTGATACCTTCTAATTAATCTCCTCTTCTACCACCCATGATTCTCCTTTTGTGATTATATTTACACAGTATTTTTCTAAATTTTTACTTTTTGGTACTGGTGATTAAACCCAAAGGTGCTCAACCACTGAGCCATATCCCCAGCCCTTTATATATATTTTTTTAATTTAGAGACAGGATCTTGCTAAATTGCCTAGGGCCTCACAAAGTTGCTGAGGCTGGCTTTGAACTTGGGATCCTCCTGCCTCAGCCTCTAGAGCCACTAAGATTACAGGCATGTTCCACTGGACCCAGCTATGTACATAGTATTTTTTAGAGTTTTTTTTTATTTAAAAAAAAGTCAAGGCAACATTTTTATATAATATGAATGCTTTTGCAAGGTTTGTCAACAGACCAAATGGACAGCAACAAACAAAACACTGCATTCTTCACACTCTCTCCTTTTCGTATCTTAGAGGTTACTACTTTCAT
The DNA here is from genome assembly GCF_001458135.2 of Marmota marmota marmota. NCBI lineage: Eukaryota > Metazoa > Chordata > Mammalia > Rodentia > Sciuridae > Marmota > Marmota marmota. Next base: position 34,132,452 of record NW_025999932.1, read on the forward strand.
TTTTATAAATATTTATGTCCATATCTCCAAATAATTTTCTTCTTGATTTTTTTTCAGTTTTAGATGTTTTTAACACCATTACAGAATGCAAAGATTCATTCTCCTTTACCCTGCCTAGTTCTCACCGCCATACATTTCCTACATAATCAGTAATGACATGATCATTACCATGTAACTGATTCACATGAGAAATACAACATTTTGGGTACAATTTGCATACTCTTTGGAGTCAATAATTGACTTTAGGTTTCCTTAGTTTTCTGTGTCTTCATTGCCATTCATTTCCATATTCTCCCTGTTTCCCAATTCTCTGCTTTGGAGCTCCTACGTTTCCCAATATTGGTCATTTTAGATTGTCTTAGATTGATTGGTTACTATTCTTATCTTTCCTGTTTCTTTTATTTTTAGCCTTTTTTTTTTTTTTGAGTCCATTTCTCACTTTTAGGGATCAGCTCATCCAGAGTGCAATAAATAAGCCTCAATAAATAAATAAGCCTCAACCTGAAAAAATCATCTTCATGGTCATTATTACCTCCCATGTTAGGTAACTATCTCCCTTTTCTTTGTCTACTTTTCCAGATTATTTATCAGCTTTGCAGTCCAACGTTTCTATTAAGTTTTTCATTTCTCCTACAATATTTTTAATCTGTAGGAGTTCTGTTTTTATCTTCGAATGTTCTTTTTAAAGAAAAATACATTTTGTTATGCTTTATGGAGTCAGTCTCTTCTTTAATCCCTCAGATGATATTCTTTTTCAACTCCCTGCATGGCTTCTGTTTCTTCTGTGTTGAGTTTTGCTGTTTGTGTTAGTCTGTTCTTCACGTTGAAGACTTTCTTCCAGTGTGTGATATCTTGGGTCATCTTCTTATATTTAAAAAAGAGGTTCTTAAAATTTGACGGGCAGCTCTGTGCATGGCGGTTACTTCTCACCTTTTGGACACACAAGAGGGTGACCTGGGAACCCATGGTGTTAGTATCTTTGGACGATGTTTTCTTAGGATGCTCATATTTCAAGTGAGTATCAGATGAATTTAAAAGAAACTTGGTCCCCAGTAGGGTATAAATATGGGTACCAGGGTTCTGGGAGCTGAGTCGTAATAGAGAATTTATGTTCCCAACATTCAATACCTAGAGGCACTTTGATTTTGACCATGTGTTTTCAATAGACATTCCTGTCCTTGGCAATTCCTGGTCTCTCATATTTCAGGGACCTTCTTTTTTACCTGGTACTTAGAGAAAGCTTCCAGCAAATGTCAAGGTTAAGCTCTGCTGAGGGAATATTGGTGGAGAAACTTGACAGTTTAAATGTTTCTTGTGTGGGCTATCCAATAACCAGTTTATTCCCCAGTTTATTTCCAAATCCATAGTTACCCAGTGCTACCAATTTCTAAACTTTAGGGAGTTCCTTGGTGCAAGTCTCAGCCTTTGCCATTGGCAGTATGGTTCACATTTTAAATGCCTGCTGTGATTTATCATCATTCTTTTGCTCTTTAGCTTGCACAATTTTATAGCCAATTCTTTCTTTATGTGCTCTCTGTCCTCATGGGTGAATGCCTTAAAATAATTTTTTTTCTTTTGTTTTCATTTTAGTGAGGTTTCAGCAGAATGAATAGTTGTTCTATCTACTGTCTTTAACCGCTAATCCTCCTGTGATCGCTAAAAGTAGTTCTCAGGAAAAAGAACATAAGAGTAAAGTTGTTGGGTGCAGTTGTACGTGCAGGTTGTGCATGCACAATTCTAAGGGAAACCATCTCTGTCCAAAAAATTTCTCATTTCTATATGTTTTGATAAATTTCTGGCAAAATATAGTAAGTTATCTTGTTCGATAAAAATCACTATAATTTTTTAAAACTAGAAATAAGTAATGTTTCTGGATCAAGAGAGAACTTTTATTTTCCAAATTCATGTACAGAAGCCACAAATGCAGCTCTGAACAAGAGACAGATGTCAAGACTTTTAATTTTAAAAGGTGTTTCTGAGTCTTATGGTTTAAGTTGGACCAGACTGACTTCCAAAAAGAACTGAGCAAAAAAAAAAAAAAAAAAAAAAAAAGGGCAAAGCAAATAAGGAGTTTCAACAGGTGGCCCCTGTGTAGTCTGATTAAGATTTTTGCAATGTCTATTGTTAGGGAAATTGACAAAATTTTCTTGCCAATGTGATGAAATAGGGCCTTACTAGTTGGTAATAGTTGAAAACAAATTGTATTTAAAGATCAAATCAGCAGATTTCTGACTTAATGCCGTTTGGCCAATAGACCGTGGTGTTGCCTCTCCTAACTTCGGACTCAGATAATCATACAAAACAAAAGAATTGAACATTTGAACAAAACTAAAGCTGACAGCCCAAACATTATTATAATCTTGGAAGGAATTCTGTCAATTATGAGACCAAATATGGAGGAATTCTGCCAAATATGGAAGAATCAAGATTATTGACATGCTGACTTTTCCAGTTGAAACAGAACTTAACAGATTATTGCAGAGGGGTAGGAAGATTTCTGGTACCTTTTTCAGTGTTATACTCTGGTTCAAAAATACAAGGTCTATTCCAAGTAAAAAGCAATGTGGATACTACTGTTGTATGAATACTACTTTTTTGTTTCACAAGACTGATTCTCTAGATAGCCCATTTCCCTCTCAATAATTTCCCTTCCTCATTCATTTTTGAAACTCCTAGGAAAATGTATGATAGAAAGGGTGTTTGGAAGCAGGTAAGAAGAGAAGGAAGAAGGAAAGGACTGACAGTGGGGTGGTGCATTCTGGGAGCTTAAATCGTATGAGTAGAGGGTTAGCGGTATGAGCAGATAGGAGAAAGGCATGCTGGGATTCATTGGTCAGGATGAGGAACCAGGCAATGGGAATAAGAAAATGTCTAAGTCCAGGACAATTGCATTAGTTGGATGTAGGCCAGTCATTGGGAATTAGGCTCAAAATTATGCACCTTCATTTTCTTTCCATTTGTAAATCTAAAAAGATTTCTAACCACATCCAAATAAACTACAGATGATGCCAAGGGCAAGTCACAGGATTTGTCTGCTGGCAAATCTAAGTTTTGATCAACCTCTTTTTTTTTTCCAGATAAGTAAAGAGAAAAACCAGCAATAACACAAGAAGTATAGGAAAAATACAGAGAACAATAAAATAGAGACTTAGATATAGTTTCTCAGAACAGCTCAAGATGATTTACTGAACATTTAGTAAAACTGGTACCATAATTTCAAATTTCATATAGTGCTATAATAACATAATAGGAAAGATAACATAATATTATTTTAAAAAGTTGAAAAAAAACATAGTTGTTATCACACAAAAGAATGCACATAACTGTGAACCAGGAGAAAATTAGAGAGCAGGCAGGATTGAAGCTGTACATCTCCTAGGCTCTGATACTAGAATACAAGTCATGCAGCAAATTGGTTCTAGGGCATTGATTCTAGGAAACAGAAAGCTCCAGAGATGTCAGGAAGCCCATTGCCTAAGAATTGGGTTGGGATATGGCACCACAATTCTGAAAGGAAATGGAAAAAGTTACAACGGTTGCCAAAAGCTTTGGCTTGCAAAAATAGGTTTACATGGGGTGCAAAGATAGAACAAAAATAATAGCAAAACCATGGCCTTGGACAGCTGCTCACAGATTCTAGGATTGAATCTTTGAAGCACTCCATTTCGTTATAGAAAGGAACCCCCGCACCAGTCAGTCCAATACCTGGGTCTGGCTCTACTGCTAGATATGGAGGTGTGTGTGTATAATAGGGAGAGAAAGAGATTGTAATGAAGAAATGCAAAGTGTAGTTTATAATGAGGAGTCTATAACCAAATCTTTCAAGACCTGATTCTGTGAATTATTAGTTTGCATAACCTTATTGAGTCTTGGTTTCCTCATCTTTAAAATCAGTATTAAAAAAAATATAACATACTTCTTTGAATTGTTGTGAAAATTTAACTACAATAGTGCCTACTACCTGAAAAATAAAATGCAGTGATGGAATAAAATCTTTACTGGTAATATTAAAACAAATTAGCAACATAGAAAATCTAATTAATACCATAAAGGATAAACTTGAGAAATTCTCCCAAATTTTCTATAAAAATGAAAAGATTAAAAAAATAGTAGAAGATAAAATAAACATAAAGGGCATGTAAAAGTACTTTAACATTTAGTTAGTTTGCTTTTAGGGAAAAAAGAAAGAATTCTAATAATTACAGGTATAATAAGACCTGGATTTGCATCTTGAATTAAGTTTTCCATTAATTAAAAGAGAGCCACAACTAAACTCATCCCAGAGACCTTTTAAGATTACATTACAAAAATAATGCATCACCCCAGAAAGGAAGTACACACACACACACACACACACACACCCCTGCGCAATTTATTTACTAAGGATTAATAATTAGGCTGATCAGGTTTCTTCTGTACAACCTGAAAGGAAAAACTAATAAGAAAAGTCTTCAAAGATCAACACAATAGAATTTTATACCCAGCTCCATTAAGGCAAGAGTCATGTATTCTTCCTGAGGGAAAATATAATTAATAATATTACTAAGCTCATAAAAAATGAATCATATGAAGAGTTCAAAAATAAAAAATTATTATCTGAAAGATCTAAGGGTAAGTGTTAAAATTTGAACAGATCAAGTCTAAGTAATAATGCAAATAAAACTATAAAACAGAATGCAAATGTCAAACTACTACTTATGAAGAAACTATATAATGTTAAAAATTAATAATGATTATATTCCTCTAAAATGCTGGCTTTTTCTTCCTTTGTTATTTTAAGTTATTTCCCACCCAAATCTCTTCTCTTCTTTCCTACTAATAAGATGTTGATTTTGTTCAGGGTATTAAGGTACCTAACCCTAGGCACCAAATAAATGGTGGTTAGTCTAAGCCAATCCTGATCCTTGTCTCCCTCACAGCCTCTCTTTGAGTGAAGAATGACTATGAATCCAGTTTTAGCTAGGAATCCAGTTTAGCTGAATTTAAGTGTGGCAAGGAGTTTTCTGGGAAAACATTTTATCTTCTGATAGAAGGGGACAGTTATATCATGGATTGTGTTCCAAACCTTAGCCCTAAATATTTACACAAGCTGAGATAGACTTTTTTAAAAACCATTGCTTGAAAGTACAAAAGTACAGATAATATGTTAACCATGGAGGAAAGAGGCCTGAGTTCCTGACAACTTCACTGAATTACTGAACTAATAGGTGTCACCACCTAGCACCAGATTCTTATTTTATAAGTGCAACAAACCCCTGTTTGTTTAAACCCTTACTGTGTAGCATTAGCATCATGGGGAATATTTTAGAACTGCAGGATCTTAGATCACAACTCAGATCTACTGAGTCTCAGTCCCATGTCTACTGAAATCTACTTAATTTTCATTCAGGATTCCCTATGTGATTTTTATGCATATTCAAGTTCGAGAAACTATTAAAGTTCACTTTGTTAAACCACCATTTGTGGTATGATCTATTATTTGCACCTAAATCTTTGCTTAACTGATGAACTTGCTAATAAATATTGAGAAGGGAAAATTATGGATATACAACAAGTGCTAAATATCTTGTCATTCATGGGTAAAGGACTGTTAGCAGGTAACATGTCATTTTCTATTATTTTTGGCAGGATATATGTTGACAAAAATAAAATAAGGATACTGGTTGCTTGACTTATTATGAATCAATTCAAATTAACGTAATGTATAAATTTGTATGAAATGATAATTGGCTTTCATTTCAAGGCTACATGAAACACATCTACTCTTCATAGACTGAAAAAAAAAAAAACAAATTGTGCTTTCTGAAGCCATAAGATTCATAGAGATGTGTGGGTGTTTTTGTCAAAGCCAAGGGGTCATGTTTATCTGTAAGTTGGTAGGCCTCTCAAGTCTCTATACAACTACAAATATTCTGCTTTTCATCTTTTTGAATATTGTGGTTTTAACAAAAATTTTATTTTTAAGTGTTGTGTTGGTTAAACAATAACGATAATAGTTTGAAAATTGCTATCCTGAAAGTTAATAAATTCCTAAGAGTTGAAGTGAAGTGTAGAGGCCTGGTTCCCAGACCATTATAAACAATACCAGAAATTAGTAATAAAAGCTAAAAACAAAACAAAACCCTCCAACTGCTTAGACATTAAAATTACTCTTTTAACTCATTATCAACTTGAAATGGTAATCAAACTACAATTATAGCCTGTTTGAAAAGGAAAACATTACACATCAAATCCTATAAGATATGATCAAAACCATGTTCAGGGGCACAATCATAACCTCAAATTTTCCATTATTAAATGAAAATGTAAAAGGAAAAAAATGGCAAGTATTCCTCTCAGTTATTAGGAAACTTTTTATAGAATTTTTTTTAAAAAGAGAATTTTTTGAGAAAAGAAAACCGTAAGCACAAGAAATGGAAAAATATTGCAACTGATAAATTTAAGAGGGCTGAGGGTATAGCTCAGGGGTAAAGCATGTGCTTAGCATAAGCAAGGCCCTGGGTTAGATCCCAAGTACCAAAGGAAAAAAAAAAAGAAAAGAAAAGAAAACAAACAAAAAGAGCCAAAGAATTAGAAAAACTGCTGGCAATTATAATAAAAAAATGACAAAGACCACAAATTAAAATTTATGTGGTACTGAATCCTGAATTGTAATGGTGTAGTAATGAGGAAGTGGTTATCATCACAAACCCAAAGGAAATCATAGTTTTATAAGAGAAGTTATACTCTGGGCAGGGTGGATAAATTAATTCCATATAACAGGAAGAAATTTGATATATGAATCAAAATTCCTTAATGTACCACAAACTTGTTTCTGGTAATAAAGTTTGATGAAATGATTACAAATGTAAACAAAAACTTATTTAAGAGGGACTTTACTGTTGCAGTGTAATACATTAATAATTTCATAAATATTCAACAATATGGGATTATTAAATAAATTATAATGTATTCATTGAGTATGATACCATGTAATCATTGAACAGCTACAGAACATTTCACATATTTATTATGAAAATATTTGGGAAATGAAAAGGGCAAGTTTTGAATATCAGTTCAGGCTCTTTGACGGATTAAATGACTTAATTGATGTATATCAAATCCTCTATGGAGATGACTTTCAATATGTTAGATTTCCCTCCCACAGGGGATTATTTCAAAAGTTAGATGCACATAAAGTAGCTTGAACCGACATGTGGTCATCATCCAGCAGATGTTGGAGGCTATTCTTCCATGGTTGACTGTGTCCTGGAGAGCTAAGGTGTTATTTTAGTTCACACTAGCATTTTGTACCAGGATGCACTAAATCGAAATGTGGTTTCTGATGTGGCCAGGAAATGACAACACAGTAGAGTATGCGTGTGTGTGAGTGTGTGTGAATGTGTGTATGTGTTAACCTCTTATTCACTACTCATTCACATGAACATAGCACTGAATTTTTGGTTGATAGTCTGTAAAAGGCAGCCGTGTAAAAACTAGAGACCATTCTAATTTCTACCCAATATTTTTAGATAATATGACCATTAGCCAATCTCTCCCCAATTTAGCTCTGTGTGTATGTATGTCTTATTTAGACCTATGGCATGTTTTCACAAAGAATCCCCCTGGGTTATTGGTGTATTTATTAGAAAACAAAATTCCATCTATTTTTTTGTAATTAAACTTGATTTCTACAAAATTCTTTAGGTATAAAGTCTGCAATCATTAGAGTTGATTTTAATTTTTCTGTAGTGGTATTTTAATTTTAATTGGACCAGGAGACAACTGAATTGGAATATTTAAATATGAGCTTGCTCCTGAGACCTTCTTTTGCCTTGACCTGGTCAAGGTCATGGATTCTTCTTATTTCTTCTGATACAAGTTCTATTGGGAAGCTCTGGCAAGACCTTGCAGGGTATCTTAGCTCAGTGATCGTTATTTGTTCCTGCACCAACCCTATTTGAAACATCATTATTGTGATGTAATAACCTACCTCTGTTTCTCTCTCTTTACAATTGATACTTTTAAACAATCATGCAGGAATCTATGAGAATAAGCCTTTCATGTGTGTGAGCCATTATATTGCCCAATGGGTAGGATTTCTTATATTGCCCAATGGGTAGGTATTTTGATAACCCAGAGCACCATTTTGGATTTGTGTCAAGTTTTCTTTCTATTTTGTGTGTAAAAGTGAAAATAATGTATATTTTCATTCTTAGTTCATCTACTATTATTTCATTCCAATATTGGACAAAACATGAGGAGACTTTGTAATCTCTCTCCTGAAGGGTAACACATTTAAAATTTATTTCCTTTCTTGAAATTGGAAAATCATGTGGCATCAACCCATTAAATTAGAATGGTCTCAGGGATCTGGTTCATGAACTTATAATAAAGTCTACTACACGGCCTGTGGGCAAATGTGACCTCTTTATAGAATATGAAATTTGTATGGTGTGATAGGCAGAGTTCTAAGGATGTTCAGAAGATTTCTCAGTCACCTAAATAATCTTACAAAACAACACTTTAATGATTTAAGTGTAAGTAGATTAAACACATATGGATTCAATTTCCCTCCAAATACACATGACTTATTAAAATTCAAGGGGAAAGAGCTTAGGGCAAAATGTGTTTTGGGTTTAGAAAAACCCAAACATTGGAAAAAAACAATCGAAACATTTGTCTAGCCCTAAATACCACTGGGTCAGCTTATCCCACTGTTAATTTACAAATTGTTCCAGGAAAGCAGAACATATCTCACTCATTCTTGTCTAATATGATAAAGTGCTCTTAAAATAAGAGAACATCTTCAAAATATGTCTTTGAGGAAAAAAAAATTAAAGTCCACCCCCCAAGTTATTTTTTAACACCGGAGGGTATTATTTGTTTTGTCTGATGAAACTCCAGTATCTCTTCTCTAAAGATGAAGGACTACTTTTAATTCCATCTTTGGGACTTTTTATTTGTTTACTGTGTACTGGTGGAGAGTGTTTGCAACTCCTTGCAGGGGGTGGGGAGGAAACCTCTTTTCTTCTTAACCACAATAATAAATTGCTTTATAATAGCTCTGCAAAGACTTGATAAGCTCTAAAAATAAAAAGTACTTTGAAATGCAATATAAAATTATATGAACTCTTTGTGTCTCTGAGCTCAACCTATTTCCCTGAAGTGTCTCCCGAGTTCTTGTTCAAAGAGTGCAAGTGCAATGAATCACCTCATTTTTTCACTTTAATATGACCTGTAAGAGGTGCTAGTTCTGCAGCTAGGGAGCATAGTGAGTTTTCAATACAAATCTGCCAAACAGAGATGATATCAATGCACAAACACAAGAATTGGATGGTTCCCAACACTGTGTGTGTGTGTGTGTGTGTGTGTGTGTCTGTGTGGTGATGACTTATCCATTATACCCCAAAACTAAACAATACCTCTTAATGGGAAAAATGTAGACTAATCATGAAATTGAGTCAATTTGTTGCTGATAGACCCTGTCTTCGGCCTGTCATAACCATTTGTATTTGACATTGCATAACTTCAGCTAATTGTTGAAAATATTTATATCTACTTATGTTTTTTTTCCTTTTTACAAAGAAAAATGTTGAAATTTCAGAGACAAAGTATTCCTTTACCACAATGGAAATTCTATAAAATTGATATTTGTGTAGTTGTCTCCACTAACATGTTGACGATCAGCACTGCCACAAATAATAAAATCAGTGGACAAAATACACATCACTCAAGAGTGTGGCATCTTCCCCAACAGAATCATTTTGTCAGAAGTTCTCACCAAGAAAGTTGTCTTGATGGCTAGAATTCTGAACACTGACCAAGAGCAGGTGTTTTATTCTCTCTGTAACCTTCACCAAAGATCTTTCAGTTGGGTTCTCTTCCCCCTCATTCTGTGCATGAAAGACCTGACAGACTAACTTGACAGTGGTCACTGACTTGTAAGTAACAGAAGTCATATTTGAACCCCTGTCTATCTGATCACAAATCTGCTGTGTTCTCCTTCTAAATCTCCCATCCACCTTAGTAAAGGTCATGAACAGGAATGACCTAAGTGGTATAGTGTAATAGCAGGAGAATAATCACTGTCAGTTGCTCGCAAGCCTATAACGAGAAGCCACGTTTTAAGTTCTTTATGACAGCTGTCATGATGACCATACTCATTGCATGCTTATTGCATGACAGTTATGCTATAATATTAATGCATTTAATGTTTTCAATTCTTTACATGCATCATCTACTTTGATTCTCCATGATGACTTTAAATTTTTTTTTTAGTTATTGATGGACCTTTATTTCATTTATTTGATTTTATATGTGGTACTGAGAATCGAACCCAGTGCCTCACACATGCTAGGCAAGCACTCTACCAGTGAGCCACAACCCCAGCCCCTATCCCTTTGATTAGATAAAGAAGCTAACTTGGTTAGCTTTCCCAAGATCACCCTGATATGAAGTGGCCATATCAGCATTCAAAAGTAAGGAGCATAGATCTGTGGATGCTGTTTTAGACAAGGTGCAAGAGAAGGAGGAAGCCAAAGGCTGAAGAGTTGGCTAAACTGAAATTTCAGAAACAGGCAATATTGGCAAAGATGAGAGACTTCATCTGAGTGAAGTGATATAAATTTTTATATATAAGTGGAGAGGTGGGAATTCATGCATTGGCTGGATTTGGAAGGTTTAGATGTACTTATAAAAATAGGAGAGGACAGGTCTCCCGTCAGAGTGAGAAGCTTGGATTAGACCTGGAGCCTTTTAGATCATGGGAGATAAATGAAACAATCTTCATAGGAAAAGTAAAAACACATAGAAATGAAAGGGGGACTGGGGATGTAACTGCAGGGCACAGCACTAGCCTAGCATGTCTGAAGCTCTGGGTTCAATTCTCAGTATTAAAGGAAAAGAAAGGAAAGAAGGAAGGGAGGGAGGGAAAAAATGATGGGGTTGCAGTGGACCCAATTTTTGCTAAGCCAAATAGATTAGCTGGGAAGAAATCATCTTCACAAGGTCAAGGCCAAGAACTGCTTTTCCAGTGAAAGAGGTGTCTCTGCTGAGCTGTCTGTCCCTACCTACTTTTACTACAGACATGAGGTATTGAAGTGGAGGTCACGGGAAAGACAGGTAAAGAATGTATCCCAGGAGTTGGGGGCCTGGAATGCTCAAATGTTAGAATTTTTAGAATGCTTCTAATTCAATGTCAAACTAAATCTGTGTCCACAGCCTTAAGAGTAGTAAACAGATACACTGTTTGACGCCTCAGCTGCCTGGAACCCTTCCAGGGACATGCCACTCGTAACCTACCTCCTCCTGCCACATCCCACCATCTAGTCATTCAAACTTAGATGGACTGATCAGGTTACAGCTCTCATAATGTAATTCTTTTACCTCTGAACAGTCCTTCACTAACATGAGCTCTGGGAGACACCTCATATCCAAACTCTAACAGTCATAGACACATGCCCAGACTCCTTCAATGCCACATTTATTAACTACATAAGTAGAAGTGCAGAAGAGCAAACTTTATCAGTTCATTCCAGCTCTGTTCCTCCATAGTTCCCCAGGTGGTTCCCACGTCTCTATGTTGGCTTCATCCCATACAGCTCCGCCCCCCCCNTGTGTATAAGACACTGCTATAGTAGCTTGACTTCACATCCCCACACCACCGTGTCCAGAGGGGAGAGAAAATAGCTGTCTCTTCCAGTGATCACTCTTTAGAGAGAGAAAAATGCTTGCCCAGAAGCTTTCATAAAACTTCCTCCAGGATCTAAGTGACTCTCATTTCCTTGGTCCAGAGAATTCCACACATTGATTGGGTCAGTCCTGACATAGCAATCAATGTCTAGGGCTTAACTAGGTATGTCCTTGTCCTAGGCTTGGGAAACCCCTGTGAAGCCCATGAGCTCTGGGAAGAGACTAGACCAGAGCTAGGGCTCTCCTAGGCAGGGAAGAGGTAGAGAAAGATTTTGCAGGTTATGATCTCAGGGTTTCAGGGGTTAAATGAAGAGAATCCCAGCTGCTGGGCAGCTTCCTATGCAGCTGAGTCTTCCAGTAGCATAGAGGGGTGCTTAGCTCTCTATATTCAAAGCATCTGAAAGGGATCTCCACCATAGGGCACAGCTGTTTAAAGAGCAAGCACTTCAACCAGTGTCCTGCTATAGGCAATAGCTGAAAGGAATTTCTTAGACTTGTGATTCTCACAGGGCTCCTGTAACGGTACTTTAATTTTGTTTATTTTATTTTTTGGTATGTTTTTGCAAAGTCCTGTGCATTCTGACAGCAGTCACTAGAGGGCTCTTGTGGGACACCTTTCAGAGCTGCCCCCTAGAGGCGGAGCTGAGAAAGAGGTGCTAAGCCACCCAGCAGCTCAGAGCCCCTGGAGCTGATTAAAGGGCCGGGTGGGTTGGCAGAGACAACACGAATATGACAAAGTTGGAAGATCTCTGAAAGGCAATGAATTAGTCACCCAGGGGGATGACAACACGTGAAGCAGATAGAGCTGGCTGTCCAATCTGCATCCACGAGCCACATGTGGTTATCCAGCACTTGAAATGTGACGGCCCAAACGGAGACTGCCTGAAGTACAAAATACACACTGGATCCTTGAAGTCTTAGTGCGAAAGCAAAGAATGTAAAATGTCTCGATTTTATTATATTGATCATATGCTGAAATTGGAATATCATAAATATATTGGTTTAGATAAAACATATCATTAAAATTAGTATAGTCATTTTTCCTTTATAATTATAAAATTCAATAGTGCACGTGTTTGTAGTTCATATTACATCTCAGTTGGACCGNTTCATATTACACATATAGAGCACACTTTTTCATAATTCTGATTGTATATAAAGTATGTTCACACCAATTCGTGTCTTCATAATGTACTTTGGATAATGATGTCCATCACATTCCACCATCATTGCTACCCCCCTGGCCCCTCTCTTCTCCTCCCACCCCTTTCCCCTATCTATTCCTCCCATGCTCCCCCTCCCTACCCCACTATGAGTCAGTCACCTTATGTCAGAGAAAACATTTGGCATTTGTTTTTTTGGGATTGGCTAACTTCACTTAGCATTATCTTCTCCAACACCATCCATTTACCTGCAAATGCCAAGATTTTATTCTCTTTTATTGCGGAGTAATATTCCATTGTGTATTTTAAAATACACAGAAATATGCCACGTTTTTAAAATCCATTCATTTACTGAAGGGTATCTAGATTTGTTCCACAGTTTAGCTATTGTGAATTGTGCTGCTGTAAACATCTATGTGGCTGTGTCCCTGTAGTGTGCTGTTTTTAAGTCCTTTGGGTGTAGACTGAGGAGAGGAATAGCCAGATCAAGTGGTGGTTGCATTCCCAGTTTTCCAAGGAATCTCCATACTGCTTTCCATATTGACTGCACCAATTCACAGTCCCATCAGCAGTGTATGAGTGTGCCTTTTCCCCACATCCTTGCCAACACTTGTTGTTGTTTGTCTTCATAATAGCTGCCATTCTGACAGCAGTGAGATGAAATCTTAGAGTAGTTTTGATTTGAATTTCTCTAATTGCTAGAGATGATGAGCTTTTTTTCATATATTTGTTGATTGATTGAATATCCTCTTCTGAGAAGTGTCTATTCAGGTCCTTGGGCCATTTATTGATTGGGTTATTTTTTATTTTTTTGGCATTTAGCTTTTTGAGTTCTTTATATACCCTAGAGATTTGTGCTCTGTCTGATGTGTAAGGGTTAAAAATTTGTTCCTAAGATGTCAGCTCTCTATTCACCGCAATGTGAGTGTTCTTTAGACTGTCAACATGGCAGGAGCTCGTGACACAGTACTCAAGTTGCTCCTTCCAGAATAAGACTCTGATCTTATGCCACTCAATTTCACCTCTTCACCATCTCAGCCCACTTCTGACTTCAAAGGCACTATCAAGGTCACCCTGTAGGGCTCTTCTCTACCCTCTCCCTTCCAACCTTCCCAGAGTGAAGAAACCAAGTTTCTCCACCTACAAACCAAAGCTTTGGAACCCTTCATTTTACAATTAGTAATGATGGTAAAAACATAAATCTTCATTTCACATTAAGGCAGGTAGGACTGGTATTTGACAACAAATTGGATTTTATTCTACAAAACATACAACAGATCTGTTTGTGTTTTTCAACAGTAGTTCTAAGAGATGGATATTTAAAATATCCATGCTTCCAATATATATGGAGTCCCCAGTGCTAAAAGGGGACATGTCTGTAAATGCACAAATGTCAATACATATGACCAAGTTCATCCCACCATGAATCCAAGGACAACTCTACTCATAGTATTCCTTTTCACCTGAACTCTGTATCATCCTTTTTGAAACAAGAGCAAGCTCATTTTGCCTCTCATTGAGGATATTTCAGACAAACTTTAAGGGGTATTGAAGTGATATCATACCCTCCCATTACATACGCCGTCCAACCCCAGTACATCTCACAAAAGTATACACTGTAAGTTCCTGTGCAATAAGGAGGCTTAATCCAAAGAGACTAAAACACAGTGAAGGTCAGCATATAAAATATATTTCCTCATCTAATGTGGATCTAAAATATCCCTTTATTCTGTAATATCTCATTTATATTCTGCTCAAGACCCTATATTAGGCATTGTGAGAGATAAAAGGTCAATAAAACAGGATTGCTGCCTTAAGGCATTGTTATCTCAGAAGGAAGAACTAAACAAGTCCACAAACAATGCTGGGACCTCCATAAAGTGCATGTGGATCAATAGTACTTTAAAATAGTACTTTAAAATCACACTCCACTGTTTCTTTCAATGTTTAATGTTGAACCTATATCTATTGCTAATTACAGTGGTCCCTCCATGTCCAAGGATTCTGAATCCACAGATACTACCAAACATGGATGGAAAATATTTTGGGGAAAATAATGTGTGTCTGGAACATGTACAATGTTCCATAAACAATACAACAACAACTTATATGGCATTCAAGTTATAATATGTATTATAAGTAATCTAGAGAAGACTTAATACCTTAAGGAAGGGTATGTTGAAGTCATACAAATACTGTGCCATTTTACATGGAAGATTTGAGCACCTGAGAATTTTTGGTGTTGGTGGGGGTCCTGAACTGGTAACCCCCATGGATACCAAGTGATGACTGTACAGCACTTTGAAAATACAGCAAACCCTTTAATTATCTGAAGTCTAAGCACTTGGCATGGTCCATCCTGGGCTGTCTCAGTCATTTTTCCCTTGTAAGATTGGGCATATCCAACAGCCACAGGTGCTGCACAGGGACAGCTTGTGGTGGTGGCCGGGGCAGGAAGAAAAGGCAGAGAGGGCTGGGCAGGGAGGAGAGTGGTGAGAAAGCAGAGTGGGCAAAATAGGGATGCTTTGGGGCTTCAGAAGCCAGTGACATAAAGGCCACACTCCTGGAACTGTGGTCTGAGTCCTGTGTAAGAGAAACTCTTTGAAGCTTTTGACCCAACTGTTTTGAACTGCTTTGCTCTCAGCTAAATGTTCAGGAAGAAGTATATCATTCCCTTTCCTTTTTATCTCCACGCTTTGTATTTCCAAGTTACCTGGAATTTTTAACAAGTCTACACATCGTCTTTCTTCTTCAAAAGACTCTGTTACTCAAAGATGGAATCTGAGTTTCCATCTTCTAAGAGTCACTAGGTCTCTTGGTATTAGGTTTTATTTTTACATTCAGGCAAAAGAAACTCATGGCTTTTCAGATGATTTTATTTATTATGATGCACCAAGAAGTTTATTTTAGGATGCTGGGACCTTTCAGGTAAAAAAGCCTAAAGAGCTGATATAGTTGACAGGGATGGCAGCTGGGGCTCTTGCTACATGAACATGGTACCATCAGTAACGTGAATTACGATCGGTAACAATACTGTCTTCGATAAAAGTGACACGGGGTGGAGAAATTCCCTATCTGTGGGAGTCCTTCTGCAGCAGTCTAAAGACGGTACCAGGGTTTTAAAATGCATAACCAGGATATTTTAAATACAGGGTTTCCCTCCTCACCTCTCAAAATATAAACCAGTGCTTTGGGCCATGGTGGTAATTTCATACAATGAATAAAAATGTAAAAACCACTAATATATCTGAAAATACAATTTACCAAATTTTACTGACTGGCAAATTATAGGCTGCATTGAGTCACTGTGACAAATGCTAATGGAATATGGGAAACCAAAGGCTGTCTTCTCATTGGCTGGGTGACTGGTCTTTAACAGCTCAGGGAAGACCAGCGCAGTAAACAGGAAATCATCTCCATGGCAACAGGCCATTTGACTTAACTTTTTAACACATGAAGAGGTAATTATTTTTTATTTCCATTTTTATAATTTTCACAGTTTATAATAGCAGTGAAGACCTTTAGGTCAGGCATTTCCTGGTTGTTAATAACAGGCTGATTTAAGGTCACTGATGCTTAAACATTGTGCCAATTTTATTATTATTATTTTTTTAAATGAAAAGAGAGCCGTGATTTTTTTTTCTCCCTCTTCCTGAAGTCTGTAGCACAAACAAATGACAGAATTGAATGTTCACACACATGGTGTTTTGATTTCCTGTAGATGATAACATCAGGGAAGGGGCTTATAACCACAGAGTGTTGGAGGGTGGGGCTGGTGTGCTTCAATAAAGATGCAGGTGGATCCCTGGGGGTGGCAGACGGTAGTTTGAAAGGTAAACCTGGGGGACAGAGAGATAAGAGACCTTGCAAGGTAGAACTTGAAAGAAGAAGTTGCACGGCATGGAAATGTCTTGTTGGAGTCTTTGATTGATGGTTCTTTGAATGTACTGCAGGGGCAGCATCCTGGACAGCTTTCCTGCCCTTGGCCCACCCAGAACTCCCAAGAAATGTTCCTTTCTCTCATAGGAGGTAATTTTAGTGACCTATGCATTAAAACATTCCCAGCCAGCCTGCAGTCACAGGTTGTCTTGAGAACTAGAACTAAAAGGGACGGAAGTCATGATCTAAGGTTGAATGCAGCAGTCACTGTGTGGGAGAGGAAGGGGCCAGAGTGCTCTTCAGCATCCTGCCCACAGTTCAAAATGCAGCTCTAAATCCTAGCTCCTCTGGGTCTCTGCAAGGAAGAGGGAAGTGATACAGGAATCCTGGAACAGCCCCCTTCAGCTCTTTCGGCCCAGAGCACAATCCTATTCGCCATCAATTTGGATGTAAGCATCCAAAGTGCAAGAGAGGACAGGAGGGAAGTTCTGTCAACTGCCCTCTGTGCGGGCAAAGCTCTGGAAGCCATCAGGCCCAGAGAGGCCAAAGGAAGAGAGAAGCTGCAGAGAACAGAGAGAAGGGCTTGCTACATGTCAAACCTCCCAGTCCAGAAACAGACCCAGAAAGACCCTGGAAATAAAGGCAGAGTTTCTTTCTGTGGGAAGAAAAAGAAGACCAGAGAAGAGGAAAGAATCCTACAAAAACAGAGATGTGCACAGCTCAGAAACAGGAACCTCAGACTCCTGGAGAGGCCTCATGGGAGTTGTGCTTCCTTGGTAAATTCTGGTGATTTGATGACTGTGCAGCTGGAGATCAGATTACTCTTAAGCTTATTTAGAAGAAAGCACTGAAGTTATTTTACATTTCTTTTCTAAAACTCTTTTGTTAGCACATGGTCCAATTGAGAAGTGGTGGATTCACTAATAGTGTCTCGGGAGGTAAAGGGCAGTGACATGGGCTTCTCCCCTGTAGTCTTGGAGAGGATTCTTCTAGAACCCTCTTGCAGGGATTTTGTGATCATTGTGTTCCTCAACCACATTGCCACAAATGCCTTAGGACAACAGGCCATTACCATTAGTTCTTTCTTTTCCATTCCTGTCTCTCATCATGGACTTTATTACCTTCAGATATGAGATGTGGAATCTGCTCCTCCACCCACCACTCAAAGACAGGCCATCTGGACTTTCCAGCGCCATCATGGACGTGGTACTGTGCACAGGAGCCAGAATTCCTCCTCTCAGATGTGGGCTCCTCAGATTTAGAATCTGCTGTTTTTCTCCTATTCCCATGAAATTAAGGTCAACTTGTGGGAGTGTCCCATCCTCCCTCTAACCTTTCCTTATCCAAACCATCAAACGAGGAGGTCAAATGCCTTCATATTCTCAGCATCCTCCAGAAGAGTTCTATGCTGACATGCTCTGCCACCCATCCCTAAAGTACTGTAAACATTCACAAAAAGACTCCCTAGTGGAGTTGAGTGAGTGGCAATTCAGTGCTAACGTGAGTCTTCTGAATGCCAGGTGCTGGGCTAGGAAGATAAGCACTTCCTTTAGTCTACCTGGGCCTGGGTGGAGCAAATCAAGCCTTGTGCTCTGCTCTCCAGCTAACTTCAAAATAACCTTCCCAACCCCAACCTCATCTTCTGATCAGGGAGAGAGAGAGAGGAATCCTGACAACATCTTAAAAAACTTTCATCTTTCCAGGACTACCTCCTATCTGTCAAGTTGATGCCGCCTCCCTGGGGATCCCAGAGCAGCCCCTCCCACACCCTGATGCAGGTGGCAGCTACTTCTTTCTTGCCATGTGCTACAGGGCAGGACCCAGCCCTTTCCTGCAGCCTCCAGCAGGTATTAGAGTGCTCCCTTGTCGTACTGTGAGTTGGGCTGATCTTCATAAGCTAGATGGAAATCTTAGTGAGAACAGGCACCAGGCCTAACTTGTTTGCAGATGCTGTCTCCATGTCAGGAGCATGGTAGATACTCTGGTTTTTGTTTGTTTGGTTGGTTTTTTTGGAGGGTGCAGCTCTCACAGGTGAAATCCATTTGCTTGCTCTTTCCGGAGCAGCTTCACCTCTGTGCTCTCCCGCCAGCTCTCTCGGTCTTAGAACATCTTTTTTCCAATGCCAAATAACCAAGTGTGCCTTCTTCCTCCTGAGCCCACTCCTGAGGCATGCTAGTCACAGCAAAACTCTTGCAAAGTCACCTCTACCTTTCCAGCAGCCCTCCTTGAAATAACAGGAGGACTTGCCCTCTTTTCATTTCTATTTTATTTTATTTTTGGTATTGGGAATTGAGCCTAGGGACACTCTACATTCCCAATCATTTTTAGTTTTTTATTTTGAGACAGTGTATTGCTGAGGCTGGATTCAAACTTGCCATCCTCCTGCCTCAGCCTCCTGTGAAGCTGGGATCATAGGTGAGCACCACAGAGTCCAGCCTACTTTTCTATTCTTAACTAAGATATTTCAGTAACTGCCCTTGCCTTCAGCACTTGGGTCACAGCTTTATTATGAAATATCACTTGAGACTGGAATTACTATTTAGACAAAGACTGGACTTTGAAGTCTTCCTTGGGAAACTCTCTATTAACAGCCTCCCCTGCTATCTTCTCTTGAGTCCTATGTGCTTACAACAGTCCTGGGGCATCCTTGGGTATTTCTGTGGTTTGAGGCCACGGGGTATGGATGGACTTGCATCATACCTAGTTTGCAGCCTCATTTTCCGTTGTCAGCTCCTCAGTTTTCTCAGAAGACATCAAATGATGCTACACTAGTTTGGCACAGATGGGGGAGTCCTCATGGAGGAGATGGGGTCTTGACTGAGTATTTAAGAAAGGCTACAATCTAGATATGGTGTGACTAAGGTTGGCCTTCATTGGGAGAGCTACTGCGTGAGAGTGAAATATGCAGTTAGACCTCAGCTTTTGTCAGTGAGAAGAGTGAGGGCAGCAGAGCTGATAGGTCCTCACTCCAGAAGACACTGGAAAACATTCTAAGGGGGTCAGGATTCTGAAGACCAGTGTGAGATCTGGGGCAGGAGGCAGAGAATGGAGCCAGGTTTCAAACAGAAGTCGGGTCTATCAGGGGAGACCCAGAGAGATCTTTCTGCCTGGTCTTCTGTTGATTCAGTTAGCTTTAATTAGCTTGGCTCTTTGGGACTACTCTCCTTTAAGACATGCCTAAAGGTTCTGCTGAATCTGATGGGAGTCATGTCACAGTAAGAGCATCAGAGTGACCTTAAGCAGCTTCTGTTCTTGGAGGGCAGTGGAGAAAATCAACCTGCCAGAGTATGAGAAAAGGTTCATACAAATGGGAGTGTCCATCTCCAAACCCTCAAACAAGGAGGTCAAATGCCTGCATATTCTCAGCATCCTCCAGAAGAGTTCTATGCTGTTATGCTCTGCCACCCAAACCTAAAGTACTATAAACATTCACAAAAAGACTCCCTAGTGGAGTTGAGTGAGTCGAAATCAGGGCTAACATGAGTCTTCTGAATGCCAGGTGCTGGGCTAGGAAGGTAAGCACCTCCTTTAGCTATGTGGGGCCTGGGGTGTAAGGAATTCTGAGGATGATCTGGGACTCTGAACTAGGCAGAGGGTTGCAAGAAGGAACATGTGGGAGGTGGGGTGGGGATCAATTTAGGGAGATATAAAACCTGACTCTTCCTTAGCCTCTGGTCAAACTAGCACAATAAAAAACCAAGAGTCAGATTAATGCTTTATTGGAGCTGCATGGTGTTGGGGATGCAAATCAAGTCAAGATGGCGCCTGGCAGTTTGCCAGGAGGAGTGGTTTGTGAAGCAACGCCAGCAAGCCATTAAGATGGTGAGGGTTCCTTATTGGCTGACTGCTGTATCTAGATGATGTTAATTGAGTCAAGCTGTAATCAGTTAGGTATATATACCCCTGCTGCCCTGCAATAAAGCAGGTCCTGATTCAACCTTCAAGTTGCTTGTCGCCTCCCGGTTATTTGCCCAGCCCGACTGCGGCACATGGGGTAAAGATTTCCTCCCAATCTGTAGGCTGTCCCCTCACTTTAATAATTGTTTCCTTTGCTGAGAAGAAACTTTTTAATTTGAATCCATCCCATTTATTAACTCCTGATTTTACTTCTTGCTCTTTAGGAGTCTTGTTAAGGAAGTCAAACCCTAGGCCAATGTGGTGAAGATTTGGGCCTATGTTTTCTTCTATTAGGTGCAGGGTGTCTGTTCTAGTGCCTAAGTCTTTGATCCACTTTGAGTTGATTTTTGTACAGGGTGAGAGATAGAGGTTTAATTTCACTTTGTTACATATGAATTTCCAGTTTTGCCAGCACCATTTGTTGAATAGGCTATCTTTTCTCCAGTGAATGTTTTTGGCAACTTTGTCTAGTATGAGATAACCATATTTATGTCAGTTTGTCTGTGTGTCCTCTATTCTGTACCATTGTTCTATTTTGGTACCAATACCATGCCGTTTTTATTAATATAGCTCTTTAGTATAGTTTAAGGTCTGGTATTATGATGCCTCCTGCTTCACTTTTCTTTCTAAGGATTGCTTTACCTATTCTGGTCTCTTATTTTTCCAAATAAATTTCATGATTGCTTTTGCTATTTCTATGAAGAATGTCATTGGGATTTTAATAGGAATTGCATTAAATCTGTATAACGCTTTTGGTAGTATGGCCATTTTGACGATATTAATTCTGCCTATCTAAGAGCATGGGAGATCTTTCCATCTTCTGAGGTTTTCTTCAATTTCTTTCTTTATGTGTTCTGTAGTTTTCATTGTAGAGGTCTTTCACCTCTTTTGTTAGATTGATTCCCAGGTATTTTAACCAACCTAGGTGTCCCTCAATGGATAAAGAAAATGTGGTATATATACTCAGCTTTAAAGAAGAATAAAATTATGGCATTTGCCAGTAAATGGTTGGAGTTGGAGAATATCATGCTAAGTGAAATAAGCCAATCCCACAAAACCAATTGTTTTCTCTAATATGTGGATACTAATTCACAAAAAGGTGGGGAGCACTAGGGAAGAATAGCATTACCTTAGGTTAGGTAGAGGGAAGTGATAGTAGGGGAGGGGAGGGAATGTGGGGATAGAAAAGATAGTAGAATGAAACAGACATTATTACTACATGTATACATGTGACTACGTGACCAATATGATTCTGCAACATGTACACTCAGAAAAATGAGAAATTATATCCCATCTATGTATTATATATCAAAGTGCATAAATGATATTCCAAATACATAAGTGTCATGTATGACTAATTAAAACAAATTTAAAAATTTAAAAAAAAAATCAAGAGTCAGGGTCTCACATTCCCTTCACTTCCCTCCCTCTGGAGCCCTTCTTGAGTGGGCTGAAACAAAAATCTTTGTGGTTTTTACCAAATCCACTTCATTCCTCCTCCCAGGCCTTTTATTTGGCACATATTTGTCAAATAGTCACTAAGTTTTGGCAGTGTGTTAGCTACTTAAGATACCTTGATTCTTAAGGCAGACACAGTCTCTAGGAGACTAAAGTCTAGGACAGGTACTGGGAAGGATTTTCTGTGAAGGGACAGAGTATTTATTTCGGGTTTTATTGTCCCTTTTGTAAGTAGCCAACATTGTTGCTGTAACACAGAAGTAGCCACAGACCAGATGTAAATGAACAAGCATGGCTGTATTCTGGTAAAATTTTGTTTACAAAAGCAGGTGACTGTCCAGGTGTGGCTTAGGGTGATAGGTTACCAACCCCTGGCCTAGAAGGGAAGTCCGCAAGTACATAACTGTAGTAATCGAAGGTGCTGATTATTTCAAAGGGGGGAAGAATGATAAGAGAACAGAAAGTAAGGAACCCTAAGTTGCCAGTAAACCAGAACTTAGAATGTGGTGTTTAAGCTCTGATCTTAAAGTCTGATAATGTAATCTGGTTGGGTACTAGGGAGTTGGAAAGGCAGAGACTATTCCAAGAAGAGGGACAAACATAGACAAATTCCCAGGCATGAGAATGAGCATGGCAGACATTTGGCACAGCTTTAGGAGGAACGAAAGATGGAAACCAGTGAGAGGTAAGACTACAAATATGCACACAATGCAGATTATATAAGGCCTGGTAAGCCACATGCAGAAGTGTAGACTTTTCCTAACTGGGAGCCAGTTCAAAGCTGAGGCCCAGTCCACCCTAGAGAGGGTGGTGGGAAACAGTGGCTGAACTTTACAACTAGTTCGAGTGGTTGCAGTGTACA
Organism: Marmota marmota marmota; assembly: GCF_001458135.2. Lineage (NCBI taxonomy): Eukaryota > Metazoa > Chordata > Mammalia > Rodentia > Sciuridae > Marmota > Marmota marmota. Next base: position 34,155,384 of record NW_025999932.1, read on the forward strand.
AATAGCAACAGGCTCAGAAACTGTCTCTATGGTTTGAGATCAAGAGGTAAGCATGCTTCTCTACCTAGCGTGGCGTCTCATTTTACCACTTTTTGCTTTCTGGAAGAAGAATGAACTTTAATGAGGAAAGGACACAGTTAAACAAGGTAGGAGGTAATTGTAGGAGAGCAGAATTAAAAGGCAGCTTGAGTTGAATGGGCATCTTTTCCATCTCCTTCCTTTTTTAGCACATGGCAAGGTGTACAAGATAGGTTACCAGGGCTTTGTGAAATGGAGGCTCTTATTCATACATAGCTAAACCCATGTTGGTGTTGAAGAATGAATTCTCTATATGTGATGCTTCGAAATGCGTTGATGGACTTCTACTGAAATGACAGATAGAAGTATACCTGGTAGTTTCTCAAAAATATCAGTCTGACTTGGCATCTTGGAGTGTCTAAGGGGCACATAATCTTCTAAGAATGCCCAAATGGCTTTAGAGACAGAACAAGAATAACTATTTAGAATATTTTAAATATCTTTGTAAGGGACATGTGATTTTTTAAATTCTGGAAATTTTAATGCTAGGGAAAGCCAGATGTGATACCATTACTTTCCATTCTGCTAAGCATTGGGTTGGACTTTCTTTTGGTAATTAGTCAAGCAAGGCTCATGGGAATAAACAAACAGAAAAACAAAACCCAACAAACCTTTTTGCCTGTGACAAAACAGTTATTTAATGATCTCTTTATTCAGGGGAATCAACAAGTATTGCTGCTAACAGATGATAAGTGTTTTTGAGGGAAGATTCCTGGGGAAACCTCTCTTATCCACAGCACTTAATGCAGGGATGAACACGAGAATAAGATCAGCTCCTGTGAGTGGGCCACTCAGTGGAACAGAATCCAGTTTGAAGAGGGAGAGCCTTGGCCATCTACCTCTTCATCCAGCATCTCCCTTTGTGTAGCCATCAGTCCTGCCCTGCAAAGTCTGCAGGAAACAACAACATCCATTGAGTCCCAGGTGCACTGGGAAGCTCCAGGCCTGGAGCTGTAACTGTTTGGGTCCATGTCACTGTCTACACAGGGACAGTGAAGCAAAGAGGGCAGTGCAGGTTGGAAGCCAACTGCTTAATTCTGGCTTCCTTCCAGTCTCAGAGATAGACTTCTCCTTCCACACCTCATCCCTGTGTGCCTGTTCACTGAGTTAGCCAATCTTATTGCTCAAGTACTCTACATAAATAACACCCTAATTATCATGTTTTTTTCTTACAAAAAACTACTCAAGCGATGCCATTTTTCTTTTCTTTTCTTTGCAGTTGGTGTGAAACAGCACAGAAAACACTGGGCCTTCATAACAGGAGTGGCGGACTGCCTTGTTTAACTAACATGATTGCAAACTACTTATAGACAAAGATTGTTAAAGACTTTTGTTTTGTTTTAACGTGTGTATTTTTCACAAGGCCATGAGTAACAGAGGCTTAATAAAGTTGTTGGGAAATGCATAGTCTGATCTGGGTCCTTCCCATTGCCTAGGGCCGGGCCGTGAGCTCAGAAGAGATCCCCTGCCCAAACCCAGTTCCTAGAGTGGCTTTGCTCTTGGTTGGAAACTACCCAGGACATTGAAAAGCCTTTAAAAAGAAACAGAAGCTTTTTTGACCCAACCTTCATGCTAATCTCAGGCAGATTCCTTGCAATGACTTGCAGCTGTGACTGTCATTCTGCCATGGGGAAAGTGTCAGCAAGACCAAGAATAGTAGCAGTCTGTCATCTCCCTGTTTTTGACGTTCTCATCTAAAATGTTAATTAAGGAGTTGCTATGCATTGAATGAAAATAAAAGTCAAGAAAAGTGGCAAAGGCAAAAAGTGCAATTGTGGTAGTATTAAAATGCAAAATTTGTTTTCCTGCATGGTGTGTGAGTTCCATTCTACTCATTTTGGCTGTGCACATGTTCTAATTAGAGAATAAAAATATATACCAATGCCCATCAAATCAGAACAAAATTCTTTTGTTTCAGTTTAAAATCCATCCCCCAAGTTAGTTGCTTAAGTAGATTCTGGTTTGATTAATCTGTTAGTTCATGAAATCGTGCTTCTCTTTCACTCATGTGTTTGAGTTTTCTAGCTCAGAGACCAACTCAGCAATGCTTTCAGGAGTCTGTACCTCAGGTGGATGAACAAGGCCTTAATTTTTCCAAATTAGCCTTGGGAGCAAAACTGTGATCAGAAGATTTAAAATCATCAATTCTATTGTTACACATCTATGAATGCTTTTATGATAATATCCAAATATGAAATCTAAAGAACAGTAGTTGTTCTAAACCTAATTTAATAAAAATTTATGTTTTTTTGTAGTGGTTGTCTTTTATGGTTTTGGTTAATTCTTTGCAGAATAACAAAGCTTTTTGAAAATATCTAATGTGTTTTATTAACTAAACAAATAATGGCTTCATTCACTGACTCAGAGCTCTCTCCCTGGGCAGGAGAAACTGTCAGAAATAGCAAAGCCTGGATGGAACTGAAATTTGACCTTTAACCTTTGCTGAAAGCATGACATTTCAACTATCTTAAGAATGTGTCAGATAGAGGAAGTGAGCTGGACAGGACAAATACAGATGGAGAGAAAGAAAATTATACTAGGTCACAGAAACCAACGAATTGATACTGTTTGCTGATCGGCTACCATCCTTTCCACTAATTATATAAGGGTTTTAGTTGATTTGGGACTAATTGTCTGTCTTCCCTAATGTTCATTAGATATTCTTTCAACTAATCAAAAGTTGTTACATTTGAACATTTTTAAGAACTGGGTTTAAAAACTACTAAAAAAAATTGGAAGAATTTTAAACACATCATAAAAACATTTCCAAGTCTTCTAAATGCATAAGTCATTAATCTTTAAGGCAAGACCCATCACTTCTGGCACTAAAATTATAAAACAAAGGAAACATTTCCAGAAATTTCCTGCCATGGTGTTTTCTCCATAGAGTTTCTTTTGAAAAGCAGGCAACATTTTAGTCATGGATGTAATGTCACCTTATACTGAAGCGAAAGTTTATTTATGTGTGCATTAGTTTTCTGTTGCTATAATGAAACACCTGAGATAATTAATACCTGCAATAATTAAAGGTTACTCTGGTTTTAGAGGGTCCAGTTCATGATTGGTGGACCTGTTGTTTTGGGCCTCTGATGGGCCAGATGGCAATGACGGGAGTTCATAGCAGAGCTGAATGCTTAACCCACAACCAGAAAGAGAAAGAGGAAGAGGCTGGAATCCCACATTTTCTTCTGCAGGCATTCCCCCCAATGACCTAAGGACCCCCCCCCCCCCCCCC
>NW_025999932.1:34158721-34177572 GCF_001458135.2 Marmota marmota marmota
CCCCCCCCCAGGCTCCATTTCCTAAATGTCCATAGCAACTCCCAATAGTGTTGCCCCAGGGATCAAGTCATTAACATGTGGACCTTTGGGGGACATTTATACAAATCATGGCCTTTCGATAATAAAAGTTTATATTGGAAGGAGGTACACAATTTTCTTAATGAGCACTTGCTCTTTCATTGCTATTATATTGAATGCTATTTCTAATCTGTAGAAACTTCTGTAAACTAATGGTATATTTGGAGTTTAAGTTCAGTTAGAATTAAATGATATAATTACTTAACTATGGCACAGCTGAATGGCAGCACATACCAATTCATAGAGCTCAGGCAGGTAACACCCTGCATCCCTGGCATTGATGATCTGGACCATTGGATACATTGAGCAAGTGAGAAAGAGCAATCCATGATATTTCAAGTCATGGATCTTTTTATATATGAAAATACATAAACATAGAAGTTCTAATGTTTTCCCATTCCCTAGTTGATCATATTAAAAAAAATAGAAGTTATTTTTTAATGCAACTTTAGGTTCCTTTCATTATCTTTTATATCGCTGCATGTACTATACCTTAACAATCTTAAATGAATTGCATAGAGGTAGCAGAAAAGCAATAATGACTTCTTGCTGCTATGTAACCTGAATTTCCCTAGACTTCACAAGAAAGATTAACAGTGAGATTTTAAATTTTCATTGTCTTTTTGGATGTACTTGCATTTGCAAGTCATCCTTTCAAGATTTTTCATGCCTTCTTTGTTGTTAGCTATAATCCAGGAGGGAAGTGGTTTGCCACTATCCCCGAGGCTATGGTCTTTGGTGATAATGTTCAATCTTTGCCCAGTGACCTGCATCTTGGGACTTCCCTAACATGCTAACACTTGAAGTCTGTTTTATAGGAAAATCAGTAGGGCAAGACAATCATTTGGTTGAATGATGACATGATCCAAATGGAATATCCCCAACAGACATTTATGTCTTCTCAGAATTTTTTCTACTTTTATGATTTTTGATTTCACAATTATTTTCAGCCAAATGTTCCTGCCCTGTGCTGTTTGTAATATTGAGAAACTGGAAACAACCATTAAATTGCTGTCACATTTTCACTCTTACAAATTCCACAGAGCACAATGATTTCTTTGGCAAGAAACATATGGGAAGGAAGAAAAATGGAAAGAAGAAAAAAAAATGAAATATATCCATTTACCTATTATTTTAAAGAAGTAAGAATAATTAAGATTTGCATCAACATAAAACAGGCTGGTTATGACTACAAAATTATCCACACAGGGAAAAAAAATCAAATTTGACAAATACTAATTTTTTAAGGAAATCATCCATTCAAACCAAACATTTATCCAAAGCCAAATTGTTGATTTTTGTCCATATCATCTTGTTTCAAATTAAATTGCTTAAGATCAAATTATTTTGAGTCAAATAATCTGGAGGAAACATCCTTCTTTCCAGTTCTGAGTCACTTTCTGTCATTTCTGCTCTGAAGGCACATCCCTTGGGTCCTGGTCATTTATAGAGAACTCCTTGGAAATAGGTCCTCACTTCAGTTTGCAACCCTGCCCACCAGGAAACCAGTCAATCACTGCAGACTGATACTGTGGATATTGTCACCTCTTCCTTTAGGAGGCTCTTCCTAACTATGCTCCCTCATTGTTCAAGGGGACAACTTAAGGGATCTGGAAATTTGATCAAGTTGCATACAGAGTCAATGTTAGAAATCTACAGGTTAAATCTACAGGTTAAATGGAATTTTATAATATTTTAAAATTATATCTATCATTAATCATTTAATTCTGCCCACATACCTATATTAGTATAGTTTCATCATTTTACCACTGAGAAAAATGAGTTTTAGAGCTGGAGGAAACTTCAATATAATTTAAAAGCCCATGGATGTCATTTCCAATGGTGTGATCTCCAATGGATGTGATTTTCCATGGCACATGAAGTAGCCCAGACTATTTCTCTATTTTGTTTTGGTTTCACCATGTTTGGTATATGCTGGTAAACTGGGTGGAATAGGCAGACCTTGGAGCTGGTCCCCAGTTATCCTTGCTGCCTGGTATCCATGTCTTTGTGTAACTTCCTCCTTTGCAAACGGGCTGGACCTAGTGACTTGTTTCTAATTAATAGAATATGGAAAAGGGGATGAGATGTTATATCTGAGATTAGGTTACAAAAAGACAGTGACCCTCATGTTGCTCACACTCATTTTCTGTGGCCCTTCTTGCTTGGTTGCTCAGATGAAGTACACTGCCATGTTGGTCAGCTGTCCTCTGGAGAGACCCATGTGGGGAGAAACTAAGAGAGACTACCTAACATTAATCCAAGAGGAACTGAATTTTTCCAACAACCAGATGAGTGAGCTCAGGAGCTGGTCCTTCCCCAGCGAAACCGTTGATGACTACAGCCTTGGTCAATAAACTTGATTGCGGCCTTTGAGAGTCCCCAACCCTGTGAAGCTGTGCCCAGACTCTTGACATACAGAAAGGGCTAGATAATGAATGTTATTCTAAGCAACTGAGTTTTGGAATAATTTGTCCATGCAAAAAAGTTCTAGAAGGTAATGAACATTGAGTGTCTTCCCTTACAATCTGGTTGCTTTTGAATTAGACAAAGAAGGCCATCAGAAGATGCATTAGGACATTTTATTATGAAGTCAATTAACGAAACAGCAAAAAATGATGAATATAAGGTCTTCATGGGGCAGACTGTGTGATAAAGTGTGATTGAGTGTACTTTCGAAGTTTGTTACAATGCAAATTAACAGACTTTGAAAAAGTTAATTTTATGTGAAATGCTGTGAAAATCTTAGAAGATGACACATGTAATGGAAAGGGCCCAGATCTTCAAATTAGATCAACATGTGGAGTCTCATCATAAATTTGCAATCCTAATACTTATCTCATTGATTCTAAATGAAATAGATTCTTAGTTCAATGCCTGGTCAACTGATGCTCTTTTGTTTTCCTTATTGCCAGTGATAAAGTGGAGGCCCAGAAAGGTAGAATGATGTAATGTACCCCAAAGGAGGAGATCTGGGGCCTACTGCTAATCTGACATGCTCCAAATTGCCAAAGTATTAAGTGGTAGATTTTGAAGCATGAATTCCATCTCCTAGAGTACTCGGCATCACACAAAGAGCACCAAATCACCAACTCTTTGTCTAACTCCCCAGAAGAATTCTCACTGGGACTTTTGTTAAAACTAATAACTCTAGTGAAGTTTGTAATGCGCTAAGAACAAAGGCTTATAAAGATAGATGGAAGAAGAGTGGCACTTCGTTTAGCTAGATCCACCTTTAAAATACCATCTTCCTAAACACAGCCTTCCCTCCACCCTCTGTCTTTGATTTTGACATTGATAGAGAAGCTTTCAAGAGAGCAGCATAGCTCAGTTAGATGAAGCTACTAATTTCAAAGAACAATACATCATGAATGGCACTTCGGTGGGGTGATCATAACAGCAATTGTCTTCTGCCATTTTTTTCCCTAAAACATTTTCATCTTGTTTTGTTCCTCTTGGTATTATCAAGGACTAATTGCAAGTGAGAAAGGAAAAGAGAGAGAGAAAGAGAAAAGAAGAAAGAGAGAACTACTTTGGAAGAGTAGAGGGTATTGAAAACAGGCATGTCTGCAGGAAGTAAGAACACCCGGACTATTTCAGAGGGGAGTGGGTCCTTCTCCCATGTGCTCAGGTCTGGATGTCTTAATCCATAAGGGGAAGAATCAAGAAAAAAATCAGCAGCCTTTAATCCTGAAGTGGTCTGAAGTAGCTCAGAACACTGCTGTGGTACATCTGCTGTCCGGCTTCCCATCATAAGGAGACTGGAGCAGAGAACCGCAGGGCACTTGCCCCATCTTTGGTTCTCCTTTGGCACTTGATGAACACCTTCTTGGGCATTTAAAATGAAACAGTTGATCTTACTCATAACTTATTGCACATTCTGATATAACAGACATCTGGGGTAAATTTGCTCTAAATAAAACTATTTATGAATAAATAAATTATAGCTCAGAAAATTATATTCCAAACTGGGCATGGTGGCACATGCCTATAATTCCAGCTTACTTGGGAAGCTAAGACAGGAGGATTGCAAGTTTGAGATTAGCCTCAGCCATTTAGCAAGGCTCTAAGCAACTTAGTGAGACCCTGTCTCAATAAAATAAAAAGGGGGTCTGGGTATGTGGCTCAGCTGTTAAGCACCCCTAAATTCAATCCCCAGTACCCCCTGCTCCCCCCCCCACCACACACACATGAAAGGAAGGGAGGAAGGAAGGAAGAAAATTTATCCCAAAGTGAAGGTCTCAGAAGCAGCCTCAGAAACAAAATCTCTCTGTGACCTTCTTGTACCCTTCTCCATCCATCCCCCTCTTCCCAGGCAAGCCATAGAAACTACAATTCCTCTTCCCTAAGGTGGGCCAAAGAACCTGAACCCACGTATTCCCAGAATTGCTCTAGCTTTTCCTGATCTTTCAGTGTAGAGTTACTCATAAAGAAATTCTCTGACCTACCTCATTTGATTGCAGGTCATATGGCCCCATTTCCAAAAGGATTCTGCTCCCTACCTGGAAATAAGCCATGTTACACCAAAAGGCCAAGAAGAATCTGAATGGTCAGGACCTGCTGGGCTTCCCTGGCATTACTATGAGACCATGCACTCGTCCTGTCACATTTCTATGCAGCTGACCCTGCTTCACCAAACCTAAGGATAAAAATGGATGGTTCCCTGCGCCCCTTGCCCCCCGCCCCCCGCTGTGTCTCTGGGTCTTCCATCTGAAGGCTCCCATGTAAAGTAAAACCACAGTCAAATACATTTCTTATGGTTTTTCTCTTATTAATCTATTGTCAGTTTATTTCATCAGACTTATAGATGGAACCTTCTGAGGGAATGTTGGAACTTCCCTACAAAATGAATGACAAAAAGGAAAATACAAAAACTATCTAATTGCTTGCTCACATTTTTCTCCCTTTTTTTTTTTTAACTTGGAACATCTGTGTCACTGATATGTTATACTTCTTTAGAGTTTTCAATTGGCAATAATCATTCTTCAGATAAATCTCATTGGTTGCTTCCGCTACTGTGTGAAGCTTCACAGTATTTCAAATAAAAGGAATTTGACTCCGAGCAAAGAAAGTATTTACCCAAATTTTATAGGTTATTCTGACTCTTCAGACTTTGCAATATGTAGTGGAAAAACCACAGCTAAAGAGTGGGCACACCTGGCTTTTCCTGACCTTGGCCCTGGCAGTAACAACCCTGTTGAATCATTAGCTTTGGTGTGATTTTTTTTTGCAAGGCTTTCTCCTGCACCACATCTGGAGTGGACTCTCAAATGTCCCCCATTCCCCAGCCACTTCCTTATTGGAGTCATGTCCACCTCATGTCTACACCACCTAAAAGCACCCCAGATAAGACCAGGGAAACCTCACTCTGTTCCCTTCCAGTTCATTTCTACCCATGCAGCTATCAGAAGTACTTTAAAAAAGAAAATCGAGACCTGACCTTCTCTGCTTAGCACTCGTTCTCCCTGGTTTCTCCTTAGTTTCCTGTCTGACCCCAAGTACCTGCCATCTGGTCTTTTGTGCATACTCAATGCCAAACACCTTCTAGGCTTTCTTCTCCCCTCTGCGTAGAGTATGCTTCACACTGTTCTTCTTCCAAATCACCCCAGAGCTGGTATGTAATACATATTAGTTGTGGTAACAGAATAAATGAATGAATAGACCTAAATCCTCATTTGCTCCTTATTGTACTTTAGCTTAAATATTGGGTCCTAAGAGTAGCTTTTCCTACTCGTTTTTTTTTTTTTAAAAAGGTATCGCTCCCATTTTCTCACATACACATTTAAATTTTCCTCTTAGCACTCACCACGATGCGTAATTATTTTTTCTTTTTGTTGTTTTTGTGGTTCCTTTGTTTATTGTGTCTTTTCTGTCAGAATGTAAGCTCCCTTTGGGCAGGGACCACTTTGTCTCTGTGGCATTATATTCTCTGTGCCTAGCCTGGCACAGTGCCAAGCATGAAGTTGATTATAATAAATCAACAGAATGAAGTTGATTTGTAACAAAATCAACTGCTGATGCAAAGGAATGAATGAATGAATTCAAATTCTTTCCTATGTATCCTGTTCTTAATGTCCTCCAAAGGCTCTTCACAGAAAGAAAGAGGAGGTTCTTTGAATAGTCAAGAGATGTCACCTTGCTATGATGGCTCTCCTCTGGGGTTGAAAACTTATTTACATTTTAAATCAAGCCATATTCTTTTCAGCCTCCATATGAGAACACAAAGTGTTTGCCTGGAATATTGGCCCCTAGCTTACCTGCACATGATCCTCTTGGTGAACTCCTATTTGTCTTTCGAAACTCAGTTCAAGTGCCCCTTTCTCTGGAACCATTGTTGATAGCTCTCCTCTTGGTACCTACTCTTCCTTCTGTAGCAGCACACATCGTGGACTCCAGTAGGATGTTCCCCAACTAGAGGGTTTGTTTTTTGAGGGTCACATGATTTTTTTTATTACTTTCTGCAGCTTTGTTGCTCACTACTCAGTATATAGTCAATAAAGGCTTTTGAATAACTCTGACTGAATGGCTCACTCATTCTGAATGCTGTAGGTGCTTAAGAGGCCCCATTCATTTCTAAGGGCACATCCTATAGAACGCCCTTAAGCTCAGTAATAAGTCAAGCACCGTTTAGCGTTAAAGTAAAACATCCTGTTAGCATGGCTTAATTTAGTATTTTAAACTGCCAAAGGCTTTGGCTTTTTCAAACCTGTCACTCAAGGTCATCCCCAGAAATGCTTCATGTACCCTGGGCAGCTGAGGGCTATACTGGCTTTATTGTTGCAAGAACAACCTAAACCCTGACTGGCAGTTAGAGTTGTCTGTCCTGAGGATGGGATTGACCACTTTGAAGATGTACATCTATGTCATGACCAACTGAAGTCTTGCATGGAAAGATTCTGGAGTGTTGAAAGGCACCAGGCAGAGGGAGAGGTGCTGTGTGCCCCATTAATCAGGTATAGCTGGCGACCCAACCGCACCCGGATCGTGGGACAAAATGATCCACTTGGGTGGGAATGGTAGAGCCACAGTCTCCTTCAAGTGCAGGCAAAGTGAACGTGCCTATGAAGTTTCTCCTGCTTTTGTGTAAATCTGCGTGTTCCCAGGTCTTTTTTCTGCCTTGTAAAGTAAGGGAAGAATCAGGCTGATGTGAGGTGGAACCATGTGTGCCCTAGAAAAATATTAAAAATAATAAAAATAACACCTTATGTTTGTCTATTTATCTAGTGTTTTAAAATTGTAGGATACATGCCATTCATGGAAAACAGCCACGAGCATAATGGAAAAATTGAAACTGCATGTTTTGAAATAGAACAAGTGTCTCGTAAAGCAATGTCTCTCAAAATCTGTCTAAAAATCACCTGGAACATTTTGTTTAAACTATAGATCCATAGGCTCCTGAAAGACATAAAAAGTGGAGCCCTTCTGGGTGCAGCCTATGAATTTGCATTCTTCAGGAGCACCCTGGGTGAAGCTTCTGCACAATTACCTTCAAGAAGCCAATTTAAAAGTTTGTGATTTTTTTTTCCCCCTAAAGGGTAGCAAGGGTATGGAGGTGACATCAGGACAAGTTTCCCTGGGAACATGTAACCAGAGGATTTGGGCAGAATTGAAAAGATAGGTCATTTTAGAGGAAAAGATTGAAAGAAACTCAAAGTCCTGAATTGAAAGGGCTGAAGTTTATACAGTAGAAATGAGGCAGTGACTACAAAGGGTGGCCTATTTTTCCCTGTGTCAGGATGGGGCATGTGGGCACAATTACCATCATCAAAGGGCTCTTCCATGCGTCACTAAATAAAAAAGGAGCTCTGAGACCACAATCACCTAGTATTAGAAATGTAATAGTCATATCTTATTTTAAAACCTGTTTTTAATCTATTGCCACCTGTGAAACTAGACTAAACAGATCAAATGTTAAGGCTATCTAAAAATACTCTGAGCAGAAACATAATTAAGGTTCTAATTAGGATTATTATTTAATAGGCTATGTAGACGAGCCTGAAGAGATAAGCCCCTATCAGCAGCATTAAGTTCTAAGTGTTTACTAGATTTACGGGGCCAACCCCTGTGTTTTTTGGACAGTATAGAAATTATGTTGAACAAGTTTCAGAACCTGAATAATGACTGCCATTTATTTTCATTTAAAGAACATTCTAAGCGCAGGGATTTCAACAGACCAAACAATTGTGTTGTTTGGAGGTTTCTAGCTCATGAGAAAGCTTAGATAGAGGGCTTCTGTTCTCCATGTTTTAAGATACCACTTCAGGTGGACAAAGATAGCAAGAGAGAATTCAGAGGATTTCTGATCAGCTTTCTCAAGGTTACCATTGGTGTCATGCTGTAGCACAGTGAAATCTCTTTTGATTTAATTGTATATCCTAGAAGCCGCTCTCTGTGCAAAAGACAAAAAGGAAGTATTTTCAGATAATGTTAACCCTTCATTTTTTATACTAACAAAGAAATCAAATGCTGCAGATTTTTTTTTAAAAAAATATGATATAAAGATCTTTGGCATTTATGTATTACAGTCATCACTGGAAGAAAACATACACTCAAGAATTATCAACTCAAAGTAACTGAAATCAAGGGGTCTCTGTGTAAAAACCCACCTCAAGAGGAGACAAAAGAAATGCTTGAGCTTTGTTATCTGGTTCCATTACTCAAATATGTCATTCTGGAAACAACTTTGCAGCCACCTGAGGAAAATGATCTTTTCTCTCTCCTTAAATCACCTGCCTGAGTCACACTATCTTTGAGATTGGAAAAAGTTATTAGACATTTTTCGATGTAAGAACAGATGGCACCCAGGGAAAACTCACCTCCAGTCATCTGCAGACCCAACCAGTAAGGTCATCCACCCTGGGGTCTCTTGGTGCCAGGAACGGACTCTCTCTGGAAGTGGAACACTTTCGTCTATTAAGTCCCTTATCTTCATCTATCAAGTTCTTGATCCCAAATGTGTCTCAGAGATCTCCTGCCTTCCCCTCGCACAAGTCAACTCTTTTCTCATTAAATTTATAAATGTCACTGTAGCTCTTCAAACAGAAACCTGAGAGGTATGTTGACTCTTCTCATGCCTGCATTCAATCCCATGGAGCAGATTTGTCACCTTTCCCCTCCGAATCTACATCAGATTCTTCTCTTTAGTGACATCTTCATCTGAGTCATCATCGCATCTGGACTGACTAGGGCCCTAGCGTAAGTTGGTGACCTTCCCTCTCCTCTTGGCATTCTCCCACACGTCTTGCACAGAGCAGCCTAAGTGTTAGTGAAACATGAATCATATCACAGCTTCTCGAAGCCTTTCATGTCTTTCCACTGCACTTGGAAGAAAATCTAAAATACCTAACAATGCCTACAAAACTCAGCATTACCCGGCCATGCCTATAAGTCCAGCATCACCTCCTGCCTCTTTCCCCTTGCCTCATCTCTTCTAGAACTGTGGTCTTCTTCCCAGATGACAAGGTCTGTCCTCTCTTACAGTCTTCATATGTGCTGTTCACCAGCCCAGTGAGGTCTAGTCTCCCCCAGTCTTACATAACCACATGAGAAATCAGGGATACTGCCACATCGATGTTCATAGCAGCACAATTCACAATTGCTATACTGTGGAACCAACCCAGATGCCCTTCAATAGATGAATGGATAAAAAAAAATGTGGCATTTATACACCATGGAGCATTACGCAGCACTAAAAAATGACAAAATCATGGAATTTGCAGGGAAATGGATGGCACTAGAGCAGATTATGCTTAGTGAAGCTAGCCAATCCCTAAAAAACAAATACCAAATGTCTTCTTTGATATAATGAGAGCAACTAAGAACAGAGCAGGGAGGAAGAGCAGGAAGAAAAGATTAACATTAAACAGAGACATGAGGTGGGAGGGAAAGGGAGAGAAAAGGGAAATTGCATGGTAATGGAGGGAGACCCTCATTGTTATACAAAATTACATATAAGAGATTGTGAGGGGAATGGGAAAATAAACAAGGAGAGAAATGAATTACAGTGATGGGGTAGAGAGAGAAGATGGGAGGGGAGGGAGGGGGGATAGTTGAGGATAGGAAAGGTAGCAGAATACAACAGTTACTAATAGGGCATTATGTAAAAATGTGGATGTGTAACCGATGTGATTCTGCAATCTGTATTTGGGGTAAAATTGGGAGTTCATAACCAACTTGAATCTAATGTATGAAATATGATATGTCAAGAGCTTTATAATGTTTTGAACAACCAATAAAAAAAAAAAAAAAAAGAAATTTGGAAAAGAATGTGGCACATTAAGTGAATATTTTAATAAAATTAAAAAGCCTTGAAAAAAAAAAAGAGAAATCCTACATATTCATATTCATCGTCCCTGTGCACCAATATAATCTCCTCCATGAGGCCTCTCTGCTTCCCCTCCTGTCTAAATTGGATGCCCCCTAAAATTATTTGATTAATTCAATCTGCTCCTTCAGAGTAAAAGACACACAAAGGCAGGGACCATGCATATTTTGTTCAATATTGTATCCCTAGAACCTGGCACAGTTCAGGAAATTGTTGTAGAGTAAATGAGTAATTAAAAGAACAACTTAACTTTGGTTTTAAGACAAAAATTTTAAATGACAATAAAAACAGAAACAGGTGGATTTCCAGTTGTTTATATGCCAAGATCCAGTTTTTTTTCAGTTGGGCTAGGTGGTGCATGCTTGGAATTCCAGCAGCTTTGGAGGCTGAGGCCGGAGGATCACCTGGGCCCTGTTATGGGTGTCCCCCACCAGCTCAATTATAAGACAATGCAAGAAAGTTCAGAGAAGAAATGACTGGGTTTTGAGAACCTCTTCCCAATCTGTGAGTTATTCCCTAATGGAATTAACTGCATGTTAACTGGAGGAGGTGGGGCATTGGGTACCTGGCCTTGGGGTATATATTTGTCTCTGGTGAGTAAAGTCAATTTCTCTGCTTTCCCCATCACATGAGCTGCTTCCCTCTGCCCTGCCCCCCTCAATGACGTTCAACCTCAACTTGGGGCCCCAAGGAGTGGAGACTGCTGTCTATCCTGAGACCTCTGAAACCCCAAATAAACTTTTCCTCCCCTAAAATTGTTCTGGTCAGATCTTTTAGTCTCAGCAGCGAAAAAAACTAACTAAAACAGGGCCCAAGTTTGAAACCAGTCTGGACAACACAATGAGACCCCATATTAAATCATCATCATCGTCATCTCACAAAGTAGTTCAATTTCAATAGTAATTAAATTTAAGGAAAGTTTACAATAGGAGTGAATAAGAGGTAATTTGGCTTAATTTGAAGGACCAGGGAATGACTTTTCAATGACCTAAAAGTTAAGAACAATCTCTTTCCTAAATGCTTTCTAAAAAGTTTTACAAAGGGTTTACAAGGTGCCCCTTCTAAACGTTTGTAAAATGATTAGAATTTTCTCTACCCTTGTCATTTTTAATGTATGCTATTCTTAAATTTAAAATGGTTAATAGAGCTAAGGTGGAAAAATCATGTTTATTTGTTTGAGTATATAGTTTCTCTTTTTGTTTCAGACCCTACTTCTGAGAAAGGAACCCTTACGGGGATTTATAGTAACACACACAGACACACACACACACACAATACATTCCACGTTTTTAAGCAGTTTTAAGCGATTACAAAATACCTGCATATTTTGAGCTAATACATGGTCTTTATGATTACATCAAGTCACCCCTACAACTTAAAAAAGTGCTTTCTATATTATAATTTTCATCTATGAAAGCCCCTTTGACCATACTTTCTCTTGGAACTCTCTAAATATCACAAAATTGGTTCTTAGGAACAGAATATCTAGTAAGGGAGATTGAGAGGAGGAACATTAAACATTGTGACTTTTTCATAATGTTTTACTTAATTAAAATACTGGAAGAAAATATTATAAAATACTGATATAATTTAAATACAAGGAGTTGCTTATATGGGTGGTTGTTTATTATATTATCTTGTCCAGTTATTTTATTTTATTTTTCTTTTTAAATTAAGGCATCTGATTTAAAAATCCCACAATGTGTTCATTTGTTAGATAATTAGTTAATGTGCACAACAGAGAGCCATCAAGCATCCATATCCAGATTTGTGCTTAGACATGTGACATGAAGAAAGTTCTACTCACGTACATGGGCAAACTCTAGTGTGAGCTTCCTGAATGACATCCCCCAACAGAGAGGTGATTTCTTGAGACTGAATGAGAGATCCACTTGTGAAGTGTTTCAAAATGGCCTGCCAACTGACATCCTGACAGAATCAAAAACCTCTCCCACTTATCTCCTCTTTCTAACACTCATCTCCCTTTCCAAGATAATTGCATATCAATTCATTTCTTCCCAACCAACAAGTTTTCATAAAGTGATGAGGTAGACACATTCAATGAAATGAGTGCTAAGTATGTTGTTAAATGAAAAAGAACTCAGGAGATGTTTAGGCCAAATTCTAAGAAAGCGTATCTTTTGTGCCAAAAGATGCTAGGTAAGCTGGCTTGTCCTTGGTTCAATATCTAAATCTGAGTGGCATCGCTGACAAGTTTTTGGATGAATTTTACAAACTTGTCATAGCTGATGATAATTCCTTAAATGGCAGCTGAACCTCCTTGAAGAAAATACTACAAAAGGTGTTGCCAATGTCAATGGGCCCCAACAGAGAGTCTGAAACTAAAACTTGCACAAATTTGAGAGCCGTATTATATACCCAATCACTTTCCCTGTACCTCTGAATGTTTAAGAATTTATTTAAACAGAAGTGGTCACCTGCTGACCTTAGGTAACCAACTGTACCATGAGATTAAAGGAATCTCATTTAGGCAGCCGCTGGGGAGAGACTACCTTCATTTACTAAATAGGCCTTGGCCAAGGTATCTATTAGGCAGTTTAAACCCGTGTCCCAAAGCATCTTCAGCAAACAGAATGGTATTATAGCTAGGAAAAGCCTCTCTTTTAAAACTCCATAGTTCTCTGTATTCAGGCTCATGTATTCATCATTTTTGTTCTGGAGACAAAGAAAGCAGTAACCAATGAGACATAAATGACTGAAAGTCAGGGGCCTCTTGAGTTTTGTGCTATTATTTTGAATTCATTAACAGGGAATGGTATTGTGCAGACATTAGCACCATTATCATCGTGGATAAGCTGATACATTAATAATCTAGCTCCTCTGGTTTTGATTTTTCATATCATTCCAGTGTATGTCTTATTTATAAATAAATGAACCAATGTGGTCATAAGTGATAGGAGTAAAATACTCTCTTCACAATCTATTCTGTAACCTTGAAAGGCAATGTGGTTAGAAAAAAATTACTGAATAATCGAAATGAGGGCCTCTTATCCAGGCTAAATTTAGAGTATTACTTTGCATTTTGCTCTGATTTTTTTTCCATGTGAAGAATATATAGTTCAGGGAATTCTATAGATTAAGTAAGAGAGTGTAACTGCTTCTTATATTGCATTTAGTAGCTGGGTGTGAAGCAAGAATAAGCTAATGTACTCATGATCTATTTCTTGAGCAAAGATGACCTTGGATGGTCAATTTCATAGGATTGCAGTTGGAAGTGTCTGGCCACAGGACATCTTCTCTGGAATGTAGTTTAGTGCCTCTTTGCTAAACTCCTCTTCACTCATCATTAGGAGGAGCAACAGATAGCTTTTGCTCAGGTTCCTGTTTTGAATTCTGAGCTCTCACTTGCCTGGGCTAAGATGCCTTGTCAAGATGAGCCCCTGCTCCTCTGAACAGCCCACCCTGCTCAGACACATGGGATCTGCCTCAGAGGAGGCATGAGCCTACACGTGACAATACACAAGTGGAGAGAATTGGCAACTACATAAAAAAAAAAAGACACAAAATAGTCTCCGCCTACTATTCAGATGCTACTCCATCAGACTGGAAGACAATGGGGAGAAGGACAATCATTCATTTGTACATGATCCATTTTGAGCAATCTCTAATCAATTCAGGGACATCTCTCGTCACCCCTCCTCTCCCCTCCATCATCTGTCTGCATTTGTGTAGATGTGAGCATAGCATTAAGAATACTTTGACAAGGGTGTCAATTTAAATTGAATGCCTCAAAGTGATTGGGGAGAAAAAAAAAGTTCTCTTTTGCCTTTTACTCCCAAATTTAAAACAATGATCTGAGAAGAGAAAAAAAAAATGTCCTCAACAAATCTACTTTTGGTGTTGAGTCTTACAGGACAGTCTTGATGATGGAAATAGTTTCAGGTGGGAGGATGTGACATTTGTCATCATTCATTAGGACATTGGTCAGGTCAGTCCAGTTGGACCTAATTTCTTCCCACGTATAAATCCTGAAGGGGAAAGAACTTAGAATTTGTAATGGAAATCGTGAGTCGGACTCTGCTCCATGTTATCTGTGGGAACTTGCACATGACGTGAACATTTTCATAAAGTGAAAATAATTCCTAAATGAGGGCAATGTGAATATTACATGAGGCAATGTATGTAAAAGTGTTTCCAGCAGTGTATGGGTAGACAGTGATATTTTACTGAATAAAACCACGAAGCTAAAAGTCTGCCATAGTGGGAGCTTAACCTTGGGATACTTTGGGGTTGAGGACCATCCTACACAGGGGCAACATGCATTGAGGCTCTATCCCTTGGATGCCCTGACTGTACATGCACAATTACCAAGTCAGGTAACAGTGAGTATGAATCGGAGGGAAGGCTGGTTGGTCATGATGGCCTCTGCTCTCACTCTCTATCATGTGTTCTCATTTTTTGAGCCCCCCCGCCAGTAGCAGTGAAGTCACACAGCATTGCTTGCAGATGACTCAGGTCATCTCAATCACAACACCTTTCAGACTCTAGGTCAATGCATTTCTTCTCCCAAGAGTTCTTTCTAAATGAACATGGTTACTAAGTCTCTAACATCACATCTATAGATCTTACTCCTCCTGACCCAGCATCTGTTGCAATAAATTTGCTAAAGAAATTGAGTGATTGGTTCTGGAGAGCTTCCTGGTCTTCTATGATAGATTTTGCTACTTGCACCTGCTCTTTTCAGCCTTTTCCTCTCTGTCTCATGTACTTCCTGTGGGTGAGAGCTAGATCTAGAGGCTTAACAGCTTCAGCTTCAGTGTTGGTTAAGAATACTTTACAGACAAAGCATTCTCTCCATGGCTTCTTTAGGAAGCTTCTGTGCTTATCTCGCCTCTTTGTGATATTGAGATTACACAGTGAATTTTGGTGTAGTCAGCTTGATTCATTCTTTATAAGGTTCATCAAATGGTTTTGGCAGCCGCTGGCAATTGAAGCTACATCATTTATGATCTCATTAGGGTTTGCAAAATACTGATATTCTAATTTTATCGTTTATTTTTCACTTATCAACTGGGATTATTTGTAATTAAAAGCTGACATTCATCAAACATTTGATTACTCTTAGTATAACATGAGCAGGGCAGATTTTACAATGTTTCTATTTTTCACTTCATTGGTTTTCAGTATAATAAGTTGGATTCTTACCTTTCTTTATAAGTGATAATTAATGATATTGCTAGTTTTTTTGCTTTTAGTGTAAATATGAACCCATGGATTTTAACGTATTTAATGTGTTTCAGTCCATTATCATTTCTCTTCTCTTTGACATTCAAATTGTTTAGTCTTTGGCCAGTGGAACTGCCTACACATTGGCTATCGTATTCTTTCAATAGAGCCCTAATAACCTTGAAATGCTTCCTCAGTTTCTGGTATAAGAAATGTTCCAGATTCATTTTGAAACTCTTTTGTCCTAGGTCTACAATCCACCATTTTCCCAGCATTCTTGTCTCATTTTATTAGGAAATAATATGGAGACTGGAATATGATTTGGAAGCCATAATCTGGGTATTAGAAATGTCCGTGTGATGGGGTTGATCTTTGTCCTTTGGTATTTCCAGTAAACAGAAGTAGAGAAATATTTTATTTTTAGAGGAAAATGAATTTATTCAATGATATCTGATTCAAATTTATGACTCAGTGGCATTATTTTATATTTAATATTACTTCTCCTATGCAGAAGATTTTATTTCCTATGTATAATTGTTTTTCAAAATCAAATTTAATGCCATTACTTTTGATATTTTGCTAAAAATACTTTAAAATTTCATTGTAGTTGTTTTGACCATAGGATATATTCCATATATATATATATATATATATATATATATATATATATATATGTTTTAATATCACATGAAGTGTCCTCTATTATTTTTTTTAAATTTTTTTTTAGTTGTAGATGGACATGATACCTTTATTTTAATTATTTTATATGGTGCTGAAGATCAAACCCAGTGCCTTATATGTGCCAGGCAAGGGCTCTGCCACTGAGTTACATCCCCAGCACCAATCTTCTCTATTATTAAGCCAACAATTGAATGCAGCTAGGTACAGTTGTTAATTTTTTTCCCCATTTTAGATACTGCTTTTTTTATTTCAAAGGAGAGATCTATAAAATAAGGTATATTCAGAGAAGCATTGATTCCAATATTGTCCTCTCTACTCTATTCATTTTGTCCACCATAGGTGATCATTTTAAGATATTTTTGTTTATCCCCTGATTGGAAAAAAACATGAAAAGGTTTGCTTTTTTAAATAAAAGGTAGCATACTCTGTATACTATAGTATACTATTCTGCACCTTGTTTATTTGTTTAACTTCACTCTGTAACCTGGAGCTCCAGTATTGTTTATAGTTTTATAGTATTTTATTTTATAGATTTACCTTATTTAATTCAACTAGTCCCCTACTGATGGAAATTCAGGTTGTTTCTACTTGTTTGCTATAACAATAATTTTGCAGTCAACAGTTTCATGCATTTGCATTTTTGCTAGTATATTAGGAACAAATTTCTAGAAGTAGGATTATCTTCCATCAAATTTCACCACTTGACATTCCAACTGTCAATATGTAAGAGTGCCTGCTTTCCCTCAGTCTTGCCAATAGAATGTCACTTATAGTTTGGCCCACCAAAGATGAGAATTGCATTTTATTGTAGCTTTGATTGCGTCTCTTATTATGAGTATGGCTGAGTACTTTTTAAAAATATAACTTCTTTCACTGTTTTAGTTAGTTTTGCATCTGTGTGACCAAATGATCTGAAAAAATTAATGTAGAGGACAAAATGATTATTTTCGTTCATAGCTTCAGAAGTTCAGTCCATGGTGAGCTGATTCCATAGCTTGTCCATAGCTTGTCATCGAAGGTAAGACAGAACATCATGGCAGAAGGCTGGGGGGAGGAAAGCAGCTCAGAAAGCAGAGAGAGTGAGCTCCACTCACTAAGGACACAATATAAACTCCAAAGGCATGCCCAAGTGACCTACTTCCTCTAGCCACACTCTGCTTTCCCACCGTTACCATCCAGTTAATCCATTTCAGTGGATTAATCCACTGATTAGGTTAAAGCTCTCATAATATAATTATTTCACCTCTGAATGTTTTTGCATTGTGCTACATATGAGATTTTGGGGGATACAACATATCCAAACCATAAAAATTGCATAGTAAATTTTTATATCCATTTGTTTCTGAATTTTCTATTTTTTTCAGTCTGTTTATTTATTTATGTGTTAATATCATGTTTTTTAAATTATTAATCTTCAGGCATGTTTTAATATTTGGTAAAGTTAGATTCTCCTCATTGTTCTTTTTTCATGGTTTTCTATTACTAATTTGCTTATTTGTCCTTTCAAATACTTTTTATAATTAATTTTTCAAGCATTAAAAATGATACTTACTAATTTTAAAATTTTAATTGCATTGAAATTGTAAGTTAACCTAGGAAGAATTGACATTTTTATAAGGTTGGATTTTTCTATCAAAGAACATAGTCTATCTGTTTTAGTCAGCTTTTTTGGGTCATTTTGACCAAAAGACCTGACCAGAACAATTTTAGCAGAGGCTAATTTTAGAGAGGCTCATGGTTTCAGAGGTCTCCATTCACAGATGGCTGGTTCCATTGTTCTGGGCCCAAAGTGAAGCAGACCATCATGGTGGAAATGCCTAGAAGAGGAAAGCAGCTCAGAACGCAGAGTCAGGAAGCAAAGAGACAGAGCTGTGTTCAACAAGGATAAAACACAGACCCTAAAGACATGCTCCCAAGGGCCCATCTCCTCCAGCCAACACTACCTGCCTACAGTCACCACCCCGTTAATCCCTGTCAGCAGATCAATACACTGACTAGGTTGAGGCTCTCATAGCCCAATCATTGCACCTATAACTTGTTTGCATTGTCGCACACAGGAGATTTTGGGGGACGCCTCATATCTAAACCATAACACTATCTTTTCACTTGCCTCACTCTCCTTGTTCCTCTTCACTAGTGACTTTTAAGATTTTTTCACCTTGTAGACCTCAATATTATTTAGATTGGATTTTGATGAGCCCCTCAAATCTATGGTTTGATGTTTTCTATTATTTCAAAAAAATTCTTGACTGTTGATTCTTAAAACAATACTTTTCTCCATTCTCCCTCCTTCTATCTCTCTCACATATCTCCTTCTAGAAGTCCAACAATGGGAATTTCAGAGTTTTAAAATAATGTCCCTCATGTTTCTAAAGCTCTTTTTCATTTTCCACTTGGTTCACTTTTCCTACACTGTTCAGTTTGGATGTTTTTATTGGCCTGTCTTTGAGCACATGAACCCTCGCTTCAATTCTTCCAGTGTATAAAATTGCTATTAAACCCATTTACTGAGCATGTAATTTTATATATATATATATATATATATATATATATATATATATATATATATATATATATATAT
>NW_025999932.1:34177591-34264873 GCF_001458135.2 Marmota marmota marmota
TATATATATATATATATATATATATATATATATATATATATATATATATATATAATTTTTATATACACACCCATAGATGTATTATATATGTATTATTATATACATGTACACATACATATATATCTTGGATTTTCAGTTCAAAAATATTTTTTGTAATATTTAAATTCTGCATAAAATTCTTCATGTTTAAAATCTGTTTTCATCATGGTTAACTTTTAATTAACTCATATTAATCAAAGTTATGAGATCCTTTTCTGCTAATTCCAATATCTGGATCAATGCTGAGACTGTTTCCACTGTCAGCTTCCTGCAGGATTTTCCATCACAGGGGTCTATTTCATGGTTTATTTAATGTTGGACAATGCTCACAACGCTTGTAGAACTTCCGGGTGATCCTGCCTTCCTTCAGAGAGTTTGCACCCTTTCTCTACTTGGCAGATTATCTTTTTAATCCAACTATGGGTTAAGATAATTAGAAGCTGAGCCACAGTTTTAGGGAGACTATTTATCTCTGCCATACCTTCCTCCTAAAGAATGGTCTTACATTAATTTACTATTGTTCCAACAACAAATTACCATAAACTTTAAGACTGAACACAGCACAAATTTATTATCTTATGGTTCTGCATTTCAGAAGTCTAACCTGGGTTTCACTGGGCAAAGATCAAGGACTGGCAGAGTTGCCTTCCTTTTAGGGGGCTCCAGAGAAGGATCCATCTCCTTGCCTGTACTAGCCTCCAGAGGTCTGTAAATTCCTTGGCTCCTGACCTTTCCTCCATCTTCAGGGCCAGCAGTGCAGTGCCCTCCCGCCTGTCTTTCTCTACTTCTGAAAAAACATTATCTTCTTCTTCCTTTGATGTCCTGGTCCTCTCAGGAGGACGCCTGTGATTACACTTAGCTAAAAAAGGTAATCCATGATAATTTCCCCATCTCAAAATCCTTAACTTAGTCACATCTTCCAAATTCCTTTTGCCAAGGTTCTGGTGAGTGGGGTGTGGACATCTTTGGGGGCCACTATCTGCTCACCTCAAGTTCACAAGGCAGAGTTGCCACATTTAATAAATGAAAACACAGAACACCTTGTTAAATCTGAATTTCAGATAAAGAGAATAATTTTTTGAATATTATGTCTTAGATATCACATGTACTACTAATAAAAACTCTTTGTTGTCTGACTGAGATTCAGATTAAAATGGGCCCTGTTCTGTTTTCTTTGGCAACTCAAGACCTACAGTAAGAGCCTGATGTGCTCACTGGGACTCTTCCCTCTGGTGCATCCTGAGCTCCAATTCCTGTCTCCACAGAGTCAGGATTAACAATCATTTAAATATGCTTTCCAGAAAATCCTTGCCTAGCTCCTCCAGCTCTTAGAGTTTGGTAAACGTCTTGAAGGAGCTCATTCATGGACTAGATTCAGTTTTCTGACCCACTCCTCCCAGCAGGATTTTAGTCCAACAAGTATCTGAGTTTGTATTTTTGGTCCCATGTAACTGTCATAGTCTCTGCTGGTTTCTCTTGCCCCTCCTGCCGCCCCCTCCGCTCCAGATGTGGCCCTCTGTTTAAGCATTTTTTTTTTTTTGCTTTTTTTTTTCCCATTGTTTTTTCCCCCAAGAAATCTTGAAGCCTGAGTCCTGGTTGTTTCAGCAGCATTTCATAATCTACCAGGAAGAATTATTATTTAGCTGAAAACTCCTGTATCAACCCAGGTCTTCTGATAGGAGTCCTGTGCTTTTCCCAGGAATCTCATAACTGTAGACATGGTTATTGATGGCGGCGATGGTGGGAGGTGGGGGGTGGGGTGATGCAGGTGAAAAGAGGGGAAAATGCTGTAGTTACCTCAGGATAGAGAATATGTGGTTGGCACACGTGGTTAAGCCTCAGAAACCTTGGCGGGGAGGTTTAACCTGGATTGAAGCCAAACAGGCCCCTTTGAACCCAATGAAGCCCGAAAAGGTCATTTGCTGCGCACTTGGCTTTCCTGGCCTGGACTGCAGGTTTGTCCTGGGCACAATAACGTAAAGAAGCAAAATTTTAACGTGATTACATTTCAACTTGGGCCCACCTTTAATTACACATGTTTATCAGCAAATTGGCTGTCACTACTTCTCCAGTGATAGAGATGATCTCGCTCCAAACTCTGAATCAGCCACGAGCATGGCTACAATGGTGCTGTGGTTTGAATCTTAAAAATCTCCCAAGACCTATGTGTTGAAGGCTTGGTGTCCAGGCTGTGGTTTTATTGGGAGCAGTGGAACCTTAAGATGTGAGGGCTAGTGGAGGGAGGTTAGGGCATTGAGGGTGTCCCTTTGGAGGAGATGTGAGGAACTTGGCTTCAACCTCTCTCTCTCTCTCTTTCTTTCATTTCCTTGCTCCTACAAGGTGAGCAACTTTGCTCTACTATGTACTTCTCACCTAATGTTCTACCTCATGACAGGACCCAAAGCAATAGGACCAGCTGCCCATGAACTGAAACCTCTGAAACCACCAGCCAAAATAAACCTTATCTCCTTATAAACTATTTAGCTCAGATATTTTGTCACAGTGACAGAAAGCTTATTAACACACATGGATCTGTATATCTAAAATCAAATCTCAGTAAGTCAGATAAAATCAAAGGCAGGTAGACTCTAGTCTGACAACTTCTCTTCTTCCTGTGTCTCCCCCATCTGGGGCATTTTTGTGCTACTGAAATTGTAGATAGGACCTAATTTTCTACTACCAGGCATCAAGCCTTCATCCCTGAAATTTTAGGAGATATTATTTCTTAATATTCATTAAAAAAATTCTCTTCATTAGCAAAAACTACTTGGGGGATCCTGATCCTTACATTGATGGGGTTAGAAGGCTGACAAATCTATGCTTTAGACTTTCTCTCATTCTAAGATGTTTCAGATGATTGAATACAGCCACCCAGCACTCACCTGCTCCTTCACACAGACCCAAAGCAACAGGTGTAAAGCTGCACATCAAGGAGACTGATGGCTGGAGAACAATGGCGTTCAACAGTAGAAAAAAACAGAAACCTTGTGAAGAATCCAGAGACCTGGGACAGCAGCATAGCCAGAGAAACAAAATATCCCATCCCCTGCTGTCTCAGCAGCTCAGCTGGGGAGATGGTAGTCTCCCTTTCTGCAGGGTAAATGTGAAAGAGAGAGTTCTAACAAACCTGACCTGTGCAGATACTGACAATCTTAGCTACTGGAAAGTCTCACAGCCCTTAAAGACTTTCAGCATAAATAGATAAGAAACCTGAAGTCTGCATAGTAGTCTGGCTTTGGAAAAGGAAGAACTTCATGTCTCAGTGTATACATAGGGTGCTGAATGCAGGAGTCATTTTAAGTAGGGACCTACTTTCTGAACTTGTACTGCTCTAGGGGTCAGAAATCCCTGCATATTCTCATACCTGTGACCCCACAGATATACACTGCACTAGTTCAGTGGGTGACTACCTCACAAGCCCGATTCAAGTTTAGTGCCGTGACTCTGACAAAAACTCAGTGAGAATGCTACTCTTGACATATGGGTGTGGTGGCACAGAAGGAACTGGAGGGTGCTGCCCTCAAGAACCACTGAGTAACTACACAGAGCACACCCCACACATTCTTCTGTCTATACCGCACCTGCCTTAACTGCTGGAGTGAGTGTTCCCACTCTTGCATGAACTACAGAGATATTAGATTTCTCTGATTCTGTTATGGCATGCAGTGTGCCTAAACTTATTAAGCACAGTCGAGGGAACTCCTGGGAGAGTACCCCAGCTGGAAATAAAGTCAACATTGTGTAACAAAGACACATCTTCAGGAGAAAGCCACCTACTAAAAAGGTCATTCCATAAAAGTGGTAGCCATATTCATAATTTCACTAGATATGCACATCCCAACATAGGAAAGGAAGAAATAAGAAAATAGAAGGTAATAGGACACCTTCTGTAGATCATAACTGTCTGTTAAACAATACCAAGATATCAAAGTAGATGAGATGCCTAAAAAAGAATTCAAAACAATGATTTTTTTTAAAAAAAATTGATTTTTCTTTAGTTATATATGACAGTAGAATGTATTTTGACCTATTATGAATACATGGAGTATAACTTCCCATTCTTGTGGTTATACATGATGAGGAGTTACACTGGTCATATATTCACATATGAACACAGGAGAGTTATGTCCCATTCATTCTATTGTCTTTTCTATTCCCATTCCCCTCCCTTCCCTTCATTCCCCTTTGTTTAATATAGTGAACTTCTATTCTTCCCTTCCCCAACCCATAATTGTGTGTTAGCATCCATATATCAGAAGAATATTTGGCCTTTGGTTTCGGAGGGGGGTTGGCTTATTTCTCTTAGTAAGATAATCTCCATTTCCACCCATTTACAGGCAAATGCAATAATTTCATTCTTTTTATGGCTGAATAATATTGTATTATGTGTATATACCACATTTTTTTTTATCCATTCATCAGTTGAAGGGTACCTGGTTGGCTCCATAGCTTGGCTATGGTGAATTGTGCTGCTATAAACATTGCTGTGGCTTTGTCCCTATAGTATGCTGATTTTAAATCCTTTGGGTATATGGGATAACTAGGTGGTTCCATTCCAAGTTTTCTGAGGAATCTTCATACTGCTTTCCAGATTGGTTGTACCAATTTGCAGTCCCACCAGCAATGTGTGAGTGTATCTTTTCCCCATATTCGTACCAACATTTATTGTTACTTGTATTCTTGATAATTGCCATTCTGACTGGAGTGAGATGAAATATCAGTGTAGCTTTAATTTGCATTTCTCTAACTGCTAGAGATGTTGAACATTTTTTCATATATTTGTTGACTAATTGTATTTCTTCTGTGAAGTTCCTTTGCTCATTTATTGATTAGGTTATTTCAAAACAATGATTTTAAAAGTTCAATGAAATTCAAGATAATACAGATAACCAGTTAAATGAATTAGGAAAACAAAGCAGGACATGAATAAGAAATTTGAAGAGATACATATTTGAAAAAAAACCATTTGATAAGAAATCTTATAAAAATCTTAGTAAGTCAGATAAAAATTTATTTAAAAGCCTCAACAACATACTAGATCAAACAGAGGAAAGAATATGGGCTGGGGATGTGGCTTAAGTGGTAACGCGCTCGCCTGGCATGCGTGTGGCCTGGGTTCGATCCTCAGCACCACATACAAATAAAGATGTTGTGTCCTCCAAAAACTAAAAAACTAAAATATTAAAAATTCTCTCTCTCTCTCTTTAAAAAAAAAAGAATATTAGAGCTTGAAGATAGGTCTTTCATGGGGCTGGGGCTGTAGCTCAGCGGTAGAGTGTTTGCCTAGCATGTGCAATGTGCTGGATTCGATCCTCAGCACCACATAAAATAAATAAAAAAAATAAATGTTAAAAATATAACTTATAAAAAAGAAAAGGAAATTAAAACAAAAGATAGGTCTTGCAGACATAAACAGAGAAAAAAAGGAAAGAATGAAAGGAGCATTCAAGATCTTTGGGACACCATTAAAAGTTTAAATATTTGATTAATTTGCATATTATAAGGGGAAGAAATAAATGTTAAAGATGTATAAAATAGAAAACTTCCCTAAACTTGGAAAAGACATGGACATTCAGGTACAGAAGTCCTTTAGAACCCCAAATAGAGATGACTAGAAAGGATTCTCACCCTGACATATTAAACTGCAAGAGAAAAGTGCCAAGTCACATTTAATGGTAACCACATAAGACTAACATAAGATTTCTTGTAAGAAACTCTACTCACCAGAAGGGCAAGGAATGATATATTTCAAATCCTGAAAGAAAGTAATTGCCTACCAAGATTACTATGCCCAGCAATGATCTCCTTCAAAATTGAAGGAGTAATAAAGGCATTCTAAGAAAGCAAAAACTAAGGGAAATCATGACTACCAGATCAACTTCAAAAATATATGCTTATGGGAATAAGTCTTACACCAGAAATGGAAGAAAAATAACTGCAATCATTATAGCATATGAAAGCATAAACCCCCCTAGAAGAGTAGGGTTTATGCTTTCGTAAACCCCACACAAATGAAAACTAGAAAAGATTTCAGCATTGTCAATACAGTAAACCATCAAAACAAAAAGAAGAATAAGAGGAAGAAATGAACAAAGAGCATTCAAAACAACTAGATGAAAATCAACAAAATTACAGGTCCATAGCTTTCAATAATATCTATAAATGCAAATAGTCTTAATTCTATAACTAAAAGCTACAGACTGGCTGAATGAATTAAAAAACAAAACCCAACAATATACAGCCCACAAGAAACTCATCTCACCAGTAAAGATACACACAGACCAGAAATGAAAGGTTGAAAAATGATATTCCAGGCAATTGGAAGCTGAAAGTAAGCAGGGGTAGCTATACTTATGTCCAACAAAATAGACTAAGACAAAAACAGAAGGGAGAAAAAGGTTACTGCATAATGCTCAACGATCAGTTAATCAGGAAGATAGAACAATTATAAATGTATATACACCAAATGTTGGAACATTCAATTTTATAAAACAAACATTATTAGCCCTGAAGTAGGATATGGGCTCCAATACAATATTTGGGGTTTTTAGTAACCCATTCTCATTAAAGTCACCTGGACAAAAAAATTAACAAAGAAATATCAGATTTAAACTACACT
This sequence comes from Marmota marmota marmota, assembly GCF_001458135.2. Taxonomy (NCBI): domain Eukaryota; kingdom Metazoa; phylum Chordata; class Mammalia; order Rodentia; family Sciuridae; genus Marmota; species Marmota marmota. The sequence continues at coordinate 34,184,250 of NW_025999932.1, forward strand.
ATAGGTCAAATGGACTCAGCAGACATTTATAGAACGAACATTCCATCCAACTGCTGTGGAACAGACTTTCTTTTTGTGCATGGAACATTCTTTAGAGCTTGTATTAGGCCAAAATGTAAGTCTTAACAATTTTTTAAATATTTAAATTATATATTGTACCTTTTCTGATCACAATGGAATGAAACTAGGTGACAACAACAAAAGGAACCTAAGACATTATACATGGAGACTGAACAACACACTTTTGAACAAACTTTGGTTCATTAAGGAAGTCAGAAGAAAAATTTAAAAATTCCTTGAAACAAATGAGACTAACATACCAAAATCTACGTGATACAGCAAAAACAGTACCAAAAGAGAAGTTTATAGCACTGAATGCCTATATTGAAAAATAAAAAATATTTCAAATAAATAATCCAATGATGTATCTCAAAGTCCTAGAAAAGCGGTAATAAGGCAAGCCTAAAACTAGTTGAAGGAAAGAATGAAGATTGGAGCATAAGTAATAAATAAAATATGGACTAAAAGAATAATACAAAGTATCAATGAAACAAAGAATTGGTTCTTTGAAAAGATAAAACTGACAAAACTTCAGTTAGAGTAACAGAAGGTGGGGAGGGAGAGAGATCCAAATAACTACAAGGATGGAGACATTACAACTGATATCACAGAAATTCAAAGGTTCATTGGGGATTATTTTCAAAACTATATGCTAACAAATCAGAAAATTTAGAAGAAATAATAATTTTCTGGACAAATATGACCTACCAAAATAGAATCCAGAAGATATAAATAATCTTAACAGACCAATGACAAATAAGATATTTCATCAGTAATAAAAAGTCTCCCCAAAAAGGAAGGCCCAAAAAATATAAGGGGGAGAAATGAATTACAGTAGAGGGGGTAGAGAGAGAGGAGGGGAGGGGAGGGGAGGGGAGGGGGGATAGTAGAGGATAGGAAAGGCAGCAGAACACAACAGACACTAGCATGGCAATATGTAAATCAATGGATGTGTAACTGATGTGATTCTGCAATCTGTATACGGGGTAAAAATGGGAGTTCATAACCCACTTGAATCAAAGTGTGAAATATGATATATCAAGAACTATGTAATGTTTTGAACAACCAACAATAAAAATTAAAAAAAAGGAAGGCCCAGAAACAGATGGCCTCCCTGCTGAATTTTACCAAACTTAATAAAGTATAACTTGAGTTAATAATAATGTATCTTTGGTTCATTAGTTGTGATCCAATACCTTGCTAATATTATGATGTTATTAGGGGAAACTAGTTAGGAGTGTATTTGAGAACTACCTTCACAACTTTTCTATAACTATAAAATCATTACAAAATAAAATGCTTATTCAAAAATAATTTCACATATAAAGAAGGTGTTGAAAACCAAAGGGAGTGGACAAGGGTAAACTTCTGACTAAAGTTCTAAAAGCAAATAGAAATATTAAGATTCCATGTCTATTTATAAAAATTGCATCAGCAAATCATTCTGATCTAGAAATAGCAAAGTGGAAATAGATAATTTCAAAGGGGGAGAGCAAGATTACAGAGCTCAGCAGCACCAACGAGTCCTTGCTCACTTAAGAGAAACCTTGAGAAGCTTTCAGTGAATGAAAATGTATATAGAATTCCCAGTACTTCAAGAGCTATTGGCTGAAAGCCAAAAAATATTCTTGGACTCTATTATTTCATTATCCTAAAATCAACCTACTGGAATGAACACTTGGGAAGTCTATCTCTAAATGCAACCACTTCATTGAAAGTTTTTCTTTTGAAATTAGACATGTGATGATTTGATCTTTATTGTTTTTATGATAAGTTTCAAACACACACACACACACACACATACACACATGCAGAAGGGATAGTACGATAAATCGCTCATGCTTGTCATCTAGCTTCATTGGACATCAAGACTCACCAAGCCTGTTTCAAATATTCCCTCCATCCATGCATATTTTCCCCTGTTAAATATTGTCAAACAAGTCCCAGATATGAAAGACATCTTATGTTCTCTTCCTGTAAATATTTGTGGAGAACCTACTATTTTAGGAGACAAGTGTAGAGATGAGTCAGATATGGTTGCTGCTGAAAGGAGCTTAGATAGAACCATGAGAACCCTAATTCATAGCACAAAAGAATAAATGCTACTATAGAGGCACAGATACACTGCTGTAGGAATTCCGCATAGGGGTGGAGAATTTTAGCCAGGATTTCTGAGAGAAAGCTTTGTGATGGAGGCAATATCTGACTTGATCTACACATAATACCCAGGATTACACATGCAATCAATCAAGGGATGGCTGAGGAGGAACAGCCCTTCTCTAGCCTGTGTGTACCCCTTTTTTTGGGAATAAATACATGGGGTGATGGGGCTATTTCTCCAAGAACTGGATCCATCGCTGTGGGCCAAATATTAAAATCAATTCAGCCAGATTTGGTGAGTGAGAACCCAAATAATATAATGTATTCTATGAGCCTGATGAAAGTCGGAACACAAAACGAAAATAAATGATGATAAAATTAAGATAATTATAGTTATTGTATCCCCCAAGTTTGTATTTGTATCACAAATATGTACTGTGAGCATTTGAAGGTATTGGAAAGAGGACAGATAATTCTAGAATGAAGTTTAAGCTTGGAGGTAGCCCAATGACAAAGAATGAAGAGGGTAATGACAGAGTAAACCTTGACATGAGGAAAGCCTCTCCTTCAGGATGTCTTTGTTAAGGATAAAGAAAACTAGGGATGGGTAGGGAGGAAATCACAGTCACTTGGTTTTCCTTAGTAAAGTGGAAGCAAGGTCATAAGCCCGTACTTTAGAGTAGGATTTAATTGGCAGCAATGGAATCTATAAGTGAATTTGACTACATGCTCCAGGACCTTCCCTACAGTTACAGCTTACTAGCAGTTAGTTGAGATAACACGGCTAATTCTGGTCAATAATTTGTGGGCATAATTACCTGTACCACATCCATGAAGAGGCACCTGAAATCTGGGGCATCCTCCTCCCTTCCTTCCTGCCATAGAAACCTTGGAAACTACATGGCAAGATGGTGGCCACAAAGATGGGGAATGCCTGGATCCCAAATTATGACATGGAGGACAGCCCTGTCAATAGGTGTCAGCCATCATATGGGCTTTTATTCTACCAGCCCACTGAGGTTGGGAGGTCCATTTGTTAGTGTAGCACAGCATGGCTTATCCTTACTAGGGAGGGCCACATGCAGTTTCCAACTGAAGGCAGACAGTTTAAATTCATGGCTCTTCAGACCTCCGAAACTCCTGTGGTTCCCTCTGGTGTGTGTCCACTGAATCTCTGCAAGTAGATGAAACCCTAAGAACAGCCACCATTTCTCACAGTCCCCCTCACAGGACCTAACATGGTTTTGAACAAAGATTCATTGAATGCAAAAACAACTTTGAAGAAAGTCTTGGAGGTTGACCACTTGAAATCTCATGCTTCCTAAAGAGCAAAGAAGAAATCTTAGACGGTTCGGATAGAAAAACAAAGCAGTGATCCAAAGAGATAGCTCTTAGAAGAGCATTTGAATTTTCAGGGACATCCCGTTCCATTGTGTTTAATAACAATGAAATGATTGAGTAGAAGGTTAAGTTCCCACAGGCAAAGCTTTGGTTCAAGTATCAGATCTGGGGCCAGGACACTAACTCAAACACCATGCTGATTTTAAAATTATACTTACTGCTCAGTTTTTCCCCCAAATATTCTTGATCAAATATATAGTTTCAAAGCAACAGTAGATGTGAGTGCCAGATAGAGTAGATACTCAGAGACTGTTTCAAAAACAAGAGTCATTACAGAATCAGGACATTTTGAGATGATCTTAAGGTATCACAAACTTTTGTTTTCAGAAAAATAAAACAATTCCTGCCAACAATATTAATGTTAGGTCAATGGGTTTCCCATCTAAAGTGTCTCCAAAACTGAGGGGAAAGAAGGTGAAGGAAATATAGCCAACAGCCTGAGAAATGGCAGAGAATAGAATCTCATTCAACTTTCATAGTCACAACAGTTTGGTACTTTTAAGAGTGAAACAGAATAAGCCCATAATTTCTTATTATAGAACATAATAATTATAATTAACATTTGCATAGTATTTTGTAATAAGACGTATTTTCCTGTACACGATGCCATTTACTTCTTACAACAAATGTCTGGAGTAGGTAATATTAGTCTTATTTGTAGTAAAGCAAACAGCAGGCTATAGACACAGTCTACTTTCCACAGTAATGTTGGCAGAAATTAGGCAGAAAGGTGGGGGTGCTCCATTGTAGCCCTTTGGGTGTTTGAGCCAGAACTGGGTACAAGTACAGCATCGTCAGCTGGACCAGAGGGGACCCTCTTGCCAGTTCCTCCTTGTGGGCTGTCCCATCTGTCCAGTCTGTTGAGTATAATTCTTGCAGCACAGATGCCTGTGTTCAGGGGAACAGGAAACACCTCAGGCCCTCCCCTATCCCGAGGTGATGTACACACTGACGTCCCTTGTGTTTTTCAAGTGAGGTTCTAAACATGCAAGAAGAGATGTTTGCTTATGCCGTGGGCTGTACCTAATGCAGTAGAAACCAACACTCCATTAAAATCACCTAGCTTTTGCACTCCTGATAGAAGCATGAAGCAGCCTTGCACCTGCTAGGAGGTAAAACTTTAAAATTACCTTTGAAGGCCCACTGTCCCCTGGTTCTAGGAAAAGACACTTGAGTGGGCTCTTTAGAGAGGCCAATGTAACTCTCTGGAAGGGTTGCATGTGGTGAATTAAAAGTCAGCAGATGTGTGTTGTATCTCACAGCTCTTGCAAAGATAACAAAGCTTACATATTTGGATTAAGTTATACAGACTAACCAGAACCACAGGTTACCTACTAACCAGAATGCCTCCTGAGAAATGTGCTATTAGGTGACTGTGTTATTGAACATGATCCAGCGAACTCACACAGACCTAGATGGTATAGTGTCCTACACATCTAGCTATGTGGTGTGTGTTTTATAGCCTATTCCTCTTAGAGCCATGATGAATACAAAAACAAGAGGTTAAATTACTCACAAGAGAAATGATGTGGTTCAGAGATGCGACACAGGCTGTCTAAGGCAGCTGCTGACCTAACATGGTATGATGATCTATAGTAAACATTTTTTGTATAGGTAGAAGGAGTATACTCGAAAATAACCTTAGAAGAAGTATACTCTAAAACAACCTTAAAAATATAGTGCAGAAAACACATAAACCAATAACATAGTCATTTATTATCATGATTATGTACTGTACATAATTGTATTTGCTTTTTTAAAAAAAATATGTGACTGGCAGCCCAGCAGGTCCCAGCAGACGTTGTTCACACCAGCATCACCTCAAACACCTGAATAATATGTAACTACCCGAGTTATAATGGCTACAATGTCACTGGATGATAGATATTTTTTAGCCCCATTATCATGTTAGGGAACTGCCGCCATATGTGTGGCCCATTGTTGGTAGAAATGTGATTACACAGCCCATGTCTGTGGTTAGTTGCACTAACCTTGCACTCTTCTATCATGGGTGCTCCTGGTCTTGTGGCTTCTTCTTCGAGTGCTTGTTTGCAGGGGGAACAGAACTATGATGGAGGAGTTGTGACTCGTTCATCTGCACCATGCTAACAGAGCAGCTAAGAAGGAATCAGGAAGAGTTTGATGCAAATCCTCCTAGACTGGACTGTTGTTCTCTCACATACGCAACTTAACACCGAAGAGCCCAGCCTTTGGTAAATCTATTGATATGTAGCACTGGTGGAATTTCCTTGAGGGTTTACATCTGGATCACAGGTGTGGAAAGGATGGGCATTTCCTGCAGGGGATGGATGCTTATGTAGACAATCATCACAGAGATGATGATCCCAAGAAAAATGAGGAGGCTGGCCTTAGGATGTATCCAGGAATGTAGCGTTCTCCCCTCTCTGCGCCAGCATTGGCCTGGACTCCAAAATATAACACTTTCAGACACTGGAAGGAATATCACCTGTCATGAGGGAGTGAACTGAGGGCCCAATAGGCTTGGCCCAGTACATAACTCTGAGGATCCATACAGCTCCTTTGGTGACTACTTGTATAAATCTTCATGTTATATTTACATTAGTCATTCTATTTACCTGGATCTTTTTTCCCATTATCTCTATATCCTCACATCCTCAGTTTAATCTTAAAAGCTCTGGCCTAGGTTCCACTGTAAGGAATTCTGAGAAGCAGCCTATCCCCCGGTTGGCACTGAGAATCAAAGGGAAGTGACAGGGACTGTGCCCAATGAGGGTATTGTCCATGGATGGCCATCACCAGCAGCAGTCTAGCAGCCCAGGAACAAGGTGGAGGAACAAAGACTTTGGAGTCTGCCTCCCAGAAACTTCATAGAATCACTGGGCAGAGGACATTCTGCTGATAACATGATGGTGCCTCACACCATTGGATTGGGCCACACTTAAAATTGGGACAGAATAAAACAATTTATATCCTGAAGAATTGTGTGGGAAAGAAAATAAGGCAATGGTTGATAGACACTAGTGTCCTTTCTGGTAAAATCATAGTCACTTCCTTTCATTTTTGGGGGGGGTTTTAGCTATACACCTATATTTATTGGAGACAGAAGTACAAACAAGAAAGCATTCTGAGCTTAACATTATCTAGTGTGTATAGCAGTGACTCTGAGTCCAGAAAAATTACTTGAGACACTGCAGGATCCTAAATCAATTTTTTAAAAAATCTTCTTACCCTCTCATCTTTCTTAAAATTAGAAAGTAAACTCATAGAAATATTTTTCATAACAAATATTAAAAGGTTATGGTAATGCCATTAATATGCAGTATTGTTCTAAAACATGTAATCTTCATTATAACTTTTCAAAGTCTAGTACTAAGTACTTTCAAGCTTGTTAAAAAGTAGCATTTTTTTTTAGGACTACTAATTATGCTTTACCCCTGACAGCCTCTCAACTAAAAAGGGACAGTGCAGAATACTTCAATTGTGCAACATTCTCTGTCACTCCTGGTTGCTGGGAACCCTCTAAAAGCAGGTTCAGTCAATTTAGCTAATGGCATCTTCCTTGGTCTCTACTACTCTCTTTTTGAGTTGGGTGACTTTGAATTATTCTGTCTGCCTTAACCTCAGTTTCACCATTTTAAATGGTGGCGTTAATAGTTCTACCCACTGTTGTAAGAATGTGGAGATGTGAACCAGCATGTGTGGTAATCAGCAAGTCCACAGTAAGTATTGAAATTTTTGCTATCATTTCAATACTATTGTCCAATCCAACACCTTTTTACAAGCAATGCATTTCACCTTCCAAAGCTTTCCCATCTCACCCATCTCACTGGCTCCATAGTTGTGGTTGTATCATGTTGTAAACTGACTCTTTCTAGGCACTCAACTTACCTATGGAAGTAAATTTTGTGCTAAAAACTTCTCACCAGTCCACAAAGATGATAATCTTTATCATCATCAATTGTGATTTTTCTCCCAATACTTGAATTGTATTTCTGAAAGTAACACAGACTTCTGTTTTGAGAATTTGCATTCAATGCCCCTGTATCTCTGGACATGCTGACATAGACACATATTGGCAAGAGATTTTACAGGGACGTTCTACATGGTTCATTGGAAAGAGAAAAATCCGTCTGCATCAGAGCCAGGGATCACATGTAGAGAAATGAGAAGGCCACCTCACGCCTGCAGCTCACTGGAGGGCCTGGGAGGCTGGAGCCAGGCACACTGTCCCTGGCTTCTCCACCCGCTTTCTCTGTGACTTTGGCAAAGCTGCGTAGGGCATGGCACCAAAAGCTTGCCCACACGATAGCATAGTTATCTTGGCATGAAGACGGGCCTTGCAAATTGGCAAGCTACTTCAAAAGAACTGGGAAACAAAACAGATGTGAGTTTTGACATTGGCTCTGGGAGCTGGGGACAAAAACTCACAGGGAAAGGTGAAATAATGTAAGTCTGTGTAGTACACAAGGTGAAATGCATTGCTTGGAATGTGAAATGCGTTGCTTGTAAAAGTACTGGATTGCACAATAGTATTGAAATGATAGCAAAAATTTCAATACTTACTGTGCACTTGCTGAATACCGCACATGCTGGTTCACATCTCCACATTCTTACAACAGTGGGTAGAACTATTAACACCCCAGCTGAAAGAAGGTTGTCAACTAGGCTGATGCTTTTATAATCAAGCCAGACTTCACGTGTTTGATTCTTTTGTCCCAAATGTTTTAACTTGATTTGGGGAATGTCTAGGGAAGTTTTTTTTTTTTCTTTTCTTTTTGTCATCTTAGAATTTACCTTCTCCATTTCCCTGTCCCACCAAACAGAAATGTATGGGTGCAAATGGAAGTCTTCTCGATCCGGAGATTTCTGAGGGCACTTGTAACAATTGTTTCTGAAGACAAGAATCAGGAGGCCCCTGACAAAGTGTCACATGTGACACCTCAAAATTGTCTTCCTTTTATGCCAATACCAGAGCGGTTTTCCAGAAATGAGAAGAATCAGCCGGGCCTGACAGGTTCTATTTGCTTGTCAGATCTGAGGGACACTAAAGGCACACACAGCATTTTGGAACATCGGAGAGTTTCGGATGCTGGAGAAAGAAACAGAACAGCTAGAAAAGGACAGCTACAAACCCTGAGAGAAGACAAGGCCCCACCCACAGCCGAGCTGTGGCACCTCTTCCACCGCAGGAGGAGCTGGCAGGCCACCTGAGAAATGGAAAGAACCTTCCTTGCATTAGTTATCTGTCAACCTGGAAGGCTTTGTGGAGGAGCCTGCAGTTTGGGGAAGCTGTATAAGCCCCGGAATGGAGAAGAACACTTTCATTTTTGAGGATCTATGAAAAAGCTCATCAAGAAGAAAGATGATTTTAGAAGGCAGATAAGGAGAGCAGGACAAGAGAAAGATGGAGAAGTGGCACGATTTAGGTCAGCTGGTGACATTTACACAAATATTTAATATTTCTTCAGAAAACATTTCCTCCCACCTTGCAGGTCCCTCCTCAGTAACCTGTGCAAACCGACCCAGTCTTTCAACACTGGCGCTCGGCTTTCTCTTCCCTTCTCATGTTACAGGCTCTCCTATGGCATCAGAAGCAATCTGAATTCTGAGGATATTCCCATCTGGAGTTCCAAGTCAGACCCTTCTCTTGAGCCTCAGGCTTTCTACGTGACTGTCTACTGGACTTCCTTATCCAAATATGCACAGATATCAAACTTAGCACACTCAAGACAACTCACCACTTTTCCCCAAAGCCTGTTCTTCTCTCTCACTATTCTGTCTTTGTGAACAGCATGATCACTCACCCAGACCCAAAACCTGAGTGAAAGGTTCACGGATCCATCTCCTCCTCTCCATTCCCTCCATTTCCCGTCACTATAAATTCAGTTCAGACCTCATTTATTTCTCACCTTAATTACAATCTGGAATCCACATTTCCCGTCTCATCTTCTAGTTAATTCTTCATACTGTTAATCATGGTGATTTTTACACAAGGTGAAACATGATGTACAATAGAGATTCTGTTTCTTTTGGAACTTTGGAGTGTGATTGCTGAGAACAATCAAGTCATTCTGAAGAGACTCAGAGCTCCCAGTCACCCCCTTCTGGGACTTGCTGAGAAGTGGCCAAATGTGCCCTTCATCTCTAACCCCTGATGACTGTGTCCAACACATCTATGCCGAAGACTAGAGCTCACTAAGTTATTAAGGAAAGAGGGGCACTGAGGCCTAGGGTGAAGGAAAGTGCTTTGGTTTTTCTCTTCACTTCCACATAGGGATAAGTAGGGGGACTGTCCCCCAAGCCAAGGGATGTGCATTTGAAGAGACTTTTTCATGAAGACTAAAGTGCCTGCAAAGAAGGGTACTGACCACTCCGTCCCCAGTATGATGTTTACCACGTATTGGTGACTGGGAGGCCTGTCCCAGGGACCCAAAGCAGAGCACAATAGAAAAGTTCCTGGAAGAACTTGACTCTCATTCCCTGGAGTTTGCCAGTCTATGTGAAGATAAAGGCAGATACATTTCTCTTGGAGTCTGAAAGTGACTCAGGCCGAGGGAGAAAGGGAACAGTGGACCAGACTGAGCTCCCAGCTAAGGCGCACATATTTCTCTGGGAAAATAGATGTCAGGGAAAGAAGCTAGATTCTAGCTGTCTTTAAGGGACTAGAGGTACACTTTCAGAGGCAAGAGCTGGAGACGTGTCGCCAAAGGAAACTTGTAGAATGCATCACCCTTGTTAGTGTAGTGTGTAGTAGAGAGATTTTGCAGAGCCTTCCAAAGAAATCTGAAAATGTATCCATAAAAGGATATTTCCCCCTTTTCCTTTAATTTCTCCTTTCTTCAAATTCTATTCTGAAGGAGCAAGAAATACGAATGATAGGGTAAACTCCAACCTGGAGGCTCATCAGTCCTGAGCTGGGGGGAACAGAAGGTATGGACTGAATGTGAGATGACATTTTTACTCTCCGGGACCTGTTAATATCTGCAAATGAGTCAGTTGACAAAATAAGACTGCTGTTGGAGTGGAAAGTTTCTACAGCATCTTCTAGAGGTATTGTCGAATGTTGGGGAAGAAAGATCTGGAAGAACACTTATGAATGCTCTATTGGGAGCAAAACAAAGTCATGCTTCATTCTCTAAAGTCAAAATCATCATGTTATCATGTTGCTCTTCTGCTTAAAATCTTTTCAGTCGCTTCCAAGTATAACTCTTGGCACATAACATGCATAAACACACACACACACACACACACACTTATTTTTTAAAAGACCTGAGTCCAAATCCAGGGTATTGGACAAGATACCCATTTTTATAATCCTCCAATTCCTCCTATATAAAATGAAGAAAACAGCAGTATTTGTTTCACAGATTTATTGCAGGATTAATTAATAAAATGAATGCAAATAGCATTCTATACATCATTTCACAAAACATATTGTTCAGATATTCGTTCACGATTTCATTCATTCAAGAAAGATGCTACTAGGACTGAAGAGAGGGTGGTAAATGAGATGACAAAAACCCATGCTCACAATGAAAAAAAAAATACTTTCAGATAGTTCTAAATATTATGAAGAAAATAAAATCAAGGAAGTGGGAGTGATCAGAAAATGGAAAGAAGATTGGAAGGGGCTGGATGCCTGGGAGGGCCTGACTAAGGATGAGACACTTGGAATGAAATTTTAAAAACAATGAAAAACCGGAAGCAGCATCTCACAAGTAAAGAGTACAGAAAGCACTAAGGGAGTCTAAGGGGCCAGACGGACCGGGGTGGGCCCCGGAGGCCACAGCAAAGAGTGGAGTTTTATTTATTTGATTTTAGGTGTTACTTTACAAACAACTACCACAGTGATGATAGAATTTTAAGTATTTTAGGAAGGTAAAGTTAACTTAGGATAGTAATTGCTTTCTCCTGTGCCCCTCTCTCCTTTGTTCAGTCCTGTTTCCCCAGGTTTCTAGAATCCTCCCCTGTCTCAGAGACTATCCCTCTCCCCACCCCTTCAGCCCATTTACTCAGGCAGATCAGAGGGACACATTCTTAGGCCAAATCACATAGTAAAATGAATTTAACTGCTTTAGATTTACCTCATTTACCCTCTAAGGATGAAGTTTACTGACCAAATGTTGCATTAGCTGAAAACCGTAAAGGCAGTGGAAAAAAATGAAGTCTTTAACATATTGTAGGCTGTTCATATATCAATGTCCCAAAATATCAAAGGCACATTAAGAAAAAATACCCTGCAAAGTGACTTTTTAGAATCCTGGACAATATCTCTTTTCTATTATTTTCTGGCAGTTAGTAATCTGGGTCTCTGGAAGCCCAGTTCTACTCCAATCAAGTCTTATGTTTATATATTCCTGATCTAAAAAAAAAAAATTATGACATTGAGACTGAAGATATATCAGTCCGGGTTCTCAAGAGGAGTGGACCCAATGGGGATATATCAATGGGTAAGAGGGAATTTATGATAAGAGTGGGTGCCCATGGTGAGGGAGGATGAGAAGTACCATTATCCTCCATCTGCAGGCTGGAGAACTGGGGAAGCTGCTGGGTCATGCAGTCTGGGTCTGCAGCCTAAGAACCAGGGAGGAGTTGGTAGTGGGTGAGTCAGTAGGAAGGACTGTTAATACCAATGTCTGAAGGCCTGAGAACTTGGAGTTTTATGTTTGAAGGGAGGAGAAGATGTCCCACTTCCAAAGGAGAGAAGGATAATACCTACCCACATCAGGGAGGATGGATATTCTTTCTTCAGTCTACTGATTCAAATGCTAATCTTTTCTAGAAATACCCTCAGAATATAACCAGAAATAATTATTTATTTCTGTCTTTGTATCCTTTAATCCAGTCAATTTGACACATAAAATTAACCATAATGATTAAACACACTTGGAGAATGTTAAGGAAGTCATGAATTGGCCATCTCTTGTTCTTTCTGGCTCTACCCAGCAGACCCCAACATACTGCCTATAATTCCCTATATAAGAATCTCTCTGTTGCTGTAGCTATTTCCATATTCTTACCTATATTGTATTTTATGTCCTCAGGACTTTTTTTTTTTTTTTGGTAGATGGACACAATATCTTCATTTTATTTATTTATTTTTATGTGGTGCTGAGGATTGAACCCAGTGCCTCACACATGCTAGGCAAGTGTTCTGCACTGTACCACTGAGCTATAACCCCAGCCCCTAATACCTTATGTCATCAACAGAACACAAGGAAAGATCTTAGTTTGTAGCTTTCATTACATTAGATATTCACAGAAATTTTTACCACATTTAAATCAATAACCAAAAAGGTGAGGAAATAACACATCATTTGTTAGTTATCAACATCTATGTAGTTATCAATATCTATAAATATATATATATAGATACTAATATTTTTTTTCATACATATTACCCTATGCAACTCTTCTTTTAATGCCTTGGCTCACCTCAGGATTGGTGTTGATGTTTCCCCTGAAGTGTGGCTACAGCTGATATTTGGCCCAGATGGTTTGCCCTGGCAGGTATTGGCACCTTTGGTGGCTGCCACAGTATACTTTATGGCAATATTGTAGCCAGTACCATGGGCTGCTTTCAGGATCCTTACCCAAAGCACAGCAAAACCCCCTAGGAAATCTTTTTCATGTGATAAACCCCTGCTCCCAAAACTTAATGCAAAAACCTTATTTTGGTAATTAAAGATAAAAAATGAACATGACTTTTTCTTTCCCTTTGCATTCCCATCTCAACAGTGCTGCAGATAATATCTTGGGCTGACTTGAGAGAAAGTCTTGGAAATGCAAAAAGAAAGGTAGTTTTGCTTCAAGAGATTACCTGGACATGAACTAGAGTCATGAATCAGGCTCTATACTTGTATATGAGGATTAAAAAAGACGACTGAGCTATGATCACAGCTTGCAAGATGTCCCTGCTAATTAGAAAAATGCAAATTCAAACCACACTGTGATTCCATCTCACTCTAGTCAGAATGGCAATAATCAAGAATGCAGGTAACAACAAATGTTAGCAAGGATGTGGGGGAAAAATGTTCACTCATACATTGCTGGTAGAACTGCAAATTGGTGCAACCATTCTGGAAAGCAGTATGGAGATTCAGAACACTTGGAATGGAACCATCATTTGACCCAATTGTCCCACTCCTTGGCATATACCCAAAGGACTTACTATAGTGAAGTGGGCACTCAATGTTTATAGCAGCTCAATTCACAATAGCTAAGCTGTCGAAACAACCTAGGTGCCCTTCAACAGATGAATGGTTAAAGAAAATGTGATATATATATATATACACACACACACACACACACAAACACACACACATATATGTGTATACACACACACAATTAAATACTACTTAGCTATAAAAAGAATGAAATTGTGGCATTGGCTGGTTAATAGATGGAACTGGAGACTATCCTGCTAAGTGAAATCAGCCAATCCTCCCCAAAACCAAAGGCTGAATGTTCTCCCTGGTATGCAGATGCTAACACACAATAACAAGGGATGGGGGAGAATAGAAGTTCATTGGATTAGACAAAGGGAATGAAGAGAAAGGAGAGGAGATGGGAATGGGAAAGACAGTAGAATGAATCAGACATGACTTTCCTATGTTCATATATGAGTATGTGACCAGTATAACTCCGCATCATGTCCAGCCATAAGAATGAGATTCTAATTCGAATAAGCTATACCCCATGTATGTATAATATGTCAAAATACACTCTACTGCTATGTCTATCTAAAAAGCATAATTTTTTTTAAAATATGTCCCTCCTAGCACTGGATACATGTAAATGTATGACTATAATACAGAACTTAAAACTTAGAGATAGACTCAAACATGGAAACATTCCTCTGCTCCTCAAATTGTCCTATTCTGCCTTTATTTTGTAAAGGACTGCCTGGTCCATGGAAAAATCCAAAACTAAAATACTCTGGTCTCAGAATTTTACTGGCAAATAACATATTGGGGAAGGCTGATAGGAAAGCAGCCTCCTGGCACACAAGCTGAAGAGAGCCAGGATGATTCTTTTTTTTTTTTTTTAATGAGAGATTTTCAAAAAGACACTAAAAAAGCTGTTGCTACATCACATTTTGAAAAACGTGTTATACATGAGTCAGAATCAACACCTCCTAAAATGAACAATAGCTACATTTTTAATAGCTTTTGTAATAAAACGGATCTGGAAATCGGCAAAAACAAATACCCTAACGGTTGGTGGAAAAGCACATTGCAAAGTAGGACTTCCTATCAAGCAGGAGAGAGGCTGATGTAATCTTCATTTAAAAAGGTGGACCAAAAGTAATTTTTAATTTCTTATGTAATTTTTACCATGACATCACTACCATGATAATGAATCAAATACAAATGATTCAAATGCAAATATCTAATCAATTAGGCACTTTTTTTTTTTTTTTTTTGCTAACTGACTTCTACCTCAGAATCTCATACAAATGTGAATATTTTCTTCCCCAAATAAGCAGCTCTTGGAGGCGTGTATTCTACAGGGTATGTGAAGTCAGGTTTGATTGTGTGCCTTAAGAATTCCCTTTGCAGTGTTGTTTTTAAAATTCTCTGCTATTTGAAAGTTGTGTTCAACCTAGTGGTTACCTTTAAATTGGTCCAGGGGAATTGAATGCACTGATGAGTTCACTTGGTTCTAAATATCATGAGTCTAATCACGCAACGCCTAAATGCTTCCAGTTACCAAATGCACACAGATATTGGGTGCTGGCTTTTTTAAGAAGTGTAACTCTTTAGGCAAGCACAGTGAGAAATAGGACTTGTTTCATAAATGAGCTGCAGAGAATCCTGGGCGGATAATGATGCTGTTTTGGTACCGGGTTCTATAGATCCTTGCCCAGTATCAGTTCTTACAAGTGTGGAGAGATTTGTTAGTGATTAAAAATCAGGACTTTATATCCATTTGGTGGAAACTCCTTTTAAAGTCTATGTACATTATTTCAAAAGATCTAAATATGGATTTAATAGTGTTGAAATAGGTGTCCTGGAATTTATGTCTTAGACTATTCTAAATTTATTGTGATAGGGATAGCATTTCCCTCTGGGCTCCCACCATCATTTAATCGTGCCAATAAAATTTGAACAGAAAGGTGAATCTTCTTTAAAAGTGAAAGGCTGAAACACACAGATCTGGCACCAAAGGTCTCCCAACACTACATTTAATAATCCTCATGATTTATGTGGCTGCCAAATTGCCCATAGGCAGGAAGAACTTGTACACTGGCTAAGGGATGAACCTAGACCAGGTGGATTCAGGCACCGTCCGCTCTCGGGCTCCTTCCCTGGTCTGTGGGGGTGGGGCTGGGTAGAACGGAGCACAGACCGGGGGAACAATGGCAGTGGATTTCTGGATGAGCCTGAAGCTGGGAAAAACCTATAAGTGGGTCACAGCAAGTCATACACTTGTACCAGCAAGCTTTGGGCGCTAGTAACTACTAGAATTTTAAAACCTCTTAGTCTTAGTTAAGAACCAAATGATCACAAGATTTGAGTCCACATTAAATTTGAAGAGGCTAAATTTTCTCTTTCAGGTCTATCATAAGGTCCAGCCTCTCAAGCCTCCCATCATTCTCCTCCCCACCTACTTGCCCCTACACACACACACACACACACACACACACTCACACACACACTCACGAAATCCAACCTAGGCCTTCCTAACTAGTTGCTTCTTGTCTACTTTCTGTATTACAATTTTTTTTTAAAGAAGCAAGTGATCTTTTAGAAATGGGACAGGACCCAACTTGTATGTGACTACCATCTTCTCTGCTCATTAACCCATGAAGCCAAAACTCTGGGCACAACTGTGTGAGCATCAACAATAACAAGACCTGTATTGAAGCATGGTAGATTTTACCAGAAAAGTGCTTCACTGGGTTGGCAGGGGAGGCTGAACTGGCTACTCCTGTAGCAGAAGCAGGATGGGACAACTGGCTTCAGTTAACCTCCAGGGCACCAAGACGTCCCCTACCCCCAAGCTTCTCAAGAAGGCAGGATTCTAGAGACAAACGGAAAACTACAAATGATGACCCGAATGACTAAGCCATAGGAATGAATGTCACTGAGAGCCTGTCTTTGGTTTCCCCAAAAGCCTACCAGCCAAGATTGTCCTTAAAGTACATCAGCAGCGGGGCCAATGTCAAAGAGCACACACCCTTTTTGGCAGGACTTCTTTTTGGCATTTCAAACCCTGGCATCTACAGCCTTAGAACAAAGACATTTCAAAATCTTAAGAGCTGCCTAGGAAATTGAGAGAAGGAGAACTTGTCTTGAATTTTCCCTGTACAGGGAGTCAGGGAGAAGGCTGAAGTACAAGTGGGGGTGAGGGGGGGGCATCCTGCTTTTACTCCCTGAGTTTTTTGAAAGACAAAAAGATCAGGTTCAGAGGAGAGAACTCTACTAGCTGCCTCTTAGAATTAAGGATTCTGACTGGATTGTCCTAGACACCAGGACTTTACACTCCTCCACCTGTGAGAATTTCCTCAAAGTTCAATAGTTAATTCCCTCTTCACCATTTGTGACATATTGGTAAACCATTTTACTTAACAGTTTCTTTAAACATCGATTCACTATTATTTACTTAGTAATTTTTAAAATATTCACTTTTTAAAAAACATAACCATATTCATTGGAAAAGAAAGCTTCAAATCACGACCCTTGTTTTGTTATAACTCAATATGTTTCCTAACACACATTAAAGGGACATCTATTACAATAAACATGTCCACATATTGCCCCAAATCTTTTCACATACGTCCAAGACACCTGTCTCACTCTTTGGGAAATTCTGTCACCGGGTGTGTTTCCCAAAGACCATGCCTCTGTGGTCCTCTGTGACCCATGCCTCTGATGTCGGGGGAGGGGGGGGGAGCTGGTTAAAAAGTGAGCACCCCCAGCCGAGAGAGCGTCCACCTTCAACAATTGAAAAGTGCTTATGAACAGTGTCAGCACCTTCCCTGAGAAAAAGGGTTTTTAAAAGTGAATTAACTATCAGGGATGGCTTGAGCACCAACAAAATGGTAAGTTCATCTAAAAATAGAGGCTGGGAACAGCTCCAATAAACTACACCTGTTTAGCAGTCTTTGCCTCCAGTTGAAGCACTCAGAGCAGTAATCTTTAGTTCCACGGGCTGCTCAGTATTCGCAAAACTGTTCAGTTTGAACTGTTCAATTGTTCAAAGAAAGAGAAACCATGATGTTACTATGGAGGCTTTATAATGTGACAGTTTGACTCAGCCGAGCTACATTTCCCAAAATTTCCTTTTGGCAGGTGTCGGGTAGGGTGGGTCACGAGGAAGACTCTGAGGAGATGAGAAGTGTAGAAGGAACACTGGCCTCTCGAAGCTCACACAGTGTGATCTAAAGATTTTCCCTGTGGGTGTGAAATAGTAACTGGACCTATAACTAAAGAGGTGGTTTAATCAAACCCACAGTTTCAAGTCAATTCTCTATAACAAATGTATACATAAGTGTTTGTTAAATCTGAGGCAATAAACTGTTAAGAGAGTACAGCCTTTAATTGCTATATAAGGTAATAGGTTAGGTGTTATGGTTTTGATGCTAAATCACCCTCCTCCCCAAAAAAATTCATGTGTGAGTCAATGCAAGAAAGTTTAGAGGTGAAATAATTGGGTCATAAGAATCTTAACCTATTTAGTGCATAATTTTCCTGATAGGGATAAATGCAGTGGCATCTATAGGCAGGTAGGGTGTGCTGGAGATGGGTCCCTAGGTTTTGTCCTTGCTGAGCAGAGCTTTCCTTCTCTGATTTCTGGTTCAAGGTCCCCAGCTGCTTCCCTCTGCCATACCCTTCCTCCATGATGTCCTGCCTCATGTCCTGTTAGAGTCTGTAAACAAGTCAGGATGGCGCCTGGCATTTTGCCAGAGGGAGTGGTTTGTGAAGTAACACCAGCGAGCCATTAAGTGTAGAGATTCCTGATTGGTTGACTGATGTATCTAGTTTATGCTAATTAGATAAGCTGTGTGGAATGTATAAATACTGCTCCTGTCCTGCAATAAACGGCTCCTACTCCTGCTGTATCAACGTACACAAGTTGTTCGTCACCCCCCGGTTATTTTGCCCAGCCAGCCGGGCTGCGGCAATGTCCAGCCCCGAGAAATGGAGCCAAGCTGTCTATGGACTGAGACCTCTGAAGCCATGAACCCCTAAATAAACTTTTCCTCCTTTAATATTATTCTTGTCAGGTCTTTTGGTCACAGCAGTGAAAAAGCTGACTAAAACAGCATGGATACTAGATTTAGGAGAGAAAATGAATTTTAACACTTATCATTTATCACATATACAGCTCATAAGCTGTATAAATTCTGTTTTTTCAACTAATAAAGTAGGGCTCATAGGGTGGTATGGATGAAACTGGAAAGAGTAATTTATGGTACTTTCAAATCATAGTGTTAGAGGTCTGTATATACTTTCAAATCATTGTTGAGGTATAACCTTCTGTATTATTCAAGGTGACTAACATTAGCTGCCATAATAAAATTCAAAAATTCAAATTCAAAATTCAAATTGAAAATGTTGAGGGCTTAAGAAGTAAAGGTTTACTTTTTACTTATGACAGTATCCAGTATGGCAGGCTCGTGAAACAGGAAATGAGTCAGTAGGTTTCCATGCTGTCATTCTGAGACCCAGGTCCCTTCCCTTGTGTTGTTCTGCCTTCTTTTAGTACCTACCCTCCGCAGTCAGCCATTTAAACAAGGAAACATGAGAAATACCTGGTCTCAACAGCCTTGGCCTGAAAGTGACTCACATCTCTCCTCTACTGTCATTGGCAACAACTAGTCACATAGCCCCAAGTGCATGCAAATGGGCCGGAAGGTGTAGCCTAGCTCCCTCTGCCCACAAAGAAAAGGATATTATAGATATTAATGAGTCCTCAGAAGTTTCATCTGCAGAGTCTGATATTACTAATTGTCACATCCCTCTATAGGAAGATTATCAGGTACCTATTACGCTGCTTGAAAGCTAATGCCATGTAGAAAGGACTTAATCCCTTTGAGGAATGACAGTCTTTGTCAGACATTGAAAGAGCTGCCTCGACTGTTTAGTAAATATATTTAACCTTTCAATGCAAATTTCAAGCAAATGGTCATAAATATTATGGAGTTTCAGAGTAAGATAGTATTATGGTTTGGGTGTGAGGTGTCCCCAAAAAGTTCACAATGTGAGACAATGTGAGGAAGTTTGGAGGAGAAATGATTGGGTTATAGCCTTATTCCCAATCAACTGATTAATCCCTGATGGGATTAACTGGGTAGGAACTGGAGGCAGGTGGGGTGTGGCTGGAGGAATGGCCCATTGGGGGCGTGGCTATGGGGTATATATTTTGTATCTGGAGTCTTTTTCTCTCTGCTTTCTGATCATCCTGTGAGCTGGTTCCCTCTGCCACACTTCTCCACCATGATGTCCTGCCTCACCTGAAGCCCTGTGGAATGGAGCCTGCGATCTATGGATGGAGACCTCTAAAGCCGTGAGCCCCTAAATAAACCTTTCCTCCTCTATCTACATGATATTCTCCATCTCTGGTGGGATCCTTTCATCAACAGCAGTGAAAAAGCTGACTAAAACAGATAGCAAGAAAAGAAAAATAAGCCTCTGATTAGAAAACAGCACTTTTATTCACATCACCATGTCTCTTGCTTCCTCTTTCTATCTAGTGGACTTCCATGCAGTATGCTTCAGTACCGGTCAGCACTAAGACCCCAGTGCCTGGGGTTTGTTACTTCTGGTTCATGTTTTATGTTCAATACAGGTTGGTTTTGTTCTCTGCTTGCTTGTTTTTACTCATGGACCCAGGAACTATCTCCACAAATCACTCAGGCAGGAAAGAGGACAGGAGCTCTTCCAAACTTCCCTCTGGAATGAAGATACATCATTTCCATTTCCATCTTGGTAGCCAAAAACATGTCACATGGCCCACCCAGTAGGAGCCGCGAACTGTGCATGAGCAAATGCCTCTCATGGAAGTTCTCTCTCGTGCTCCCTGTTGGAAGAAAAGGCAAATGGATGAGGACAGGGCAAGTGAAGGGGCATATAGAATTCTGTCCTTTAATGATTTGGAGGCACTTCAAACTTTGTTGGTAGAAAAAAATGGTCCATATGATTAAACAAAACTTATGAATAATGTTGATGTCATGTTGCCTTTGAATACCAGCACCCAATACTATATTCAACCCTAAAATTATTGTAAATAACAACATGGATGAATCTCCAAAGAATTATTTGAAGTGAAAAAAATACAAGGTTCCATTTATATGGAATTTTAGAAAAGACAAACTATAATACTACGAAGCAGTCATCAGTGACTGCCCAGGACTAGTTGATAGAAAACACTGCCTAGGGACATGAGGACACTTTTTAAGGTGTTGGAAATATTGCACATCACAATTGTGGTGGTGCTTACCCAATTGTACACATTTGTGAAACTCAACAAAGTGGTGAATTCTGTTGCATATAAATGGCATTTCAGTAAAAAGTCAGCGCTTTAGAGAGCTTATTCATGCATCTCTTCATAAACACTGTTTTAAGCTTTGATTCACCTTTGAAATGCATGGTACTGAAAACCTACATGTAATGTTTTAAAATGGAAAAAATTAAAGAGAAACATGATATTCTCCATTTTAATTAACTACGTCTATGAGTTCCATAAATCCCTCACTGATTCTAACACAAGATGATGAAGGGGATGGTTGACGCTGATTTGGTCCTTAGGGACTGTCCTACCTGGGTGGTGTCAGCATAATCTCATGCACAACTCCCAAGATGAGAGATTAGTCTTATCAGTTGCAGGCAGAAATGTGTGAGTTGGGCCTCAAGGAAGTCAGTGGCCCATGAGGTAGAATTCAACATAAGAGATCTTCCTAAATATATCAGTCTGTATTAGAAAATGACAAACAAAACTTCTTCTTTGGAGGATACAAAATTCATAGAGAGAGCAGAAGGAAGTCTATAGGAAGAAAGCAGGTTCTCCTAAGCTGGTGCAAATTTGCAACTTCCCATCAAGGTAATCAACTTTGTCTCAAGTTTTTAACATGGCATTTTAAACATTTTTCAATTTTTTTTCCAGTTAGTAAGATTAGAAGAATATAAAAGGTCTATAAAAATGTGTGTGTGCATGGGCACGTGTGGAGAGGGTGGGGAATGTGCATTGGAGGCAGCTGTGTAAACACAAAACAGAAACACAGAAAGGGAAGTCACAGGTGGAGCACCTTCACCAGTCAGGGACACAAGCAGCCTCGTCCAGGCTGCTCCCTCTTGTGAGAACCTGGCTTTAGCTCAGCTCTGAGAAAGACACCAAGCGGTGGAGAGGAGGAGGGTGTGGAGAGAAGGAACAGCCCTGTCCAGGCTGCAGGTGACCGCAGCAAGCCCATGCTGTAGAGGAAATTGGAACAGAAAGAGAGAAGGACCAGGCATGGGTCAGCATGCTGTCCCTAAGATGCAGAGGTCAGGAGGCAAAAGCGTCTCAGGACAGTGGATGGCTGGAGTGACTTTTCCTCCTAGAGAGCATCCCTCTTCTGTGGGGCATGTGTGGGAGGCAGCCGCTGAGCCTGTTTCCTGTGTTTTCTCCATTCCCCAGGGACCTACCCACCACCCTTCTTCAATACACCATTCCCACCCATCCACACTCCTTTCCCAGTTTTACAAATCAACTGATTTTTTGTTTTGTTTTGTTTTCTTTTCCCTCTCAACTTCAGGTCTCCCTGGACTCCTAACTCAGTCAGTTAAAAGCCCTTAACCTCTTGTGAAAACTCCAGATTCACTGTGTCCCATCAGGTGACACTGTGTCCCATCAGGTGAAGGTCACTTCTGGCACACCTTTATATTGGAACTGTGCTGCAAATTTTTACATAGTTGGCTATGAGATACAAAATTGTTACTTTCATTTAATGAAGCAACAAAGACTTGATTTCTCTGGCAAATCATTGTGTCTAAAAACCAGTGGTATCTCTAAATTCCCCTAGAAAATATCACTATGTTTAAACTATTTTATCTGTTGATCTTGAACATTTCAACAAATTCCCACCCAATTGCATAACGCCCCAGGGTCTTTCCAGGCACGAGGATCATAGAATTTAATGAATACAATCGGTTTTGACTTACAGAATGTCAGAACCAGACAAGATCTTAAAGATAAACACATTCAACTCTTTAACACTGCAAACCAGAAAACTGACACAAAGGATGTCACTGGCTTAGCCTTACAGCCAGTTAATGGCAGATGTAAGAGTTAAACCAAGATCTCCTGGTGTTTTTTTCCTGTTTATCATTGAAGGAGGACTCCTGTTTAATTTTTAATATAAAATAAATGTACAGACATTTTAAGAGACATGGGGGGGAAGCAGTTAGGGGTCCTGTTGAAAGTAGCAATGATGGCTTTGGTATAGTGGTTCTCAGATAGGGATCGTCTTTAACATCACCAATGGGGCTTTATTAAAAAAAAAAAAAGACAGTCTCAAATCTCCCCAAATATATAGGATAAAAATATTAAAGATAGGGTCCAGAAATTTGTAATTTAAAAAATCGCTATAGAAGATTCCTGTGTACATTCTAGTTATAAAACACTGAACAAAGGAAAAAATAGTGGAAGCACTTTGCTTTCATTGACTGTATCATGAAATCTGAAATCTTTCACTTACTGTGTGACCTTGGGGGAGCTTCTTAACCTTTCTGAGCTTCAAATTCCTCATCTATTAAAAAGAAAATAATAATTGTAATTCTATAGGGATAATGACAGGAAATACTATGGTGTCTGGAACAGAGGGCACACTGAATAAATACTTGTTTGTAGATTTCATCCTTGGACAGACTGGAACTCTCACATTATTCTCTAAGAAGAGGTGACATTTGCGCTGGCCGTCGCAGGTAGGGGTCCATGGCCAGAGAGACGGAAATTTCAAGTCCATTGCCATTTATTGTTTATTTGTCTTTGGTAAAATTTTTTTCAGATATTCTATGCCTGAGTGTTTTTCTCTCCCATGGGGTAGCAATAGCATGGCACTTGGCATATAGTCAATAGGCAATAAAATAATACCTGTTATTATTTTTATTAGAGCCACTTTATTCTGACATGTAATGTGCAGGTTCTAGCAGTTGAAGCCTCCTGGCATTATTGTGGGTTGATGGGATTAGCTATTCAGGTGCTGAAGACTGACACAAATTGATCCCTAGTAACTGGTCTACCATGCTCCTAAATGTTTTTATTGAGGTATACTTTACATACGAGGAAGTGCGGAGATCTTAACCATGCAGATCAGTGAGTTTGGGAAAAAGTACACAACCATGTAATTCACATCCTTGGCAGAAAGTGGAGCATTCCCCTCACTCCAGAAAGTTCCTGCCTAACCCTTCCCAATCTGATCGCCTTGTGCCTGAAGGAGCAGAGGCCATCCTCTCTCTGCCAGCATGGATTCGGCTGCCTGTTCTGGAACTTCATACAAAGAGAATCGTAAAGTGGAGCTTCTCTTACTCAGCATAACATTTATGAAATTCATCCATGTTGTTTAATGCATGGGTCCTATTTTATTGCATATACTTTTAAGTGTTCAAGTACTTCCTACTTCATAGGACTCCACCAGTTCTGTAAGTTACATACCAAAGATTTATCCTACGTTTTTTCATCTTTTTTACAGAACGTGATTGTGAGGAGAGAGACACGTTACCAATGAAAGATCATGATCACCTGGTAGCAGGAATATGAATAAAGCACGATGATGGTAAGATCTGACATTTGCCCATTGTGTCACCTCAGTCGGGGAACATCAGACCCGTCTTGGCTTGGCAGATTTATTCCAGTCTGATATTTTCATGAAAATTAAAATTGGCACTACCCACATCATAAAATATCATAAGTATGTTTTTGGTGATGCTCAGATTTATTTATTTATTTATTAAATTTTTTAGTTGTAATTGGACACCATATCTTTATTTTATTTTCATGTGGTGCTGAGGATTGAACCTAGGGCTTCGAACATTCTAGGCGAGCACTCTACCCCTGAGCCACAACCCCAGCCCAATGCCCAGATTTAAACATCTCTCTAGGGCAGCAGTTTTAAAAGTGCAGGGCCTATATAACAATTGCAATACAATATAATAGATCTTCTATTAAAAGCAAGGAAGATAGTGTGCTTTGCTCGCATTGATGAGTTCCCATGTCAGAATTCCGTGAGGGAAGAAGAGTCCACCATCCAAAGTCAGAAGTGTCCCCCTCCATCGCTTTTCAGCATGAGGCCACGTACAGCACTTACAGGTGCCATTGATGAGAGGTTTTGTGGATTATATTATCTAGTTTTAGTTAAAACAACTATCACAAATGCAGGCTTAGAGTTAATCCTGCAAAGAGCATGTGGTGAAACCCAAAGCACATTGTGGCAAGGGAGGAAGCACAAAGAGAAATGGAGGCAGAGCAGACTCTTCTAGCAGTGGCTGTGTCACCAGGCCATGAGCTCAGGACACAAGCCATCCAAAACACCTCATGTTGTTAGGAAGGGTATTTGAAATAGGGATCACTGTCATTACCGTGAAAGATTCCCCTTTCCTGAGCCTTGAGATGTTAGCTGATCAGAACAGGAAGCCACATTGCAAGGTATTGTTTCTATTAACATTAATTTGTACTGGAAATATTCTATTTTATGTTTCAATGTGCATACTGTTTCATATGTCATGTGATTTATGAATAAATAAGTGTATGTATATTCATGTATGTATGAAACATATGTGATATGAGCATAGACATTTATGGGAAGAGTTTATGTATTGGAGGCATTCAACAGTTTTATTGCATAGGTAAGCAATCTAGGACAACATAACGTTAAACTATTTCTGGGCTTTCTTACCTCTATGAAGTGGTTTTTCTCTCTGAAATACAAAGTGAAGAGGAATGAGGTAATGAGACATTCCAACTCTGAGGCCAAGTTCAGTCCGTTCTGTATCCTGTGTGTTTGGTTTCAGAAGCTTCCTCTCTTAGCTGTGTTTCTGGAGCTTGGTTCATTGTATGAGAATTTCATTGGATTAGACAAAGGGGTAGGAAGGGAAGAGAGGGCTGATGGGAATGGGAAAGACAATAAGAGGAATCGGACATAACTTTCCTATGCTCACATACGAATATACGACCACATAACTACATCATGTTCAACCAAGAGAATGGGAAGTTACACCTCACGTATATATAATATATCGAAATACACTCTATTGTCATATGGATCTAAAAAGAACAAATTTTAAAAAGTATCATAAAGTAGCCATTTAGATGAACATAGTACTTTCTAGTGCAATATAGAAAAAAGCTTTGGGGGATATTACAGAAATTTGCATATTCTCTCACTCTTTAAATGTGCTGGGCATTCAATAAGAGGCTCTTTAATGTGCACAGCCATATAGATTTATGTAAGTATGTTTTTCTATTTTGAATCTTGAATTTATTCCACCCCCATGAACTAGTTTATTGTTTTACAGGAAGGTTTAATGAGTGGGAGGAGGAAAAAATAGAAAACAGAGAAAGAGAGAAAAAAAAAGAGAAGCTTCAAGACATCAGAAGTGAAACTGGGATTATTTTTAGACAAATAACAGCAGTCGATGCTACCATAATAAGCCTCTGCTTTGTGTGGTGCTTTTCTTCTGAAGAACTTCAAGCCTTTTGTAGGCAAGATTACTTGGTGAGTCAGCACCAGGATTAGGAAAAGAAGTTCCTACCAGATTCGTTTTTATTGATAACTGCCTTCGGAGCTTCTACCCAAGGTTAGGGCTTAATTGCTCATCTAGGAAATCAGAGGGTGAGTTTTAATATGAAGAGAAAAAATAAAAAGGAGAGAAATAGGTAGTATAGGAGAAAGATCAAAAGCAGACATCACAGCTTATTTTCTAGTTAACTTTATTTCCTTCTGTCACTTGCCACCTCTATAAGATTTAATTGGTTTTCATCAGGTGGTACCTGGATCCCAGATTACCTTCTGTCTGCTCAGTTTGTTTCTTGTAGTTTTAATTTTATCTCTATTTTTTTTCAAGTTGCTGGTGTTGCCTTTTGGTGGAATCATGTTTATTCAAGGGACAAAGTATTTACTGAGAAATATATCTTGTACATTACAGGCTTTGCCTTCTCAAAACCTGTTCTTGAGACCTTGTAATAAATAATCGGCTTATTGTAGAAGGCGCATATATGAGAATATCCTTCAAAATTCTGGCGAGCGTTCAGGTATATATTGATTCATTTCTAACAGATTTTTTTTTCCTAACTCAACAGTTTTAGAAATCAGCCCTTGCTGGACTTAATTGCTCATGTTGATAGATTGCTCTATGGATCTGGTCTCTGATTTTTGATGCATTATGTGTTTAGTCTCTCCAATTAGTTTGAAACCTCTTAAGGACAGAAGCTGCACCTGTTGCTTCCTTTGGGGGTGTCTACCCATTGGAAGGACACCGTTACTGTCAGGATTATACAACCAGAGCCCCTAACGCTCTTAAGAAGGTGTGTGGGCCTCCCATATATAACACGTTGTGCTACGTTGGTGACAGCCTAGAGCTTAATCTCATGGTTCATTCATTCATTCAATTAATATTTTTGATCTCCTACAATACAACAGAGTGAGCTTCTGGAAAGGCTATAGAGAATAGCTTGGAAATGGAGGGGGCCTAAGAGTGGAGGGCTTGGAGGTCACAGAGAGGCCCTCCCTGTTACCCTGAGGAGAGAGAAAGCCAGGGCTGCTATAACAAGGGGCTGTAGGCTGGCTGGGTTAAACAGTGGGAATCTATTGTCCCGCTGTTCTGGAGGCCAGAGGCCTGAGACCAAGGTGGGGGCAGGATTTATTGCTTCTCAGGGCTATCAGGGAAAGATCTGCTCTTGGCCTCTCTCACTGGCTTGCAGATGGCCATCTCCACGTTGACGCGGTGTTCTCCCTGTATGTGAAATTCCTTCTTATGGAGTCACCAGTCATTCTGGATGATCGTCCAGTTCAATAACCTCTTTTACTGTGGCAAAATCATACCTGATCTCTGTGGGGCAGCCCGTCTGTCATTTTTGCTCTTCCTTGGTCAAACTCCCCCATGCCCTCCCACCTTAGGCCTTTGTGTTTACTCTCCCTGCAGGGAATATTTTCCTTCCAGATTGTTCCATGGTCTAGTCCATCATTTTTGTGCTTTTTATTCACATGATACCTTTTTAGGTATTTTGTTCTCCTTTGTACTTAGCACTGGCTTACTTAGTACATATCTTACTTATTAATTGTCCTTTCCTTATGAAAATGCAAACATCAAAAATTCAGTTTACTGTTCTGTTAAAATGGCTTCTGGTATATAGTAGGAGACCAAAAATATTAATGGGATGAATGAATGAATGAATGAATGAGTCATGAGATGCAGCCCACACCCAGGGTACTAGAGAGCAGAACTTCTGCTTCTGAATTTGGGGAGAACACAGTAAAACCCATAATGGAGACTTTAGAGCACAAAAGTACAAGATGCAAATCTATTTAAAAGAATTGTTCTGGCTTCTGTGCTGAGCAGGGGAGCCGGGCCATCATGAAGGAAGCTCGTGTGCTCATCCAGCAAAGAAATGGTGGTGGGAGCAAGAGAAGCAGGTGGTGAGAACCGACAGAGTCCAGATATGCTTTGAAGGTTGGACAAATGGGCTTTTCTACTGGATCAGATATGGAGTGGGGGAATAGGAGTCATGAATAACATCCAGTCGCCATTTCTGAGTTGGGATAACTGTAAGAGGAACATGTTTGGAGGGGAATAAAAAGAAGCTTGGGAACTGTAAAGTCTAAGATGCCTTTAGACACCCACATGGAGGCATGAAGCTACAGCCCAATGTGCACATCTGGAGTTCAGAAGAAGGTCCATCCTCAACACTCAGATGGCCCTTGAAGCAGATAGAGTGTGAATAAAGGAGAGATTAAAGAACTCAATCCCTAGCTACTTAAACACTTGGGGTTGAAGAATATGAAAATAAAACAGCAAAAGAGACAGAAGGAACAGCTAGAAAAGTAGGAAGAAAATTGGCAGAGTGTCACTTCATTATGGTTAGTAGATTCATTGTCTGAGCAAAAGGATGGATTGGAGTTTTCTTGAAGGCCACCCTAGTTATTGATTTATGAATCTGCAATAATATGCTCCAAGTATACTTAGAAAGAGTGCATGTACTGCATTTCTTTTCCTATAATTTTAAGACTCTACATCACACAAATAGTCAATGATGACTTTTAGATGATGAGGTTTAGATTGGGATTTATTAACCAAGTCACAATTCCATCCAAGGACTTTCCTGAATCATTTACAACTAAGGGGTTAAATCTAACATCTTTCTGAACTCGCCATGCACCCAACATGGTACAAGTTTTAGAAAAATGGTAAACAGTTTTTCAAGTTCATGTTCCTAGTAGGATTATTTCTTTTCATGGGTGAGCCAATCATAAAGTTAAGAAAAATCAACATGAATGTGCCCCACTGATAAGGTGGTCATTTAGACAGGAGTCTCCATGATTGAGCAGATATTAGGAGCATTTCTTTTACATGTGAGCTTTAGTGATGAAAATGTCTGTATTTTAATGAATAATCAAAAAAGAACAACCTGTTGAGAGACAATTTCCCACAGACCTCTTGTGTTTTCCTACATCTTGCAAGCAGAGGCTCTGACTGTCTTTGTTCCAGACTGTCCATCCGTTGAGGTTTTTATATCAAACATCCTGGGAAGATAAAGAGTGTTTACTCCAAGAGCAAATGACAGGTTATTGAATGCATTTTTCATTCAACGGTCTCTTTGAATAATTTTATTTTATAATTATTAAGCTTTAGTATTGCATAATGATATTAATATTTTGAATTCCAATACAATTTGCATTTTACTATAATTGTATCAAAAACAATAATTTTTCTTTGAAAGTTGATTATCAGAGTGGGCTACATTTCCAAATGTGTTTTGACTCTATCCAAACATGTGTTTGGATATCAGTTGACAAACTGATATTTTCTTTCTAAGGTTTCCTTGACTATAAAGTAAGGTAATTGGACAAAATGAAATTTAAGATTATTTTTAACTTAAAGATTCTATGATGGGCTGGGGATGTGGCTCAAGCGGTAGCGCGCTCGCCTGGCATGCGTGCGGCCCGGGTTCGATCCTCAGCACCACATACAAACAAAGATGTTGTGTCCGCCGAGAAATAAAAAAATAAATATTAAAAATTCTCTCTCTCTCTCTCTCTCTCTCTCTCTCTCTCCCTCCCTCCCTCTCTCTCTCACTCTATCTTTAAAAAAAAAAAAAAAAAGATTCTATGATTCTATGGTACCAATCTCCAATTATTTTCATATGAATCAAAGAAATGTTCACATTTTCTGGGATTTACTTTTTATCTTCAGGAAGGCACACTTGTTTTTTTAATTTTAATTTGTTATATATGACAACAGAATGCATCACAATTCATATTACACATATAGAGCACAATTTTTCATAACTCTGGTTGTACACAAAGTAGAGTTACATCCTTCGTGTCTTCATACATGTACTTAGGGTAATGATGACCATCACAATTCCACCATCTTTCCTACCCCTATGACCTCTCCTTTCCCCTCCCTCCCCTTTTCCCCTTTGCCATATCTAGAGTTCATTTAATCCTCGCATCATCCCCACCCTATCACAGCATATTATGAATCAGCATCCTTAAATCAGAGAAACTATTCAACATTGGGTTTTTGGGGATTGGCTAATTTCACTTAGCATTATATTCTCCAGCTCCATCCATTTACTTGCAAATTCCATGATTTTATTCTCTTTTAATGCTGAATAATATTCCATTGTATATATACCACATTTTCTTTACCCATTCATCTATTGAAGGGCATCTAGGTTGGTTCCACAGTTTAGCTATTGTGAATTGTGCTGCTATAAACATTGATGTGGCTGTGTCCCTGTAGTATGCTGTTTTTAAGTCCTTTGCTGGGTCAAATTGTGGTTCTATTCCCAGTTTTCCAAGGATTCTCTATACTGCTTTCCATATTGGCTGCCCCAATTTGCAGTCCCACCAAGAATGTATGAGTGTGCCTTTGTCCCCACATCCTCGTCAATACTTATTTATATTTGTATTCTTAATAGCTGCCATTCTGATTGGAATGAGATGAAATCTTAGAGTAGTTTTGATTTGCATTTCTCTAATGGTTAGTGATGATGAACATTTTTTTCATACATTTGTTGACTGATTGTACATCTTCATCTGAGAAGTGTCTGTTCATCTCCTTGGCCCATTTATTGATTAGGCTATTTGTTTTTTTGGTGTTAAGATTTTTGAGTTCTTTATAGACCCTAAAGATTAGTGCTCTATCTGATGTGTGTGTGTGTGGTAAAAATTTGCTCCCATTCTGTAGGCTTTTTATTCACCACACTGATTGTTTCTTTCGCTGAGAAGAAGCTTTTTAGTTTGAATCCATCCCATTTATTGATTCTTGATATTAATTCTTACACTATAGGAGTCTTGTTAAGGAAGTTGGGGCCTAATACCACATGATGGAGATTTGGGCCTACTTTTTCTTCTAATAGATGCAGGGCACCCCTGTGTTTTGCTGGAGATGAAAAATAAAAATTAAAATAATAATAATAATACACCAAGAGGGAGAATTTGGGGCCATACCCTAGGTTTGGGCACTATTTGCTGACCCTAAACTGATGTTTTTTTCCCACTGCCTTTGCCAGAAGTTTAATATAAGTCCTGGTGTGGTAGCAGCTTTGCGATCTCAGACCAATGTGGAGGTCAAAGCTAGAGCTAAGGGACTGTGACCAATCCTAACAGAGTTCCTATTGATGTGATCTCTTACTCTCGTATCCATGACGTAGAGCACTAAAGAATCATGTTAAACAGCCTACTAAAAATATTATTGTGAACAACAAAAATAATCCATTTATTGGTTATAAGCAAGGAGTTTAGTCAGGGAGATCCTTTATCTGGCCTGGAAATTAAACTTATGTGTGTACAGGTATCCTCTTGGCCCTTTTATTGTCTGCATGTGAGAATTTGGGCTGGGAAACCAACAAAGAAAATACTGACATTCTGACTATTGCTACTGCTGGGAGTAATAAAGCTCTTTGCCTCTAATTCAGGAGTCTCGTGTCTTCTACTAACATCCACAGGGCTAACTTTTTGCCTTACAAGTAGGACTTGTGTGAGGATGAAATTTAACAACACCTGTCACGGTCGTAGCCTTTGACAGCCACGTAGAAAGAGTTTAGAAATCTTAATTGTGGCTATTACCAGTTCATTTATTATTCGCATTCTAAGTAGACATGCTGAAAATGCATTTGCCCTCTCGGTGGCATGGGGTTGGGTGGGAATGGGATTCAATATGGGGGGAGGTGGGACATCCTGAGACAGAAGAAGAAAGCACAGGCATGAGTAGTAAATGTTGGAGAAGACGCAAACTAAAGTGATGCCTTTGTATCTGAAGGGTCCGGTTTTTATTTCTACATGTGCTTAAGAGATGATACTACTATAAAGGTTAAGCATGCCATGAGTGTTTTGAATAAAAAGATAATGAAAAACAGGAGCTGATCTGGTCCTCTAGTCCTTCCAAGGGCTTTTCATAAACTATACTCTTAGAGGACCATTGTGCTAATTCCATTAGGGCAAATGTTTCTTTTTCTTTGAAAAATGAATTTTATATTTTCCATTGGAAATCTAACTTGAATGTATACTGAACACTTTCTACAATAAATGTGGACATAGATATCTATCAGTGTGATCTTTGGACAAGAAATCACTGAGACAACCAAGAAAGAATGAGATGTCCAAGTAGGGAGGAATTGACCTGTCCAATCCTTGATTTGTTAGCTCTGATACAAAGAAGTATCTTTAGTTCAAGATACTCTGTTTTTATCAATTGCTTGCAATCTGTGACAGAGAGAAGCATATGCATGTCCCCATGTGTATGGTGCAAACATATGTGCTTTGTGTGTGTGCGCATGCACCTGTGTGTGGAAGGTTATAAGAAGAATCAAGAAAAAAACTAAAAGGGGAGACATTACCAGTGCTTCATGTTGGAAGGAATACTGAGTCAATGTTATTCTAGGCAGTCCACACAAAGTTTGACTTAGAAACTGGCAAGTTGGTTGTATTTTTCAGATGAGCAAAGTGAATACTTTCAGAATGATGGCAGGATATTTCAACATTAATTTTAACAAGTCTTTTTTGTGGATGAAAAAATGCCCAGCTGAGCTGAGCCACCACTGTTTGATCCAGAGAGAACACGTTCTCAAGGGAACAGGCCACTCCCCGGTGAGGCAGCCTGAACTTTGGGGTAGACATGGTAGACTTTTGAAACGATATGAAACCAACCACAAACCAACCCTGATTTCTGCACAGCTTCACTACAGATTATCTGCCAAGGCTAGCACCCCCCTTTTCTGAAGGCCACAGAGCATCACAGCCAACCAGCTCTCGGCACAAGACATATTTGATGTTGCAAAACCTGAATTGGGAGCCAGCAGCTACTCAGGTTTCAAATTGACACAGACAGCTTACAATTCTTTGCCTTCATTTTCCTATATCTGAAACAGTTTTGCTCTTTCTGCTAAGTTTGAGATGCTGAGAGAGTCAATTTGACAATAGTTGTGAATCAAACGGAGCTCCTTCCTAGAATGACACATGTTGGGAGATAGAGCTTCCTCCTTACCCTGAAGCCCCAGGATAGGACTGTAGCGAATGGATCATTTAACATGATGCTGAACTCCTGGACAGTTAGTTGAACTAAAATGGACAAAGAAAGCCAATTTCAGGTTAAGCTGAACCCGTCAGTGTCCTATCCTCCTAGAAGTCTGGAAGGGGTACATGAGAAGCCAGGTCAATTGGTTGGGAGCCTGATGTAGAGCTAAGCATGTTTTGATACTATCCCAGGAAAGCAGGAATAATCAGTCTGCAAAGAAAGAGAAAAATGATGTTAATGCAGAGAGAAGCTGGGGTGAGCAGCTGCTGGTCCCCCAGGAGGGAGGGGCTGTGGGTGTTGCCCTGACTCCTGATCCTACTTGAGTTCCTCATTCTAGGCCTCTGTGCACCCTGGCTCCTCTTCCTTTCCTTGGATTCCAAAAGATAACCTCATATCCTTTCAACAAATTTTACTTTTTAGCTTACGCTAGTTGGAATGAGTTTCTATTACTTGGAAACAAATGATCCCAAAGCCTGAAATCATATACTCTGAATTGCCTGTCTTAGAAAAAGTTAGCGATGTCATTGACATGAAAGGATTCTTAACAGACTTTTAATGTTTTGAAAATTAAATGCTTTCAGAACAATGCACGAGCTCTCTGCTTATTCTTAGGCATTCTTCCCTGGTAAGGTTGAATCCATTTTGATAAGTTCCCCTAATATTCAGCTAAGCAGAAACTCTGAAATAGGAATCTAGGACTCCGCTATTAGTAGAAGTTCTATTTTTATTAGAGCATTGAAAGAAGACCATTCTCTGGAGCCACCATTTGACCCAGTTATCCCACTCCTCAGCATATACCCACAGGACTTAAAAATCAGCATTGTATAGTGACGCAGCCTCATCAGTGTTTATAGCAGCTCAATTCACATTATCCAAGCTATGGAACCAACCTAGGTGCCCTCAACAGATGAATGGATAAAGAAAATGTACATATACACAATGGAATATTACTTAGCTATAAAGAAGAAGGAAATTATGGCATTTGCCCCTAAATGGATGGAACTGGAGACTCCCATGCTAAGTGAAATATGCCAATCCCAAGAAAACCAAAGGCTGAATGTTATGATATGTAAATGGGGGCTGGGGGTGGGTGGGGAATGGAAGTGCATTGGATTAGACAAAGGGGAATGAAGAGAAGGAAGGAGGGTGGGAATAGGAAAGACAGTAGAATGAAATAGGCATAACTTTCCTGTGTTCATATATGAATACACAACCAGCGAAACTCCACATCATGTACAACCACAAGAATGGGAAGTTATACCCCATGTATGTATAATATGTCAAAATACACTCTGCTGTCATGTCTACCTGAAAAGAGCAAATTTAAAAAAAAAATGTTTTTAAAAGAGAAAGAAAGAGGACCATTCCCAGCTAACTAGGTTTTGAGTCCTTGACAACTCCACAGCAAATTTGTTGGACAGAGGTGCCACCCTGCCGGTGTGTGAGGAGCGCAGATGTCATTCACAGTGCTGATGCTAGGTCCACACTCTGCTCTCAAAGGGGCCACAAGAATTTGGAATTGAGACAGAAGCACCACCGTCCAGGCTTCATGGAGGTGTGAGAAGCTGGGTTACTGCTGTTCACAGGGAAATTGGGTGAATCATGACCATTTCTGTCAGCCTGAGGTTGAAAATGAAACCCTGTTCGACCATCAAGATTTGCTCAACTGGAGGTGATTATGGTGGGAAGGAAAGCACAGAATTGACTCATCAGGACTCTGAGACCCGTAGGTGGAAATCTTCTCTTTTGTGGTATCTGGCTGATCACATCATCAAAGAGGACATTCTCTCTTTTCTCTCTCTCTCTCTCTCTCTCTCTCTCTCTCTCTCTGTTTCTCTCTCTCTCTCTCTCATATGTAGACATAAAATGGAACCAGGGTCAGTCAAGTGCACTACTTTTAAAAGATGGCTATGTTATGTCCTTGAACAAATGATTCACGTCTCTGAACCTCAATTTCCTTGTCTTTAAAAACATGTTGTATTTAGCTTTCACATCCAAGATTTTTTTCAAGGTCTAAAACCAAAGGCCTTCTTTCTCCCTCAGAGCAGGGATTATATTTTTAGTTTCAGTAGGTTCCCCCCTTTGTCCCCTCCATAGTGACTGACTTCCTGAAAGGTGAGTGAATGTCCCATAAAACTGGGGAGTCGTAATCTTCCCCTGCAATGCAAACACTTGTTGGTCACAAACTTCAGCACTTAAACCAAAAATCATCAAGAGATAATGACTCCATCCCAAGAAGTTGTTATTAAAATAATAATAATAATAATAAAACAAGTTCCCTGTTGCTGCAACTTCTCCGGAGAGGTGAGGCTCCCAAAGTAATACCTCTGAGCTCTGCTGTTCTGTAGGTGCTGACCACTGTCCCTGTCTCCCCACTGGAGACATGAGGTTAGTAGCAGGATAAAAGTATCTGAGTTCTTCTTCAGTGGAAGCTAAGGGGAAACGCAAGTGATTCCACTGGCCTCCTTCCTGGGGGTGCACCCATCCCATGGAGCCACAGGGAGGGTGGTCCCCCATTTCTGGCCTTCCAGTGAGTTCACCTGCTGAGGCTGCCTGGTTATGCAGATAGCAGGTGACTTCTCATTCATCCAGCAGCTAGCAGAGGGCATCCTTGTGACCAAAGTGCTAAGGATTGTTCCTTCTCTAGAAATGTCACTGGAGTCCAGTATGAAGTGATAATAGGGGACATTCACTTAATAGCTAGGCATTTTGATTCTGATGGCCTGTGCTTGTGGTGTTTGTTAACTCTGGTGCTCCTTGAGCCCCTTGATAACCTTCCCAGCCATTATGGATGACCTATTATCAACAGTGTGTCATAAAGAAGGCTTTTGTTCCATTCAAAAACATTTTACAGAGCTAGGGAGGTAGGTAGCTCAGTGAGAGAGCATATGCTTAGTGGGCACCTGACCCTGGGTTCAATCTCCAGCACCACCAACAAAAGCAAAAAAATAATATATATTTTAGAATATGCGTCCATCTCAGAAGATCAGTAAACTTTCTAATGAATAAAGAGGGGTTCTTGGAAAGTAAGTGTGTAAAATGTCGAACTTAACACAAATCCTGGTGAATTGTACAAACTACTTAATAGCGACTCATTCTGTTAATTGATTTGAGTGTTATTTTGAATGGCAGTGATGTTGGATGTTGCTTTCTTTTTTATTCTATTTTATCAAGAAGGAAGAAAATAAATTAAGCCCACTAGCAGCAAATGCATGTTAATATATTTTTTTAAATTATCTACAGCCTCACTCACAAAAACTTTACATAACAGTTACGCTCAAAAAGTGCCTTGGGATCATTTCTTTTTACAGTTTTTTTTTTTTGCCACGGGGATTTTTATGGGAAAACAACATTCTCATGGCAGTCACTGGTATCTCTATTTCCCATAGAACACGGAGAGATTTCTCCAACCCATGTTGCTCATTCTACCACGTGCCTTTTGCCAAGCCCAATATTGCTTAGTATTGTTATTGCTGGCCTGTAAGTGCATCTCCTTCAACAGCCTATGAATTCCTTCAATAAAGGAACTTCGTTTCTTTATGCTTGAATAATGAGCCCTTAGCAATTGGTGCACATCATATAGAATAAAGAAATTTTATATATATAAGTAAATTTATCAATGCAGAACCTTATTATATAATGCAAAAATTAAAAAGCCCTACCATATAAAAGAATGAAGTCTAAAGTCTAATGGATTTTTTTAAAAAAACAGAGTAAACAACTGAAGTTGTAGAGTTTTCCTTTCTGACATCAATTCTTTCTCCAATAAGCAAAAGGTAGATGAAAGGGAAATATTAGGTCCTTTTTATTTTTTTAATATCTTTATTTTGTTTTTATGTGGTGCTGAGTATCGAACCCAGTGCCTCATGCATGCTAGGTGGGCGTGCTACCACTTGAGCCACATCTCCAGCCCCTGGAGCCCTCATAACAATGTCTCCTATAGGAGGAACACCATTGATCAAGAATGAACTTTTGGCAAACTTGCATTTTGTCTCAAATGTTCATAAATTGAGAGCCAATAAGATGAATTTAATTCACATCCAGAGTAGATCAGATAGTCTTTTCTGGAACAGATCGCTATTGAGGTGAAATGATACCATTTCTGAGAGCCAAGCCCCCGTGTTTTAGAACATGTTGCCTGACTATTTTTGAAAGTCTAAAATAGTGGATCCCCCCAAAATAAATAAATAAAACATGAAGCTTTTTTCTCCTGAGTGTGTCATTCTATTTCGGTGCAATTTGTCACTTTCCCCCATGTTGTTCTTATTATCACTTTTCCTTTCTGTTGTTTCTCTCCAGGCCCATGCAACTTCTGCTGAATCTGTGATTTATTTTGATGGAGTGTATTTGCCGTGATCGGAATCAGGAAATGAGCCCCTAGTCTTCACATCAAAGTTTTAAAACGCTTGTGTTTTGGAGCATATCAAAGATTTGCTTTCTTTTTCAAAATCTGGCTGGGAGGAAAAAAAAAAAAACCACACACACCATTTGAGGAGCTTTGGACTGAGTATGGTCTACACAAGAGGCTCCGCGGCTGCTTTACTCTTAGGAAGGCAAGACAGGGAAATTATGCCTGGCCCATAGTAAGAGCTCAGTAAATACATGTTGAATGCAATGTTCTCAGCTCATTAAAAGATAGTGATGGCTCACTTCACTTTAATCTATTTCTTTAGTAATGGTTACATGATTAATATCACTTCATTTTTGTCCTCTGCTCCAAGGTCTCTGGACTGGGACAGAACCTGGTGGCCTATCTAGCTGAATTAAATATGACAGCTCAATAAAACCTCGTATCTAGGTAAAAGCTCCAGAGAACATTGTCTGCTGGGCTCTGGATTACATTTGAACATATTTTACCTGCAGCCAAGCACAAATAAGACACAATGTCTTATATAATAATCAGACTCTTTTCTTGAACTTTTTGTAATTGATGTGACTTTTTATCCAGAGGAAGAGGTGGTAGGTGTGGGAGGAGATGATTCTTCCCTCCTTATCTAACTTGAACAGCTTTTGATTATACCTACTTGATCCCAGATCAGTTCATAGAATTGGGATGTGGAAAAGTTAAGTGGGAAAGTAAAGCTATCACACAACCATAGAATATGGCTAAGGAAGGGGTTTCAGAAAATGAGCTGGTGAAAAAGATCAAATGTGCTGCAATCATCTGTGGCCAGCATTTCTGGCCACATTTAAAGGTCTCTTTCCCTCTGTCATATGTCACTGTGACTAGTCATCCTAAGCAGCTGCATGCTCTGATTTATGTCCTAAGTTTTCTGGAAGAATTGTTTGTTCTACCAGACATCTTGACAGCATGGTCCAGGCCACGGATTTAAATAGTGAACCTTCCCTTTGTGATGCTAATTCTGTGTTTGCCACTCATGAACACCACGACTCACCCAGCCCTGGTCTTTATCTTCTTTCTGTTTATTTTGAGTCATGGAATTTACCAGTATGTTAGTAAAATATGAACGCATTCATATGGTTTTTTTTAAAAAAATAACTAACTTAAAATGAAGTGAGCCTTTGCTGTCTTCTAATGAGCTGAAAACCTTTCCTTCAACATGTATTTACTGAGCTACTACCTCGGTTGATTTTTTCACATCCCACTATATCTTTGAAATACATATTTTAAAAGTGACAAAATCTTTTTCTTTTTAACCATCATTTAAATTATTTGTTTAGGTGACTTTTTTGCTCCCTCCAGTCACAAACACACTTTGCATTTTCTGTTCCAGGAAAGAGATAAAGGAAAGGAGTTTTGTTCTATACCAAGTAGAGAGTTGACACTCAACTCACAAATGACATGGTGATCAGGGGGACACCCAGGAAACATGCTTATTAAGGCAGATATGGATAGTTGGATTCCCGCAGCAGGAGATTCCTGCAAGAAAAAGAGCTACACGTACTTATGTTCCCTTTATTTTAGCATCCACACTTCCCTTGTGGCTGCTGAGCCCAACTGAAGCTCCTTTCTTTCCACCCCATGGGTCACCAGTGGCTAAGCATAGTAAAAATGTACCTCTTGAGCTATAAATCACACTGGAGATGCCAAGACTTAGGTATTAAATCACACAGAGCATTAGCACAGAGGCACCGCTAGAATCCTAGTCCCATGACCGCTAGCATTTCCTCTATAAAAACATGTGAATCAAGGGAACCACCTGAAAACAAACTCCCAAAGACTGCCCTTCATCACTGGCTGACAAAGTAGATGTCTAAGGAATGCCTCAAAGCCAGACAGAGGCTCAATGTATTTCCTAACACTTGTGTTTTTTCTTCCCCCGTGAAGGAGGGCCAGTGTAACCTCAAAGAACCACTTCTTAAGTCTTACTTCTAGCAAGTCTTGCTCAGGCTGTATTCATGGAGCAACAGCAGCAGATGGCCATTCCCCTTCTTTTGAATAACAGAGGATGTGAATTGTCATGTGATGAGGGGACCCCTTGCGATGACTGTGAATATTGTCCATTAGGCAAATGGGCTGCTTCTCAGGAGACCCTGGATAAAAGAAGGACAGGGGCATATAGAAGGCAGAGTTGTAGAAGCCACACCCCACAACGTGGGCCAGAAAGGGGTGCATGATTTGGGTTTGCAGAGAATTTAAAAATAATGAAAAAGTCTATCAGAGGTCTGTATGCTTCAAATTAGCAGGCCTTAATTGTATACTCTTTGATAAATAGTCATGTACATTAATGCAAAAAATTTCACTTTCAAGAACTCCCCTTCATGTGGCCTGAGCCCCACTTGTTTCTTTAGAGTATTTGTGGCTGGTGATTTGGAATTCTTCATGCTTGTTTCCTCAACAATGTGTCTCCGTTTTCTATGGTATGATATATACATGTGGTTAAATGGTAGTTTCAAATAAAAGAAAATACAACAATGAGCATGTATGGGTATGCTTTGGCTGCCATAACAAAACACTAAAGATTGAGTGATTCAAACAGAAATGTATTTTTTCACTCTTCTGGAGGCTCTAAGTTCAAAGTTAAGATGTCAGCAGATTTGGTTTCTGGTAAGGCCTTTGTCTTCAGCTTGTAGATGGTCCTCCTTTTCTCTGTGCCCTCTCCTGTCCTTTCTCTGAGCACATCAGATAGAGGACAAGTTCTGGTAGTTCTTCTTCTTAGAAGGAATCCCATCCAATCTCTGCTTTTGCGACCTCATTTAACCTTATCTGCCTCCTCAAAAGCCCCATCTCCAAATGCAGTCACATTTTGGGCTGGGACTGCAACACATAAATCAATGTGTTGGGGGTGTGAGCACCGTTCAGCCCATAACAAATAGTGAATGTAAAGAGCAAGAAGCAGAACTGTAATTGCTTCAGAACTGTCATCTGTTGTGACTATACAGCGTTTTTATTTGTGTTTAAGATTTAAAACTGAGAAACAGAGTGCAAATTGCAAGGTGCGATATTTTTGTTTGGTAAATGCAAATTTTAGTTCATACCTAAGGTATTTAACTGCTGTGGATTAATACCTTTACATGTTAAGTTTATTTTTTCTCTATTAATTGTTACAAAATTAAATTTATTTGTCATTAAGCTGAAATGTGTTGTCCATTATTGCAACAAATATGTCACTGTTTCCCACACTTAAAAAAAACCATTAATTTAAAAAGTTTTAGTCTATTACTTGACTTTCTTTTCTTGGATTGTAAAACTTGAATTTTTTTTTAACAGGCTTGACTTTATATGTATATATACATATACATACATACACAGGTATGCATATATGCACACACACGCACATACACACGTATGTGTGTACAATGTAAATTATGCAGCATGTATTTTTTCTCACTAGTGCCTTGGATGGGCCACATATCATGAATCTTAAGTGTCAGGTTCAGGATCACAAGAAGAGCCATAAAAAAAGCCACTGGAAATCTTCCAGCTTCTTGATTTTTTATCTAAGAGGGGTATTTTGAGGACTTATTTTTGGACTCCATGACAGCATTTGGGAAGGCTTTTGTTTGTTTGTTTCTTTTTTCTTTTCTTTTTTGTTTTGGTACCAGGGATTGAACCCAGAGGTGCTTAACCACTGAGCCACATCCCCAGCCCCCTTTTATTTATTTATTTATTTTATTTAGAGACAGGGTCTCACTGAGTTGCTTAGGGCCTGACTAAGTTGCTGAGGTTGGCTTTGAACTTGCAATCCTCCTGCCTCAGCCTCCCTAGCCGCTGGGATTACAGGTGTGTGAATGAAGACTACTCTTCAAGAAACTCTAATTTGCTATGCCTGCATCTATATTTGCATATGTTTATTTCCGCAAACATGTGTGTGGATGTGTGTGCATGTCCTGCGTGTGCACATTCATGTACCTGGGAGCTCTGGTACACACACCTGTGTATGTTTGTATCTTTGGCTCTCAAAGTCCCATTGAGAGCTCTGAAAGTCCCATTTGTTTTGAATTTTGATGACTGTTCTGGGCAAGACTTTTTTTTTTTTTTCTCCTCCCTTAAAGGTGTCAGCAGAAGCTGTGAAAAGGTACAGATCAGAGAGTGTAACATCCCCTGAGGGAGTTTTCCGAGGTTCACACTCCGGGTGCCAGACTCCTTATTTCAGGATAAGTATTTGACATGCTTTGTTACCTGATTAAACCTGCATGTGTTTTGTTCTGGCCTATTACTGTCTGAAGCACTGTGTTGTGAAATGAAAATTACCAGCATTTGCCTGCCAAATGCAGTGATTCCAAGAATTATGAATTAGGATTCTTTAATTACAGACATCAGCACCTGATAGGTTAATTTCAAAAGCAAAGTTAACCACATGCGCTTTATTTATTTTCAAACTAATTCTATCAAATTACATTCCATGTAAAAGGCCTTATAGGTCCCCTAATAATAAACAGCACTATAACGAGAAAACAAAGAATAATAAGCAAAATGCTTTGTTGAGACTCACTATTATTTCAGCTGGGCTGGAGAATAGAGAAAATCAAGTTTTAATGCAATTGATTTCAAACACCAGTGACTCTTTTGGGACATTTCTTTAGTAATACTCTTAATTGATATTATTATCCTGTAAAATTCTTAAAAATATTTAGCTTCATAACATTA
Source organism: Marmota marmota marmota (assembly GCF_001458135.2). Lineage (NCBI taxonomy): Eukaryota > Metazoa > Chordata > Mammalia > Rodentia > Sciuridae > Marmota > Marmota marmota. Next base: position 34,226,565 of record NW_025999932.1, read on the forward strand.
GGTATTTTTAGATGAGAACAAGAAAAATCAAGTTGATTTGTGAGGAAAAGATATAACATTATCTTAAGCCCACGTTATTTTCTCTATCTTCTGTTGATATTAAGATTTTTAAAGAAATTGCTATAAATGTGGTCTGATTTTTTTTTGTCTTATGGACCATTTCGTTATATTTCATATATGTTAAATAGAAACAGCAGTAATAATTTAGTGCCACAGTCCACCAAAATAGCTTCTTTAAAAGGTTCAGTATACTGAATCAAGGAATGAGGACCTTTAAAATCAATTTATTTATTTATTTATTTATTTATTTATTTATTCTAATTAAGTATATATAACCACAGAATGCATTTTTTTGATTCATTGTACACAATTGCAGCACAACTTTCCATTTCTCTGGTAGTACATGATGTAGGGTTGCACCATATGTGCAGTCATACATGTACCTAGGGGTAATGATATCTATCTCATTCCACCATCTTTCCTGCCTCCATGCCCCCTCCCCTCCCCTCCTTACCCTTTGCCCCATCAAAGTTCCTACATTTTTCCCATATCCCCCCCCCATTATGGAGTAGCATCTCCTTATCAGAGAAAACATTTGGCCTTTGTTTTTTTGGGATTGGTTTACTTTGCTTGGCATGATATTCTCCAACTCCATCCATTTACCTGCAAATGCCATAATTGCATTCTCTTTTAATGAAGAGTAATAGTCCATTGTGTATATATACCACAGTTTCTTTATCCACCCATCTATTGAAGGGCATCTAGGTTGATTCCACAGTTTAGCTACTGTGAATTGAGCTACTATAAATATTGATGTGGCTGTGTCCCTGTAGTATGCTGTTTTTAAGTCCTTTGGGTATATGCCAAGGAGTGGGATAATTGGGTCAAATGGTGGTTCCATTCCAAGTTTTCTGAGGAATCTCCATACTCCTTTCCAGTGTGGTTGCACCAATTCGCAGTCCCACCAGCATGTGTGAGTGTGCCTTTTCCCCCACATCTTGCCAACACTTATTTATTGTTTTTTGTATTCTTTTTTGTTTGTTTCTGGTACCAAGGATTGAACTCAGAGGGACTCGACTACTGACCACATCCCCAGCCCTATTTTGTATTTTATTTGAAGACAAGGTCTCACTGAATTCCTTAGTGCTCACTTTTGCTGAGGCTGGCTTTGAACTCGGTATCTTCCTGCCTCAACCTCACAAGCAGCTAGGATTACAGGCATGCTCCACCGTGCCTGGCTATTGTTGTTTGCCATTCTGACTGGTGTGAGATGAAATCTTAGAGTAGTTTTGATTTGCATTTCTCTAATTATTAGAGATCATGAACATTTTTTCATATATTTATTGTATATCTTCTTCTGAGACGTGTATGTTCAGCTCCTTAAGATTTTTTTAAAGATTTTTTCTTTATTTCAAGCAAAACATGCATGTAATAATTAAGATCCAGACAGTAGTGTAAAGCAGAAAGTTCAACTCTCTTTCAATCACCAGGACCCAGAGGTACAGATTGTGGACATTTTCAAAATTGATTTTCTTTAGTGATGGTCTTACATTTTAGATGAGATGTCTCTATACTTTCTATAAACTGTGGCGTTTTTAAACACATGTGCACTAAACCATAATTTTCTAGGATTCCCCCCAGAAACAACACATATTGGGTGCTTCTCAAGCATTTTTTAAGGGAATACATTATTTAGATCATTATTTAAATGATTTTAAGAAAAGCCCCAAAATGCTAATGATTTCAACAGTCATGAATGCAACCATGGAAGTGTTGGCAAAGCACAGGCTTCTTCTCCTTTGTAAACTCCCACTTTGCATAACCTTGGAATCCCATCAGATATGATACTGATTCCCCTCATCTCATCCGTCCACATATACAGTGCATAGATACCTTGTCACCAGATTATTTATCCAAGGACATATGACTACCCCAAAATGAATAGGTGAATCTTGCTTTGATATTGGGGCTCACTATGACCCTGTTGTTAGATTTTATGCTGTGACATTCTTTTACCTTGTAAAAGATCTCATGATATTAATTTAACATCACTTTTTAGAGTGGCATACAAGACACATTCTCCTTACACATAATGATGAAGCCACCCACCCAATAGAAGAAAGTATTTGCAAACTTTACATCCTTATTAGGTGTTAATGTTCAAAATATAAAGAACTCTAACAACTCGATAGCAAGAAAACAAATAAGCTGATTTTAAAATGAGTGAATGACCTAAATACACATTTATCAAAAGAAGACAAATAAATGGTTAACATATATATGAAAAGAAGTTTCAAATCTATAATTATTAGGGAAATGCAAATTAAAACCATAAGATTTTTATCTACATTTGTTAAAAACAATATGGAAGTTCCTCAGAAAACTAGAAATAGAACGACCATATGACCTAGCAATTGTAGTCAGGGTTATATAGCCAAAGGAAAGGCTCTTGTTTATTCATGATAGCCATGGTATGGTATGGAATCAACGGGTAAGTGTCCATCAACTGATGAATGGATAAGACAAGGTTGCATACACAAAGAAATACTCTTTGGCCCAAAAGAGAGAAATCTTGTCATTTGTTACATGGCTGATCTGGAGGGCACTTTGTTGAGCCAGGCACAGAAGGCACAAATACAACATGATCTCATTTATGTGCAGAATATGAACAAATATCGATCTCATAGAAATAGAGAACATGATGGTGTGTACCAGGGGCTGAGTCAGGGGCTGGGGAGATATTGGTCAAGATATAAATTATAGTGAGTAAGACAGAAAGAATAAGTTCAAGATATTTATTGTAAAGCATGGTAACTCTAGTTCATGACAATATATTACATTCTTGAAAATGGTAAGAATGATAAATAGTCTTACACAAAAATGATCAACTATGTTAATTAGTTAGATTTAACCATTCCACAGTGAATACACATTTCAAAACATCATGTTTTGAATGTAATGAATAGAAGTTTATTGAATTAGACAAAGGGGAATGAAGGGAAAGGGGGAGGGGAATAGGAAAGACAGTAGAATGAAATTGAACATACTTTCCTATGTTCATGTATGAATACACACCAGTGAAACTCCATATCATGCACAACCACAATAACGGGAAGTTATACTCCATGTATAAATAATATGTCAAAATACACTCTACTGTCATATATATCTAAAAAGAACAATTAAAAAATATTTTAAAAATCACATAGTACATGATAAACACATCTAGTTATTTTTGGTGGGGGACAGTACTGGGGATTGAACTCAGGGCCACTCAACCACTGAGCCACATCCCCAGCCCTATTGTGTATTTTATTTAGAGACAGGGTCTCACTGAGTTGCTTAGCCTCACTATTGCTGAGGATGGCTTTGAACTCACAATCCTCGTGCCTCAGCCTCCCCAGCAGCTAGGATTACAGGCTTGAGCCACTGGGCCCAGAACTTTTGTTTTATCTGTCCATTTAATTTATTTTTAAAATAGAAAAGCTATTTACTGCCCCTACCTTTTATATTTTCTCCTCATGTAAGTTGTTTCTGCCTGGAGTTAGTTGCAGAAAATCAAACAAATCTCTACATTTTCCTACAAAACCATCCATTATCATTTTATGTATTTTGGCCCAAAACAACAATAACAACAACAACAACAAAAAAACCCTATATGTCTAACAATAAGAAAATGTTTAAATTAATTATGAGAAATATATACAATGTTATATCATGAGGCCATTTTATAAATGATGAAGAGAAGAATATGTAATAAAATTTTTTATAGTCTTGATCTCTAAATGATAGAATTATACATGATTTTTGTTTGTATGTATTTCCTACATTATCTGTAATGTATACACATCTCAATACAAAGAATACATCATTTCAAAAATCATTTTTTTTTCTCTATTTGGAATCCCAACACTGTTGGAATCAATATCATTTATAGCAACTATAAATTTAGAAAATTCTTAATGCACACATTCACATATAATTTATCTGAGGAATCAAGTATACATATTTCTGAATATTTCAAAGCTATAATTTCAGCCATGAGCCTGAAAACATGGTAAAGCATCAAAAGCAGAATCTAAGATGTGTAATCCATTAAAACCCTTTGACACACATTTTTATTTATGTGAAATTTGAGTAGATATTGTACTTCTTATTATTACTGAATCTTATGGTTCAATAAATTTTTTTTTTTGTTCATGTGCATGTGCGTGTGCGTGTGTGTGTGCGTGTGTGTGTGTCTTTCTGAAATCTGGAACATACTAGTTACAAACGCAAGGGTATATAAAAGCAGGGATTTTTTTTAACCTCACACAGAGTTATTACTTATTGCAGATCATTATTTAATGTTATCTGCAGATTGAAATTTTAAATGATTTTATTATGTCCATTTTGGAGATGTCAGAACTAGCTTCATAAATATTCTTTCTTGTTGGGAAGGGACATTCTTATAAAATGGAAACTCTGGGGTGGCCTAACTTAATATGCCCTATAAATAAAATGTTAGAATAATGAGCAGATCTTACATTTCCAAGTGCTTTAGTTAATCCACGGGAACCCAGAGGTACTTTTGAGGAAGTTGCCTTAACACTTAAAAGCCACCTGGGTCCCCTATAATACAGGGAAATGGCAATTTAGCAGAGCAAATGGTACTTTTGAAAAGCCCTTTACTTCCCTCTGGGTTGTGGGGAGAGTGGATGAGACAGAAGAAAAAGGTTGCTCCGACATTTGTGGTAATTAAATCCTCCACAGCCAAGAAAGTCAGGGTGAAATGGAGACATTAGATGTGCCACTAGGCTTTACTTAGTTCCAATTGCACATGGGGAAACTGAGGTCCCTGAGAAGAGATTTTTAATTACTCAGACATAGGAAATCAGTCATTACAAACTAGACTTCACACAGATATATTTTTTTAAAAAAACTTTTAACTGTTTCCAATTTTGTTCACATGTTCTAAATGTTGGTTAATGCATCAACTCCAGATATTTGGACAGCTTGGCTTGATTTGTGCAGTGTTTTGAAATTCAATGCATTTCCCCCTTCTCAGCAATTTACAATATTGGTTACAGAAATGGAAATTGTCTTGAAAATCCATCATCATACATATTTTCTCACTGAAGTGTAAGAAGCATGGGTATTTCTCTAATTCCTGGCCCAGATTCAGGTTGTAAAAAAAAAAAAAATCCATGGTTTTCCAAACATCCGTGAATATCAGCAAGATCCAAGCCTGCTTCAGGGGTTGTATGTTTTTGTTTAAAAACATCAAGTCTTCTCCTCCAAGTACTGATCCAAGATTGGCTTCAGATATCATATATTCCTTCTAAAATGATCTCTTTTCTTGTCCTTCTCAGGAACAATCAGGAAAAGCTTGTGTGGTAAGCCTGCTTGCAAGGTTGTTAATGCTGAAAAGAAAGAAGGTATTGATTGTGCAGATGCCTGGGAGAGGAAAGAAGAGCCAAAGTGATTTGGGCACCATTTGTAAGAGTGGAATAGTCTAACAATCTGCATAGGAGTGCTCCGGGATAGAGATCCTTCATACTTTCTCATAAAGGACATAAAACACCAGGAGAACTGGAGTTGGAGGTGTAGATGGTAATTAATACTTAAAAGGATCTAAATATTTTCAATTTCAATGATTTGATATTAAATGCTCTTGGACATGCTTGCAGTCAGGCTTCACACCACAAACCACTAAAACAAAACACAATGAGACAATTAACTTATAAAGAGAAAAGGTTAATTTTAACTCATAGTTTCGGAGGTTCCAGTCCATGATCCATTGGCCCAGTTGCTTTTGGACCCATGTCATGGTGCCATATCATGGCAGGAATGCATGGTGAGCAAAACCACTCACCTCAGAAGGGACAAACAGAGCAAGGACAGGTCCTGGTCCAACAATCCCTTTCAAGGTCATGCACCCCAAATACCTAGAGACCTTCCACTAGGCCCCACCTCTTCAAGGTTCTACCACCTCTCAATAACACCTCTCCAGGACCACAATTTTAACACACAGAAATGTGGGGCACACTCAAGATCCAAACAATAACAAATACATCTTATCACCTTGAATTTAACTCTTGTTAAGCCAGGTCCTTTTCAATATCATAACAAACTTATTGTTATTTTCTTAGGACTTGATGCTCTTGGTAGATCATCAATAGGATCTGCACTCTCAATTTATTATTCAGTAATAGGGACAAGTTAGCCCTGAATCCTTTGTTCTCTCTTATTTCCCTCACTTAGTCTGCATACTCTAAAGTCAGACAGATCTTCTAAAGTGGGGGACCTTTGCCAAATTTACTTCCCTTTCCCAAATTTCAGCTTCTTTTTCTCATCGCAGCACCTACCTTAGGGTTGTCTTCTATTATCTAATACCATGCAATGTAAAGCATGCAATAGACATGGAGTTTTAAAATTTTTTAATTCTATTAATTTGTTATTTGTTGTTATTTTTGGTGCTGGGGAATAAACCCAGGGGTGCTTTACCAATTAAAAACAAAAATCCCCAGCCCTTTTAATTTTGAGACAGGATCTCACTAAGTTGCTTAGGGCCTTGCTAAGTTGTTGAGGCTGGCTTGAACTTGCAATCCTCCTGCCTCAGCCTCCCAAGTCACTGGTATTACAGGGATGTGCCACCATACCTGGATTAGTTTTTTTTTTTTAACTAACATTTATTAAATTTTAACTTTTTTGTTTGTGTGTGATGCTGGGATTGAACCCAGGGCCTTGTGCATGCAAAGCAACTGAGCTATATCCCCAGCCCATCCTTATCATTTTCTAGGCAAGGGTTCTAAACTTTATACATGTCAAATGGTTTAATACTATTATTACACACTTTTTCAAATGAGGAAGCCTAACTACTTATTTGTTAGAAATTTAGGATGAATAATTAGTGCTGTTTTCTTACTTTCCCAAGTTGGTAAAGAATTGAGAGGTAGAAATAGGATTTAGGCAAGTGGAACTCAAATTTTTACTTTTATTGTGGGCCATGCCTATGTTAGTTTTTTTTTTTAAAGAGAGAGAGAGAGAGAGAGAGAGAGAGAGAGAGAGAGAATTTTTAAAATATTTATTCTTTAATTCTTGATGGACACAATATCTTTGTTTGTATGTGGTGCTGAGGATCGAACCTGGGCCACACGCATGCCAGGCGAGCGCGCTACTGCTTGAGCCACATCCCCAGCCCCTATGTTAGTTTTTTTCAATATTTTGTTATGAAAAATTCGAACCATATAGCAACATTAAAAGAATTTTATAGTGAACTCTGGCATATCTATGGCTAAGATTCCACTAAGAGTTTACTAAACTTGTTTTATCACATGAATATTACCTATTCATCTATTAATCCATCTTCTATCTATCTATCTATCTATCTATCTATCTATAGAGTTATATAGATACATATACAACTATGCCTGGAAAAAAAAAGTATGCACTTTAATAACTTTATCACTGGGTGGGATTAGATTATGGGATTAAGAGGTACAGAATTTTCACATTTTATTTTATATACATGAGTATCATTCAGATGTTAAAAGTATGCCAGGAAGTAGATACACCTATTTTTAAAAATATAGATTCCCAGACCCAAAGCGTGGCTACTCTGTGTCAGTAGGTCTAAGGACCATCCTCTTTTTCCATCAGCACATGGAGCCTCTCTCTGTGTGTCCTGAAGGAGTCTTTCTAAGCACTTAATAAATGCCAGACCTTGAAAGGAAATCTTTTCCTTGTACTATTTCATCGACCACTCACCATCACCATAAAAGCTAGGCACTATTATAAACCCCATGTGGGAAACAAGAAAGCATGAGGCAATGAGAAAGAGGGCAAATCCACAGATCACAGCGTGATGCAGAGCAGAACAGGATTAGAGCTCAGATCTAGCCTGAGCCAGCACCTAACAGAAGAACTCCTTCTGTTCTCCTTCTTAATAAATTAGCTCAAAGAAGATGCAGTGTCTACTCTGAGGCAGATAAGGAAGGTGCCAGGCACTACTTATACAGCAGTCCCACCTTTACCGAGGCTTTGATTTCTGTGGTCTAGTTATGCGAAATCAACCATCGTCCCAAAAGAGTAAACAGAAAACTCCAGAAATATTCATTCATAAGTTTAACAATTGTGTGCCATTTGGAGTAGTATGATGAAATCTTGGGTTTTCCTTCTCCATCTTGCCTGGGACGTGAATCGTTCCCTTGTCCAGTGTATCATGCTGTATAGACTACCTGTCCATTTGGCATTTAGTAGCTGTCTTGGTTATCAGATCAACTATTATGGCATCACAATACGTACGTTACTCAAAAAAGGCCTCAAACTGCAAGAATAGTGATTCCGGCAATTCAGATAAGCCAAAGAGAAACCATAACATGCTTTATTTAAGTGAAAAGAAGAAAGTGCAAGAAGATTTTTTTTTTTGAGAGAGGGCTGGGGACCTAGCTCAGTGGAAGAGAACTGTCCCAGCAATATACCCACAGCGGGCAGAAAAAGGGTTATTTTGACAAGAGACCACATTCACACAACATATAACGACTAGATGTCTTTATAATTGTTCTACTACTGCTGTTGTAAATATCTTACTATGCCTAATCTACAAATTAAACTTTATCACTAGTATGTATGCATAAGAAAAATCATAACATATATAGGATGCTTTCAGACATCTATGGGCATCATAATTTATAAATGTAATTGAAATGTATCCTTGCAAATAAGGAAAACTACTGTACAAGAGTTAACAAGGTACACTCTTGAAGAAGTATACAGTGTAAGAAGTATACAGTAGACAGGACCTATGGTAAGATAGGGGTAATCACGGGGCATCTAAAGAGGAGCATACATCAAGTGCCCTTGACTCATTTGGGGAGTGGGTGGGGTTTCCTGGAAGGATTAGTATTTAAAGGTGAGTCTTAGAGATATATAGGAGTGAGGCAGAATAAACTGTCCTGCTGCAGGCTTTAGGAAAGGATGTAACACAGGAAAGGAAGTCTGGACCAGACCCAGTCACGGGGACACAGGCATTCCATCAGAGGGGACTTCACATGCAATTCTCTGAGGTCAAGAGAGATCATGGCACTTTGGTTTCATGCTGTGGTGACAACTGTAGCTCTAAAACACAGGTCGGATCCTGCCATTCTGTTTAAAACCTCTGATATTCCTCTGCTCCCTACAGGGAAATGTCTACCCTTGGCAAACAGGTGTGCCCCCTCAGAGCTGGTTGAGCTCATTGCTCAGTGGATTTCGACTACTCCAGCATCTTGCATAACCCCTGACCCAGCCACATCCCAGCTCAGGCTGTTGCCTTGACTTAGATAGAAGCCCTTCTCTTTTTTCTACTCTGAATTTCAAGCTGATTTTTCAAAGTGCACTTAAATATCACTTCTCCTCGGACACCCAGGTGAAATGTTTCATCTTCATTGTTCCCATGATACCTTTTACTCACCTCTAATGTTTAAAATATTATATTGTTGGCTTTGGTTTATATGCCTCCCTTGTCTGATGGACTTTGAAGTCTTTGGCATCTCATTTATTTCTCTACTCTATTCTAGGCCCAGTGGACTGGCTGGCCCTTCTCAGCCCTTTAATAAGTACTTTGGCAACTGAATGCATTTGAAATCTCACTTGATAGTCCTTGATTAGGTATTTCTCAGTTCACATTTTCCCCTTAAGTGGTAGTTACATTTGTCAGTTTGTATGCCCCTGTTTTCCATTCGAGACATCTGGCTCTTATCATTTCATCCCAAATAAATATTTACTAAAAAATTAAGTGGAATCAAAATAAAGTTGTAGCCTCAGCTTGGATGATGTAAGAAGAGACTTGTGTGATAATCCAGCCCACAATCCAGCTGTAGATTTTGATTCTGGGAACTGACCCAGGAAAGAAAAGATTCCTACTCAGTGCCCTGCTTTAGATTAAGAGATTATTCGTAGCCAAGCTATGAATCAGCCTCAGGGAAGGTAGCCCAGGAAGCTCCCATACATGATGACCCCCAACCCCCACCCCAAACACATCCCCCCCACTTTCCTCCTTCTTCCCGGATGATTTGTATGCACAGCGACGTTCCAGAACCATTCCTGGTTGCCTTCTCTGGCAATATAATCAGTCACATTTTTTTCCAATTAGGTTGGACCTTCTTGGGAGGTATAACTCAGATCACATCCCGTTGAAGAGCTGGGTGAATTCAGTCCATGGAGACTAGGTGAAATCAACTAAGTAATAAATACATAAAAGTGACAGTAATAACTTTGTCATAAAAGTAATTAATTACAAAGAGTTTGAATTTCTAGCAGTTTGAATTTGAAAAATTGTAGTCACTGAGCCAGAGGATTTAGGATTTAAAAAGTGATTTCTTACTAATTAATTATGCAGTTCTAGGTTGATAAATTTGCATGTAGTACCATTTTAAAGTCACATTCCTGATTTTCTAACCTGTCCTTTTGGCATGAATATTAAACTCAGCACTTAATAATAATCACTAGAAGTAATAGAACACTAATTTTGAACATCTGCCTTCATAAGGAAGATGGCAAATGTCACCATATGTTACACATGGTTGTTATTAGTCCAAATCCTATCATTATTGGAAACTTATTGCAAACTTATGTACTTTGGGTAAATCATGTTCACAAAATTGAAAACCAGAATGGAGAAAAGTACAAACACTTAAAACATGTATTTAACAGTTTTAAGCTGCTAGTAGAGAGAGAGAGAAGTTAATACTGAAATGGTTTCCATTTGGTATGCATTTATAATGCTAGTATAGCAAAAGGATCAAATGGTTAGACTTTGATAAATATAAAAGCAACAATTAACTTTAGCACCATTGTCTTCTGTGTGCTCTGACTATGGGTTTTCTATATATTATCTCTAGGCTTCATAATAACCCTCCAAAGAAAATATAATTCCAATGTTCCAATGAAGAAACCATGTGCAGGCAATTGTCTGTGGTCACACAGTTAGTTCAACACAACAGGAGTTTCTGAATCCAGGACTGTCTGTCTTTATGATTCTCTCTCTTTTCCCTTTAGTCTATAAACTATATGATGGCAGGAGACTTGGCTTATTTTGTTCTCAGAACCTTGAGCAGAGTGTAATATATAGTAGGTGCTCAATAAATAAAAGAATGAGGGGCTGGGGATATAGCTCAGTTGGTAGATTGTTGAGGATTAGCTCGCATGCACAAGGCCCTGGGTTCAATCCCCAGCACCACAAAATAAATAAATAAAAATAAATAAAGGAATGATAGCATCCTGTCATGGATTATGAATTTTATCCTTGTCCAGGTCTCTGAAACACATCCTTAACCCCACAGTTTATGATGATACCCTAACCTCCCCAAAATATATTAATGATGATAATAGGAAAACATGATTTAAAAAACTTAAATAATTCAAAAAGAGAACAAGAAAGAAGTAACAAAGGAAAACAGGGGAGGTGGAAAAAAATATAAAACATATGCTAAGAGGGAAAATGTAATATATGACATTAAATTTGGAATTTTGGACAACTACGATTAAGATTATTAGATTGGAGTTTAAAAAGCATACCCATATCTTTTACTTAATTATTTTAATTCTTCCCTTTTATATGTGCTATACAGGTTAAAAAAAAAAAAGTGAAGAAACTCACCAGGGTTACCCAGCCACTGAGTGTCAGAGTCGGCCCTGAGCTCCAGGCACACAGCCCGGGAATTCTCCTTTGTGGTCATTTAGTATGGACTCCTCAAAGAGAAGGTGAACTGGAAGAACAAGATCAATGCAATACTGAGGGGCAGAGCGGACCACAGCTGGGACTGGAGGATTGTGAGTCTGGCCCCACCATCACGAGGAGCAAAAGCTTTTGGGGAAGGGACAGGAGTTCTGGAAAGTGTAAAGGAAGGAGCTGAATTGGAAGCCACAGGTTTGTAATAGAATCAATAACCCCTGAAACATGTGATTGTTCCCTGGAAGTTCATGGCAGTTCTGGTCAAGAGTAGAGGACACTGATTGATCCTGGTTTGTGTTTTGCTTGCAAGGGTCAGAAGACAGGACGGACAAGGAAGTCTGGGGCAAGCAGGAGAAGCAGGAGAGATGATTGGGTTAGAAGATTCCCTTCTCGGGGTGTAGACTGAGGAGGGAAGCTTCAATGTTAGGGGGTAGGAAATCTAAACAGAGCAAGTTTAAGGGTAAAGGGACCAGATACCCAAATAGGCATCCCAGAAGGAAGACAGGGAAAGATCTAGAAGGACTGTCCCAGCCAGTAGGATGGACATCCAGACAACATTTTGTATGTTATGTATCCTAGGAATAAAGGAGAATCAAAGTTATAGGCAGTTAAATAAATTTCAAGTGTCAGGCTGAAACTCTTTGCTCTTGGGGCCACCATTTCATAAGACTCTAAATTGTGATCAAAGATCATTAAAAACCCTAAATTCCTCCAGGTAACAGATTGCTTTCTTTGAATCACTCCATTTTTGTTTCCCCAAAACAGGGAGGAGGAAAATAGTTAAAATTAGCCACCTTTTTAGAATGCATTTGCTGCAACCAATTAGTAATTATTTTTTAACATAAGCAGTTGGTGTGAGAGTGGTGATAATGTATTTACAATATAAACTTAGCATCATTAATGAGATTGTCATTTCTATATGGAAGCAAGACTGTCAGGAGCTGTTCCCTTTATGACAGAGAGATGGGGAGCAGTTTAGAAATTCTTCAGAAATGGCCATGTAATAATGATGCATGGCACTTATCTATTTGAAAAGCAGCAATGTGCACCAGTTTCCAAGTTTCCATGTAAAAAAATTCACACTTTTTTCCTAACAGTTAAAGCATGAGTATTTAAAACACCTATCAATATGAGGACATGGCTCTTTACAGTGGTAAATATTGACATAGATGGAAACTCTTGGTAATCAATGTATCTTTTGGTACTAATTCTTAGGCAGTCTAATATTAGCCTTTTCCCTTTCTAAAATTCCCATATTTGGATTCAGAGTGAGACTTTCTTTTCACTTTTCATTTAATCAACGTTGGCACCAAACCCCCTTCTGTCAGCTTGGTATTCAGCTCGGATCTGACCTAATTCTGCTCAGGCAATGAACTCACTTACTTTTTGGTCAAAAATAGTTAAGAGTAAGGAGAGAGATGTGGAGAGGGAGAGATACCAAGTCTTTCTTGTATTAGGCTGCATTAGGACATGGGCCTGATAAATGTAGGTACAGTCATTTGTTAATACCAGCAGGGGATTGATTCTGGGAACCCATGGATACCAAAATCTGCAGATGCTTTAGTCCCTTTTATAAATTAGCATAATATTTGCATTTATCCTATACACATCCTCCTGTATACTTAAATCATCTCTAGATGTCTTACAATACAGCAAATGTTACGTAATAGCTTGTATTGTCTCAGGATCAATGACAAAGAATAAAGTCTGTTCATGTTCTGTACAGATACAGATTTTCCCCAAATGTTTTTCATTTGTGGTTGGTTGAACCCACAGATGAGGTACCTGCAGACGTGGAAGACTGACTGCATTTTTAGAACATGCCATGCACAGGTGGAAGAGTAGCCTTGGTCACACGGACCTGTGACTGGGCTTCCCTGACCTTTCCCAGCAGAGCACTGGAGAAAAGGGTGCAGCACTTGCGGTGGGCGGTTCCTGCCCTCCGTGTTGTTCTGATGTCCAGCTGGGCACTGGACGGCCTGTGTTGCTTGTGAAGGGTGGCGGAGCTTCAGCCGGGGCTTCAGCTGTGGACATTTGTTTCTGGACCTTTCCTCACCTGTGTATCACCCAGGCCGAGCTCTCCGGGACTCAGTAAGCAAAAGACTGGCCTTGGGTCCCATCTTGACTCAGTGTCTCTGCTCACTGATATGATGTCTCCAACTGGCCCCTGTCACCAGGATAGCAGGGAGCTTGAGGAGTTGAAATGTCCATAATATGACTCTGCTTGGGGAAAACAGACTTCAGCATTGTTTCCCCTATTTTGCAATCTTTTTTTTTTTGCTTTGGGACTCGATTGCCAAAAATGACCTTTCCAAAATGCTTGACTTTGCTAGAGACCGTGAGTTGACTCTCTACAAAGTCCCTTCTTCCCTCTTCTCTTACTCTAATGTGTCAGCATTTTCCCAAGCACAGCCCAAAGCACCCAGCCAAAGTTTATGCTTCCCAGATCCCTTCATGGCGGGTTATGGACCTGAAACCAGACTCCAGCAAGCGAAATGTAAGATCAGCACTTCCAGAATAGTCCTTTAAAGCAGAGGAAAGGGACCAGGGAGAGGGAAAAGGTGAGGGAAAGGGGAAATACTGAGGAATGATCCTGGCCAAATTACATTGTTGTATTTACATTGTTGTATTTGTTAGTCTGTAGATTCCACCACTGTGTACAACTATAATGCACCAATTAAGAAATATATGAAAAAGGCCAGGGCATGGTGGGGCACACCTATAATACCAGTGACAGAGGACGCTGAGGCAGGAGAATCATATGTTTGAGGCCAGCCTCAGCAACTTAGCAAGACCCTTTCTCAAAATAAAAAATAAGAAGGGTTGGGGGTGTGGGTCAGTGGTGTAATACCCTTGGGTTCAATCCTCAGTACCAAACAAAGAATAACAACAACAACAACAACAAAATACACACACAGACACACATATGTGTTTGGAAAAAGAAATAAATAAGGCACTTTTACAAATAAAAACAAATGATAGCTTTCCTTGGAGTGTACCCCTTCACTCTCCGTCGCCTTTATTCCAGTTTGCTACCTCACATGTGGCTTGTTTTATTCTTTGTGTCTTTTGTCTTATTTTGTATTATAGTTTTCACATCTATGTCAGTGAAAACCCAAAGCCAGGAACTGCTTTTTCAAGCAATACCGTGTGTGTGTGTGTGTGTGTATGTGTGTACACGTGAGTGAAAGTACACACACACACACACATACACACGTGGGGTTAGAGATGAACTTCTAACATGACGAAGCATGTCATGAGGATAAAGCGTACCTGCAGGAAGAGCACCAGAACCTATGCAAGGTGCAGGTACATAGATATAGAGAGACACAGGTGTGTTGGTGTAGGTGTATGTCAATCTACCTATCTTGAAACTCGGTTGTCATTGTCACTTTCACTCCTCTCTCTTCATGTGGAGGTTCGGTACAGCTGGTCATGTGTTCAGCACTGAAATCCTCAGAAAGAACAAGCCAGGGAAATTGCTCACTCCTTAGAGACATAAAGGAGTGTCCATGCTCTGTTCACCCTCTTCTTAGATGGGCCCCTTGGGACCAGGGACGAACAGAATCCTACCCAGGCAGACTGTCCCCTCACCTCCTGCCTGAGGAGCTCATCTCCTGCTCAACAAGGACTACGGGGCAAGTTATTGTGATAACATCTCATGATACAAAGGAAATCATTTCAAGAGTCATTAAATGCAAGTCCTTTCTTAACTTCAAGCCTCTTAAAAACACAGAAACATGAAGAACTATCTTTGTCATGTTTCTATAACATACACAAACCAAAGAAAATAAACCCATAAAGTTCAATTTACCATAAAAAATGCTAATCCTGGTTGTAATTAACAACCGTACTATTTCCAGGCACTTAGGCTCTAATAGAAAATGTTTCAAATTTATGGTGGCATAAAAGAGTGATATTTATAATAAACATGATTTATCTTACAAATAAGGATAATATCACAAGTTTCCTTCTCAGTTGTCTGACGCATGGGCTAGACACCTGGGTCCTGCTTAAATTACATGGCACGTTACTGATATTTGAAATAGGTGAGTGATTTGGAGAATCCAGCTCTCTGAAGCCATCTTTTACAGTGCTGCCTTTATTGTAGTGTGTGCCAGTATAACAAAAACAGACACTAAGTACCTACCAAAGAGTCGGACTCCTCTTTACAACATAGAGTCACAGAGTCATGATAGACAAGTGGCCTCCCTTGCACCTAAGTGGTCCACACTGACTTGGTACTGGGTACAGGAAAGTGGGTGGCAGTGAGGTGTGTCACTGTGGCCTGGCCCATGGAAAGCCTCCTGTGGTCAGGCAAGCTCTCTCTTACCTGGCCAGAATTAAAGGAGCTGAGGCAGGAAGGGATGGATGAACCCACATTATAGACTGAGCCTGGGTCCTTGGATACATGGAACACTGCTTATCATGGGTTCGCCTTGGACTCATCTTTAAGCATAAACCAAACTATGGGTTAAGCTAGCAAGATTTAAGGGTTTTTCTGCTATTGCATTTAGCTCAGGCTTGATTACCCTGGCCAGCTATGGGCATCCTGTAGCCTCCTCATTGCCCTTCCAGGGCTAAGATTTCATTTCACTAGGGGTAACTAGCAAGAAGGTTTTTTCCTTTTCTTTTCTTTCTGCCCTTCTTTGCTCTTCACTCTTTGGCATCTTCCCAAGAATGTCAGTCTTGAATTACCTGTCGATCCATCAGATGTAGAGTCTTGATTTTTCTTTTTACAGAGACAGTCGCTGCTGAGAGTTGAATTCAGCAGTGAAGAGGAGGATGAGGGGCAGAGGTGAAGGACCCGGGCCTCTCAGGGTCCCTTCTCTCACTGTCCTCACTTTTTCTCTACCTGAGTCAAATGCCAGGTCTGACTGTTGGTGCTCTGCTGACATCAGGACAGAGGCCAATATGCCCAAGTAGCTCCTGGACTCTTTCTGGAAAGGACAGAGCCAGGGGCTTGCGGCACTAAGGGCTGGGAACATACGGGAAACCAAATCCTTCTGTGCTCATGACAACGTGGTAATTGACAAGGGGCCTAACGAGGTCTGACTTGCATCTCTCCCTCTCTCCCTCTCTCCCCCACCTCCCCTTCCCATGTTCCCTGAGGTTGTGCCACTGAATAATTACCATTTCCCTTCTTCCAAGAGAATCAATTTCTGTACAAACAGTAGCAGGCTCCTTTGTGTAATATCTCTGGAATTTAGGTCATGGCGTATTCTAGTTCCATTTCATTAATAGGAAACTTGCTTGAGAAATGCCACCCCATGTTAAAGCTTTGATTCAGAACGGGGCCTGTCCCATCCCAAGTGTGCACACAAAGTGAGCATGAGTATCCTTGTCCACTTCAGTGAGAAGTTGGACTGTCACCTGAGAACTCCTTCTTGGGGACTAAAACCAGCCCCCTGGTGCCATGAGACAGAAGAGAGGCAGACACATCTAGAATTGCAGGGTGAGATTTACTGGGGACAGAAGGGTGATCCTGAGCACCAGCAAGACTAATTGGATCCTGCAGTTTGGCTCAGAAAGACAAATTTATGTGTTATAACAAAAGTGACTTCATCCTAGTGGGAATGTATCTGGTTTATCTTAAGTGAATATCAAAGAGACAGGCACATCCCTGGAGCCAGTTGTAAAGCTCCATGTACCATTCTAACAGTTTGTCAATTATAGTTTGCTGGGAATACAGGAAAACCCAGCAAAGCTTGTTCTCAGGAGGTCTGGGGAATTCATGATGGTTAAGACTCCCAATGGCTGCAGTCATGTCAAGTTGAATCCATACAGATATGGATCTCTAGAAGGATTTGACATGGAGAGTGAGAAGGCTTTGTTCATGTAACTTGTATCTCACCACTAGACCAATACTGTGCTTAAGTTACCTCTGTGTGGATCCAGCCTCCAACACTTACCAGCTGAGCAGCTTCAGAAATAATACTTAACCTCTCTATACTCTCTGTATAACGAACAGGGTTACACTAGGACAACATGAATTAAATATCAACCCCCTAATCCAGTGCTATAATAATAATTATTTGTATTAGCTAATGCTAGCTATAAAAAGAAGATTGCATTGTGTACTGAAATTTACGTCATGGCAATATTTTGTAATAATCCAGGATATGACTAGATTTCTCATGAAAGATCTCTGAAGTCCCTTCTGTTTTGAATAATCTATGAATCTCTTCCAGAGCATCCTCTGACATAAGTATGATGCTCCCTTACCTACCTCCTGGGTTCTTGCACAGGTCAAATCAATGATAACAATAGCTGACCTGATCTAACTTGAGTCCTGACCCAGACTGAAAAGAGGTCTTTCCTAAGAGACAGATTCAATCAAGCCCCCCTCTGTTATAGGTGCCTCTCATACTCCACTTCTCCCTTGACATTGTAAGTAGAAGATCCTGATGGTCCAGGTGGCCCCAAGCCTGCCAGTCTGGCCTTATCTCTTGCAGAGCCTACTTTGTCCCTATGCCAAAAACACTGACAAGTCCATGAGTCTTGTAGCATTCCTTCTGTCATTCCTGGGCTTGAATGTTGGCCCCATGCCCGTCCATACCCACTGTCCCCTCTCTGCCTGCAAGAATGTTTTCATATCCTTAGAATTTCTTTCAAGAACTCATTCTTTCAAGCATTTGTTTGCACCAGCTCTACCCTCAATATGATACTGACTCCCCTCTTTCCTAGGGCCTCACAGGATCCCTCCATGCACCCGTCAAAGCGCTGGTAACACTTTCAGAAGAGGACACTGAAGCACAGACAGGCTCAGGACTATTCCCCAAATTCCACAACTGAATATCTGTCAGTCCCTGTTGCACCACCCTGCAGGATTGTGCTTAAAAGTTAAGTTATATCTATGGGTTTTATTTGTACAACAGATGACAGAGATAAGTCCATAATATTGTCCTTGGAAAGGCAAGTGAAGAGTTGTTTAGGATGATCTCAAAGCATCCAGAAAGCTCCATGAGATGTCCTATTTCTCCACGAGTGAACCAGTTTGGAATGTGGTAAGAATCACTGATCTACTAATACATCATAACCAACCAGCATATTATCCGAAAGCCAAATAATAATTTTCTCATTTCTCAGTCTCATGCCCTGATCCAGCCACTGACTCTGCTAAAAATGATCATCATGGCTGCAGAATTGGTTCCAGGTGCAAGGAACAAACAGAGCAAACCATACAGGTGAGGGCTCCACATCAACACAACGTACACCAGACAATCCATTGATGATTAACTCTTTGGGCAGTTTTTTTTTTTTTAATTGATAACAGTAGCCGACCTGACCTAACTTGGGTCCTAACCCAGGCTGAAAAGAGGTCTTCCCTAAGAGGGAATATTTTTGTAATATTTTTAGTTGAAGGCAACACAATGCCTTTACTTTATTCATCTATTTTTATGTGGTGCTGAGGATTGAACGCAGTGCCTCACATGTGCTAGGCAAGTGCTCTATCACTGAGCTACAACCCCAGCCCTGCTGGGAAACTTTTTTTTAAATCAAAGAAGCAAAAGTGGAACCAGTCATGGGCATCAAGGTCCCCAACCCCTCAGGAAGAGAAGTCACCTTTTAACCAACTTTGTACTGAGGGCCAGCCCTCTAAGATGGGGCTTGACTTGGGAAGAGGCACACAGCCAGTTCCCTTCTCTGAGGATGAGCACAGGGAACCTAGAGCATCCTGGGCTATCTGAGCTCACAAGTGCACATATAGAGAGTACTGAGGAGTGTGGCACCCTCCTACGTGAGGGTGGCAGCCTTCCAGGTCCAAGACTGGCACATCCTGGTCTCTGCAGTCAGTGTTGCCAGATTTGAAAATTTTTAATGAGAAGCCACCAATGCGGATGTTCGTGCGAAATGTCCTGGTGGCTGGAAGACCGCATCCTCCACAAGAGCGGAAAGTCAGATCTGACCTCAGGCTACCAGGAACCTAGTCTCTAGATGCCTTCCAAACACAAGTGATTCAGAAAATGAAAGGCAATTCTATGGTCAGAGCGTTCAGAGAAAACTCTCCTTTTAAATACTTTTACTTATCATTCTTGCAAATATTCTGACATATGTTGGAACACATGTCCCAATTTTTAATTTGGAAAATACAGCTTTGATACTTCTGATTACCATTTGGGGCTTTTAGTTACTAGTAGCAATGGGGATGGTATGATAATAGCAGACCCCCGAGTCTGAGAATGAAAGAATAAACAGACCTAAATATTAAAGCCGGAAAAAGCAGGTTGACCTAGACTGTGTTTATTTTGGAGAGTAAGAAATGTTAAAAATTGTCTGAATGCCTCCGACTCTTGCTACGGATCTCCTTTTCCTTCACTGGCTCACGACTCTCAAAATTTAAATGCTTTGGGGGTTGGGGTTGTGGCTCAGTGGTAAAGTGTGTGCATAGCATGTGGGAGGTGCTGGGTTTGATTCTCGGCACCGCATATAAATAAGTGAATAAAATAAAGGTCCATTAACATCTAATTTTTTTTTTTAATTTAAATGCTTTGATGCTGAGATTAAGAAAATGTATTTGAGTCATTCTCAGAGGTCTAGTCTATGATGAAGGACAGCATCATTTGATAATTGCTAATCCCTTCTAAGGGTTCTGGTCCAACATCAGCAAAGCCTGCATAAAGTCTTCCAACCCACTAACCGACAGAGGGCGCGACCTACTTCTCTGAGACCTGCTTTCTGAGACGCACACCTACCTGTCTGTGCACAGGAACACGGCTTCCCCATGAGACATCACTCCATTGGGGTCAGGTGTCAGAAGCCCTGAGAACTTATCAAAACAGTCAAGTGGGTGTAGGGAAAGAGAGGACCCTGAGGAAGGCTCCCCTCCCCAGTGATGGAGTCCAGAGCATTCAAGGTCTGCCACATTTCCACGTGGGGACAGGAATATTATCTGAAGAAACATAGCCTTTGAACGGGAAATGGGAGGGTCGTCCGTTTGGGCTGGAACACACACAGAATAATAATGACACAGCCCGTGCTGGCGTCAAATGTAAATGCATTCAACAGGAACAAGGCACTGTCTTCAGACGCCGCCTGCTATGGGGTATAGGA
Source organism: Marmota marmota marmota (assembly GCF_001458135.2). Classification (NCBI taxonomy): domain Eukaryota; kingdom Metazoa; phylum Chordata; class Mammalia; order Rodentia; family Sciuridae; genus Marmota; species Marmota marmota. The sequence continues at coordinate 34,247,314 of NW_025999932.1, forward strand.
AACACCGAGAAAAAAACACCCTGTCAACTCACCCAAGTCAGATAATTACACTGACTGCAAAACATCCAGGCCCGGCACACTAGAAACCTTTTAGGGGGTCCTTTATCATGCCCTGCCTTTTCCAGAATGAGACTAATTTGCTCCTATTTCAGTCAGCTCCAGCAAAGACAGAGCGGGTGAAGGAGAGAAAAAGAGAATGAATTGTCAGCATTATTGAAAAGATTCATGATTAGTCACACTCACTCGCAGGCAAGATCCTTGCCAGACACCACACCACTCATTAGCAGACCTGAGAACTGGCGTGCCTCCCACAGCTGAGCAACGGCTCAGGGCCTGGCAGGCCCCCAGGGACCCACAAAGCCCTGTGTTCTCCCACACCCTGCAATGAAAAAGGCCAGTTTGGGCAGGCCTGGGTGCAGTTGGCTCCCTGGATGTGAAGTCAATCTGTTGGATGCTCTGTGCTGTTTAAAACATAGTTCTCCAGGTGCTCAGCTGGTGTGGAAATCAAGGTAACCTCACTTCATGTTCCACTGGGACAGTTACCTGGCTGGAGCTGCCATTTTCTTCCCAGTTCCCCTTGGAGGACCTAAGAGCTGGGCGTGTCCATGAACCTTCAGCCTCAGTTCCCTCTCCTCCAGCTACAGCTGTGAGCTGCTGCTCCTCCTGCGACTGGAAGTATCTCTCTTCCTAGTCTAATACCAAACATTTTAACTCAAACACGGTGATGTCCGTTGAAGGCTCAGGGCATCAGTGACTGACCCGATTCATTTTCAGGAGGCAGGGTGGGCTGCAGGAATCACTTCTTTCTTTTTATTTAATATATTTTTTTTAGTTGTCCATGGACCTTTGTTTTATTTATTCACATATATGCAGTCCTGAGAATCAAACCCAGTGCCTCGCACAAGCTAGGCAAGCGCTCCACCACTGAGCCACAACCCCGGTCCCAGGAATCACTTATTTCAATTCCCATAGCCATGGGGGAACTGAGGCTGAGAGGCAGAATAATTGATTCCAAAGCGTAAAACAAGGAAGAGGAGCCTGCCTTGGCTCTTCTGTTCAGTTCCATCCCATACGAGAATATGGCATCCGTAATTGTGCCCAGCAAACATCCCCCGCTTTATGAAAACACCACTCTCAGAAACACTACTCCAGAAAGTGCCATCAAAACAAACCCCAAAATGGCTTTTGTTAGGATGATCTATACTCTCCACAGGGGATCTGACGCAAAGGTCACAGGACTGGGATGCACACCCTGGTGGCTTGTCATTCCATAGCCCAGAGTAGCATAGAGCCACGGTGGGTTCTACCAAAAAGAGGAGCTTACAACTCAACCCTTACCTCTGGTGTCCCTCATGTCACAATCACAGCAGAGCCAGATGCCAGATGTTCACATTATTGGATGTACACTGATTTGCATATCAGCTTAGATTCATGGTACCTGAAAAAAAAAAGTGACCCTAACTCTAAAAGAGATTCCAAGGTAAGAACTATCATGAACAATGGCTCACAGCACTTGCACTGTATTCCTTCAGACTGGAAACACCTCCCCTGGCTCCCTACAGGTGCCGCCCAGATGACCCGGGCAAGGCCTTGGGGACATTCCAGTGGGTTTCTGGAGTTTTCAAAACTTGGCAAAGTTGCTCAATGGTGAGAAAGCGTGTAGGGAAACTCAGAGATACGTGGGAAAGAAACAAGTCAGAGGACACTCAGCCTCGTGCCAAGACGCACTTTTGGCTGTGGTGATTTTTGGCCTTCAGAAGAGTCCCAGTGCGTCCCCCCACCCATAGCAGAATGTGGGGCTGAGGGAATGTGAGGGGTAACCCAAGGTGGCCTGAGGAGGAAAGGAGAACCACTGTCTCCTTCTCTTGTATAAAACCTTCCATTCTCCCCTGTTGTCTGTGCTTCTGAGTAATAACAGAGCCTGAAGGCAAAGGGATGCCTCACCTGGCCCCAAATAGAATCTCCTTAGGCATTGCTGGGGCCTCCCATAGCCTCCCCAACAACCACAGAGGCCAGACTGGTCAGCCAGTGCGACTCTGCATGGCCACGATGCCCAGCTTCAGCCTGACTCCCCTGGGCACCCACCTGCTTCTGGGGGTGTCTCAAGCATGTGCAGATGTCGTCTACCAGGAAAATATTTGGTATCTGTGGGAGGTTTTACAACCAGTTCCCCAGGGACCCCGAGGGAAGGCGCTATGAACTTTCAGAAGGGAAGAGACATTGGTAACTGACAACTTCTGCATACTTTTCCCAGGCACCATTTAAAATGCTTCCAGTGTGCTGACTCTATTTGTCATCCCCACAACCCTCTGAGTGAACGATTTCCTCGCTTATTTCAGGAAACAGAAATACGGAGAACTAGGACATCGGTCACAGTCACATAGCCAGCCAGTGTCAGAATCAGGATTCGAACCCAGAGCCCTGAGTGTTTAACCACTCGTGTTGGTGAAGAAATGAGGATGTGATTGCCTGTGGACGCAGGTTCTTGTGTACCCAATGGGCTGCTGAGAGTGGGGAGCAGATCTCTCTCAAAGGTGATTTGAGAAAACAAGGCCTTCATGGCCGGGTAGGGGCTTAAGATCCACAGATCTGGCTTGGGTCCTATCTTGCCACTCACTGGCCCTGTGACTTGGCAGGTCACTCAGCTCACTAAGAATCATTTTTCACTTCTCTCAGGTGGAGGTTACAGGGCCTTAACCTCACAGGATTCCTGAGAGGTTAAAAGAAGCTGATCCACAAAAAACAGCACCGAGCCATGGCTGGCCAACAGAAATGCTGAATAAATGGTGGTTTCGATGATTGTTAAATAGGGCAGCAGGTAGAAGATAAGCCTTAAAAACAAGGATAGAAGGTCTACATTATCTTCTTAGTTGTCAAATTTGTCATGGAGACTTATGAGCTGTAAGTAAGCAATGCCTCTTTAAACTGTTTGGAAATAGCTGCTTCTCGCGGTGGCTGCTGTCACTACTTCAGCTCTGTGTCTTTCTCTCCAGCGTTTGGTAAATAATGCATGATGATCCTGTGACAGCGAAACCGGCTTCTCCACACCTCAATTCCAAGCCTCGCAACAGACGTGCCCACGATGTCTGTGGGTTTCCGTGGGCAATGGGCCTCTGATCCATTGCCACCAGAGATCCGCCACCATCTGAGTGCTGGGGAGTGGGCCCGGCTCTGCCCTGTCCCCTCTGGTCATCGTCCTCTGCATGGATCCTGCTCCTCCCAGCTCTGCCGCGTGTTGGCGGGTCTCTGGCCAGGAGCCTGCATTCTCCACAGAGTTCCCATCACCCTAATAACTGTATTTTCTCTTGCGGTGAAGAGTAATTGAATCAAATTGGGCAGCATTTGATCCTGACCATACAAATTGCCTGATCCAATTGAGTTGTCTGTTAGGTCACGGGTAGGAAGGAGCAGAGAGGTCAAACAGATGTCCTCTGGCCATCGTGTTCCCATTTCAGTACGTGCCCAAGGGACAGACCGTCCTCCTCTGTGTAGACTCCTCTGCAGGGAAATGGGGTTTCATGGGGTGGAGAGGGAAGAAGAGCCCCCTGGCATGTGGGGAACACAGAGGAGCCTGTTGGGAGCAACATTTGACAGTACCCACAAGCCGAACCTATGGCCTTGCAGACGTTCTAATAGCAAGGGACAAAAGCTCGGGCAATCAGTGATGCCTGCAAATACGAGCTTAAGAAAGTACTGTGGGGGAGGAAGGAACAGGGACTAAAGGTGAAGTTGGCAAGTAGGAATTAAGAGTTTTTGCTCTGGTGACATCTCAAACTGTATACAACTGCTTAAAAGTCACATGTCTTTGACTAACAGGCAGCCCTGGTATTCTTTATCAAGACTAAATTATATGGCTATTTCGCTTATCTAAAAGTAAATAAGAAGCACAGATGCCTGCCTCTAAATGTCTTACTAACTCTATTTTTCTTTCTTTCTGCAGATAAGATTAAATATAGACATCCATATTTAAATTTATCAGCAGGATGCGTAAAGGGACACAAGGAGGAAAAATGGTAAGAAATTTCAACAATAAGCCTTAAAAAAAAAAGTCTCTTTCCCCTCCATCCTCCTTCCCCCAACTGGAACCTGGTTTCCCTGTGCATCTTCCCGACATGACACTGAGCGACCTTTACACACATTTGACCCTGTCCCTCTCTACTTCTGTTTCCTGATCCTATAAGGTCAACACGGAAGCAAAAAAGGCGAGCTTCCTAGGAATTTGACTCTGCTTGTCAAACACTTCCATCCTCAGAGAGGCGTGACCTCTGCCCCTTCACCCTGGGGAACTCCCTCATTGGCTGGCCCTCGGTGAGGAGTGGAAGTGCCAGGCTGGGAGGAGCACCTCACTTTGAGGAGTCATCCAGAGCCTGCCAGAAATTAAAAGAAAAAGAAAAAAAATGTGTTGGGATTTTGAGAACCTTCATAGCAGCCAGGCACATGGAGTAGAAATTATTGTCCTCAGAAGAAGCTCCAAGTAGACAGTTCCTGGCTACATCTGTTCTTCTATTACTGCTGCAAGAGGAGAGGGTAGGAGGATTTCCCCCTTCATTTATATTCAGAAGATTTCATTTGTGTATGAGGATAAGAATCTGTGGGCTGAGAGAGAAAGGAAGTCCTAGACACCCAATAATTTTTAAATTATGGGTTATGACACATTAATGACTCCCCAGATGGGGAAAGTTTCCATTGGGGCATATGATTCAGACTAGTCAGAGAGCCCAGTGTCCTCCATATGTGCCAAATTGGTTCCCAACCCAATAATCCTCTAGAGTCAAACCAACTCTTCCAGGGAGAGGTCCTCCCAGGAGGTGAGATGAATCACCCTTCCAGTACTGGTAGAGCAAAGAGAGTAAGTCCTGCTGAAGTCTACAGAGCCAGCTCCAGGGTTGAAGACTGAAACCTAAGGGAGTCTGAGGAACAGGAGAGAATACCAACAGCACTCTGGCCCAGGGTCTCCCGTGCCCACTTACACCACAATAGAATGGACTCCATACTTGGAAATACACATTCTTTTTTTTCGGGGGTGGGGGGCGTTCCCAGGGATTGAAACCAGGGCACTCGACCACTGAGCCATATCCCCAGCCATATTTTGTATTTTATTTAGAGATGAGATCTCACAGCCTCACTTTTGCTGAGACTGGCTTTGAATTCACAATCCTCCTGCCTCAGCCTCCTGAGCCGCTGGGATTACAGGTGTGCACCTCCGCACCTGGCCTGCATACACATTCTTGAAAGAGGGTTTCCTTAGCCATGTGGTCACTGTGTACTCCTTACCATTTATAGGCTGTTAAAGGAATGAAAGGGAAGTTAAACCTAGGGCAAAACCAAGACAGATATATACATATGGGTGAGGAATTGTCACAATGCAAGCTAGCCTCACATGGTCAACTCTCCAGAGCTGGCCTGAGAGTTCAGCTGATGCTTTCTTGATTTCCTCACTGGATTCTCTGTCCAGGTTGATGTCACAGGTGCTGTTGGCGACCCTCTTTTCTAATTCTATACATAGTTCCTGCAGGGAACAGCTACCTGACACACTCTGCAAATGCCCAACTCAGATCAATACTCTCCCCTAAACTTCAGTCCATTCCACAAACACTGATGTGCCAGGCCCTGAGCAAGCCAGCTGGGGAGTGGACGTCAGGAAAGAATGGAACATGCCAGCAGCTGACAAGACTCACTTATAATTTTATATTCTGCTACTGATTGATTTTCCAATCAAACTCAGACTAATAATAATTTTTTTTTAAGTCTGCTATGTGACATGTTTGTGTGTCAGAGGCCAAAAAAAATTCTGGCCTCCCACATGTTTGGCCTTCTACTATGGTTTGAATAATAGTGTTCAAAGTTCATGTTGGAACTTAAACCCCAATGTGATAGTATTAAGAAGTGGAGGATTCAGGAGATAATTAAAGTCTCTGTTCTCATAAATGGAATTGACGAGCTTGTAAAAGGACTAGAGGGAACTAGCCGGGCCCTTTTGTCCTTCTACCTTCAATCCCATCCAGAGGACACAGTGGCAAGGAGCTGTCTTGGAAACAGAGACCAGGCCCTCACTAGACACCTCACTTTCCAATGCCTTGACCTCAGAGTTTCAGCCTCCAGGATCATGAGAAATCAATGTGTGTGTTGTTTATAAATTGTGCAGACTTAAGTATTTTGTTATAGCAGCACGAACAGACCGAGACATCTTCCTTGTTCAGGCCCAGTAAGGCCCAGTTATACTGCCTCAGTGTGGGTCCCCATCACAGCCTGACATGTGTGAGTCATGTCAGGAGTGTGACAAGGCCAGGAGTGTGAGTCAAGGCCAGGAGGAAAAGCAAAAGGAAAATGAGCTCTGGGCTTACAGAGACTTGGACATAAATACCAACGCTACCATGCACCATTGACTGACCTCTCTGAATATGTTTATCATTAAAAAAAAGAAAATGAGTGAGTTACACCAGTGAACCATCCTATCGTTGTAAGAATAAAAAAAAAATACTTATGAAATACCTGGCATGTTCACATTCCTTTCTTCTTTCCTTTCTAACCACTTGATTCTAATGTACCATAGAGCTTGAAAGATGTTTGTTAGAAATTTTGCCAAACGTAAGCATAAAGAAGGTTCTGATATGCTATTTTTGAGTAAAGCACACAAGCTTTAGAGTGTGTCTTCTCCTAGCAGTTGCTGTGGCAGTGCCTGGGACTTCTTCCCTTTCTGCCTGATTTGTGTTCATCTTTGGATAGATAAGGAAGGGTTCCGGATAAGTGAGGGGCCCAGGTAGCCTTCAGCACTCCCTTGGCTCACCACTTGGTGGCAGTACCTCCCACTTCCTTTATTCCTGCTCTTGGGCACAGGTGTGTGTAGGAGGGGCTGGACCAGGGACCCACTCTCCACTTTTCCATCTCTTTTGCTCTGGGTACAAATTATCTCTTACACTCTTAGGTAAGAGCAAATATTGTTTGTATCTGTTTTTGTGCTCCCGTTTAGAGTGACATGGAGCTTTGCCAAAGTCAAACTAAGCACATTTCATTAGGACATTTTTCATAGGGAGGTTTTTCTTACACAAAATTATCTACAATTAAAAAACGCAGAGAGATTTTTCCCAGTGTGGCACAGTGTGTTAAAAGATTGAGACAAAACCTTTATCGAAAAAGCAATTTATAATGCCAGTAATTTTCTACCTCTGTCCTACTATTATTAAGGATAGTTTTTTTTTTTTTTTTTTGAAAGAACTCTTAGCTCCAGTCTCTGTGCTCAGCCTGTTGTTCTCATAATGGCCTATCTCTACCTTCAGCCCATTGCCATGGAAGTAATTATGCCACACATTCAGAAGGTCAATTTGCTACAGAATCAAAAAGGAAGCAATTGGGTTCAAAATGAAAAACAATCCCTACATGCGGAAAGCTGCTGTGAGTACACGTTTTGAAATGAAATATCAGAATAAGACAATAACATTTGAAGTGAACTAAATAATTTTCTCAACATCTCATTTGCTTCTCCCTTATTTTTCTGTTAGATCACATGGTCAGAAGTTCCCAAATCCACAGCTCTTCGGGGCTACTGTGATATTTCCTGTCGCACAGATTCCAAGAGAATAATTTTATTTCTTTCATAGAATCCTGGAAAGGAATCACAAAATTCCTATAGATATGATCGGGGTCATCTCGTCCCATTCCTCTGTCTGCAGGAAAAGTTCAAACTGAAACTTTCCCAAGCAGATCAAAATCTACCCTAGAAAAATCACGAAATCCTTCTTCTAAGGCCAAGGACAAAGTTCCCTTAGTAGAAAACATCAAATATTTTGCCAAGGAAGCAAGACGGAAAACACAGTCAGGATACCCCGGTGCCAGTTGGGGCTCCCTGGGAACATGGACAAATCACATGGAGGTGATAACCTAAGTCAGAGTTGTTCCAACATGGGAAGAGACAGTAGGCGTGAAAGTGCTTATAGGCTGGAGAGTGCTCTTCAAGCACACTTATTACTGTTGTGCTCTCTCCATTCATCTCTCCCTGCATGCAAGAACACAGTCCTTTACTACTAACCTGGGAAAAGACTGGCTCCCACCAAGCAGATGATGTGCAAGTCTAACCTGAAGCCCAGGCACCACCAACCTTCACAGCCTGAAAGGAGGCATGGCCTGGGAAGGCAGGGAAAGCACGGGAACCCCGTGGACAGCAGCAACTTCCTGCCTTCATTGTGGATGTGGATCTGTGCCTTCAGGATGGTGCCATATTTGTTTAAGTGATCCTATGGCACTACTGGGAGGTGACAGGACCTTAAAGAAGTAGGGCATAAAGTCTGAGGTCTTCTAGTCATTGGGTGACTTGAAGGGGATATTAGGACCCCAACCCCTTCTTCCTCTCTTTCAGTCCAGCCATGAAGTGAACAGTTGGCTCCACCATATGCTCCCTGCCCTGATGTGCTGCCTCGCCACAGACCCAAAACAATGGAACCAATTGGTCACGCACTGAAACCTCCACAGCCGTGAGTTTCCTTTTTAGAAGATGATCATCTCAGGTATTTTTGTCACAGTAATGGAGAACTGACTAACACGAGTAGGTCAGCCCAGATGCAGTCTTATATTGTGATAGGCTACCTGGAATCTGCCACTATTTAATCATATGACTCTGTGCTATTTCTTCAATTACTTAGTTAATGACCTACATAGTGTTTAGAAACATGGGCTCTTAAGCCAGGCAGCTTGGGTTCAAATCCTGATTCCCCCAAGGGCTTGAGAGTTTACTTTAGAATAAATACAAATACTGTCCAGTGTTTATTGTGCGTCCATGTCAGCCAAGGCTATCCCAAATGCTATCCGGGTATTAATTCGGGCATCTTCACAATAACCTTATGAGGTTAACCCAGTTGTCATTTTTATGTAACAGATGACAAAACCAAGGTGCTTCAGCAGATGTCACTTGGCCAGTGAGTGCCAGTTTCACCCGCTCACCATAATCATGCAGGATTCCTCTTAACAAAATGTGTCAACTTATATGAGGTACTCACGGGAATGACCACCAAACAATAAATCGTCTACATGAGCTGTGAGTTACTGTTAATCGAAACTGTGCCAGGCACTTTGGTGGGTAAAAGCAAAACGTACAAGCTCTCAGCCCAACGCCATAAAGATCACAGATTCTTTTTGTTCTGGGAATCAAGTCCAAAGGGCAATATGTAAAGATGTACAGTAGGTGTACTTTTCAAAGTGAAAAGCAAATGTATTTAGAAAGCAGAGTTGCCATTACTTTATTCAACAGCATCTGACATAATGCCCTTGTAATAGGAAAAGCTTAATCCAAGAGATACACTATAACAATGACTTGGAACCAATAAACATCATCTGGTGCTGCGGCGACTGTCTAGAAACTATTCGATTTGCCAAAATAGCTGATTCTAGTCCTTGGACTGTTCCATTGACCCCAGTCCTGTTGTCTTCACTTAATGCTTGTTTATTTTTCTCCAAAGCAGGACACTTTAATGCAATACGAACTGTTTTCTGTTCCAGGACTCACTGGCCCTGTACGAGAAAAGTATAGTTCTTAATATAGTGTGCTGCAAACGGTAGGTGCTCGATAAATATAGGTGCTGTAAAGCTTAGATTGCAAAACACTGAGAAATACAGTTACTAATGCTCTCCTAAATTTGTGATTGGAGTTCTGGATTAACTCTGTTATCTCTTTGCATTTCCAGGATGGCAGATAAATGCAGCAAGGGCTGTTCTCCCCTTTATCTCCAAGAATCTCAGAGACAAAGAAAAGAAAAGAAAAGAAAATGAACCAATGAACCTAATACATTTGTGAAGACATAAAGAGCAACATGATTCTTTTAGATAAAAGGCAAATTTCTGAGGGTGGAGGATCAGTGGCTTGCCCCGTGGCCCAGCTGATTTTAGTGGGCATTTCTTGACTACCTACTCTGACCTAAATCTCAGGAAATATACTTACAAGCTGTAGACAGTTTACTTAACCATTCTGGACGTTTCTGTAAAATGGTGGGAAAGGACTTAGAGACCCTTTATTACCTTATTTACTGTTCTCACAAACCTTCTGTAATAGGGGTCTCTTCTTTCACACTGGATGGAAACCAAAGCCAATTTTCATGACCATTACACCTAACTTCTCCTAGTTGGTGAACAGCAAGGTGGAGACTCAAATGTGGGTTTCAAGGGTTTTGTTTTGTTTTGGTTTTGGTACTGGAGGTGCTTTACCACTAAGCCACATCCACAGCCCTTTTTATTTTTGTATTTAAAGACAGGGTCTCGGGCTGCCGAGATAGCTCAGTTGGTAGAGTGCCTGCCTTGCATGCACAAAGCCCTGGGTTTGATCCCCAGCACTACATCAAAATAAATAAATATAAAAATAAAGACAGGGTCTCAATAAGTCACTGCAGGCCTCGCTAAGTTGCTGAGGCTGGCTTTGAACTAGTGATCCTCCTGCCTCAGCCTCCCGAGTTGCTGGGATTACAGGCACGTGCCACCACGCCCAACTCAAACACAGTTTTAATTTAAAAGTTTCAAAGTCCTAGCCTTGTGCCCCGGCATCACCAGCCTCCACAGCCTGGAGAGGAGACCCAAAGACCCAAGACGAGGAAGGTTTGTGATTGGAGAAGTAAAAAGTCAAAGCAGCCTCTGCCTGACTTCATTGTTACTCCACTCACTTGTCCTTGTCCGTGCTGTTTGCACACCGTGGCCTGAGAGTTCCTCGGTGTCTGTGTTTGCAGGTCAGTGTTCGGAGGATTTCTCATAAACAGTTTCAAAATACAAATGTTCAATTTCAAAGGTAAGCAAAGCCAAGTTGACTTTGAAGCCAGCAAGTTCCATTCCCTCCGCTCCGTGACATGCTTTGTGTGTTGGAGGTCAAGTTTTTCCGTTGATAAGGGGGACTTCGCCTGGAAGTTCTCAGAGCAGGAGAGCTGACCTCAGTGGTGCCTCAGGGGTCATGGTGGTGGACAGCCTTGGGAGGAAGGCTCTAGCCGAGTGCCCCCGTTGCTGGCCAGCTGGTGTGAGCAAAGGCACTTGGATTCTGCCAGAGGGCATTTTCCCCGGGGAGCAGCTGACAGCCCCAGGGCTGCTTCTGAGGAACACCATGAAGAAATGGCCCAGGCACCACTGAAGTTGGGATGTTCCTCTTGGAATTATGGTGGGTTTGTACGCCTTCAAGCTCAGGATGATGAGTTTTTTGCTGCTTCACCTCCATCTCCTCTTCTTCTTCTTCATCACCCCGTCTGCCTCTCAAAGAATAAGAATCAGGGTTTTTCATTGTGTTTGTTTTTGCACCAGGGATTGGCACTTAATTAGTAATCCACATCCCCATCCCTTTTTAAAATTTTTTATATATATTTTAAGCTTTGAGACAAGGTCTCACTAGATTGATTCCCTTTTTTGATTTTTTATTTCATTTTATTTATTTATTTATTTATCTTTGATACAGGGTCTCACTAGTCACTTACAGTCTCGATAAATTAGTGAGGCTGGCCTCAAACCTGCGGTCCTCCTGCCTCAGCCTCCTGAGCTGATGGGATTACAGGCAAGTGCCACCATACCTGGCTAGGAACTGGTCCTTTTAGTTCAAAGTCTATTCTGTCTTATATGTTTAAAATTCTCTCTTTTGCTAACTTATCAGATGTATCTCACAGCAAGATCTACTAGGTACTACCGAAGGTGACAGCCATACATTTTTCTACCTGTTTGACACACTCACTTCTAGAAACTGTATTTCCTTTGTACCTTCCCAGCAGGATGCTGACCAGGAGCCTTCACCTTAAACTCCCTGTGGTTAAGCCATGTATTGGAAGGGAGGTTTCAAGAGACATATGTGGTATAAATACCTAATGAAGTTAGGAGAAATGATCATATCTAGCAGTAAGAGGCAATTAGACCTGTCCCCAAAAGAAAATGATAACCCTGTAAATTAGAACATTCTTGACTCTTTTTTAAAAACACCAAGAAGAGGGCTGGGGCTGGGGCTCAGTGGTAGCACACTTGCCTGGCACGTGTGAGGCACTGGGTTAGATTTTCAGCACCACATATAAATAAATAAATAAATAAATAAATAAATAAATAAATAAATAAATGTCTAGCAGCAACTTAAAAAATATTTTAAAAAGAAAAAAAACCACCATGAAGAGTGCACACTCCAGCAGAATGAAATACAAAGTGCACCAAAGTGTTGGTTCTTGCTTGGTCACTTTGCAAGCTTTGGAGCTCTTGGGGGCTTCACTGAGAAAAGGAGCCGATGTGGTGTCAGCGCCAAGCCCAGCCACAGCTGAGCCCAGATGCACATCTAAGGACCCTTCCAACACCGGAGGGGCAGCTCCGGCCTCTCCTGGGTGTCCTCTGCTGGCTGGGCAAGTATCTGGCAGGAGCACCAGCCACCTGGAGGTCCCAGGGGAAGCCACAGCACAGGTCCAGGTCCCCAGCAGTGAATGTGCCCTACTGACTGCAGACTGGCTGCCTGGTGCTCCCTCTAGGCTCAGAGAGGAGCGCCACGGTGCCCGTGTGACAATGTCATGTAAACCAGGCAGCCAGGGTCACACTCCCCCTCAGCCTGCTTGGCGAAGTGCTGCCAGTTCTGAGAAACTCTCCTCAGAGGCTCTTGACTAATCTCTCCAGTTCCCTTCTGAGTCCTCCACGGAACATTCATTCTTCCTTGGTCATTCAGTTTGGGTTTGCAGAAGCCAACTTCAGTGGCCATTTCCCACAGTGGCCACCTCGCATGCTCAGATTCGCTGAAGGTTGCTACATTCTCTGCTCTACTCTGCCTAGGTGTTGCCTAAAATTCCTCCTGTTTGTCACAAGAGTCCCTAAGACCCCTCCAGTTAATTCCACTCACCCCCAGCATTAGGACTGAGGCCGCCTCAGCAACCCAAAAGGGAGAAGGATCTACTTGGACAATGCAGAAAAGAGAGAGAATCTTCCTTGATTGTAGCAAGCAATAAAGCACATTATGCCATCATTGGATTTAGTATGTGAAGATAATATCTTTCTCTAAAAAGAGATCAACATTGAGCCACAGGAAGCCTGGAGCCCAGCCTTCCTCTGCCACTTGAAAACCAAAAGATTCTTAACCTTTGTGTCCTGGACCCCTTTGAAGATCTGCTGAATGCATTAGGAGGAACTTAATCACATTGGTATAATCTTTAAGGAAGCCTTTCTCAGATGGCCCCATGTAACAATCTGTCCCCAGACCAACTCTATTGTCTTTTCCAGCCGTAACACCTGTGGCATCCATTCATCCTGCATGGGAAGAGAAACCACCTAGCAATCTGTATTTTTAAAGTTCAAAATGCCACACGTCCCATAGAGCCTTGGAGAGCCAAACCAAAATAGTGTTAGGAAGTTTCATCAACTGATAGCGTCGCTCCCTCTCATCCTCAGCTTCCATGAAATGCTAAAATTATCCCCAGCTCCTCAGAGTGTTATTTGCAGTTCCATATGGTTTATATCCTAGCAATCTAGCAATTCATCAATCTGTTTACATACTGATGTTATACTTAGATTGATATTTAACTCTCCTCAGAATCGTTGCCTTGCGAAAGATTCATAAATGATTGCTTTGCCGTAATAGAATAGATATGGCACTAAATGGAACCTAGTAATCATGGAGCTACACATCATGGTCTCTTTCTTTCTATTTACACACACACAATGCCACATATTTACATACGAACCCATAAAGGTGGCTGTGTCAGAGTCCCCGACATTTTCAACGACATCAAATAACTGAACACTGATTTGTGAAAGTTCTGATAGAAACAGCGTCACATAAAAGTATATGTAAAGTAAATATACAGCTATGAACATACACAGAAAAAAGGGTGCACTTAACTCTCGTTTTCTACTTGTTTTTATCTCAGGGTATATGTCATGATGGTATTTAAAATCTGCCAGGAGACATCAACAATATATGAAATAAATAGCCTCCCCCACCGACCACCCCCCGCCCCCATAGTATAACACCATAGAATCTGAAAGTTGGAAGAAATTGTAAAGGTTGTTTATTCTGGTTTCTACCCTAATGTAAGAATTGCCACTTTTTTGCAAACTTGACAGATGGCTATACAAGTGTCTGCTTAAATAGTCCTCATGATGGGAAACTCACTTCTGTGCAGATCTAAACGCGGATTCAATCTTTCTTATATCAAGCCAGAATATATTCCTAGTAATTTCCATAGCAGATAGAAACTAAGCTTGCCTTCCTCGTCAAGCTAGTTCTATTGTGTATGTTTCTCATTCTAACAGAATCACTGATCAAACACTTAGAAATCAGATTCAGTGCATCCTTTTTTTTAATAAGTTGCCGAAACCAAGTGAGTCTCTTATTAAAATAACCTCTTGGTTCTGCTGTCTTCCCCATGTTTCAAGGATTTTATTTGCATCTCTCATGATTATTGTGATAACCAATAACCTTTATGGTTCATCACCCAAACTGAATCAAGACTTTCACTATCTAAGCCCCCACAGTGAAGTCTTATAATAATATTAGAGTCAGCCTCTGGCTTAATTTCCCCATCATATCTGTCAATACTCCCTCTAACACACTTCCCATTGCATGTTTGTGTTGGACAGCTCTCCATTACTACAACAAAATAGCTGAGATAATAAGCTTAAAAAGAGGGAAGGTTCATTTTGGCTCATAGTTCTGAAGAAGTTAGTCCGTGATCAGTTGGCCCCATTGTGTTTGGGCCCATAATGAAGCAGCATATCATGGCAGGAACATTTGGCAGAGGAAAGAGCTCATTTCAAGGCAACCAGGGAGCAAAAAGAGAGAGACAATATTCCAGCCTACCCCATGGAATCGCTTACGGTTAGTTCCCTGAGTGTGCAATAATAACACATACCCTGTATTCATGAATGTTATTGCTTTTCCTGAAAGACCATTTCCCTTTGTCTACCTAGTGAAGTTCCACTGACCCCTCAAGGTGCTGATCTACTATCCCATCCTCCCACAGACACCAGGCCCCTCCCATTGTACCCCCACTTCTGTCCACTCAGTGGTGGTCATTACTGCTTTCAGAGACACCTGTTTATACTTTGCCTCCCTACCAGGATGCAACCCCTGGATGCAATCACCCATGTTTGGAGCCAGTTCTGACTCCCAGGGATCAGGAGCTTCCTAAATGCTTCTAGTTCAGCTTCACTGGCCTCTGCCTATTTGTTGCAAGAAGAAAGGGAGGGAAGCAAGGAGGGAGGGAGGGAGGAAGGAATTCCTCTTCCCACATAACAAGCCATTAAAATTTATAGAGAGCTAGTCCTGCCCTGAATTTTTTAAATGACCCTGAAATATTATTTTTTCCTAGCTCAACATGCTTCAGCTCTTCTTCATGAAATACTTTTTGCAGACATTTTATTCTCCTGGTCGCCCTCCCTGGATGAGTTCTAGAACTGAGCAGAATATCCCACATATGTCTGACCCCTGAAGAAAATATGTGTTTGGCATGTATCGGTGACTATAATATTTCTAAAATAAGTTATCTGTTCTGTTTGTTGCATACTGCAGCTAAGTTCCATCCTTTCAATATTTGTTTGTTTGTTTTCCTCACGAATTGCTCAGATGCCTCAATGTTCCATTCAAAACTAGTGCAGAAATGCGCCTCCTTCACTACCCACCCTCCCTGCTGCCCAACTGGGCCTCCCTCTTGGACCTGCATGTGACTGGATCGTTGGCAGTCACCTCAGCTTCTCCTGAGGCCTAAACCACCAGAGCATCCCCTTCCAGATGTTGAACGAAGAACCACAGAGAATGTAGTCCGATGGCGATGGATCCTTGGCTGATGTGTTACGTGCAGCAAAGCTCGAGTGGCCTTTTGATCGATTTTCATACTGAGAATTAACTCCAGAGAGTCAGCAGAAAGAAGTGAGCCCATACACAGACACAGAGAGAAGAGAGATAAAGACCCTGTAGGGAGGGAGAGGGGAGGCAGAGGAAAGGGCGGGGGGTGAGGGAAGCTGTCTGAGAGGTCTGCTTGGGCTTTGCTCCCACAGGGTGATCCTTCCACTAGCCACAGACCACCACCCAGGACCCCCACCCAACACAGGGAATGCAGAGTTTTTTTCCCATGGAGGCCAGAGAGATTTCACTAGAATTCTTGGTCTACTGATTTTTGTAATGCAAGGTTCAAGCATTATGTTCATTCACGCTAAATTTAATTTGTTGCTATTTGCCCCTCTTTCCAGTGTTTTGAAATTTCAGAATGATATTTCGCAATGTCTGTCTTTAGACCTTTAGGCAATACGTTCCCAGGATCTTTCAGACCAGTGACTGTGTGAAGAAGGAGAATGAGATTTGGGGTGGTCTGTTCTTCATAAGCCCATTGAGGTTCCTTGTTTTCTCTGGGTCTCCTCCAGAAGTCTACAATATCCAATGCTCTAGACTAGAATTTTTGAATCGAAGATGTTTCCTCATTTCTGGTCTTCTGTGCTTTTCCTGTTCTCCACAATTCTCCAGACACTTCCATGTGATCCCAACAAAGGAGATAATCTTTCACTTGCCTGGTTAGTTCAAACCTTGCCCATTTGAAAATCACTTCATTGTTTGGTTTGAATAAAATGACATTTGCATAGGAATAGGGAACTTTGTCCCGACGTGTTTGGGACAACAGGATCCCTCTTCAGCCCAGGTGTGAGCTCCCCTCTTCGTGTTCTAGACTAGTCTCCCGTCCAGTTCTCACTTTCCTTCTCAAATTGTGGGAAGCTAGAATTTTCTCTACCAAGTCCTGAGTCTGCCATTTTGAAATATCATAACAAGAATTCTTCACTTGCTTCTGTTCAAATTCACTCAGTCTGGCTGCACACTCATACAAGACAACAACCAAGACAACGGCAATGAAGAACTATTTTTATTTTGTGTTTGCTATTTATCAAACACTAGCTTAAATGACTACCTCTTCTCATGTAATCCTTCAATAACGTCTGCCGCAGTCTGGCTGGGCACAATCAGGAGCCACTTGTCAAAAGAAACTAACTTTATTTTTAGAACCACACACGCCAAACAAAACAGCCTCTCAGGAAAAACCCTCAGAGCCTCAACTGCCACCACCGGCTTTCCACAAGCCTCTCTCTCCCCCACAAGCTTCTCTCCACCTCCCACAATCCTCCTGCTCATGAGGCCGATTGGCTGGGTCACGTGGGCGGAGCCAAAAAAGTCCCCCAATGAGCAGCTCCGTGGTCTGAAAGGGCAGGGAAACAGCCCAATGAGCATCACCGCAGAGGAGCCAATCAGCTAGATGTTGCTGGGGCCGCTGTGAGCCAATCATCAGCCGGCAGCTGGAAGTTTGCTGGGGCCCCTTCGGCTGCGGCTCTCAACATCTCCCCCTCTCTGTTTAAACAAAAAGCATGTGGCTTAGGGACCGTGCCTACCTTAGGTTGTCCAATAGTACATATGGTCCTTACCCGTTAGGTTGGTACCATTGCAATTGGATCTTACCCGTCATTGACTACCGGTCCAATATACAGCCACACCTGTGGAGAGGTCTTTGTACCAGCGGGGGGGGGGGGGGGAGGTTCTTTGCCTCACCTCTGTTGGGCCCCCCAAAATTTTTAGCTGGACAAATCATGCAGAAGGGAGGAAGATACACCA
>NW_025999932.1:34275457-34289445 GCF_001458135.2 Marmota marmota marmota
CCAGGATCATATGCAATTTGTTGCTGCTGATCCTCATAAGGTCCCTTTCCTAACAACATATCTAGATTTCTCTGAGGATAACCAGCTGCTGCATTTCGCCTAGCCGTCTCCTTGCAAAATTCCTCATTGGCAACCTTCCATAACAGGTATTGTCCTCCATTTAGCACAGCTTTACACATATTAGCCCAATCTGCTGGCGTCATGTTCAAGTTGTTAATGGATTCGACCATGCTTACAGTGAAGGGTGCTTGAGGACCATAGGTTGTTACAGCCTCTTTTAGCTGCTTCACTGTTTTGAAATTTAAAACTTGGTAAAATCGCTGCCCTCCTGCCTCAAATACAGGGCATGTTAATATTTGAGATCTTGTCTCAGGATCCCAACTATCAACTGCGGGGGTTGGGGACCTCCCAGCATATGGAGGTGGCCTTGTTAGTTGGACACTTACGTCCTCTGGTGATAGAAAGGTGTTAGTAGCAGTCTCCTGTTGTAACTTTCCCCCTGATGGCTTTTTCTGTTTTACACTTTCTTTCTCTGTCTGACTAGCTTGAGAGGCCTTCTCTTTTACTTGAATCTTTTCCTCTGTCTGACTAACTTGAGAGACCTTCTCTTTTACTTGAATCATTATGTCTTCTTCTTCCTCTACCATTGTCTGAACTGAAGGCTTTGGACTAAGCAAACAAGATATGAACGTCCACAATGGCAATGTGCCAACTGGCAGAGTCCCTGGGCTTTTCTTTTCTATTCTTTTTAAATCTTCACCATGATGGTTCCATTGTGATATATTTAACAACTCCTCCTTAAAAAGCCATGGGCTACATTTTTGTATTGTATCAACGTATGCCCTGATTGTTCTTGATTTTACCGAGATGCCTCCTTCCTCTAACAATTTACTTAACACTCTTTCAGTTTGTTTTTTACTAATTTCTGATCCCGTATTTCTACTATAATACAACCCAACAAGATAACGCCTAACAAAACTGAAACAGAGTGAAACAAAATTGGAACAACACAAAATCATTATAATAGCCTCCTGAAATGTCCATCCGTCCTTTCTCCCTATCTGTTCCTCAGATGTGAGCAGTTTTTCTTCCATCTTACACATCTCCAGGGACAGGCAACTTAAAACAAAAGTGAAACAAAATAACAAAAGAGGAATCTTAAAATGGCTACCCATCCTCTTGCCCTGCCCTCAGGGGCGAGCAGTTTCACTTACCCTCAGTCGGTCCCTGTGCGGCCCACCAAATGCTGCAGTCTGGCTGGGCACAATCAGGAGCCACTTGTCAAAAGAAACTAACTTTATTTTTAGAACCACACACGCCAAACAAAACAGCCTCTCAGGAAAAACCCTCAGAGCCTCAACTGCCACCACCGGCTTTCCACAAGCCTCTCTCTCCCCCACAAGCTTCTCTCCACCTCCCACAATCCTCCTGCTCTTGAGGCCGATTGGCTGGGTCATGTGGGCGGAGCCAAAAAAGTCCCCCAATGAGCAGCTCCGTGGTCTGAAAGGGCAGGGAAACAGCCCAATGAGCATCACCGCAGAGGAGCCAATCAGCTAGATGTTGCTGGGGCCGCTGTGAGCCAATCATCAGCCGGCAGCTGGAAGTTTGCTGGGGCCCCTTCGGCTGTGGCTCTCAACAAACGTCACTCCTCCCTGATTATCCATTATAATTTATTTGTAATAGTTATAAACTCATGTCATCTTTTGTGTATGAGATGCCTCCCCAAAGCTCCCATTAATGTAGGAATGTTCCAAGGTGAAGTGATTGGATTGTGAGATCTGTCACCCAATCAGCCCATCCTCATTTGAATGGACTGATGGTATGTCCTGGAGGAGGTGGGTGACTGGGGGTGTCTCCCTCTCTCTGCTTCCCAGCTTCCAGGAATTGAGTAGCTTTCCTTCCATGGGGCCCTTCCACCATGATATGCTTCCTCACCTTGGGCACAGAGCAATGGAGTTGGCCATCTATGGATCTTTGAAACTATGAGCCCCAAGTAGACTTTTGTTCCTCTAAGTGGTTCTTGTCTGATATTTTGGTCACAGTGATGTCAAAACTGACTCAATCAATTCATAATTTATTATTTATCCACATTTTTCAATAAAGATCTGCAACTCAGAGATGATATGTCTCACAAACACAATTTGGCTAACAGATGTTAAAACAGAGATTTGAGCCCAGTCGTGGTTTACCTCCCTCCTTACTCCTATTTTGATAACCTAGGGAGGAAGTGACCAAAACTGGAGTTAACTCCAATATTCACTCTCTGAACCCATATATGCTCATGAAAAGCTAGCTCTTGTAACTACTGTTGTCATTATTGTTAATACCATCAGGGTCTCAATGCTCATCAGTGGTACTGGTAAAAATTGGTCATTGGATGATTTGATGCCTTCCAGCATGGATACTGATAAACCCAAAACCAATGATTTGGTAAGTCAACTGTTACTAGACATAGACTTTGGATGAATCATGGGCATTATTCAAAGTTATGTTTGTTAGTCCACTGTTCAGAACTCCAAACACATTTCTTCACTGAAATAAGTTTTAGATACCAGCGGATCATACAAATAAAACGGAAATGCTGTGAACATATCATTAAAATAGCATACATGTTAGGAAAAGGTGGAAGACATTTGGTGGGATCTGGAGTTAGCCAAACATTACTAGTATGGCTTCCCTAACTTCTATTTTTGATGGGTACGGGGGGAAACATGTTGACTTGGTGCTAAGTCTGAGATCTACAATGAGCATTATTCATCATCTTAGAGACACAGCAGAGATTCCAATACAGCTATTTTAACTCAGAAACCTCCTCCCACCACCATGTTAGCCAGAAAAAAAGTTGATCCAAGCTGAATGACCCTGAAGAAGTTAGTAAACAATCTACTCACAGGCTCTCTATTCTTCCTTAGCTAGTTAAGAACAGTTGTTCATGATTTGAAGAAGAATGCATCCCTCACACACAAGTGACCCACACTGGGAATTGCCAGAATAAATGGAAATAATATTGCTTTAACCACCTAAGTAACCTCAGGCCCTCTAAATTGATAGTTGCCATCATGTACTTATGTTCTTCCCCAGGGACTCAGAGAAATAGAGTTAATTTTAATTTCTACTTGACAAACGTCCTCAGTGAAAATAATAACAGTCTCTTGCCACAACTAGCCCATGTTTAACTGACAGGTCTGGGCCTGACTGATGACTGACTAAGGAAATTTTCTCTCTCCTCTTCCCAGGGGTCCCCTAAGTCTTTCAATCTCTGTTCATCTGGGACCAAACTTCATTATACCTCCTGAAACCAAATGTCCAATGCAAACGTATGTACATACCAAACACGACATAAATGTCAATAGCTGTGCTTATAATCCCCCCAAAATGGAAACAGTCTCAATCTTTACTGTTGAATGGATACCCAAACAGTCCTACCTCCATGCCATGGGACACTATTCATGAATAAAAAGAAACAATCAAGAGCCTTAGGGACAGTAAAACAGAGGCTAGAACAAGGGACAAAAAAGCTCAACTTAAAAGGGTACAAGGGAATTCCAGAAGGAGACAGAACTGTGGATCATGGTGATGGTCGTGTGAGAATATGTGTTTGTCATAACTCAGATCTGTACACTAAAAGGAGTGGATTTTAGTATATGTAAATTATACCTCCATATGCCTGGCTAAAAATAATTTTAACATAAATATTTTTTCAAAATGGAGATATAAACAAATGACTGAGATTATATTACTTTTAATTCCCATAAATATTCAGGTAAATGTTTCCAAATGAGAATGATTAAATTCATAACTAGGTGGGATGGGGCTTGGGCAACGTCCACGTAGCAGGGCAAGCTGGGTGCTGCTCTCTGAGAGGCCCTTGAGGGAACAGCATTCTGAATGGAATTTCTAGAACTGGTAGGTTGGGACGGTGAAGGAATGGCCAGGTGGAAGCTAAGTTTGGTGGCCTGGGTGCCCATCCTTCAATAGCACTCTTCCAGGGCCAAGGGTGGAGGTCCTAATGATCTGTGAGCACAAACACAGTGGCATTCATGGAGCTCCCGAGTGCTCCACAGGGCATCTCACTGACCCCCCTAGGAACTTTCCAGAGGGGGGTTAGCATCCCTGTGGTGCAGGTGAAGGGAGCTAGCCAGAGCACAGCCAAGTACTGGACCTAGGATGGGCCACTGGCTTCTGACCTTCTGCTGGGTGCAACTGGTGTTTAACTGACACTGAAGTTATGCATCTTGGAGGCAAATCCATCCTCAAAATATAAAGACTGATGGAGACAGAGAAAGCTTTTCTCCCCCTGCCAGGATGAACATTGAAGTGAATTTCTTGAAAAAGAGAGATAAAGCAAATGTCAAGATTTAATACAGAATAGTCAGACCATGGCAACACAAGACCACCAAGCATCAGGGCATTTTCGACTACACAATTGAAACTACCTGGGTATACAGATTTTTAAAATTAACTGACATTTCTGTATTGGCTAGGTGTCCAGGAGTGTTTGGTCGGCACACCCACTGAGCAAGACAGTGAAGATACCTGGCATCCGTACCTTCACAGAATTCTGTTGTTAGGTTTGAAATCCCTAGACTCTCCCACACAAAAGAATGGGCAATAAATCAAACCTCTCACACATCTTCCTGGTACCACAGAGCCCACTGCTACATTGCACAAGAAACATAGATCATGTCGTGTTTTTGGTTGGCATAGGAACAGCCTTGGAAATTTCAGACCAGAAAGGTCAGAATGTCAGGAAGTTTATAGCAGGGGAAATTCTTGCAGTGACCACTGATAAGCTGAATATCCTGCCTAGGCTCTGACACCTCTCTCTCTCTCTCTCTCTCTCTGTCTCTCTCTCTCTCTCTCTCTCTCTCTCTCTCTCGCGCGCGCGCGCGTGCGCGCGCTCACCACCTCACTGAAAGAGAGTCCTGTGCTATTCTGTAATAGTCACACAAAAAACACGGCACCTCACAATGCACCCCTGCTAGAACCCCTTCCAAGGTTCCCAGTGCCAACATGGTGTCCAGGATTGGTGAATGTAGAGGGAAAGTAAGAATGGGGTGGGACCAGGGCTATATGGGTGCTGCTACAGATCACTCTCGGTTCCCCTTCTCAGCTGGGCCATGTGTCAGAGAGCACGGAGAATATTCCAATATTCTGAGGTGGCTTATTGACACCCTGTTCCTTCCCTACACCCTAAGGATTGAGTTTCCTCTACTCTTCTCTGCACAAATCTTAATTTCCCTCTTTACCCTCCAGCAAGAGGCCCACATTTTTGGAGTGATGGAATGAAGTGAATAAGTTGAAAGTTCTCTTTCTCTTTTTGGAAGATGGGGAGTGCAGGCCAGCCCAGAAGAGAGATGAGAGAAGCCACTGGTGAGTCAGCACAGCAAGAGATGAAAGAGAACTGAGGCCCTCAAGCCCAAGTGTCTTAGGGGACTCCAAACATCATAATCATGCATCCCCATGCCACCTGCCACCAGCCTTTACCAGTTCTCATGTTCACTCACTTGGAGCAACTCCAATTATCCATTGATATTCCAGTAGCAAGGAGAATATTTTGCAAGTATTCAGAGGCACCTCCTTTGAGTAGCCAGCTTTTTCTAGGACATTTAATATAGGACTAGAATTGTAAAAGTGTGATTTTTTTTTCAAGTTCTTTGGAACCACATCTGCTGGGTAAATGAGTCACACCTACAAATAGCGTCAAGGTTTCCAGAGAAGAACATTCTCCATTGCTTCTACCATTGACCTTAATACTCGGGTGGAGTTCATGCAGAAGCAATGAGAGTGAGTGAGGCTCAGCTGAGCAAAGACCACTGTTCCACAGAGGAACCATATTGAACATTATTCTTGGCAAAAACACAGGGCAACAATAGTGGGTTCTCTGGGCCAGATGTTATGGTTTGGATTTGAGGTGTTCCCCAAAAGCTCACAGGTGAGACAATGCAAGAAGGTTCAGAGGATAAATGATTGGGTTGTGAGAGTCTTACCCCAATCAGTGAATCAATCCCCTGATAGGGATTAACTGAGTGGTAACTGAAGTCATAGGGTGTGGCTGGAGGAGGTAGGAATTGGGGGTGAGGGTGGCTTTGGGGTATATATTTTTACCTGGTAAGCGGAGACGCTCTCTCTGCTGTCTGATCACCATGAGAGCCACTTCCCTCTGCCACACTCTTCTGCCATGATGTTCTCTGCCTCCTCTCGAGCCCTGAGAAATGGAACCTGATGTCTGTAGATTGAGACCTCTGACACTGTGAGCCCCCAAATAAACTTTTCCTCTTCTACAATTGTTCTGGTCAGGTCTTTAAGTCACAGCAGTGAAAAAACTGACTAAAACATCAACGTTTAACTCCAGGACAGGAGAAGGCAATCTTCCAATTTACGTGGAAAAGAGGATGAGAAATAAGGTAGCAAGAAGGAGAGGTATCCTGATGATTTTATTTTCCACAGCTCTGAGTTTTATGGGGCCAAAGGGAGTGAAGTGCATGAACTCTGAATGAAACACAGCAGGCCAATTGCCCTTCTGACCTGTGTCTTTAATCCCATCTCTCAAGTAGTTGTCAAGTTAACCTTTGGATGTGTCTGTGCCCAGGCTGCATGTTGTAAAGGCCAAACATTAAGAATCTGTTGACTTGACCCCAATCCCATCTACAGAGTTAAACTTACAATAAGTTGTGCAGAAATGATCAGCCAGGAGTGTGTGGAGAATCCCTGAAAGGGCTTCAAGTGTAAAAGCCTCTCTTCTAATCAACAAATACTTACTGAGCACCTACTAGGACCAGGCTCCATAGGAGGCAGCAAAGGCACCCACTATGAATACATCTGAGATCCTGGCTAGGAGACAAATGCATACACAAATGAACCCAAGGCTGTATTATATGAGCAAAATCCAGGCCCCACATAAGTGGTGCAGGTTTACTGAAAGCTGCCCAGGGATTCCGGTTAGGGACGAACATTCCCTTCAGCACAGACTCATAGGATGGGCAAGGTGAAGTGGTGTGGTCTCACCCAAATGAATCCAGAACCAGGGGTCTCCCCATAAGAGCAGTTTTGCTACTCAGCAATTCTCAATCTAAAGAGCTTGTGGATTTTCTATCAGGAAGGCTGCCAATTCAGTTTTTCCATGAAAATACGTGCTCACCCACATACACACACACTTGCTGGCTCAGTCTCCACGAGTACTTAGTCTTTTGTTCTATCTTCCCAGGTCACGGGTGCACCCCGATCTAAATTCCAAAGGTGAATAAAGAACAAATGGACCTCGTTTCTGTGATTTCAAGCACTCCCGGGAAAGATTTAGGGTAGTAAGCAAATAACAATTAACAATATTTTCCCATCTGATTGGCAGATACATAGGGTGTTTGCTCTTCAGCATTCATTTAGCTTTCTAGTAAGGTTATCTTGCACACTTTCCAGGGTCCCCTGATATAAATAGACCAAGCAGCAAGGAGGAAATCAAAGCAAGTGTGCATTTGTCTGGAACATGGTGACAACCACGAAGAGCAGACAAAGACAGATAAATACAAGGAAACAACAATTAACAGAAAGATTTAGGACATATCTAGTTACTACTTCATCAGATTGACTGGTTGGTTCTCTAAGATGCTAGAAATTCAGGCCAAGGCCTACCAGAAGCTATAGGTTTCAGTGAAAGGGTAGGCATATTTTTCTTTCTTAATTTATTTTACAAATCAGTTGAAGTTTAACCAGTTTCTTTCATAAAGGAATAAGAAAGTTTCCTCGTTGTTGGTCGATAATGAAAACTAGGTCCGGTTCCTTCGTTACTTAGAGCAAGTGCTTATCAATGGCAGACTGGGTATAAAAGATCTCAGCCAACCCAAGTAAGGTTACCCCCTTTTGTTGTTGTTGTTGGCAAGAGTATGAAAAAACATATGACCATTGTGGAGAGCCACCCCTGAGCTATTGAAAACCCTCTACTTGGCCTTGGGGCCAAGGAGATTTTGGTCTGGCATTGCAAGTCATTTTGTGGCTTCTCCCACTTCATGGATTACGCAAAGTACGTGGTGACCTCAGTCTTCCCTGGGCTAGAGAGGCTGCTCTGTAGCTCCGGACTTGGGCCTGACCCACTGGGCTTGGACAGCCCTCCTCCTACCTTATTTGGCAAAAAAGAACATTCCTTGAAAATCCTTTGAAACCCCCTTTGTATAAATAAAGCAAACGCAGGCTCTTCTTAGTCTCTCCTTCCAGTGTGGAAGCAGGACCCCTAAGGTCACAGAGCCATCCCCCCCGACCCCCGACTTTCTTAAAATCACTTTCTGTGTGGTGTGATTTTTAGACTGTATTTCTCAGACAGGACACTTCATACAAGGAAAACCCAAAATTCATAGCCTGCACAGGACATGGGCCAAAGACAATATTTCCCCCTTTTTTTTTTTTTGTAAATCTTAATTAACAATATGCTTTTCATGATGCAGGAAAGACAGGTGAACATCGACCCTGGACCCTCTCAGTTTTATAGCACTGGGAGTCCAGGTCCTGGGCAAACCACAGTGGTTGGTCACCCTAGAGGGGAATGAATTCCCAAATACACTCTGCCCAAAGGGATTCTGGGGAGAAGGTCTATAGTTAAACGCATCCTTTCTGCCTAACCAGTGACTCAGCCTGTGTGGCCTCTTCCCATCCCATATGATATGTGCCCGTGACTGGAGGGGAAAAGAGCAGCCCTTTCTCTTCCCAGAGGTGCTCAAGGTGAATGTCTCTTTCCCGGGGCCAACTTTGCAGGCACAGCTGGTAGAGTTCTTGGTAAATGACATCTCACCACCTGTGAACAGCAAGCTGGGCATTTCCAAGAGGCTGTAAGATTATTCCCCACAGATCAGTGAGATTGGAAGGATCCAGGGACTTTTTAGACTTGGAAATCACTGGGTCCTACCTCAGGCTGACTGAATCTGGAACCCATGGGGTTAAGGCCCAGAAAGTATGTTTAATAAATCCTCCAGATGATTCTGATGAATGCTCAAGTTCGAGAATAGGCTCTAGAGACGGATCTCAAAAGATCAGATATCATAGGTGTACCTGATGCACTTATCACAGGTAAAAAGGAAAAGGTTAAAATTCAGTATATGAGCTAAAGAGTTTTTATTGCAATTAGAATAATGACTAACCAATATTTTCTGACCTCACTGATTCATACCTCATGAGGTACCTACTATGTTTGGCGAGAGGTTAAATTCAGGTCACATGGATTGTTTTCTCATTCCCCAAAACTCAAAAAAAAAAAAAAAAAAGAAAGAAAAAAGCCCAGAGGACAACTTGCTACCTGGGTTGAGGAAAGACAGTAAAATAAGTCCCATCTTAACTGGAAAGGATCCCAGCCCACACTGACTCATGGAACCTCAGCATTGAGGTTAAATATTAAGTCATTCTTGAGGTTAAAAACATGCATAGATTCTGAAGAATGTGATCCGATGTCACCATGTCCTCTCTTCCATTTCACACTCGCCACTGCCATTGCAGTTATCCCTGTACACCACTCCCCTTCACCCCCGACTCCCCCTGCCCTCCCCCATCCATCCTCACCTCCCCCACCCCCACCCCTGCTGCCAGCAGAAGTCAAATCTTAGAAAAGTGCAGGTGTCCCTCCAAGGCCAACCCCCCCAGGTAAGCAACACCTGTTGGGTAGGCCCTTTGGTCTCTGCCCTTATGGGTAAACCTGATTCAAGGTTGCCCAGCAGCCTGGCTTTCCGGCCTTTGGAAATGGTGACAGATTCATTTAGAATCAGGGGCAACTGAGCTGGGAGCTCAGGTGCTGCAGAAATGGCAGGTGGTTGGAGATGACTTGACAGCAATTAAATGTACAAATCTTTGATTAGGCTCCTGGGAATGGAGTCATTAGCAACCCTGAACAGACCAGCTTGCTTTCCACCGCCTCATTAGCTGCTCCACTGATGTTACTTTAAAAAGCCAAGGGGAAAAAGGAAGGGGGGAAAAAAAACACCACTCCAACGCAGACCGAGGAAAGTTGAGTGAGAACACAGGACGGAGGGGAAGGAGCCAGTGTAGGCTTCTCTGAACAAACAGGCCTCTGGTTTTTTGGGGTTTTTTTTTTTTTTTTTTTGCTGTGTGCTCGCTGACATGAGCGTTCATGTTTGCTGAACTGTGAAACAGCCCCATCCTGCCTGATACGTCTGCCCTGCATTTTCCTATTTTTTTAAAAATTTCTTAATCTGCCTTTATAAAAATCTTCTGTTGAGTCACTCTTGCCAGCCAAAGCTTCGGTTTGGAAGGAAGGTTTCTCTAGAGTTCAGCATCCCTGTCTCTCAGATCTAGTGCAAAGCTACTGCATAGCGCTGTACAACTCTCCCAGTGGCTTCTTTATTTGAAAAAAAAAAAGTTTATGGTTCTCCCAGTGGCTTCTGGGTCTGGGGTCTAAATTCCACCTTTGGGCATCATAGAATCCCAGCGTCGATATTCTGCTTCCATGACATGCCACTGCTTCCCTCCAACATCGGCACCAAGACTTATCTCGGGGATTTCCTCCATGGTGTTAGAGAATGAGGGCTTGGCTAAGACGAACCAAGCCTGTTGAGTGGTCTTTCCAACAGGGAGCTTCAAGACAAAAGGGAAATATGTTTCCCAACATTAATGTAAATCCTGGGACCATTTACTTGATAAGAATCTAATTCATTGCAGAAATTGTTTTTTTCACATTCTCGATCTTCCAGTCACTGGATTAATATGTATAAAGTTCTGCAAATGTTTATTGATCACTTTTATATACCTCCTATTAATTTACTGCGGGAGAGCTGTAGGTGAAGGACAGTCTCTTATCTCTGAGTTCGGAATTTATTAGAAAGAGGCATCACACACCCCTTCCCTCTTCTATTCATTCATTTATTCAAAGAACATCTGCCAGGCTCCTGCTTCGTCTTTACGCTGTTCTTGTCAATAAACATGCATAGATAGGTGCTATTATTATCTGTACTTCAAAAATAAGGAAACTGGAGCACAGAGAGGTCGAGTAACTTGGCCAAGGTCACACTACTAGTAAATTGCAGAGCTGAGATTTAACTTCAGGCAACCTGACCACTGAACCACCATGCTATTCTTCTTTTAGGCGTTTTTAGCTTCACAGAGAAAATAAATATCAAAACCAACCATTTCAATACGATGCAATAAGCAGGCCTGCTGAGGTCTTGAAACAGCGCATGGTAGGGAGAGAAGGGAATTGCTAAGTTCCCATGGAAGAGAATTCACATTGGAAATGTGAATTCAAAAGTCCACCTGAGTTTTGAAATAAAGAAAGCCATGGATTTCAAGAAGTTACATCTAGTAAGAGATCTTACTGTCTGTCCTTGATACTTTTAGGACATAGTTTTTGAAACAAAGTTTTCAGATATATTGGGAACCTAGAAAAGGAGAAGATCCCATCCAAATTCCAGGGTTTGGCAGAAAGGTTTTATTCAGAAGGTGGTACCTGAGACATGTCTTTCAGAGCAGGTTGAAATTTGGGGTGGAGACTTGTTACCAGATGAGAGGTCAGAAGAAGAGGAAGAAAAGGGCAGGAGGGGAGGAGACAGAACAGAGAGAACAAAGATCAAGAAACGGGTTTCCAAGGAGGCCAGCACAAGCAGATCACTTGGGAGCAAGGGCTGAGCCTAGCCACGGGAAGCAGTGCGTGAGAGATTTTATTTAATTCTAGAAATTCATTAAAGGTTCTGGGAGTAGGAGAGGAAAATAAAAACGACTTAAGGATCCCGAGGAAAGCAACAGAGAAATACAATCAAATGAACATAATGGAAAAGTTTATTTTCAAGCTAAGAAATGGAGGTGGTTGTTTTTATTCTGCGTAACGACCTTCTGCAGAATGCCCTTGCAGAGCCAGATGTGACGACTCGACTTGAGGAATTCCTTTGTAAACTGCAGTGGGCTGAAGGGACGCCATTATTACCTTTAACAATATGTCCTTGTGACCTTTGAGTTCAGTTATCTTTTGTCAGGATGATGCCCAAGCCATCTGCAGGTCCCATGGGCCACTGGATGGGAGAGGCCAGCTCCTGGGAGCTTTTAATATTGCAATCAACAGGTAACAGAAGCTTTTCTGAAATATTTGCCTGAGGAATCAGAGTGCATGCTCAGAGCTCCATAGAGTCCTGAAAAGGTGGCAGTAACCCACGTAGAGTCATTTGGAGTCTTCCTCCATCATCTCCACTTAGGGGGTGGTCCCCAAACAGGAAGAGGAAATAATTATGGCTCATGTGCTGCCACCACTACCAACCAGCAAAGTGGACGGGTTCTCCTGATTAAGGTAGGCCCACCACCTCATTCAACCAATTGACTCCTGTTAGACCACAGCCTGTGTTTTTAAAAACAATAATCTCTTTACCTCTCTTGCCCCACTTGTATTTTGGGAGCTAACTGGGTTCACTTTTCAAAATATGTCCCAGTTGTTTGTTTAGTAAGTGACATTCTTTCTTCTGTCATTTCTACCTTAGAGTTGGATGACCTTCCATCCGAAGGTCATGGCTAATGGTGCATAAAGTCCCTGCTGCCCCCCAGGTCACTGGGGAAATGCCTGATTGTTATGGAATTTCGTCCAATGATTTTGGAATTTCCAAAACTTGAAGCTGATCCCTAACCTCGGGGCAAGAAGAAGGAGACAATTAAAGTTAACTAGATTGTTTTTCATAATTGTGAATGGGAGCAAAAATGAAAATGGGGTCTCACCGTTAAATAATAATGATTATGAAACACGCATAATTTCTTCTGAGTTCATGTCTTTCCCTTGGGCTTTTCTGGGATAAACAAGAAGACAGAAAGATTATTGTGAGTTTCCTCAGCTTGTTTTTATGGTTGTCCCTTGAAAGTACCACTTCACTAGCACCCCAATTGTCCTTCATTCTTTGACTTTCTCTGAGCCTATAAGGCAAATCTGCACCCTAAATGAACACTATAGAACTTCATTTCTCCTCCTATCTCAACTATTTAAAAGGTGGGGAAATATGGCCCCACAGGGCAGATGGTTGTGGCCACAAATTCATGATCTTCTTCAACTGAGCCTCAAGGCTGATGGTCAACTTTTCTCTTTCCCTTGCTCAGCACCCTGTTAGTAGAAACTCTTTTATCTTTGCAACTTTCCAGAAGGGTCTCAATATGACCTGCCTGCTTCACTTAGAGCAAATGGCCTCTACTTCCATTTCTTTAAAAAACTTGAGACTGTTATGTGCAAACTTTAAGACTGATGCTAGTTTAGTCAGCTTTGTATTTGCTGTGAGCAAAGGACCTGACAAGAACCATTAGGGGAGGAAAAGTTTGTTTTGGCTCCTGGTTTCAGAAGTTCAGTCCAAGGTCTGCCAACTCCAGAGCTCTGGGCCCAAGGTGAGGCAGAACACTATGGTAAAGGGAGTGGCAGAGGAAAACAATTCAGGACAGGTAACCAGAAAGGAGAGTGAGCTCTGCTCGCCAAGGACAAAATATAAGCCCCAAGGCACACTCCTGTTTACCTACTTCCTCCAACCACGGTCTACCTGGTCAACAGCTACTGCCCAGTTAAGCCGTATCAGTAGGTCAGTCCACTGATTAGGTCACAGCTCTCACAATCTAATCCTTTTGCCCCTGAAAATTCTTGCATTTTCTCACATAGGAGCTTTTGGGGGAGAGCTCCTATCTGGACCATAACTAACCCATCTTCAAAAATTTCCAGCCACTTACCTTCTTGCCTAGAGTCTCACAAAAAATGAAAAAAAAAGATGGTGACTATTGAGTCTTTGTTTGCTGCTTTTCTATCCCATTCTAAACCAACCTCTTTTTTTTTTAATTTTTTATTGTTGGTTGTTCAAAACATTACATAGTTCTTGATATATCATATTTCACACTTTGATTCAAGTGGGTTATGAGCTCCCATTTTTACCCCATATACAGATTGCAGAATCACATCAGTTACACATCCATTGATTTACATATTGCCATACTAGTGTCTGTTGTGTTCTGCTGCCTTTCCTATCCTCTACTATCCCCCCTCCCCTCCC
>NW_025999932.1:34290406-34296905 GCF_001458135.2 Marmota marmota marmota
CAATAGGACACCCATAGCACAAAAGTTAATAACTAGAATCAACAAATGGGACTTACTCAAACTAAAAAGTTTTTTCTCAGCAAAAGAAACAATAAGAGAGGTAAATAGGGAGCCTACACCCTGGGAACAAATCTTTACTCCTCACACTTCAGATAGAGCCCTAAACCAACCTCTTATGAGCTCTTGATGTTACATTCAACTACGTCCTTTTGGACTTTGATCCAACATTTATCTTGGTTTTCCTTGGCCTCTATGATCTTCTCTTCTCCATAAGTCCCTTCCTATCTAATAAAAAGCTTTCTTCAGTCTCCCTCACTGAAGAAAAAAATCATGCACCATATACCTCTGTTCTCCCCTCCCTTCCTTCTCTGTCCACTTCTCTCTCTTTTTCTTTTCTCAACAAAATATCTCAACAGAGTAGACATCCTCTGTTCTACTTCCTCACTTCACATTCCTCCTCCCCTTCCTCATCTTCTAACTGTCGAATCAGCGAGGCCCTTCTCTGTCCTATCTTGGTGGACATACATGTGGCTTTTAAAATGGGCCATCTTTTCCCTACTTCAAACTGTTCTCTTAGTTTCCATCCCATGTAACACCTCTCTGAGAGGCTGATTTTCTTATTTTTCTTCTGAAGAGGTGGTATTTCCTTAGTATGGAGATTCCTGAGAACACTTGGAATGGAACCACCATTTGACATAGTATCCCACTCCTCAGCATATACCCAGAGGTCTTAAAATCAGTATACCAGAGTGATGTGTCCACATCAATGTTCATAGCAGCTCAATTTGCAAAAGCTAAGCTATGGAACCATCCTCGATGCCCTTCAACAGATGAATGGATAAGTAAAATGTGGTACATATACACAATGGAACATTATTCAGAAGATGTAATTATAGCATTTTGCAGTAAATGGATGGAACTGGAGACTATCATGCTAAGTTAAATAAGCTAATCCCCCCCAAAACAAAGGCTGAATGTTCTTTCTAATATGTGGATGCTAACACACAATAAGGGTTCCAGAGAGAGTAGAAGTTCATTAGATTAGATAAAGGGGAATGAAAGGAAGGGAATGGGAATGGGAATAGGAAAGATAGTAGAATGAATGGGACATTACTTTCCTATGTTCATGTATGAATACACAACCAGTGTTAACTCCACATCATGTACAACCTCAAGAATGGGAAGTTATACTCCATGGATATATAATAGGTCAAAATACATTCTGCTGTCGTGTGTAAATAAAAAGAATAAAATTTTTAAAAAGAGGTGGTATTTTCCAGTGTTTTGCCTTTGCTCCTCTTCTTTTCTTACCCTATATCCTTTCCCTGGGCAGTATCCTCCATTCTCATGGTTCCATAATCATCAATATGCTGGTAACATCCAGATCTGTATTTCTACGTGGGATCTTGTGGTAAGTCTCAGTGTCATGTGCACAATGTCTGCTGGACCTCTCCACCTAGTACCCACAGATTCCTCAAATTTGGCCTTTTTGAATGATTTTTACCTCTGTCTTTCCTACACATGCTTCTTTCACAATCAGTCATGCCAGTACATGGGATTACTTTTCATCTAGTCATCCAGCTTAGAAGCTCTGGGAATAGCCTCAGTTCTTTCTTGGCCTTCACCAACTACTGTCACATTTACCCCCTAAAGCTCTCAAATATGCCTCTTTTAACTAATACCCACGGCTATTTATCTGGGTTTGATTGGACTTTGCCATCTCTCTCCTGGGCTATCGTCATACCACCAATGGGAACTTCCCGCCTCCGTCTTGTCTTCCTCAAATAAGTTCACTCCATTGACCCCAGAAAAATCCATCTGACTTGTAACTCATGTTGTTATCCTGCTTAAAACCCTTTTAAAATTCCCCTTGACCTGTAGAATAAGAATCAATGGTGAAACTCGACATCATCCTCCATGTCCTTGGTCTCATTGTTTACCATGTTCTGCTGCCACAGTGTGGATGTCCAATACCCCCAAAGGCCCATGTGTGAAAGGTTGGGTCCCCAGGGTGGTGCTATTTGGGATGTGGTAGATACCTTAGGAGGTGAGTCCTAGTGCGAGGATCTTAATCATTGACAGCATGCCCTGGAAGGGGATTATGGGACCCTGGCCCCTTCCTCTGAGGCTCTTTTGGGTCCTGGTGAATGAGTCGAATGGTTTTTCTCAACCTGGAACCTCACCATACGCAACTGGAACCTCCAAAACTGAGCCAGAATAAACATTTTCTATTTATAAAATAATTATCTCAGGTGTGTGTTTGAGTGACAGAAAGCTGAGTGACACACTTGTCATTCACTGCCTTTCCAGTAACACTGAACCATCAATGATCGTCATCATCATGGTCATCATAGACATTGTTAGTATTGAGTGAGTGTTTGCTATGCGCCAGGTACTAAGATGAGCTCCTTAAATGTGTCATTCTCACCCAGTCCTCACAGTAACCCTATCTGGTAGGCACTTTCATTATGCTCACTTATACACAAGGAAACTGGGTCAGAAAGAAGGTAGGTGACTTGCCAAAACTTGCATAGATAATAAGACTCCATATGTTTTTCAACTTTGTATACAACTACTTACCTCTCATGACACCACTCTGAATGCTTGCCCTGCCTCTGGCCTTTCAGCCTCCACGTTCTTGCTTGTGCCGTTTTGCCTATCTCCTCCACCATTGCCGTTCCTACCAGTGCTCCTAAAACAGCTCAGAGAGTGCTTTTTTTGCCTGTGGCCTTATCTGTCCTCCTCCTCCCAGCCAGAAGTCACCCTCCAATAGTTACTCTTCATAAATCATATGGAAAGTCATTAAATGTCAATTCTCTAGTGTCATGAGGCATCCTTCCTCATGGCCTGGACTACTTACAAATCAATCATTGATTTTATTCAAATCCACAAGGATTTGTATCTTTCCTCTCCAGGGACAATGCCAGTACTTTGAATGGCTGACACTTTTCCCCCACAGTGCTCAATTAATAGGAGACTTTCTCTTTAAGCCTGTGATTCTCCCCAGTCTTTCCATCCCAACACTCTTCTTCTCATTCCACTCTCAAAAGAGGGGACTTCTTTCACTTTCTCCTCTTACCTTAGGTCCAATCTGTCACCAAATCCCCTTGATCCTTTCCCCATGACATCTGACTAATCTGCTTCTCTATCTGCAGTTTTCCAGTCCTAGACCATCTAACACAATCCAGTGCTGCACAGAACAGATCAAACACAGAGTCCAGATCCTTCTTCCTCTCTGAAATCTCCATTTCTCCAAAAGCACCCATACTAGCTAGGTGGGCCACTGGTTAAGCAAATCTCAAAACTCATGTTCCTTATTGTTTCAGTCCATTTTCTGTTGCTAAAACAAAATACTGAGACAACATAATATATAAAAATAGAAGTATATTTGGCCTACAGTTCTGGAGTCCAGGAAGTTCAGTATCATGGCGCCAGCATCGGCTTGGCCTCTTGAGAGCCCTCTTGCTGCATCATAACATGGCAGAGCAAGCAAGCTGGCTCAGGTCTCTCTTCCTCATCCTATACTGGCACAAACACCTCATCCTGCACACCCCACCTTTATTACCTCCCAAGAGCCTCATTCCCAAATACCAGTAACTATGAATTTGGGGATTAATTTGCCCACATATTCCAACCTTAGCATTTATGTACTTTTAGTAGCTCAACAAGTGGTGGTGGGGGGAGGGGCATTGAGAACTAACAGACAACACACTTACAAAATGCCCATGGCTCTGAGATAATCTGGGAAAAAAACCAAAATGATGTCAGTTGTGAATAGTAGCCGTCTTTATACTAAAGCCCTACCACAGTTTTAAGCCAGAATCAAATCAAATTGCATGGAACAATTAATGCATCCTTTCAAGGTGTGATGAAACCAGCTTCTTTGTGATTTGGTGTTTCATTCAGGGTGCTGTTCTGGTGTATGAGCCGTATAACTATGTGGAACAATATGACTCACATACGGACCTGGGTGGGAGTCAGGAGGCTGTGAGCTGGTTACAGAGGACTGTCACATGGGTAGACGGTCACCGTGGAGAAGTCACAGGGTGCAGGCTCAGTTATCATAACTAGCTGGGGAAGGTCTTGAACAAAGAGCTTGGTGACTGAAACTGTAGCATTTGAAAATAATGCTATAACATGAATGGGAATCCTGGCTGATGTGTGAGGTGATAAACGGAAGTAGCCATTTTCTATCCAAAATTTCCTATTACCTCTTCATGGCATAAAAGGATTTGACAGAAGCTGGGCAGTGAAATAACAATTTTACGGAGTACTCCCTGGGGGTCAGGTGCTGTTTGTTCTATTATCTTTATAATATTCACTCACTTAAGTCTCTCAACAACTCCACAGTGCAACTACTATTACCCCCTTACGCAAATGAGGACACTCCAGCAGAGAGATTAAGTATCTAGCTGTACGTCACGTGGCAACAAGTGGCAGTTGCAGAATTTGTACCCTGGCAGCTCTGATGTCAATCTTCAGGGCACCCCACTGGTGCCTGACTACTGATATAGAGCTTTCCTTGTTCTGATGATTGTCCTGAGTATTTTCTATGTACTAAATTATCCTCACACCACCCAGTGAATTACAACTAGTAGAGTCTCCAAAATACAGATGAGAAAACTGAGGCCCCGAGACACTGCAAGACTCATCCGAGGCTGCTTCCATGGTGAAGAGCAAGATGCAGGTGGAAATGCAGCCACTCTGGTCCTGCGGTCATGCTCTTAAGCCTTGTTTAGGGAACCCACTCACCAGGGATGAGTGGCATAATCAGGGCTACCTTGCAGAGCTGCAGAGAGATAAGGGACATAAAGCTTTAGGCAGCGCCTGATATGGGGGATGTCCCACCCATACACATGCTTCCAGAACACTCTGAGGCTTCCACATCACCTGGGCTCGCTACTTTCTGCCACAAAGCATATGAGCTCTTTTCTCTGGCTGTGGACCTTCTCAGGATAGACAAGGTGACAGCGCCTTCTCTCCTGGGGATGTTTTGTTTGTTTGGTAGGTTGTTTTGTGGGTTTTTGTTTTGTTTTCTTTCTCTTTTTCATTTTTTGTTTCCCATATCAGATACAAATAGAATGATCCTCACCTGGTACAGGAAGTGTGATTTTGCTGGAAAGGGCCTCAGTCCTTGCATTCAGCCACGTGTGTCCTGATCCCTCCCTGTGTTCAGCCTCGTCTGTTCTCACACCTCCCTGGACGCCTTTCAGATGGTCTGTTTGTTAACCTGCGGTTTTTGGCTTTGCACTGCAGACTCTATTTGCTCGTCTGCCTGATTGTTCTAGTTAAGAAATTGAAATTGATTTGGCAACTTCACACACAAATGAAGTCTCAATCCTGCTTTAAAATGCAGGAGGAGGTGAAGTGGAGGGTGGGCAAGAGGCACTGCAGATGTCCATTTCTGCAGATTGCTTTGTGAAGCTTATATAAAATAGCTAGTAGGGGACAGGGAGCAACATCTGGACTGAGAACTCAAAGCCCCGGCCTCCAGGGGTGCTGGAGTTGAGGCTCAGCGGTAGAATGCTCACCTAGCACGTGCAAGGCACTGGGTTCAATACTCAGCACTACATAAAAATAGATAAATAAAACAAAGGTATTGGGTCCAACTTCAACTAAAAAAAAAATATTTAAAAAAAAAGAAAAGAAAAAAAAAAAGCCCTGGCCTCCAGCTCTTGGGACAAACACTGAAGAATTTTAGAATAATAATTCTAAAGGGTTTTCATCTGATATAGGTTTTCATCTGCCATGGACAGGCAAAAAGCTGGGGGACATGTGCTTTTAGATTATGCTGTACATCAATTAGGCAGGAATAGAAGGGTGGGAGTCAAGTTCAGGGTATAAAATTCTGGAACCTGGTTGCCTGGGTCTCTCCCCAGCTCCATCACTAGCTGTGTGGACATGAGCAAGAAATAAACAGCTCTGTGCTCAGCATCCTCCTCTGCACCATGGAACAGTGGTAAGTGTGCCCTCCCCATAGGGAGTTTGTGAGAAGCACTCCCTTTTGGATGTAAAGCATGACACCCAATGCCTGACAAACTCTCAATGAGAATTAGTGATCTTGTTATCTATGAATTGCATAATAGGAACATGATCTGGAACAGGTGGTTGCAGAAAAGAAATTGCTAAAGGGCTCTCAAGGGTATGTACACCGAACTTGCTGGTTCTAGAATTTTCTTTCTATGTTCTTCAAATGGCCTGTTTGTTGACCTGAGTTACCGGTTAACCTGTACAAACAGGCAACAATTAGGAGGTATTCTTTACCTTTTGTTGGTGTTGAAATATTTTCGTAATAAAACATCTTTAAAATGCTCAGGTTTTGTGACGAGTTACTTTGATTGTTTGTTTGAAATATTCTCCTTCTAGAAACTTTAAGAAGATCTTCTAGAAGCAGAAAGGGGGAAATAGGATCAAGAAGAAAGAACAGCTAACACCTTATGAAAACTTCTTAGAGAGTGAAAGATGTGGGTCCAGACCCCAGCTGTCACAACCCACCCCC
>NW_025999932.1:34297385-34487071 GCF_001458135.2 Marmota marmota marmota
CGATAATGTTGATTTAGATCATGACGTATGGGAGCCAATAGGATATCTTGTCTTCACAGCATTGGCTGCATCCTAGTTTGGTTTTGTTTACAAACTCTACTATTTCTTGTTTCTTCTCCTCATAAAGCATATTGATCATTCCCACAGCCAGGATTGCAGTGAGGTTTAAAATGAGATGGTGTGTGTCATCCTCTAGCCAGCCACACAGTAGGCCTTCAGCAAACATTAGAATATTTCCCCCTGCAACAGTGGCATGCATAAAAGTGAGGAGGAAATGGGGGGATGGTATGCAGGGCAAAGAAACCTCCAAGGCTGACCATATGAGTTCCATGGGTTTCACGAGAGATCGGTTTTGTACCTGCTGTTGAAATGGATTCAACTCACAGCAAAATTGTGCAGTAGGTGTAACTGGAATGAAGTCAAAGCCAGCACAGGTAGAATACGTGCTCCTTTTCCTCTTTGGCCAATGGCCAGGCCCATGTAGGGATCTCAAAGGAGAGAATGGGACTTGTGTTCATCCAGGATTAGCATCACTAATCCTAAAATTGAAAATCTGAAACTTTTTGAGTTCTGACATGATGCTGCAAGTGGGAAATTCCATACCTGACCTCATGTGATAGGTCATAATTGAAACACGGGCACATCAAACATACTGTATAAAGTTGCCTTCAGGGTATGTGTACAAGGTGTATATGAAACATAAACGTGTTTTCAGGTTAGACTTGAGTCCCACCCCTAAGATCTCACTAGGTAACATGCGTGTACTCCAAAACCCGAAAATATCTGAAATCCGGGACTTCTCAAGCATTTGAGATAAGAGATAATCAATCTGTACAGATAGGCAAATGTCAAGCTTCAATTATAATGACTTTAAAGAAAATTTTATTTTTTACTGCTGAAAAGGTATCAGACAAAGGACCAAAAGATCAATAAAATGAATTTCACCAGGCACAGTAGAGACTTACTTTGGCTTTGGTTTGAGGGTGGGTTTTTCTGGGGGAGGGGGTGTTATGGGGAGTTGAGAGGAGCAAAGGAAAGGCCCTGCTCATGTTGATGAAATCAAAGAACATAAATGTCAACCTCCTGTTCCCATGAGCCAAGGTGAATGAAGGGGAAAATGACAAGCTCTAACTCAGCACCTCACTTTTAGGTACTGACTCTGTGGACAGTGGGGATCCGGATAGTCACAGCCTAGCAAGAAGGGGAGTAGGAGAGCCAGCCAGGTGAGCAGACAGGAAGCTGATCACAGAAGGAGCAGAGGCACCAGGGATGGAGGACGAGGCAGGAGAAAGGGAAACAGGCTCCACATGCAGGTGACACATGACATGATCTTGCCTGATAGCCACAACGACCTTGTGAGGTTATTATCATCTCACTGTACACACAGCCACAAGGCTCAGGGCGGTCAGGCAGCATGTCCCATATCACATCAGAGCCTGGGAGGAGAACTAGGAGTTGTCCCCCCACCCCGTACCCCACCCCCTGTCTCCATGACGACCCCTGATTCAACCCAGCAACAACAACTGGCGGGGGTGGGGGGTGTTCCTGGTGGCCGCCTGCCCCGTTCTGGCTTTGTGGTCTTCCTGGTCTCTGTCTGGAAAGGGGACAGGGCAGGAGCCAGGCTGTCACTCTTGCTGTCATGCTTCCTTTGCAGTTCTGTTTCCAGACGTTGGCCTTGACTGCCCCAGTGGACTGGTCTCCCTGGGAGGCCATGTTCTGGTTGGCTCTGGCCAACAGCAGGCCAGGCCTCCGCAGAGGTCTGCAGGAAGGCCGGTATCACATCCTTCCTCTCCATCCTTTCCTCCTCGCCTGCTGGGCCTACTGATCTGTTTCCTGCCTCCCTCCTGAGACCTGGCTTTGCTCTTTAGGTGGCTGCTTCCTCCAGGCCTGATAGTCCCCTGTTCTTGGGTTCCTGTGGGCAACAACGTTGTTGATGGTGGTAAAGGTAAGTACCATCCGAGCAGCCCAGCTCAGGCTTTGGGAAATGTGCCAATAACCAACAATGTCTTTTTGAGACTCTCTTGGTTGGTGCTTTAAGATAGGTATTCCATGTCATGTGTCCTGGGACACAGATCAGCTGAATCCAAAAGTGAGGCAGGACAGGAGCAAAGATCAAGTTTTGGAACTCTGGAGGCCTGAAGTTGGAGCTGTGGGGCATTCCGACATGAGAAGGGAAGAGGAGGGAGGAAGAGGAAGAACAAGCCATTCGGAGGCAGGTTAGGAAACAGATATGCCACCGAAGCTTTATGCTTCTCTCCCTGGGAAGGGGTGGCAACTAGCTCTTTGAGCTTCAAGCAGAAGACGGTGTGGCCTTTAACACCCCACCTGAGTCTGTGCCCGTAGGGTAACATGATGGACCCCTCGAGTGTTTCAGGATGAAGGCTGGCCGTGCCAGAAACACCATGTGATCCAAGGGTTTGAACTTTGAACCACACGTATTAGCCCAGCCCCACAGAAGAGGAGTTCAAACACGTGGTCAGGGATTCAATCAGTCACTTCTACATAATGAAACCTCAGCAGGAACTCTGGACACCAAAATGTGGGTGAGCTTCCTACATGGTGCCAGGAGAGTGACATATTCTAATTCCTTGGCAAGAAGGCTCAGAAGACCTCCCTTGGGTCTCTTCCTTTGCATCCTTTGTGATAAACTCTAAGCATAGTTATAGCATGTTCCTGAGTTCTATAAGCTATTTTAATAAACTATTGAACCTGGAGGTAGTAGAAATCCTAGAATATGTAGCCAATTGGTCAGAAGTTCAGGTAGTCTGGGGACCTGGGGATTGGTAAGGGCTGTGCCCCTAACCTGTGGAGTCTGTGCTCACGTTGGAGAGTGTCACAACTGCATTGCAGCATTTTAATTTAATTCATGTATTTATTTTGGTACCAAGGATTGAACCCAAGGGTGCTTAGCCACTGAGCTGCATCTCCAGCCCTTTTTATTTTTTATTTTGAGACAGGGTCTCACTAAGTTGCATCAGGCCTCGCTAAATTGTTGAAGCTGGCCTTGATCTTGCAATCCTCCTGCCTCAGCCTCCTGAGCCGCTAGGATTACAGACATGCACCTGGCATTCGCAGCAAGTTTTTTGAATGAATTACTGAATTTCCTGCAGGCCAGGGAGGGAGGTAAAAGCCACTGCCATCCATCTCCCAGCCACTCAATGCTCCAAGGAAATACCATGGCCTGGTTTTCATGTCAGCTGTCATTTTGGTGATTAAAGCTCCAGGCCTGGAGCTCTTTCTCATTCAAGACCTGAGGCTGCACTTTCATGGTTCCCCTGAGTTGACATTTTTTGGAGTCAAGCAGCTATTTTGGCTGATATAACATGCTAGTGCTGAGGAGTGAATTGATTACTGAATAATCAAACTCATTTGGAGTCTTTAAGATGGAGATAATTTCACATAGTTCAGACACAGCCCAATTATTTTGTTGTTAAGGAAAGTGAATTGGCTTGGCCTTTTGCATTCGATCGGTTGCTTGGCAATCAACTTGCCAATAGATTTTGCCTCCCCATTTTTCTCTCTGATTTTAATTGTAACATTGGAATAAAAGAATAATCCACCCATCTGCTGGCTTGGATTTTGAGGCTTGATTTAAAAAGTCAATCTTTAACCTATTTTTTTTTTATTCTCAGACTAAAGGAATCCAACTATTTGCATTCCGTTTCTTTCTTTCCTTTTACGCCCCCCCCACATCTCTTAGTATTCTCAACACCTTTTTTTTTTCTGTTCTAAAAGATATGTAAACAAAACCAAACTAGGATGCAGCCAATGCTGTGAAGACAAGATATCCTATTGGCTCCCATACGTCATGATCTAAATCAACATTATCGTTCATGTTCTGATTACTCATGATCAGCAGTGCTGGTGTTCCACCATGACCCCCAGGTCTTTGTATTTCATGCTTGCTTGAATTTGTAAGCTTCACTTCACCCCATCACTACCTCTCACTACGATTCCTTACATCTGTGTAAGATTTGCTCTACCCCTAAATTAATTATTTGGCCTTTTAAAATTAATTAGCCGATTTATTCTTGGTTCCAAGAACATTGTATTTTATCCCGTGCATAGTTTATCAAAGTCACTCCAAATTTTCTCCATATTTAAAGTACCTAGTGACAATATCCAAATTTATGACATTTGCCTGTGATTAGAACTGTTGCTTTTCCCTTTCATTTTAATTTAGCTTTTTAACTCTTGGCTTCTTGGAATGAAAAAAGGGTTAGATTGTGTCCGTTTCTAAGGGAACACCATCCTACCCAGAGCCCCTGCTGAAACAGCAGCCCTAGATGAGTCTCATTACCTCTGTCCTCAGAGGACTGGACTGAAGGTAGACAGCTGTCTCAGGGCTGCCTGTCCAGGCTTATCACATGACCTATTGGAAGCAGCTCAGCTCAAACAGGGACCCACTGAGCCAATTGTATCCCGGCTCACAGAACTTTGAATTGAGAAAACACAGACATTCCGGCTGCCAGCCATTGGGGTCAAGGTTGAAAGGGTATACTGGGTAAGGCCCCGAGTAGCCTCGGTTAGTGAAATTAATACCTAGCCAAAATGGTGAGAAAACAAAAGATAGAGAAGTTGTACCAAGTCAGAGGCAGTGGGAGCAGAAGCTAAAGCAAACACATTGAGAGCAGCAGGAACCAGAATTGGTCACCCCCCCCACCTGTCCCCAAGTGCCAAGATACCTCCAACTCTAGTGCCCACGTGGGCACTCATGCCATGGCCCTTGCGAGAGAAGACCCTCCTTCATCACCCCTTGTTTCTTACACGGATATCAGCCCCTCTCATTATGGGACCTGGTTACCTTGGGTCACCGCTCCTTGTG
This sequence comes from Marmota marmota marmota, assembly GCF_001458135.2. Taxonomy (NCBI): domain Eukaryota; kingdom Metazoa; phylum Chordata; class Mammalia; order Rodentia; family Sciuridae; genus Marmota; species Marmota marmota. The sequence continues at coordinate 34,302,211 of NW_025999932.1, forward strand.
ACTCGAGGAGCCCACATCCATTGCTCCCTCCTGTACCCAGAGGAAACTGGCGGGTAGTGTGGCCAAGGGGTCACGCCACCTACAGGCAGTTGCATTTCCACCATGAGGCTCAGCTCACTTGACCTGCAGCATGAATTAGCTGATTCATCAAGAACCCACTCCCACCCCCACCCTCCCTTAGGACCGGCTGTCCAACAGGAAACTTGATCCAGGGTAAAAACAAACAAATACTCTTCCCAATTGCGCAGATCATGTGCATCGATTGTTCTGGGGACATAGGCCTGTGGGCCTCTTCCAGGAAATATTTGCATTATTCATGAGGTCCACCTCTGCTCTGAGAGTCCTGGTTTCCAAGTGATTCACAGGTGTGTGGTAGAGAGGTGCTCAGCCAACTCAGATGGAGAACCACACTCAAAACTCGGAATGATGTGCCACTTGTTTGACTATTTCTCAGCCTCAGATTGTCCTGCCAGACAGCAAGGCTTTGAGTGCAGCCAGAGCCATAAAATCAGAAGAGAGTGAGTATTTATGAACTCTGCCCCACCCTGGGCATCTGCAGGGAGAAAGAGGCCAATATTTCACCCTCAGAAGGATCCAGAAGAAAGAGAGTACCTGAGCCGAACTCAGATATGTGTACCCTCCCTCCACGGGGAGCAGGAAGTCACTGACAAATTTCACTTCCTCTGAGTAGAACTGTCCTACTTTCGGCACTACAGAAGGCACTCATCTAATCCCTCATGCTATTCAAGGATTTCAACCCCCCACCTTGCATGCCTGGCTGGTGGATAATCGTTCTCAAGCACACCCATGTTTTGTAAAGTCTTTGTAGTGGGTATCCTCGGCCATGTGATCCCACAATTCCACAGCTTTCCATGTGCTCACAGACCAAGTTGACTCCAGGGGAGCCACCTCACCTCAGCCCCATGGCCTCTGCTGAGGACAATCATGCTGCTGTTCAAATCAAGACAGTTTGAACATACAACACAGCATGCCAAGGTCTCAGTTGTGCCCTTGAATCATCTCAGAGGGTGTCAGGGACTCCAATCCACCATCCTGTGGGCCTGACTCATTCGGCAGCTTCCCCAGAGAACGCCCACAGGTGCCAGGTACTGCTCACAAAGCAGCCTCCTCCTCCACATAGACACACAAACAAAGCCGGTTACTGGGCTCGCTGAGGTCGGCTTAAAGACACAGGCTGTGCTCAGGGCTGCAGGCAGTCACCTGCACACCTTTCTCCTGGTGGATTCTGGTTTCTTCCATGACAACATAATAAACCCACCTAGGGTTCCTTTCACATCGCTAATGAATAGCATTATTAAACCCAGAGCCAATCTTTGAAAATGCAGTGGTTTATGGGAGAGAAGAAAAGAGGGTAGGAAGGCAAGACCTTTGGTTTCCAGGCCCAGCCTTGTAGATCCTATTTCAAAATGTCTGCTAGGAGCCCACAATGCTGTCCTTTTATAGACATCTCAGCTTATTCTGACAAGTCTGAGAACCATTCTCCAGTTATGCATCACACACACAGAGGGAGAGAGAGCTATATGACTATAGGACATATAGATATAGTCATATCTATACATAGGTATGAGTTTGTTGTCACAATATAAACCAAAACCAGAAGAGAATAGTTCATGTATAGGGTCTTGTCTAGGAAAACAGGAGATCTCTCGTTAGCTAACGATCCTGAGTAAATCACTTCTCTTCCTTGGTCCTCCTCTGGAAAGTTAAATTTTATCCAGGATCTTTGCAGCTCCAAAGAAGATAGATGCTGGGAATATTATGAATCTCTTACTGCCTACAGACTTTAATTTTTCTCTCAGATAATTACTTGTTATCTGAAAAGAGTCATACAACTGGTCCAACCCAGAAGGATCTTGCTATTATATTTGCTCCACATAGGTGACTAATATTTAGACGTATAGGTAATGAGAGAAGGTAGTTAGAAGTATACATTAAAGTGAATGAGCCAACTGCGGTGTAAATGAAGCCTTCCCCATCAAATAAATATAACTAACACTGCAGTAAACTGTAAACAGAGAAACTCCCAGTCGTGTGTTGTGAAAGTTGCCACAGGCAAAGGAGTTTATGCTGGGAGAAGTTGACTGGCAAGAAAGGATTGGGAAATACCAGTGCCAGGGACAAGAAACAAGATGGCGGCCACCATAGTAGAGAAGTCAGAAGGGAGATCTAGCCTACAGGCGCTCTAGGCAAGGAGGCAAAAATCACCACAGAACTCATGGATTTCCAAAACATAGAAAGCAAAGAGACTAAGGCCACAGAAGAAAGAGCAGGTGGCATTTCAAAGGAGCAAATCTAAAATAATTTTCCTGGCCTCTTTTAAGTGCTGGTCATGGCTATGTCCACCCTCGTGAATAGTTAAGTATTCTCTTGGGAGCAAATATTTGTGGTCTGAGAGCTTGAGGAACGCAGAGGTAGGTGTACTTAGTAAGGAAGGTTGTGACACAATATGAGCTGAGCTATGTCAAGGTCTGAAGTGAAGCTGAGTTCACGTAATTCTCAGTGATTGCATGCAAAACCCACAGATTTTGTTTATTGGCTATTGTGTGAATAATAAAATTATTAAGTGAATCAAAATTCTTTTCAAGTAAGCTTCAAGTGCTGATTTTATATACCATAATCCTAAGGGTACTGGAAAAAAAAAAAAGGAAACACTACCACAAGGCAATATTTAATTTTTAAAAAATAGACTATGGTAGGGACATTTTTAAAAAGGAAGTTGCTGCTGTCAACCATGAGTCAAAATTTTTTCAAGTTCCTTCCATTTTGAAAGGGAAACTAAAACTTGGACAAAATGCCACAGCAGTTACAAGTCTCAGAGGAGACAAATGAGCTCTCTCTCTCACTCACTCTCTCCTCACCCACCCCCATCTCTGGAAAACTAACCAGAACTCTCTGCCTCACCTGTGGATTTATTATAGATAAACTAACTCTCTTGAGCAAAGTCTATGCTTCCCTCCTATCATTAGCTTAACCTTCTTTGCTAACCTCTTTCAGAGGTCCCTGTCATTCTGAAGAAATGGTCAGTGGTCACTATTTTATGTCTCAGAACCTGTCATGCTTCTCTTCTGCATGTCACGACTCAGTCCTTTGAATTTCTAATATCCAGCCTGACCATCTTCAGCTCCCTTACCCTCTCCCATCTGACCTTTGGCTTCATGGAAACCATCAGTGATCCTCTCCTAATCCAACACATCAGGCTGGTTTTCCGTCCTTAGCATCTCTTCCTTAATGCTCTTTCCAGCCCTGGCTTAATAAATAACTTCTAATTCCCCACATGCATCTGCTCCCTATTTCTGTGTTTATCCATGAATTCAGAGTCAAATGTCAGAAGAGATTGGACAAGTGACCTAAGGAGGCCAAGGAGGAACTAGAGTTCAGAATGTGCTCAGCTAAAAGGTGCTGACTGGCCTGTCCTCTGCTATGACCAGTGAGTGCTCTCAGGGGAGTGGAGGCCTTGTGCTGTCAGAAGTTCAGGGTTTTCAAGAGAATCTAGAAACCTGGACTTCTGTGGGGGAAAATCTCCTTTTCAAATAGTAGAAATAAACTAAAAAAAAAATCTTACAAGTCCTCATGAGCCAAACCAGACACATGGAAGGGCTGGGGTTGGGGTAAAACTATGCATTTTCCATTCTTTCCCACACTGTTTCCTGTGTTCCACATATCAGTTACATGGTACCCGGAAGCCAAAAAATCACGCATGAGGTTGAATGTGGGTAGAATTGCTTGACATGGAATGAAGAGGCACTGTAGTATGCCAAGGAAGATCATATGGAAGTTTCTTTGAGGGAGCTGGAAAAGCATCTAAAAGGAGACACAAAAGGAAGCATCCTGGATTGTGTGACTTTTCACTAGGCTCTGCTGGCTGCAAAGGAAAAAGTTCTTGGAAGAGGAACATGGGTGTCCTCGGGATTCAAGACATTTCCAGCAACCTGATTATCCATGGAGCAATCTACAGCAGGACCCAGATGATTTCTCTCTGATGTTCCTCCTTTAAAGAGCCTGGGTTGATGGTCAGTGATCTCATGCACCCTTCTCCTCAATTTCTCCTTCCCAACTGATGGGCATTTTCCCACAGTCAGGATTCCCTCAAAAGAGAATTCCCTGTGGCCAAGTTAATCATTTTCTGACCTGCTTTTGTGCCGGGCTATCTCATAGGCTGCAAGCCAGGTAGAAATTTGATCCTGCCTATGGGTCAAGCGCCCTACCCCAGGTCTAATCAATTGCCTTGGGGAGAAAAGGGACCACTTAGTGGGTTCAGAACAGGACCTACTGCTCCTCACAGCTCCCTTGCTAGAAGCCTGAGTGAGCCCGGCAGCTGGGGCTGTGAGATTCTTCTCTAGACTGTGACCCTTAGAATGCCATTAAAAAGTGACTGAAATTTTCGGTCCAATCAGTGTTTGAATAAGGAAGGCGTTTCAGAGGTTAAAAAGGAACTCAGTTGCATTTTCTATCAGGATTTTGTAGAAAACATAGTGTTTTGATCTAGGTCACTTGTGGGACAAAGGCATAAGTCACAACAGAAAAAGGCAAAATCTAAGAAGGCTGCAAATTTTGTTCAAGTGTGAAATAGCACCCTATCCTCAGCATTGGAACACTGAACCCACAAGAAAATAAGGAGATCAGAGAGAAGGGAATCGAAATATCAGATGGTGAGAGAAAGCTAGACTGGAGAATGTGGAACAGACCCATCAGCAAATAAGCTTCCAATTACTTTACCCTGCAAACAGACAAATCTACCCATGTGGTTATTAGTCAGAGTGGAGTCACCCACATCCACTCACCCCCACGATCCTTCACAGATAAGCAGGGAGCTGAGCATATCCCATGTCCAGGCAGAAGTTACTGGAGTTTCTTTCTTCAACGAGATCAAAGGGCAGTTATTTAACTGAGTGGTTAAGACAGGAGTATAGAGGCGGCAGTGGGTAGGGGGATGCTCGCCTATAATCCCAGCAGCCGGGGAGGCTGAGACAGGAGGATTCGAGTTCAAAGCCAGCCTCAGCAACAATGAGGTGCTAAGCAACTTAGTGAGAATGCCATTAAAAAGTGACTGAAATAAAATACTGGGGAAGTGGCTCAGTGTTCGAGTGTCCCTGAGTTCAATCCCTAGTACCAAAAAAAAAAAAAAAAGATGGGAGTGTAGCAAGGGGAAAAAAGGTGTGCGAATCCTCAGGTCAGATGTTAGTATATTGCTTTGAAAGTCCAATGGGGTGAATTTACTTATTTAGCATCCCTCCAAGATTTTTTTCTTTCTTTCTTTTTTTTTCTTTGAGCATCCATTATAAGCCTGCAGACCGGGTCTCTGACCTCATAATTTATTAGGGCAGTAAACTTCATGTGCCAAAGCATTTACTCAAAAAAGAGTCAGGCCTTGGGTGAGAACTTCTTTATGAATCTAAGGAAATTTTTTTTCACGTAATAAAATTTAAGCATGGAAACATGGCTAAACTATCAGCTCTAATGACAGAGTTACCTGGCGGAGAAATAATACTTCCTACATGGAAAAATTTAGAAACTGGCTCTACGAGTCGACTTCTTGAATCTCTAAGCACCACAGAGATGTAATCATACTCAGGTTCTGGTCTCCTACAGTAGGAGAGCCTCCAGAGACAGCAGCCTCACCTCCAGCGAAGTCGGCTCCCAGGCAAGCGCAGGTGAGCTGCATAGCTCTTTAAGTACAGGTATGTATCCAGTGAGGAGCCGCCTATTTCTGTTGCCTCCTAAATCTTCTTTAATGTTCTCAGACACCTGGGAGCATTTCCCTAGGGTGTTCCCAGCTGGTTCTCCACCCTACACCTGGAAGGTGATAGTGCCACCAGCCTCCTTCTTGCTCCCACGGGAGTAAGTGGATCCTTGGTCTGAAACATGAATCAGGTGTTAATGCCCAGCAAAGGTAACAAGTTCAGAGCTTGCAAAGATCCATTACCCTTTCTACTCTCAGAACTGCTGGTATTATTACAGCGTGTTCAAGAACACCCTGCCAGAACAGGATACCTAACTCCTCCTAGTGTAGTAGTTCTCAAACTTCCAGGCATCAGAATCCCCTAGAGACAAGGTCAAAGCCCAGATTGCTGGCCCCTGGCCTCAGAGTTTGTGTTTCAGAAGGACCGTAGGACTTGCTTTTCTAATAAGTTCCCAGCAATGCTGATGATGGTGATGCAGGGACCATATTGGAATGATCCTGGCCCCAAAGGACCCTAAATTTCCTGAAATTTCATGCACAATCTATACATATGTGGCTGTATGAGTTTTGTCCTAGAATGTGCTTGGTACCTTTCTTCTGAATCTCAAAGTGAATTAAATCAACCAAACAGACAAAAGCCAATATTTTCTGGAACATCAACTAAGTCAAAATAGCTGAAGGAACACTGATCCCAAAGAAAATACACATTGAGTCACAAAAAGTACAAACATGTAGGATAGAGCTAAGTCAGCAGCTCCATAAGAAGAGCTCGGATTTATTGGGCAAGAGCTGGGTAATGGTTCATAGTCACAATCGAAATAAAGAGATTTGGAAGGAATTAATATTCTCACCCTACAGGAATTTATTTTTAATTATAGATAATTATGCTGAATTAAAACAAGATGATTTGGAGCATTAGACTAATTCAGGAGTAATAAAGCACGAATTACCGATGCAATCTTTAAAAACGTAACCTATCAATCAACACTGAAACAGCAACAGACAAAAGGCTGTGATCTGACATTATTATTTTTTGGTGTCATAGTTAAAACTGGCCTTCAATTTACCCTTTACAAGCACCCATAGGGCACTGAGAGATGCCAAATACCTGGGGCTCCTTATGGAGCCAATGAGCAGCTATGTCCTGCAGGGCCCCTTCCCACTGCCTGGCTCTGGGCACCCTTGTTTTTGAGAGGCAGTGGAGCATAGCCCATACAGGCACGCACTTGCATCCAGTCAGAACTTGATAACAGTCTTAGCTTTGACCTTTACTAGCTATGTGACCTTCAATTTCTTCAAAGCCTCAGTTGCTTTTACTGTGAAATGGAAACAATGGCCTAATGCACAAAGTTCTTCTAAGGATTACATAGGGCATAAAATGTCTCATGCTTATTAAGAATTCAACAAATGGAATTTTAGAAGAGATGTGCCCTTATGCTACCATTGTGGTTCATAGAATCATATTTAGCCATGATGTTTAAAAACTCAATCTAGTCTTCTAGGAGCCCTTCCCAACCCAGTGTTATTTAACAGGACATAGCAGGCCACCTCGTCTTCGTGTAACTAACCTTTCACAAGGGTTGCGGCTCACAGTCTGTGGATGCTACCTGAGCTTCTAGATCTCTTCAGTCAGTGCTGGGAGAACGTGATTGCTTTTCTTACAGACTAAACATCTGTCCAGCATATCTTCTCCTGAATTCAAGAAACCACCGACTGGAGAAGAAGGAGGGGGCTGGGAGGGGGAAAGCAGATTACAAATATCTCCTACACAGTGACTGCTATATAGATAGAAGGCTGATACGGTGACTACCTTACTCAATGTGAAAATACTTCACGAAGAAGAAAACCAGTATTGAGCATCATCTCTGAGTCAGTTTTACTTGACTGTAATTACATAATACCGTTTTTGTAGAGGGAAGAACAGAAAAAAAAAATATTTCTCAAGTTCAAAAAGCTAGTGATTAGTTGTCAGGACTAAAACCCAGTTCTTATTCCAACTTTTAGTTAAAACATTCTGTCTTTACCAAAATAGCTGGATTTTCCTACTTCGTGGCATTGTTATTATAAGCAGAAGAAAAGAAAGATGGTGGACATATAGAGAAGGTTGGCCAGACTGCACCTTGGACAAGTGAAAATAGGCCAATAACAAAGAACTTCCCTAAACACAACCAGCACAAAAATTTAATGACCAATCACATGATGCAAAGTACAGGACCCATCTCAAACTGCAAGATCTTTCTCTCTTCCGGACCCCTCAGAGTTAACCACCTTAAATGACAGAGGCAATGAGGCCAAGGGCCTGCTGGGGGCAGCAGAGAGTCGGAACTAGATGGAGCACCCTTGGCCATCAAGCTTGCAGAAAGGAAAGCCAACAAGAAACCTTGTCCAGCAAGCTTTTGTTGATCTTTGAGAATGGGGTTCTGGGCAAAGTCATAGACCCAGGTTAGATAAGCTTTCTCACTTGAGTCCACACAGACATTTTCATTTGGGTCAGGGGGCAAAAGGGCAAGTTAGAGGACCAAAGAAAGCTGATGGAGTTGGCACCCTAGGAATTAATTGTTGGAGCCCCAGAGTGATGAATCTACCCAGACCTCTGGCTCTAAGCAGAGGCTGCAACCCAGCAGCCCACCAGCCAGATGTGGCCATTAAGTAGGCTTAGTTGAGCCTTTGAGTGTTCCTTTGTGGAAGAACATGGAGCTGGGTAGGCACCATCCAACTTAGTTACTTGCCTCACTCCCAAAGGCATGAGTTTGAGTCTCATAGTTTTAAGTGAAAATTACTCCTGGAGATAACTTTGGAATAACATCCATCACTGAAATTTTAGATGTCATAACATATATGGAATTCAGAATCTGCATGGTGGAATAGGCCGCAGCAGAGAAGATTTGGCAAATACAGAAAATAGACAATGCTCACCTTCTCATTCATATCTCAGATTTAAGAACACTTATATGGGTCAGATGCTATGCTTGGTCAAGAGAACACAAGATGTATGAGGGTTGCTGACTGACTTCCAAAGGACCGTGTAGTTGTTTTATAATCGGAGACTTGGGACCTGTATATAAAAAAGTTTGTAACTTGTATGTAAAAAGGTTTGGCATCTGTTAAATGCCAAGTTAGAGGGTAGACAAGAAGGGATAGGGGTGTTCTGAAGTCCACTGTGGACTCAGAAGGCTTAGGTCTGCTTCACAAAGGAGGTAAATCATTAACGGGATCTTGAATGAAGGCTAGGCTTAGGTGAGTAGAACAATAGAAAGGAGGGCATTCCAGGAATGGGAAACTGCCTGACCCAAGAAGAGGCAGCAGGAATGCACGCTTGTACAAGGCAAGGCTGGGCACAATAAGTAGAGTCTGGCTGAAGTTGTGAGTTCATGTGAGCAAAAGGAAATATATCTGGAAATTTTAAGAATGATCTCACATTCGAATTTGTAAGGTCAAGTATCATTTTGGGTTTGGGAAATATAACCATTGGATATTATCCTCAACCCTGATATATCCCTTGAAGCCAGGAAAGAAAACTCGGCTTATAATTCTGAAGCGGTGTTCTTACCACAGTATTTGGATGTCAGCAGGCTAAAGAAAACCAATACAATTTATTCTCCATACTTTGAGAGTTGTGGTCCTAATAAATATTTAATTATAAAAAAAATCAAATAGAGTTGGGCATCCTGGTGCATTTTTGTAATCCCAGTGACTTGGAAGGCTGAGGCAGGAGGATTACAAGTTTAAGAGCAGCCTGGGTAACTTAGCGAGACCTTGTCTCACTAAAAAAGAGGGAGCTGAGAGTTTTGCTCAGAGGTAGTATACCCTTGGGTTCAATCCCCAGTAGCCCACACACACATTATACATACTCACACACACAAAATCAAATAACAGTCAAGGGTCTAAATTTTCAGATGTGCAATTACAAAGGCATTTTTTCATTTGTAATTTTAAAAAATTATAAGAGCATAGCTTCAGAAACAAAGCATCCTTGAGCAAAGCCATCTTTCTGGCTGAAGTGAAGTGTTTCTTCTTCTATCAGCATGTAAGTAAGGACAGAGTGTCTCACATCTTCTTATCATCCGCTGATGAACCAATAAACCACACAGCTGCTCCAAGCTTCAAGCTGTTCCCAACAGCTGTGTGGTAGACAGGAGAATATTTTTTTCCCCTCAAGGAGGCATGATTACTGGATGGTTTAGAAAACAATTGTTTATAACTAATAACAGTAGATATGATCTATTATTTTATAATTGATTCTATCGCATCCATTCTTGTTATGAAAGGTCTGCTGTAGAAGAAATGTGTATGTTAGTAGTTGAATAAATGAATGAATGAAAGCATGCAAAAGGCCTATTACTGACCACACTCTAGATATTTCTCAAAGCATAGCCTGTGAACTACCTGCATCAGAATTAGCCAGAATACTGATTTAAAATGCATGGCTCTCAAAGATGAGGCTCAGAAGCCAGGTACAGTGGCTTGCTCCTGTGGTCCCAGCTACTCAAGAGGCCGAGGTATGATCATTAAGTTCAGAAGCTCAAGGCCAGCCTGAGCAACCCAGGGAGAATCCATCTAAATACATAAATAATAAATTTAAAAAGATGAAGCTCAGGAATCTGCATGTTAGCAAGCTCCTCTGGCAATTCTGATAAATTGTAAATGCTAGAATCTTTGCTGTAGAGGAGGGAGGGAGCAGGCTTTGAAAGGCAATAGAAGTTAATCTGAGAAATATTTCTACCAGTTTCTGGTAGGGCAAGGAGAAGCCAGGACAGAGAATTCCAACTGTGCTCCTAAGACTTCTCTAGGCGAAGCACCCTGGATGTGAAATATGAGGCAATGGTTTGTAGAACAAGAAGGTCATAAGAAAAAGAGAGGAGAACCAAGTACAGTGACACATACCTGTAATACCAGCAGCTTGGGAGGCTGAGGCAGGAGGATCACAGGTTCAAAGCCAGCCTCAGCAACTTAGTGAGGCCCTAAACAACTTAGTGAGACCCTGTCTCAAAATAAAAATGAAAAGAGTCAGAGATGTGGCTCAGTGGTTCAGAGCCCCTGGGTTCAATCCCTGGTACAAAAAAACAAATAAATAAAAATAGAGAAGACAGATCAGTGTAGGGTACTGAGACCTGCCTCCCAAATCCAGAGAAGCAAGCCTGTCAGGCATTAGCAAAAACAATGACTGCTCCCAGGACAGAGTTCCTGCCTTGTACCATGGCTCTTCCTGTCCTTCTAGGAATGGGATGACACAGGTTTGTGAGATGTAAGAGGTTCCCCAGAGCAAGACAGATTCCCACAGGGCAGGTCCGAACAGCCCATAGACTTTGGGAAGACAATAGGGCTTTAATCCATTTGGACTTCTGTCTGGAGGTGACGGGATCACTGGGCACTTGATTTTTAGGACTCATAAGTCCAAAAGAACATTTGAGAAGAGAAATGTGAAAAACACATACAGATTATATTGGCAGAGTTCAAAATCATAGGAAATCCAGGAAGGAGAGCTCTGCCTTGGTTTATCTAAGGTCGGCCCCACATTCTATCTACCTGCACACATTACTTCAGACTATCTAAAGTGTAAACATGACGTCTTGTCAATCTTTGTGTTTCCTGCTGTGTGAGGTGCTGAAACAACTGGAGCAACCTCGTTCTCAGTGTATTCCCTCCTGGGAGGCTGAGGCAGGAGGATCACAGGTTCAAAGCCAGGTTCAATGAAAATATGTTCAAGTTTTAATCAATGCAAATAATATTTATCAAACTTTTTATTTTTTACTTTTTTCAATGCATATGAAAATATATATCAGGTACAGATTTTGTGCCAGGTACTATTCTAAGCCCTGGGAATAGGTTGTGGAATGACAGAGACGTCGTTACTTTGTTGGGAAGTGCTGTCTACTGGGAGACAGACAGGAAAGGCAGCGTGTGCAAGGGCATCTTAGGCAGAAAGGCACAAAGGAGCAGAGACCCCAGAGGGAGCTGTGTCTTCAATGTTGGGAAAGCAAGGACACAAGCGGGAGAGGGGCGGGAGCTCAAATGTCCTACAAAGGAGCATTGAAATTGAACCCACAGACACTGTGAAAATATTGATAGCCTTTTTTATGCATGTGGGTTGATTAATCAGGTCTGGGTTTTGGAAAGTCGGTTTTATAATCAAGCATAACATGGGCTGCAGGAGTTAGATCCTTGAGACAAGTATATCAGTGAGAACATTATTGCATAGTTCAGGTAAAAGATGATGATGACTTGAGCCAAGAAGCCATAAAGGGTCACAGAGGAGATAAAAATCACTGGCTGAGAGGGGAGTTACTAGACAAGAAGTTGAAAAAATGCCTATGTCCTGATGACCACGTGGATAAAGAGGATCATTATTTAGAATATACAGCTAGGAGAATGTCTGTATGGTGCAAGTTGACACATTCAGTTCAAATTCCTCCTTCATGATGCCTTATGAGTATTCCCAAAAACTGATTTGCTCGCAGGTCCTCTGAGCTCTCCAATGTACCACCATCAATTAACCTTATCAGGTAGCACTTATTACCTCCTAATGTAACCACTATTTGTAGGTTGCTTCTTCCGTTCAAGTGTGGCCTATGGTGTCATTATGGGGCAGGTTGGGTTAGATGGCAAACTGAGAGGTAGCTCCTGCCTCATGAGAGCACAAGACAGTAGCTATGGGTACATTTACCCTTCCCATGAGCCTAATTGTGTATAGAGCACTTGATAACCCAGATGAGGCTGTTACTGCCCAGTGCAGCCATACACAGCAACAAGTTAGGTGCTGATGTTGTTCTAGGACTAGAGACGATTCCTCACCATTTCAAATGTTAATTAAGACCATTTCCTTTTTCTCATTTTTTGTTCACTTTAAACATCCAATATCGCCCTTATGTATTTTACATGCAGAGATGACACAGAAATATTTCATTTGAAATAATAATTCTTCTGTTTATAAGCAAAGGCAGAGCTTGACAGTTTATAAACCCCTGGACTAACAGCACTTTCGTTCCACCTAGAATCCCAGGGAACTCTGGTAAGTCACATGACAGTGCTGCTGCACGATTTCCATACAGTTTCCAAGTTATATGCCCAATCCTAGCTTTGGGCAAGTTTGTCTAACCCTAATATGAGTGCACAGAATGCAAAAACAGCTGCTTAATTCAATTTCTAAAATTCAATCACTCAGAATTTTTTTTTTCCTCCAAGACATTAGCCAAGTATTTGGACTGATTTTTTTTTCTTTTTTCCAGAGAATTTATTGGTTCACATCACACAGACAAGAACTCTATGTCCAAAGAACTTGGAGTTTCAAAGTGAATGATGATGCAATGAGACATTTTGACCAAATTCCACCCTGGGTTTGACTAATCCACCCAAAAGCAGAGGAATGGCTTCTCCAGGTCCCAGCAGTCCTCAAGGCAGAAGAGCACAGTACAAATAGCACTGGACTGGCACTGGCTCTGATACCAGCCAGCCCCAAACCTGAGCTCACTTGCTCCGATTTCCCCATCTATCCAGTGAACGATTTGAACCCATTGATTTCAGAAGCTCCACCCAGCTTTTAAAATTCTACAATTCCAAGAATGTCTCATAAAGCACAGTTCTCCAACTTTGTCGTTCTCAGTAAACATGATCTGGTCATGCTGAAATTTCCTGTTCTCGATAATTACAATTAATTAGCAGAAATCTATGGCATAAAAAAAATTAATCATAGTGCAATAAGGATTATAAAAGCAAGCCAGATGGTGAGGAGATGAACTAAGAGAAGAAACTTCTCTTTCCATTCCAAAGCCCTATTTCAAGTGTTTGTGGGCTTCGAAGACCTGGGTGGTGACCAGCAAGTCATTAGTAGTTCCTGCAAGCAGGGCCTGGCCTAGGCTCGGCCTGGCTTTGAAAGACGCCAGTCTGGTCTAAAGTTTCACTTGGAGCCTGATCAGAAATGGGCTGTGGATGGTGGTGAGATTTATCCTTCTCTGTTGGAGGACAAAGTGTCTTTTAACAAGCCATGGAGAAAGAAGCCTTCTCGATCCAGAAGCAGCAAGTCAGGTCTGCAGTGTTTGTCTTGTTCTTGTTTGCTGTAAAGCTCAGAAAGATATTTTAGAGAGAAAAAAAAAAAAAAGAAAAAGAAAGAAAAAATAAAGCAAGCAAGACTTGCTAGGGGCCTCCTCCTGTTTGTTCCTCACCCTGGCTAGGAAGTGGGAGATTTTTATTAAGCTATTCCCTTCATGTCTGCATATCTTAGGAGTGACTTTCAACCCAGAAAGTTGGGTTACAAAGTCCTTTGTAAGCAGATCTGGATTTTTGAAATCCTAGTGGCGCCTGGTCTCCGTCAGTCCCGTGTTTATCCTCAGATCCCGATTATCCTCCCCTCTCTGGTTATCTGATTCAGGTTAACGGCTCATTATGAAATTATTTTTAATTTTACAGTAATTTCAGAGAAGAAGAAAGATGTTGGAGGTGAGCTTGCTTGTGGGAAGGATGGCATATTCTTCCCTCAGATCCACGGATCCTTAGGGATTCATTTGACAAACTGTGTTTGTTCATTCGGGGTCTTGCTCCAATGTGTGCTCACCCACTCAGGTAAAGGAAAGGGGGACTCAAGCCAGCAACAGGGGGTAGGCCCAGAAGAAAATGTAAGAAAAGGCCTAACAGAGCACGTGGTGGTTCACTTAACTCAAACAAATGATTAACTAAAATGTGAAGAGAAAAACAATAACAGGAACCAACAATGGTGTGAACACATTGATGAATCATCTGTCACCCTTGTTGATTGACGTCAGAGGGGCCCCCAAAGGGTGTTTTACAAGTGAAGGGCAAGGTGACCTCCAGGGCCACATGCCACGTGCTTCTTGAGGTTATTTTTGTCCTTCCCAGTGCCATCTCTAAAGGTGTACAAATTTACAGCAGAGGGCTTGCAGCAGGCAAGGGTCCAAAGTTCAGAATTTCTGCCCAGAGGAAATTTAGATTGTCTGGTTATATTAAAAAAAAATTAACAATTTCAAAACTTTACAACAATTATTTATATTTATATTCTGACTATATATATATATATATATATATATATATATATATATANATATATATATATATATATTCTTTTCCCACTCTGTTTCTATTACTATAACCATTCCATGCATGATGATTTCTCCTTGGGGCTCTTCTTATGGCACCTGACATATCACATGTTTGTCTAGTGTCTACCCCACTCCCCTTCCCCACTAGGAATGCAAACTTTTTAAGAACAGGGACTTTGCTGTCTTCACCACCATATCTCCAATACTGCTGCTCAGCTCACAGAAAGGAGAAATCTCATCAAGCACTTATTGAGAGAACATTCATGTAAATGTTTGTTACATGAATTAGTAAATAAGTGGACAATTACTCCTAAAAAAGAAGGAAGGCTCCCGACTGATTGACTCCCTATGACACGGCTTCGGGTAACATTGGCTAACAGCGTTGCCATTGATTTTGTTACTTGGTTCACCTCAAATTCACCCCTTCACTCCTCCTTCCCATATCCTTCACCTTCTCTAAGCTCTTCCCGTGGAAGGTGCCTGCCTGTGATTCTTAGATGGCCTGCCATCATAGAGAGAATATCCTGGAGCTTTGGCATGGTCACGGGGTAAAATCCTGATCATAACTCTCTCCTCTCACTCCTACACATTCTTTCTCTGTTTAGACAGTAAAGGGAAAACCTGTTGAATGAGCGAGTCAAGGCAGCAGTAAGATGACAGAGGACTTTCTTAGCAGAGGAACCCCTGATCACAAAGCAGCTGAACAACAGAGACGGATTAACCAACGTGTTTCAGAGAACATTGTAAAATTCCAGTTTCTTAGAGGAAAACAGATTGTTATATTGGACTTGAGATGGTTCATGGGGCATCACTTTTTTAAAAAGAGAGTTAACAAAAATATTTGAAAGTATTTTAGTGTGCCATTAATTATTGAGGCTGGAGGTTTTTGTTTTGTTTTTACTTTGGCTAGGTTCTTATAGTAAATAAAGAAGTATGAAAATATTGTTTAAAAAACATTCCTTTAGGGGGATGTGACTTTATTATATGATGACTTCTCAGATTTAAATGATCTAATTTTGCCAGTTGGGTCTAATTTTACATCACCATTCATGGAAGGGCCTCAGGCACTTAGTAGCTCTGGGTCTCATGAGACAGGGATGTGGAAAAAGGGTTCAGGGAAACGCAGGGAATGATGGATTTAGGAAATCCTGCAGGATGTAGGGGATCCTATGGGATGCAGAAGGGGGCAAGCCCTTTAGTCTTGATGACCTTTAGCACATGAGCCACCAACTACTTGGGAGGGGAGACAGGCACTTACTGTGGTTTCTCTCTTTTCATCCATTTAAAGGTGACAAGTGGCCCTGCGGGAAACGGGAGGAGTTGGAAATATTTCAGTCTGGAGTCTCAGGATGACAGGGCAGAAACAAGGAGAGTCTCAGGCCTGACAACCTAGACCCTTGGTTTCTTGTGGGTATGACTCAATAATCTGGAAATTATTGAGTGACTAAGAACACTGTCAAATTTAGGGCTTAAACTGAGAATTATCTCACCAGCCTCATGGACTTTATTTAGAGTTGGGTAAGAGAGTAACTACAGAAATGCTTGCAAAATGTAACTTTCGCTAATATGAGACACAAACCATTTTAGTACCTTTTGCTTTATTAGGAAGATCCTTCAGTTGAGTGAAATGATATGTGGTGTTTTCCTCATTTTTAGTAAAAGTGATGGACATAATGCACATAATTCCAAGACAGCATGGGGCTGGACCATTGTTTTGGACTGGCTTGATCACTTGCCACATGTACACCCTTGAAATACACAGATTTTTCTGAACTTTAATTTACTTCTCTGTGAAAGGAGTGAAGGGCCCCATGGAGACAGCACGTGTTTCTGGAAAGGCAGGTGCTCCAATGACCTTGACTTTTCCAGGAATCTACAAAGGGAAGAGAGGGAAGGAATACTACCAAAGGTACCCAAAGAGTTAGAAAAACACATATAATAAAACCATTGTAATAAGGATCCAAATTAAAATTTACATCATGGAGGCAAAGATAGAGTGAGACAAGCTACAGAATGATCTAGGTGCAGATACACCCCACTGTGGAACTTCCTAGAACTCAAAAAGGGAGCAACAAATTTAGCATTATAATTATCAATAGCTAATAAAATGAAATAGACCAGTTTATCAAAGGGGAGATACTAGAAAACAGCCTCAAAATTTAAACATTCAGTCTGATCTGCTATGTAAGAAATCGTGAAAAGTATAAATGACCATATCAGCAAGAACAGGTTTTCAAAAATGTCTTTCATGAGGTTTCTCTTTTTCTTTTTTTTTAACATTTATTTTTTTAGTTGTAGTTGGACACAATACCTTTATTTTATCTTTATGTGGTGCTAAGGATTGAACCCACTGCCTTGCACATACTAGTCAAGTGCTCTACCTCTGAGCCACAACCCCAGGCACAAGGCTCTCTCTTCTTAAAAAGAGCTCAGAAAGAGAAAAATAGCACCAACAATAATGACAATAATAATTATGTACCAAGGGACCTAAAATTAATAACAGCTGTATTGCTTTGTAAATCACCACAAAGCCTGGATCTTTGATGGCCAGTACTTCTCCTAGACAAGGCAACCTTCTCAACCACCAGACATCTCAGAATGGCTTTGGATATGATATAGGCGATATTGAGCAAGGCCTACGGAAAGAAGCACCATAAATGATTAGTGCTATTACCATTGGGTCATTTCAACTATCAAATGAAGTAGTCATGAGATTAATCATAATGACTTTTCATTTAAATAAATGAACTAAAAAGAGATGTACCATTTATATACCACCTCAGTGGCCACAGTATACACAATAAATATTTGACCTTTTACAAGAAGCAGCCAAAGTCTGGATTGTCACAGTTATTCTGGAAGAGAGAAGACAGATTGACTTTTTAAAAAAAGGCAGGGGGAGGAGTTATCATATGAAAATCATCTGAGAGGAATCAATTGGCTCAGGTCAGGGTTTGCCCAGATAAAAAGGAAGTTTCTGTGAGCTTCTAAGGTTTTTTGAAATTTGCCTGGCTTGGGATTGAATAGAATCAATTGCTTTATATTTCCACAGGAACATGTTTTCTGTTCTTATGTGCATTTACATAGTAAACAATTACAGACCCATAAAGCAATTACACAATACAAAGTCTTTATTTTCTTTACAATAATTATTCTATAAAGAAGACCCCAGAATTTCAATCACATCATATTTTTAAAAGTGCTGGGGTGATGAAACCTAATTGCCTGTTTTCCTTAAACCAAATGAAAACTTTCATTGAAACATTCTCTGCTTGCAAAAATATGTTCATCACAGAATTGTTTTATAATAGGGAATATTTGGAAACACCTACATCAACAAGAAAAAAAGTAGTTTAGCAGTTTATGGGTGCATCAGTTAGTTATTGCTATATAACCAACCACCCCAAAATTCTTTGGCTTAAAACAATAAGCATTTGTCTCTGCATACAAGTCTCCATTATCAGCTGGGGGTTTCTTCTGGTCTCAAATGGACTCTTCCATCCTGCTTATTATGGTCAACAGACACAGGGGCACTATTGGTCTAGGGAGGCCTAGCTGTGAGGCTGAGCCTTCTTTCCAGTAGTAGACTAGCTGGGATCTTCCTCACCATGGTCGTCTGCACAGCAGGGGTCCATGAAAGCAAGAAGCATGCAAGCCTTCTTGAGGCACAGGCTCAGAACGGGCACATCACCATATACATTCAGTTGACCAAAACAATGCCAGCCCAGACTGTAGGGTTTGGAAAATAAGCTTCATCCCCTAACAGGAAGAGCTATGAAATCACATTGCAAAGAATGTAGAAATAGGGAGGGGAGAAGAATTGGAAGCAGTTTTGCAATCTCCCACAATGAGATGGATTATTTTCCCATCATTAAAATGGAAGCAAGTTTAGAAAGTTACAAGGAAAAAAGAAAAAAAATGCCCTTTAATTTTTATCACAACCCTATAAATACTTAAAGGAGAACATACAGTTGCATAAACGGGAGAATTTGTGTTTTTAACTGTTTTTAAAAATATTCCAACAGTCTCCGTGGAAAACCCAAACCTCATTTGTGTGTACCATAAGCCACATTTCATCCCTTCAACAGGAACTGGCTGAAGTGCTCAGTGAATGAACAAAAGAATTATGGAGAGAAAAAGCCGAATGACCTATATTTTTTTTCTTCTTTTTTGGACAAAGTGTTTCAACCCCCAAATTCCATGCCAGACAATTCAGCTGACAGAGGGAATGTAATGTGACATAGTATGCTTGCTATTTCTAGGGAAATGGATCTAGAGAGAGCTTTTAGAGTACAAAGCAAAAAGCCTTTGGCTGTTAAAGTATTTCACACAGGAGTAAAAACTTTCATTGTGTGACTAAATCAATGGAGATTATCTCCTCCGTCAGAATCCCCTTTGTCTGCACGTGCACTCTGTGGGCATCCATTCTTGCTTTTGGTTCAGTAGCGTGTCCTGAAGTGAATGATTGAGTGGAAGGTAACACTGACTATTGTATTGAAGTTATGATGTAGATATTGATTTTATGGCCTTTGGCTCTTTCTAAGGTCAATCACTTACCAGAACATTGGACTCAGTCTCGTGGGCTGACGTTAACCACTGTGGCATTGTCCTCACTAGCTCTGACTTACCCACGCTGTGGCTCTCATACGAACTTCTGACCCGTACAGTTTCTTCAGGATTGCTTTCAGTAGGACCGACCTGTGGCCTCCTTAGCAAGCAAACTGTGGTGGACTATGGAAAGTCTAAAGCAAGTTTGCAGTAGTGATGTGTCCCAGTATGTAGCCAGAAGACACAATTCACATGGTGGGACAATAGACACTGGAATTATAGAAATCCAGAGCTGAATGGCTATTTACCCTCTGAGGAAAATCAGGCCCAGGGGCAGCAGGTCATGTGCATGTGTTCCTGTCCAAAAATTACAGAGTGGACACTCCAAACCTCCTCTCTAAGCATCCACTCTACTGTTCTTTACCCCTGAGGATTCTTTGTCCTCCCACCAACAACAGAGGCCTGGGGGCTCCAGTGTCCCAGGGAGAATGCTCAGAGCTGAGCTAAGCAGGAGGAGATTGGCTGAGACAGGGCAGTCTCATTCCCCCTTTGGTCCTGATGTTGCTTACTGTCAGGACAGCTGGTCAAGGAAGCATTGTAAGAGCTGCCAGGCCTCTGCCCAGCTTCACTTGGGCCCTTCCCAGATTCTTGGCTTAGCCCTCTATGCCAGCCCAGGGATTGTGCCCTCAGATTCTTCCCTCCCTGCTCTCAGCAAAACTCATGCTCAGAGCCTTTGCCATGGTCGTGTATAACTTGTTTAAAGCTCAAAGTGCAGGTCCTGTTTCGGAAATTTGCAGGGACATAGGACAGAGTCAAAAGCTGGAACTTTCAACAATTGACTTCATGTAGGATCATAAAGGAAGGGGATAGCCTCAATGCATGCTCGGGGGACAGGAGTGAGGTGCCCCAAAGTGGGACCTTTGCTACAAGGGTGTCAGATGACTGATTAACACAGTGAAAGAGGTTAGATGGGACAGTGCTCAGTCCTAGCATGAGAAGTCAGGATATTGCCAAGTCCAGGTTCTAGAAGACTCCTCACCCTCTGGTGTAAGAACCAGGTCAACCTTCCTGGGGGAAATTTGAGTCATATTTTCCTTTTTAATTTTACTTTTTTCAGAAGAAGCTGGAACTCTCGGTTTTATATGAAATCTGATTTTTAAGACTTGGAAACTGGATCCAATTGTAAAAAAAAAAACACAAAAAAAACTCCTTAGGGAATAACTAATAGCATCTGTGGGCTGAATCTGGCCCTCAGAGTGCCCCTTTTATGACCTCTGCTGAGGACAGGCATTGGGGGGGGGCGAGAGGTAGCATGAAGCCAACACTCCCCCAAGTCATATCTGTAAAAGAAAGAGGGTTTGGGGAGTGAGGAAGAGGCTTAGCAGCATCTCCCAGGAGTGAAGAGAGGAAGTCAAGGAAGAAGTGGTTTTTAAAGGCTGAGTAGCCCAGCCCTAGCGAATGGTCATCCAGATATTGCCACACACACAGAACAGTCTGTCATGACAAAGAAGCCAGGTGGCACAAGCCTAAAGCCAAAAGCTGCGGAGTCACCACCTACCCATGATACCCTGCACGTGACACCCTCTGCCCAGGGACATCTGGGGTGATGGAGCAGGGAATATGAAGAGGGCCAGCAGTGTAGAGTCTTGGACTCCCTGTTCTCTGCATCACCTTCGACGTCATCTGGTCAATACCATAGTTTTCCACAAAGAATCTAAGACGTGAGAAGGGAGGGACTTGTCACTCTCAACCCGGCACACGGCTGGGGTGTGGCTGACCATGGCTCAGACCCTGCTGCCCAGTGCAGAGTTGGCCTTGCAAACCTTCCCTAACCCCAACCCCACCCCGCAGCAGAGGGAGTTGTCATACGGGAGAATCTCGAAAGGAGGAATCAACTTCGGCTTCCGCTTGGTATCTTGGTAAGACTCTTCACATCACAAATTTCATAAGACAGGGGGAAAAAAAAAACTTCTTCTCAAATCGGGCGTCCCAATCTGGGGCTCAGAAAAGACAGGCACTAAATTATTTTATACTTTGCTTCATTCAGATGGAGAACTTAGCAAGTATATATATCCGGTGCTCTGCAAAGTAGTTTATTCTCATCACTGTGTGTCATTTTTATTATGACCTCCCCTGGACAATTGGGAGAACTGGGACTTTAAAAAGCTAAAAAGAAAATCATGATTCATGGTAGAGGCTAAGAAATCACAATTCATGATAGAGCCAGGGATTGAATCTATGTAGTGTGACTCAGAACCCTAATGTAATCAGTGTGGTTCTCACAGCTGAACTTCACCCCAATTCAGCTCCCAAGAGATTTTTAACTTTCAAAAGTCCAGTTCCCAGAAAGCTTGCTCCTGGAAAACCTACCACTCTCCTGGCATCTAGGGAACCATCTTTCATGCAAAACACTATCCCACTTCATCCCACATTCTTTTTTTTTTTTTCTAGAATCCAAAATTGTGGTCTTCCCTTATTATGCCAATTAGGCAAGAACAGATGGTCCTCTACTCAATAGTTAACCATTCAACATTTATGGAGGAAAATCCTGGAAGGTTTATTTCAAACCTGATCAGCGTCTGCTCAAAGGAAAATTCTGTTCGTAATTTCTTTCCCTTCTGTGTCAGAGTTCTAGAGGGAGATTTTTCTGCAACTTTAACCAAAATGTCATGGAATGTGTACACTATAATGGCAGAATGTCTCGATCCCAGAAGAATAAACACAGAGGCGGTAATTGGAGGCATCATTTTGACACGCAAAAAAAGGATGACAAGAAACCCTTAACCCACCAATAATCAGCAGAGTGCACTGTCATTGTGCATGGCTCAAGCAGTCTATGGGACATCACATTAGCAAGCTGCCTGGCCTATTAGAGGCATGTAATTCTTTCATATACTTAGCACTGAAGTGGATAGGATTCAAAACAGCTTCCTTGTCTCTGACATGCATCCAAATTTTTAATAGCAGCTAAGTACCTTACTAAGCAGTTGAATAAAATAATGCATTCAAGCCCCAGAAAACCTTTTCAGACCCCCTTTTTATCTCTACATTTTACTGATGGAAAATGATTTGTAATTCTGATTTATATACTGGGCCCATGCAGTGCAATGAATTTTTTTTCTTTGTAAAAACTCAAGCATTCCAAACTATTGAAGGAGTTAAGCCATTTTGATCATTTTGAAACTAGCTGTCAGATTTAATCTCTGCTAAGGAGACAGAGGGCAAATGTATTCTGAAGCTTGTTATATAATTTACAGATTATTTTTGCAATTTATATTCCATCAAATAGGGTATATTAGCCTCTCAGAAAGCACGTAATGATCAATTAATTTCAGCAGAGCAATCCTGGTGGCACTTATGGGACAGACATGATTAGACCCTTTTCTAGCTGAGTCCCAAGGTCAAGTCATCAAATATGACTGATTACATTTTCTAATGGTTTCTCCATGCCCATTAAAGAGCACTCAACTATTCAGGCTCTTCTCTGATCGTGACATTCAAAATTTGCTCTGATGGCTCCTGACAAGCAAAAATGTATTCTCTAATCTTTAACCACATAAACAATAGCTAACCACTTGTAATTGAGTTTAAATTGATTTCAGGTGGCTTCAGAGAAAAGCAATTTCTACAACAGATTAACCTCTTAATTAAAGTATATTAAGAATACTGTCAGGTGTAGACATTCTGCTACAGCAGAAAATTATACCTCATTGACATTCATTTATGAAAGAATTGCCATGCTGCTCCCAGGTAACAGGTTACCCACTTGGGCCTCTTGCTTCACTAGGTCAACACAAGCCTAACTTCGGTCTTCAGAGAATCAGTTTTTTATATGGACCAGGGTGTGGGGAAAGGGAGGGGTCCTGAGAGACGTGAGATGAAATAGGTAGAATGCTGTCTTGCATTTACATAGGCAGAAAGTCCCTTTTCTCAAGGGAACAAGGCCTTCCGTCAAACCATAGACCCCCTTCAATTAGCTGAGGAACGAGGAAAAGCTTATGTCATCCATCATATCGATAGCACCTTGACAGGTTTCTGCAAGGTGTTCTTCAGTGTTTTTAAGTAGACACTAACCCTATCCTCTAAGTCCTTGCTACACCAAAATGGTCCACAGGCCAGCATCACTTAGAGAACTTGGAGAAATGCAGAATCTCAGGCCCTTCCAGTCCCATCTTAAGACTGACTGAATTAGAATCAGCATATTAACAAGATCCCCAGAGTGTTCATTTGAGATATTAAAGTTTGAAAAAGTCTTATTCTGGGAACGTTCATGCTTCTGTTCCCATAGCCCCAAATTGTGTCTACACAACATCAAAACATTCGGTCAGTCTGATGGAAAGAAATGCAATGGAATGGATGGCTGAGCATCATGTAGACCAGATTGTCTTCTCTGTGCCTTTTACCTTTCCTGTCCTCCCTTTCAGAACCTTCTTTGCTTCCTATATTACACATTTTGGCTGTGAATGGCCCAGATAAATTCTGTCCAAGGCCTGGACGTGAACCCATACGAGTTCCGACAGGCTCTAACTGGCTCTACAAGCTGGCTGCATGAGTCTGGGATACCCTCCCCTTGTCCTGGCACAGAAACCTTCTTTGGTTCATGTCCCTTGAATTGGTCTCAGCCTCTGTTATCATCAGCCTGGGGTTTTGTTGTTGTTTTCTAAACATGGATTAAAAAAAAAAAAAAAAACTCTTTTCCCCCTGGTCTCAGGATAACTACTTCTTCCCTTTACCTGTCTAATCCTAAAGGTTTGCAGCATTCACTTCTTTCCCCCTGGATGGCAGCCTCCATGTGGCTTGTGGTTATTAAGAGAGTTACACAAAAATGCAACTATGCTCAATACCCAGGGATCATTAATGAAATGGGTTTGGAACAGTGAATCTTGGGCTTGGTTGTACATTAGAACCCCCCGGGGAGATGCACAGTTTCCAATACTAAGGGTCCCATCCAAGATCAATGACATCAGAATCTCGCAGCCCAAACATAAGGAGTTTCAGAGAGAGAGCTCCTAGAGAATGCTAATGTGCAGTTGGTGGTAGGAAACACCAGTTGACAGGAATTTCCCTGTCCCAAACATGCCCATCTCCCCTCCATACTGTGGACCTCAGGAGCAATTTACATCTCAGGTTCTACTTAGTCTTTCCTTACCACAAGAGTTTTTAGAAAATAATGAATATAGAGTTTCCATGTATGTTATTGGAGAAGAAATGGGAAGAGCGGGGTGGGGAGAGGGAGCACCTACATGCATGGCCTATCGTATTGCTAAGAGTGTGCAAACAGAAGCTTTCCCAGAATGGATATTAAACTGGCCACCCCAACTTCCCCGAATTTCAGTCACATGATTAGTGCAGAATATTCATAGAAAAATCAGAAAATATACCCCAGTGTTTTAGCCAGCTTTTTTATTGCTGTGACCAAAAGGCCTGACAAGAACAACAGAGAGGAGAAAAAGTTTGTTTGGAGCTCACACTCTTAGAGGTCTCAGTCCATTGCTCTGGACCCAAGGTGACGCAGAACCGCATGATGGAAGGACATGGAGGTGGCAAGGAGCTCAGGACATGGCAATCAAGTGTGTGTGTGGAGGGGGAGGGTGGAGAGAGAAGAGAGAGCACTCTGTTCACCAGGGACAAAATATTAAAACCCCAAAGGCATGCCCCTAATGACCTACCTCCTTGAGCCACACCCTACATGTCTGCAGATACCACCCACTGAATCCATATCAGTGGATTAAGCCACGGATTAGGTTACAACTCCCATGATCTAATCACTTCACCTCTGAACATTCTCACATTGTCTCACACATGAGCTTTAGAGGGACATTTCATATCCAAGCCATAACACCCAGTAGGCACAGACACCCCCAAGTCTGGAAGAGAGGCAGTCAAAGCACCAGAGATTCAATATGACACAGGTGATGTTTCTCCACTTGCAAATATTCCAAATAAAATATCTGTGAACTGCTTGTTTACAAGTGGCAATTCTCAACCTGTCCTGAGCATCCTTATGTCTTGAGAGGTAAAGCAAGGTGGCAACAACCTGTATCTCAAGAAGCCCTTCTGGTACATGCTCAAGTTTGAGAACACTACTTTATTTTACGTACTTACACTAGTTTTTGTGCTTACTCAATCCTTTTTTTTTTTTTTTTAACCCATCCTGGTATAGGGAGGAGATCTTGGAAATGCCTGTTCTCCATTAAGGCTGCCTGGTGAACGGAATCACAGCTGGAGTTACTAACCGTTTCTTCCCAAGTCCTCCTGTCTGAATCTCTCATCCTCTGCCTTTCTGACCAAATGCCTCCTGGTCATTTCTGACCTAGGTTTCTCATGACCTGAAGGAGCCACCTACTCTCTCCTGCTCAGCAGATAGTCAGGTCTACACTGGTTGAACTGTCCTGGACTTTAAATTCAGATCAATGACAGGGAAGAAAAAAGAAAGAATGTATGAAGGATGGAGTGGATGGATGAATGGAATTTGGACAAAGAGGAGAATGACCTTCATTTTTCAAGATAAAGCTAAAGGAGCTCATCAGCCTCCCAAGTCAAAAGGATGACAAGGAGAGGATGAAAAGAAGGAAAGAAAATGGATGGTCAAGCATTTACTCTGTGCCAGACACTGTGCTAAACACTCAGCACATAATAGCATGTGCAATCCTTACAATAATTGTTTATAATGGTAATATGAGCCCCAAGAGATAGAAAAACTGTGATAGATTCAGAATTTGGTTCCTAATCTGTGCGCCCACCACTTTACTAAGGTCCTTTCCCCAAGGCAACTGGATTCTCCCCCTGTAGGCTTAGTTCATGCTCATTTTGGCCTCAAGAAGCAGATATCCTATAATTGTCATATGCTTTTGCTAACAATACTCTCCACAGTGCTAGTTAGCATCAGCATAATCTCTTGTAAAGTTGAAAAATTAAGTAGACCAACTAAGGCCAAGAAATTACAGTTCATGCATCCTGGGAAGAGAACTGGACTTGGGTTTAGTCCCCTGCTCTGGCCAAGTGACCTTGAAAACCACTCTGTGTCTCTGAGTCCCTCTAGCACTCTGTGTCTCCATAATGCCATTTTAAAAAATTAGCCAATCTATGGATACAGGAACTCTCCGTGAACTGTAAGTCACCAGGAAGGATTAAAAATTATTATTATGTCATCAAAAGCAGTTCAACTCTTTTTTTCCACTGAGTTCACTAACTACGTGAGAGTCATGGAGACAAGATCTTTAATGGCTGGGTTCCCTCCAACAGCAACACTTTCCACAAACATCCCTTAAGATCCTAACATGAGCCAGACGATTTTATAGATAGCTTCTTGTCTCAGAAGAGAAGAGACAACACATTTCTAACCCAGTTGCTTCTGCATCTTCTCATATTTTGACAGGTCTTACACCTGCTGAGAACAGACCCAGATAGGTCAATTAACTGAGATGCAGACACCGTGGTTTGATCCGACAAGTACCAAATTGTCCTCATCTTACCTCAACTCATTAATGTGCACACATCTGTGTGGTTCAGGGGCAAGGTCAAATTGCTTCTGCATGGAGTCGCCACAGACAGTGTGAATGAATCACAGCAGATACATCACCCTTGTAACAAACAGCTCACACGCATGCCCTGTTGGCCATGAGTCAGGGTCAGTGTAGACTTATAGGTAGTCTCATTCCCGGCTTCCTACATTTTTCCGTCTGGCTTCTCTTCCTGGATTTGTTTTGTCTACAGTTTTTTTCCCCTTAAACAAAACTATATTCATTTTTAATACTTTCTTGTGAGTGACTTCCCTAAGAAAGTAGCAGTACAATTTAAAAAAAAAATGCATTCAATATAGAGTCTAACTTGTAAACTACAGTATTTTTCAAATTCTTTTTATCTGGACATAGACCAGAAGCTTATTTTTTAACAGAAAATTTTATTGATATGTAATTCTACAATCCCACAGTTCACTCACTTAAAAACTCTATGATTCAATGATTTTTAGTATTTTTATAGAATTACCATCATTACCATGATCAATATTAGAATATTTTTATTATCCCCCCAAATAACTCCATCCTCCCTAAACTCCCCAGCCCTAGACAACCACTGAGCTATTCTCTGTACAGATTCACCTGTTCTGAACATTTCAAATGCATGGAGTCGTATAACACGTGGCCTTTGGTGGTTGGCTTCTTACTGAGCATGATGAATTTCAGGGTTTATTCATGTCATCGAAGTTCTCTGAAGCTCGAACTCATGCTATTTCTTCTTGTGCAACATTATTTTTTTCCCCTTAGAATAATAGTAGATAATAATAAAAGTACCTTCTACTATGTCCTGTCTGCTCCAGGCACTACACACGGGCCCTCTCCTGTCTCATCCTCACAATAGCCTATAAAAGTTATTATGGTCACTATTTTCCAGGTTAAGAAACCAATAAATGTTATACTGGTCATTGAGAGACAGATGGTCAGTATTCTAACTCAGGCACTCAATTCTAAATCATTTTGGTCCTCTACACCACACAGGAGGTCTATCTGGAAAGATACGTCGTAGTTACAACCAGCATCCTCAGAAAGACCTTTATCACATTTGCCTGAACCCCTGCACCGGCCCAAGGTAGTGGCTTTGACGTGTGCCCCAGGAATAATAGAGAATAAATAAGCTCCTTCAATGTGAAGGGCCCTCTGTGATCAGTCTACACAGGAAACAAGGAAGGTCCAGGCTGTGGGACTTAGCATACAAAAGATGTGGCTTTCAATCGCAGATCTGCCACTTTTGAATGATGCGTACATCAGTCTGTTACTTTTTAATTCCTCATTTTCACACACATAAAACAGGGAGATTGGCTCCTACCTCATAGGTTGTTAGGGAAATGGAATAAAATAGTGAGGCCTAGCACGGAGCCTATCACACAGCAAACGTTCAACAAAATTCACTACTATCCATTTCCACTGCTGTACCAGACGAAGATGGAATGATGTTTTTCATCAGTCATGCAAACAACAAAAAACCCAAACGGCACACGCTCGTGATCCCAGCACACACACAAAACACACTCAACCATCAACTGTCATCTCTGAAGTACCTTGTTCCTAAGAGGGGAGGGATTAAACTCAAGAGGGAATAAAGCCTACCACATCAAGTCAATGCCCCGAGGACTTGAAAAACTGGTCTCCATGGAGTCCTGACCTGTAGAGACACAGGAGGTGCTAGCAGGGAGAAAGTCAGGTCATCCTGGTTTTACTGCATCCGACTATGGAGTGGAGAAGCAGCCTTTAGAAAGTCTGCTTAATCTTGCAAAAACGTGCGTAGTAGGAAGCTTTCAAATGAATGCAGTTTGAAGCAAACTCTTCAAACTGCCTTGCCCTGTGATGTTCAGCTTTTATTAGGCCAAAAGCAAGACAACAATTCTTAAATTTATTTATTTATTTAGGCATATGGCAAAAAGGCAGAGAAATAGAAAAGGAAGCCTCCGGGGGGTGTTTCCCTCATCTTTTATTAAAATGATTTTATGGTTTTGGCAAAATGGAACCAAAACATAGTGAAATTCTTTCAAAAGGTTTTAATGGAGGGAAATAACTTCTTGTAAAAGTTGTAGATAAGGAGACCATCCTACAGACACCTTCGCCTGCACACCAAGAGGCACAAGGACACTTAGTGTAAACATTTTTTAATTATCGTGAGAAATAACTGGAAAGTCAAAAGACAGAGCAGGTAAGCAAAATACAGAACCTGCACCTCACAGAACTCTACAGAACTATGGAAGTTAGTGGAGCGTATTCATATTTACACAGGATGATGTACAATGCTGTAAGGGGTGGGGGGGCAGCAATCCATTAGACAATAGATCTAGTGTTTGGTTTCTTCAAACAATGTTCACAGGTGGCCTGGAAGGAGACACATTAACCTGTCACGCTGCCTGCCCTGGGGGAGGGAGGGAGGGACCTGGATTAAGATTGCACATGAGGAGTGTCCACTTCTGACTGTGTTTGCTTCTATACTTTACATTGTGACCATTTGCACATGGATTTATTCTTCCCCTTGCAGGCTCCTTGCTGTTCCTCCTCCTGGCTGCAGGGTCTGCCCCCTCCTCTTCCAAGTTTACTCCAATTTCAGCTTCTCTGGTCATTTTCTAAGTGGCAGCCACCACCTACCTCCTTATCTCCCTTCCCAGATTTACTTTCTCTTTTAGATATCACAATCTAACATTCCGTATATTTTTGTGTATATTCTCTCTCTCTCTCTCTCTCTCTCTCTTTTTTTTTTTTTGATTTTCTTTTTTTGATGCTAGGGATTGAATTCAGGGGAGCATAACCACTGAGCCACATCCCCAGCCTTTTTTATATTTTATCTAAATAAAGGGTCTCGTTGAGTGGCTAAGGGCCTTGCTTAGTTGCCAAGGCTGGCTTTGAACTAGTGATCCTTGTGCCTCAGCCTCCCAAGCTGCTGGGATCACAGGCGTGTGCCACCAAACCTGGCCTTTTGTGTGTTTTCTTTATTATATGTCTCCTCCCACCCCCCAAAAAAAAGGAAACTCTAAGAAGGCAGAGACTTTTGTCTGTTTACTACTGTGATACTACTGTCTGGGATAGTGTCTGGTACAGTATAGAGATTCAGACTGAATGAGACATGTTCATGATATATTTGTAATAAACATTTAAATACAGTGGCCCTCTGTATCTGTGCATCCTGCATCCACAGTTTCAATCAACCATGGATGAAAATATTTTTAAATAATGATGTCTGTACTGAACATGTACAGCTTTTTTGTTTTTATGCCATAGGATACAGTCTAACTATTTGCATACCATTTACAATGCATTAGGTGTTACAGGTAACCTACAGATGATTTAAAGTCTATGAGAGGATGTGCACAGGTAGGGGACTGGCGCATCCTTGGATTTTGATATCCAAGGGGATCCTGCATCCAATCTGCTACAGATAACAAGGAACTACTATATACATTTATGTATGTTTATGGAGACACACACTTGTATGTATATATAAGTATATGTGTATGTTTGTGTAGATGTAGATATAATAGTTGCTGAGACCAAAGTCAAAAGCAAGTATAAAGATACCAATGCTTTAAGAACGGGAGAGGACCCATAAAGAGATGCTTTATCCCATACTGTGATTTCCTTACTCCTGTCCTATCAATTTTTTTTTATTTGGGTTTGCTTTTCTAATACTTTATCTATGATGATGGTCCTTTGGTGAGCTTCAGTGTTTATAAAACACAAACATTCAATTAATAAATACAATTAGGCTTCCTAAATACTTTAAGCCTTTTCTTTTTCTGTTAAGAGGTCAGCAGCACATTAGCCTTGGAATCCATTTTACCTCGGAGAAATTCTGATTTGTATAAGGAAGTGCTTATGAACAGTAACTTTTAAAATAAACAGGTTGTCTTGTGGCCCAGGAAGTGATCCAGTTGAACCAAGATAGCTAAAGAAGCTTTCTCCCAAAGTTTGTTCAAAATGAGTAGATGTAGCAACACAAATTTATGAGTTTCATGAATAGACGTTATTTTTAAAAATTATGCCAAAGTTGTTAATGACAGCTT
This sequence comes from Marmota marmota marmota, assembly GCF_001458135.2. Lineage (NCBI taxonomy): Eukaryota > Metazoa > Chordata > Mammalia > Rodentia > Sciuridae > Marmota > Marmota marmota. The sequence continues at coordinate 34,333,049 of NW_025999932.1, forward strand.
TTTTAACAGTTAAAATTGATTTAAAAAAAATTGATTTACTCAATAAAATTTGAGTGAAATAGTTGTAATTAATCCAAGCCAAGCAATGACCTGAAGGGAACCCACCCCAACTCTCTCTCTCTCTCTCTCTCTCTCTCTCTCTCTCTTACACACACACACACACACACACACTTTTTTGAGAGAGGTCAATGTTGTGTAGCAATTTCCAATCTCTAGAAGGCTTCACAAATTTGGCTTGATGATGGACATTTAAGACACAGTCATCTTTCCATCTCCCCCTTGAACACTGCAAGAAACATGGGGAGCTCCCAGCTTTGAATTCGGTTCTCTCAGCCTCATTGGAGCCTCTATCCTAGTAGCACACTCATTGGATCCTTTAATGCAATCATTTTTTAATTAATCAATCTGTGTTAGCTTTCTGACACTATGACAAAACACCTGAGAAAGTCAACTTAAAAGAAGAAAGGTTTAATTTGTCTCACAGTTTTGGAGGTTTCAGTCCATGACCAACTAGCCCTGTTGCTTTGGGCCTGTGGTAGCACAGTACACCATGGTGGAGGTTTCCAGTGGAGGAGTAACCAGCTCACCTCATGCATGAATAGGAGAAACAAAGAGAGAAAAACAAGAGGGTCTGGGTCCCTTCAAGGGTATGCCTCTGGTGACCTAACTTCCTTCTACTAAGCCCATCTCCCCAAAGTTTCACCATTTCCCAATACAGCCTACAGGCTGGTGACCAACACACGAGTCTCCCGGGACATTCAAGATCCAAACTATAGCACTGTACTAACTAATGTAGACTCCATATAGCATGGCTCAACATGGTATGTGTTTAGAACAAAATTCAAATGTCTGCCTTGATTGGGCTCATCTTTTATTCTCTTTCATCTCATACCTCTTCCTCTTGTGATCCTGCCACCTGCCTTTGCTCTTGTTATTCCTGCTTTTGGAGTATTCTTCCTTAGGTATTTTTGCTGTTTAGGTTCTCTTTTCAAATGACATGCTTGAGAGGTCATCCCACTCCTGCCTCCGCTGCCCGCTACCAGGTGTGTTTTAGGGTTTTTGTTGTTTTTCCTGGCATATCTCATAATTTAAGTATCTTCCCTCCTGATTTCTTTATTTAGGTATTATGGATCTCCCGTCAATAAAATTTAAGTGCCATGATAACAGAGATTTTGTCTTCCTTATCAATATATTGCCAATACCCAGCACATAGTAGGTGTTCAATAAATAGCTGCTAAATAAACAAACAAATGGGAGCCTGATGAACCTCTGATGTTGACGTAGTATGAAGAACACAAAGGACTGTGCAGGGAACTAATAATTGAGGGCACAGAGTGAAGATAGCTTCAGAGCAATGGCAGAAAGAGAAGCAATTTTGGGAATTGTCAATAATTAAAAGAAGGATTTTTTTTTTTCAGAGAATAGAGGAAGAAGAAGCTCTTTCCAACAGATCGTCGATTTAGAGGGAGTCGGCACCGGGGAAGTCTGGCAGGAAATGGCAGGTTCCCAGCCACTGAGCTAAGTTCTGAAAAAGCACTCAAATGTTTAGAGGAAGATCAGCAAAACTAGGCAAACCATCAGTCTGTAGGCCTGCCCGTGATCTGTGAGGGACAAGTCAAAGTCTTTGGGCAAAAAGCCCAACTGGACTGCAGAAACACACCAGAGTCCCTTTGTTTGGACACCTCTGTAAGCTGTTGAGGTCAGTGGTTGATGCCAAGAGTCCAGGTGCACTGCTCTGGCGACGTAGGTTGGGGAGAGAGGGCAGAGCCCCAGGAAGGAGGGTCCCTGGGGACAGGGAACAAAAGAGGAACAGACACTTGCTGTCATGATGTTGTTAAAAAGTAGATCCTGAAGGAAGGAATACCACGTCTAAAGGACACATGTGTGATGGGTGGTGGCTCCACAACCAGGCATTCTCCAGACCCCCACATACCACACCCGTCTCTCTGCTCTTTCCTGTCCCTTGGAACACCTTCTCCCACTCGTCTGGCAAACTCCTGCCCACTCTTCAGGAGATAATCCAATGTCATCTCTACTGTGAGCCACACGGCACCCCATGTTATCCAGGCCTGGATATTCAGACTTGCCTGTCCCGTGGGATCCCTTCTGTCCCTGGAACAATCGTGGCACCTGTGCCTCGTATAAATGCTATGAGTGAAGGCAGCCAGGACAATCTGGCGCCGGGCTGCAGCTCCCCAAGGTCACTCTCATTGCCAGACAGGCTGGCATAGTGCGACGCAAGAGCTGAGCTTGATCACCACCATTCATGGTCAGAAGGGACAATCCTCACAGCCTGATGGTCAGGTCCCAGCCAGTCACCAACATGTGACAAACTGTCCTTCAGCATGCTGGGCTCACACAGACCCTCCGCTGTTCTGTGGGGGCTGCCGATGTTTGCCCGGGAGTCTGGAGCCCTTCCTACCTGCCTCTCGAATTCAGGGTCCACCACCCCTTCAACACAAACAGCCTTCTCCGGTGCTGGTTGCCAGGTGGCTCCCTCAGCCAGCCAGCCACTCAGTCAACACGAACCATGGCAGCGGGACAGACACAGTGCCAGGCTTCATGCAGCCCGATGGAGAAGGCAGGATGTGGGGAACTGATTCCTGGGGCTCCTGCTCTGCCAGCTCCTATCTGGGACTACTGATGGCTGACCCTACTGGTCCTCAAAAGACCTGCCCACTCAAAGGAGCTTTTCAGAGGGAGGGAGAGGAAGTAAGTTCCCACTTAGACAAGCACTGGTTAAGACTGAGGTCTGAAAGCCTACGAGTTCAAATAATACAGGAATTTCCAAAGTGACATTCTTCTTAGAGTTAAGTTCTCAGAAACATAAGAATATGAGATGGTCATTAAAAACTGCACTAAGATACATTGTGATAGATGTATTCAAGAGGGCTCAGGCATGTGGCGATTGGCTAGTGGGAAGCCCTCACATTTTATAGTTTGACAGGCCTGGGTCTAAATCCCAGTTCTGTGACATTGATAGTTCAGCGTGACTCAGGCATCTTTACGCCTGAATTGGGTCACCTGTAAAATGACTTTATTGTTTAAGTTCTTTAGAGGAACAAATCAAAGAATATCCCCCAGGCAATTCACACCTTGTGGACATCTAGGAGAATTCATCCTGTTGTATTTTCCAGCTTCTCGTCCTCAGCAAGGGTAGAGTTAATGACCCTCGAGGTCTTTTTCCTCACCACTGCCGTGCTACACAAGCTCCCCCTTAGATTCAGGCACCATCAGATGAAGGGAAAGAGAAAGACAGGAGAAATCCCCAAAGATAACAAGTTTCCCAAAATAAACCAAGTTAACCAGGAAGACGCCATTTGAAATCAGAGCGACAGAATCGCATTTAACAGGGAAATTCAAGCATGCCCTCCTTCCTTCATTCTCCTTACCGAGCGATAAATGAGGCTTTGAAAGAAAATGAGAACACATTATAATCTGCAGATCTGCGTCCTAATGAGTAAATTCAATGCCCCAGTACTTGCTGAATTATTAGTATTGTTATTCTATGTTATCATATTTGACTGCTTTGACCTATAAAATCGGCAGTTTCCAAAGTTTAAAATGAATAGATATTGCTACTTGAATGCTATCAAGATATGGACAAGGGAATCCCTTCCCTCTGACCCGAAAGAAACCCTGTGTACTGGTCAGGCCCCCAGCAGGTCTGAAAAACCGGGAGTTCTATGTTTTGGTACATTTTTTACCTATAACACTTAACTACTTGTACCTATTTTCTCTCCCTAGATCACCATTCTCAGGAATGGAGAAACCCAACCAAGTGATTATGAGCTTGGAGTGATTTCTAATAAAAACCAAGACATGTTTCTTCAGGCAGAGAAGACTGACCTGATCCTTGTGATACTCAAGACTGGATGTTGTTTGAAAACCTTAGGAAAATTATTAACAATTTCATCTTCTGAGACTAGTATCTCAGGGTTTTTAAATTGATTTTCTATAAGTTTCAGTTTTGTGAAACAGAATAGACAATAACCATACAGGACCTTATTGGAACATATTGCTGATATAGAACAGATCGGAACAGATGAGTTGGTGCTATTTCTGGGCCTCTGCATCTCTCTGCCAACCAGAAACAAGCTGGCCCACGACTCCCTAGCTCCTTGACAGTCACGACATTCATGGTTACAGGAAGATTCAGAAATCATGAGACCGCATCTCTGCCCAGCCTCCAGTGTGAGAATCCAACCTTGAGCAATGACAGTCTCAACTTCAGTACCTCCAGGGACAAGGAACTTGTTTCTCAGATTGTTAAATCACAACGTGACACCATGCAGAGATTGGTAGCAAGGGCTTAGGAGGTAGCCATGGGCAAAGGCATCCTCTTTGTATCTCAGTTCCTCAGGTCCCATAAATGGGGACCCATTTATGACTTAATTTAGAGGACTGTGTTAAGGATTTTTTGTAAGGTACTGCTGGCCCTGGGTATCAGATTCGCTCAGTAATGCCACACATGAGTATACCATCATTATTTTTGGTGTGGTTCTGCTTTCCTGGATAACAACCAGATCCAATACAGTTGTCCCTTGTTATCTATGGTGGATTGGCTGCAGGGTCACCAGCAGATACCAAATCTTCAGATACTCAAGTCCCTTACATAAAATAGTATATTATTCACCTGTGAATTACATGCATCCTCTCATACTTAAATCATCTCTAAATTACTTATACAATGCAAATGATATGTAAATAGTTTGTATATGTATTATTTGGGGGTGAAATTACAATAAAAATGTCTATATCTATCCAGTACAGGGACAATTTTTTTTCTGAATATTTTCTATCCAAGTTTGGTTGAATCTGTAGATATGAAACATCCAGATGCATAGGCTATGTTTCTAGATTGTGTGCAGATCTAGTTTCCTCACCAATGATATTGTATAAATGCTGAAGTTAACTTTGTTGCTCATTGCCGATGGTGTAGCTCAGGTTTAGCAGCCAGGCTGAGTCTGTCACCAGTGCCTGCAGAAGCTGTGCCTGCTCCAGAACAGGCCGCTCTCCATGAGAAATCACCAGCCTGTGCTTCTGAGCTGATGTCGCACAGGATTATCTGGGGCCTTCAGCACAGTGCAGATCAGGTAGCCACAGATGATGTCTGACTACTCTGTGACAAAATCCTGGCTCTGGCTAATCTGAGCGGAGTAAAAGGACCAGGTTTTATGCAGCAGGGGGAATTCTCAAGAGTCACCACAGGACCCCCATGTCCCTCCTTGGCTCCAACAGGGAATGCACACATTTTTTTCTGTGTGTGTATGAGTGTTGCAATTTAAGTAAAGCTGCCAGATTTGATTTCTTCCTCTAGACAATGCATTGTTCACGGGAGCTCCGTTTGGATGGTTTTGCATGATGCTTTGAAATGCCAACTGTGGTTGTGGTCCAGATCAGCCACAGTCAGAGGCCTCATTCAAGGAATCCATATACAGCCCTCCTGGGTAAACTCTAAATCCTCCTCCTCCACCACCACCATGGCCTTTAGCATGAGGAACACCTAAGAGAGTCAGTGAAGAGGAGGCCAGAACAAACCACCTGCCCAGGGGTTCAGAGGATACCAGAACTCAAAAACAGCTCTTGAAAAAATATGTTAACTAGATCATCCTTTGCTGACTTAATTAGAAAAAAGTATTTGAGGCTAGGGGAAAGAGGCCTGAGAGTCTTCAATATGTGGTCCTTTTCGGACTCTTTGCCTTTCCTTTGCCTCCCCTTGCCATGGTTAGTTAGCATGCCCAGCGTCACTGGCCTTTATCCTTGAGACTCTAAATTTCCAACTTTTCTCTGCTTGGGACCTTTACACTTCCTTTTTCTAGAATGTTCTTCCCTGATCTCAGCTTAACTGTCACCTCCTTCGGAAGACTTTCCTTGACTATACCAAGTAACTCTCCCAGTTTTTCTCTCTCCTATCATCTTGTTTCATTTCTTCATCGCACTCCCCCAATCTGACACTAGGTGTTAAGTTACTTGTGTATTATCCATCTGGCCAGAGCATAGTCTCCATGAAATTGGGAACCCTTGTATAGAGAAGGCACTCAAAATGCCAAATGAAGGAATGATATGATCATGGTCTTTTAGAGGTTCTTAATGGCGGGGGTGGGGTCCTCCATGAATTCCACAGAGGGAGAGATGAGGAAATAAGCAGAAAAATAGAAGAATTGTTAGCCGCCACATTAGCTAGGGATGGAAACCACCAGAAAAGGGAAAATCTGAATGCTTAATTATAAAATGCAAACAAAGGCAGTTTTCAAATAGGAACTGGATTATGTCCTCATAAAGCAGATGGATTATAAAGTGCCAAGAATGGCTACTTCACACCCCCTCAAGACCGGTGCCCAGTTTTGGATATAAGGACAGCATGATTTTTTTCAGCCCTTCCCAAGAACGCTTCAACCAGAAACACTTCAAATGAAAGTACAAAAGAGGCTGGCTGTCACCCGGCGCCGGCGGATCCTTGCCATGTACAGCATCTGGGCAGAAGTCAGAACATCTGTTCTCAGCATGAACCCGATTAGCTTCATCATTTGGCTTTCAATGGAAAAAAATGTACAATTATGATACATGGGTTTAATTGGTGGCAAGGTGGCCACTCCTGCCTTGCTGCAGACTGTGAGCTAGGGAACAGGCACGGCTTCTGGGGGTGGGGGTGTCCCCGTGCCAGGGGACGAGGACAAGGGTTGGCAGCAAGACAGCAAGGGTTTGGCTACCTGTGGTCAGCCCTGCAGCAACCCAGGATGTAAAGTCAGAGGCTATCTGGGGACCGGGAGGAAGAGGGTGGCACAAAAGAGGAAGAATAGAGGAGAAAGAAGATGGAAATGGGAGAGGAAGCCACAAAAACATGACCAGACCAGGCATGAGAAAGAGGGAGGGGGTGGAGGAGAAGGGAAGTCGCCCCACCTGGCTAATAACGGAGATGGGGGTCCCTGAGCACTAATGCAAGACAGTTCTACACTTCCTAGAGGTGAGCCCTAGAGCAAATGCCTGACTCATTGTGCCACTGTTTCCTCAGCCCATGAGAGGGGGCAATCTCAGCACCTACCTGAGAGCGTCGAGAGGGTCTCTGTGAGATTGATGGGGCTAAGTATGCATAAGAACTCAGAGCAGCCCTTGACATGACATAAGGGGTCGTTCTTCTTCCTCTTGCTATTACTACTGCTGCCATTGTCGTTATTTATAAGACTGAATGCATTTGCTTCTTGCAATGCAATGAGATACTGCAAAGTTCCCCAAGCACAAAGCAAGTATATGGAAGTGAAAGGCCCAGCCTTAGCTCCCTGCATCTTTTGAGCCCTGCTCTTTATCAGCCACTATGCAGGAGCTTAGGGCCACCCTAGAAATGCCCCTCCTGTTTATTACTGCTATGTCAAAAACTACTGAGAAAGGCCAAGAGAAGTCTCCTTCCCCAGGCCCTGCTACTATAGGCAGCAGCACCACACCCAGGAAACAACTGGGGTTGGACAGATGTGGTTCAAATTCCTGTTCTATTGTCTAATCCAGTGAACTTCTATTCTCTAGCTCTCCCCCTTATTGTGTGTTAGCATCCACATATCAGAGAGAACATTCAGTCTTTGGATTTGGGGAATTGGCTTATTTCACTTAGCATGATAATCTCTGGTTCCATTCATTTATCAGCAAATGACATAATTTCATTCTTCTTTGTGGCTGAGTAATATTCCATTGTGTATATGTACCACATTTTCTTTATCCATTCATCTGTTGAAGGGCACCTAGATTGGTTCCATAGTTTAGCTCTTGTGAATTGAGCTGCTGTAAACATTGATATGGCTGGGAATGCAAAAAAAGGGAGGGGGGACGAGAATAGGAAAAACAGTGGAATGAATCAGACATAGCTTTCCTCTGTTCATATATGAATACACGACCAGTGTAACTCCACATCGTGTACAACCACAAGAATGGGATCCTAATGGGAGGTAATGGAGTCAGGCTTAGTGGGAAGAAGTAGATCATGGGGATTGTACCCTTAAAGGGGAGAGTGGGACCCTGAACCCTCTTCTTTCTGCTTCCTGGCTGTCATGAGATGAGCTTTCCTGTGCCGCACATCCCACCATGAGATACTGCCTTGTCACAGGCCCAGGGCAATAGGGCGACTCATACTGAACTAAAATCCCCAAAACCGTGAGCCAGAATAAACATTTTCCCTTTCCAAGGTGATTATACCCAGAATTTTGTCACAGCCATGGAAAGTGGACTCATAAGGTGGACTGTGCAGAAACGTTCACACACAACTCCAATAAAACGGAACAGTTGCTGTTTGCATTTACATAAATTCCTTCATCTTCAAAGATGCCCTCCCAGTGATTTAGCCACCTGGGTGCTGGTCTAGGAAGAGCTGTTTAAATCTTGGGCAAGTTGCCTAGCCTCTCAGATGGTCTTCCTAACCATCTGTAAAAGACGTATAATAATAAAACCTATCTCACAGAGGGACGTAAACATTCAAGGAGGTAATGTGCGTAAAGAGGTCAGCAGATACCAGCACACAGGGAGAACTCAGCCAATGTGAGCTAATAGCTGAATGGCCATTTGTGTTACCCTTTGGCAATTGCCAAAGACAAAGTGCTGCAATGTGGCTTAAGAGCCATCAAACCTAATTTCTAGAAATTATCCCAAAAAATAGTCAACAGTATCAACACCTTCCTTGGCCTCTCACCCCATCTGCACCAATCAGCGAGTCCTCTCCACTCTATATGATCCTCTCTGATCCTCTCTCTCAGCTGGGCATGGTATACGCAGGTCTGTAATCCCAGCGCTCAGGAGGCTGAGGCAGGAGGATCACACATTTAAAGCCAGCCTCAGCAACCTAGCAAGGATATAAGCAACCTAGTGAGACCCTGTCTCAAAATAAAAAAAATAAAAAATAAAAAAAAATTGCTGGGGATGTGGCTAAGTGGTTAAGAGCCCTTGGACTCCATCCCTGGAACAACAAACAAACAAGCAAACAAAAACTTTCTCTCCACTCTGTCCTCTCGATCCTCATTCATCAACTTCATTTGGTTTTCATTATCTCCCAAGGGGTCTACCTCAAGCATTTATAAGGGTATCCACAGAGGATTTTGCCCCTGTTCAATCTACTCCCTTCTTTATGCAGAAGCTATGTAGCCCTCTTTGAAGTCTCAGTTTGTATTAAAATTTGTTTTCCCATTCTACAGGTTGAACATTCCTAATCTGAAATTTTGAAATATTCCCAAATACCAAATTTTTAAGTGCCAACATTATGCCACAAGTAAAAATTCCACACCTGACTTCAAGTGAGATCATAATCAAAATGTAGTCACATCAAAAATAGTATATAAAATTACCTTCATGTCTATCAATGGACAATGGATAAAGAAAATGTTACACACACACACACACACACACACACAGGTACACACGATGGAATATTATTCATCCAAAAGAAGAATGAAATTCTGTCCTTTAAGGCAACATGGTGGGACAGGAAGACATTACTTTAAGTGAAATAGTACAGAAAGGTACAGAAAGACAAAAGATATGTGTGGTGGATGTGCCAATTATCTGATCAGATCATTACACACTGTATACATTGATTGAAATGCCATTTTGTCCCTGTGAATATGTACAATAATTATGTGTCAATTTAAATATATATGAAAGAAATACAAAAAATAAAATTACCTTTAGGCTATATGTATACAGTGTACATAAAACATGAATGAATTTTGTGTTTGGACTTGTCTCTCATTCCCACAATATCTCATATATATGCAAAATAGATGGGAGGAAAAAAAATCCAAGCACTTTGGATAAGGGATATTCAACCTGTACTACATAGTAGAATCACATTTGTTTTAATTTTTCAAAAAATCACATTTAAACTCTTTACTATTTGCTTAATGTATCAATCCCCAAATTTCCCAAAGTTCTCCAGCAGCATCTGTAGCCAGTACATGTTAGGGGCTTGGCCAATGTTCTTGAAATAGAACACAAATGCAAAGAGATGCGTAGGTAAAGACTAGAAATTAATCCCCAAACCTGATAATAATGGCAAATTAGGAGAGCAGGATTATGGCTATATTTCTTCTCAATTTCCTGAAAACGGAGATAGATATTTTCTATGATTCTTATCAAAAACATTTTTAAGACCAAAGTAAAAAAGGTGCCTGGAAGTATTGCTGAGAGCCACACACAGCAGAGCATCTGCTGGGTGCTACCTGTGTCTGCTGCTTGCAAAGCCAGTGCTGCCTCTGAGCAGTGTTTCTTCACTGGGAAAGAGCAGGTGCCAAAAGTCTTGCAGATCACAGGCAACCTAAGCATATGGCATGAACGCGCAATAGGCGCTCAAGTCAGAAGGAAACACAGCCAGGCCACTTCCAGGATAGAGCAACAGCCACCTGCAGCTCCCGCTGCCTGGAGTCAAGGGAAATACACTCAGGATGAGCCGGGGGCTCTAGGATTCTTGCTACCTCCTTACTCATAGCAGTGATCCCGCTCAGGAGTGGTTCTCCAGCCGTTTCAAGACACAAAGTGACATTGCTGGAACTTGCTGCCAGGAAGCGGGGTTTATCCTGCAGCCCTTCTCTCCTGTGGGTAAGGAAAGAAAGCCTAGGGTTTGAGGATCCAGTGTTGCAAGCAGCGATTCTCTGCTCTTAGCAACCAGGGCTGCAGCTTAGTGACATCTGTCAGCTGAGCATTCTCATCGAGGGTGTATTTTATTCAACTGTCGGCACTCCGGCTGCGCAGGCTGGGTTGGCATCCTGCTCCAGGCTGGCAACTCAGCCTCCACCCTCAACTGACAAGAGGCCTCGCTTCAGCTCCTCACAGGCTGTGCATCTGGTTCCCGTGGCTCCTCCTCGCCAGGTGACAGCGACTCGCAAACCTCTTAGTCATCGCTCCCCTTCTCTGAGCTCCTCTGCCTCAAGGACAACACGGTTCCTTTTCTTGAAAGCACAGTTTTCCTCTTGGTTCCATTTGGGTTCCTGTTGGGCCGTCTGAGAGCCAGCAAGGCAGGCGGATGGAGGACAACCTGGCCAAGAGCAAGACGCCATCCAAAGCTCTCACTGCGTCCAGCCTACGGCAGGACCAGGCCCCCCAGGCAAGGCCGTGCAGAGGTGCCCTCCGCCCCCAGCCGGCCATGCTTGCTTGGGGTGAAACCCCGAGCTCTGGAACAAGAGGCCTGAGGAATTCCTGAGTTCCTTCAGACCCTTTCACCATCCAGGGCCTCAAGACTCTCCTTCTGGTCTCAATAACAGACAAAAACCCAAATCCAAGCTGGGATGCTTCAGAGGGAAGGTGCTGGAGTTAGATAGACATTGAATTTAGATCCTATTTCTCCTGCTGACTACGTGAGGAACCCCGAACAAACTACTTTAACCTCTCAGAGCTTCACTTTTCTCATCTGAAAAAGAATAGGGATGTTGTGCCAATTTGGGGTCAGGGTAAATTGAGATAAGTCAGATCCTTCATAGAAAAATCATCATTCCTGATATTTAGTAAGTGCTTAATAAATATGATGTTGCTATCATTGCTTCAAAAATACCAGCTAAGAGCCAGGCATGGTAGTGCATGCCTGTAATCCCCTAGGCTCCGGAGGCTGAGGCAGGAGGATCACGAGTTCAAAGCCAGCCTCAGCAAAAGTGAGGTGCTAAGCAACTCAGTGAGACCCTGTCTCTAAATAAAATACAAAATAGGGATGGGGATGTGGCTCAGTGGTCGAGTACCCCTGAGTTCAACCCTGGTACCAAACAAACAAAACCCAGCTGGCTCATACACAAGGATGGGAACATGGTTGAGATTCTTGGTTGCCTCTGATTTACATGTAAAAGCCTTTGTCTGCTTCTTCTCTCCCTCCCCCAGTCCCTGCACACTGTCCCTGCTCTGGCACCTACCTGGCCCCTGCCACTCTCTGTTCTGATTTCATAGACGGCCTCTTCCCTCATTGGTTCCTAGACTCTTCCCTGAGGACAGTGGCCTTCCTATCTCAGTAGCCTTGTTGGTGTCTGGGTCCTCAACTCAGAGCTCCTTTCCACTGTTTGCTGAGCAGAGTTCTTGCCTTAACTTGGCAACTTAAAAAAAAAGAAAGAAAGAAAAGAAAAGAAAAAAAAGTATTGATTTCATGGGCTAAAATCTTTGAAGATTTTCAAAGTCTCAGAACCACTTTCCAGTCAGACAAGTTCAAAGAAGGAATTCATCGACTGGCTTCTCCGGCGCTCAGACATCATTTCCACTTCAGTCAGGAGAGGCTGGGGAAGGATTACTCACTGGGGAGCTTCTGCCTCTTCACAAACCATCTGATATCACAGGAATGGAACTTCCCCAGGTGCTCCCACTCCACAGCACCACGAGTGCCAGGAATAGAAAACTTCCCCTCCTTTTGGGCTCAGAGTGGACCCAATTCTTGCTCCTACTGTGAAGGACCATGAGGCCAAGAACAGCAAGCTGGCTGCCACCATCAGAACCTAGGCGGGGAAATCTGGTGACATTTCCCAGAAGCTCCTTTCGGAGTGGAGAGGCTTGGGATACTGTGAGACCAAGAGGCCCCGAGCATCAAAGTCAAGACAGCATCTCTAGGGGGGGCCTCCCTCCCTGGGACTGACTCTCTCTCTCTCTCTCTCTCTCTCTCTCTCTCTCTCTCTCTCTCTCTCCAATTCCCTCCTTGTCTTATGTAACTAATTGCAAATTTATCCTCATGTTTTTAAGGCAGATTTGGTACCACCTGAATGTAATGAAGTAATGTCATTTAATGATGGTACAGAGTCCCCACATGGACACAAAAATAAAAATAAGAAACAATGAACAGTTTAGAAAACTCCGTCCACAGTCCATTAATTGAGAGAACACTACATAAAGCATTCTTTAATGAAACCATTTTTTTTGTGCTGAAGCAATAGTTCATGGCCTGTTCTGGGCCTCTGGCTAGAAACTTCATGACCAGGCTACGATTCCAAACCAGCCAGAAGACAGGGAGTGAGACCACGGGTCAGAACACACAGAGGCAAGCATGGACAACTCCAGAGACCTTGCTTCTGGATGTGAACCCGTGGGTGACAGGCAGCCTGTTCTACACAGAGGAGTTGCCGATCATCCCTGCTAAATGGGAAGGGCACAATTTATTTCCCTCCCTTCCAGGCCAAGTAAGACTCAAATTATTTTACAAGTTTTTCTGAGAGTCACATAAAAATAATCAAGTCACACTACAAAAATGAGTATTTGCAGATCTTACAAACAAATAGAAGCCATCCTCATGGCTGTTCTGAAATGAGGGCATTTAGGCAATGCCAGGAACTAGAGATTGGAGCAGTGACGGATCAGGCCCTGATGCCCGAAATAAATGACCTGCCCCAGGAGCTCTGGCCTGGGAGGGAGGAACCCAAGTTCCCAGAAGGGGCAGCGCTGCCATAGCCAAACAGTACAAGCAGTTTGCTCTCAATTATCCACCCCCTGGGTAATTTTAGGAAAATTCATTCTGTAAATTACAGATTTTTTTTTGACACTTAACTCAGGAAAAAAAAAAATGTTGTCTAACAGTGATTTCATGTCCAAGTAAACCTGTCATCTAACTCTTAGACTTTTCTTTCCCTTCTTACAAGGGGAATAGAGGACATGTTCCAAGACATTTTCCAAGAGAAAATAAATTCCCAAAGTTGAAAGATCTGAGTTTGCAAGTTTGGTTAAAATGCTGAATTTGAGAAGGGGGTTCTCAAGTTGACGAAGTGCTTCCCCCCCTTCACTTCCCCACGAACTTGCCAGCCCCACAGGCTGTGACTCAGAGACTGTGCAAGCCCCAGCCCCGTCTCGTAAACACAGCCTTCCCGGGCCGCCCCATGTTCTAGATTCTTTGCTAACTCAGTGCAACTCAGGGTCGGGGCAAATATGGTAAGGAGACCATTCAAGTCCAACTTGTGAGGCTGTTCTTTTCTCTGCTGAAGTTTAGGTAGAGGCCCGAAAGGCTGTTTTCTCTATTGTCTCCAACTAAACTGCTGACAGCGAAGTATGAACACTTGGCAGGATTACAAACTCCAACAATAAGCAAACTGCACGAGGAGACTGTTTTCTGTGGCTTTTCTGTGGCTTTCTTTTTTGTACCTTGTGATGTTCCAGAAAGCCGTGGGTGCATTGTTCAGGCCCACTCCCAGGCCATCAGTGGCCACAGGGTGGCCCTTGTGGTCACCTGCATGGTTGGTTAATGCCAGGGAGAGGCAGGGGTGTTGGATGGAGAAAAGCTCTGGCAGCCCCGGGAGCACAGTCAGAAATTGGGGTCCTCCTTCCCCTAGGATGGTCTGCTACCAACTCACCTGCTGTGGGAGCTGTGACTGGAATGTATTATCAGGACGGTCACAAGAAAACCCTTGTGTGAATGGAGAGGCACGAAGCAAAGGTGAGAAGTCTCCATCTCTCCTTTTTGACGCCTTCTCTCTCAAGGGTGGAGGGTTGACTTGTTTTGACTCTGCCTGCCTGAACATTCATGCATTCACCCAACACCGCAGCCTCCTCCCTCCCTCCCTGGTCTGTTCCCCACCCCCGGCCCCCCAGTGATCCTGATCTTTTTCTCTTTCAGAGCCCACTCGTCATGGTACTACTTCCCCTGGGCTCTGTCATCACTCAGCGGCAGCCACATTACCTGATAAAATAATTTTGCTACTGTACCAACTCTCCCAGGGAACTTATGCATGGATCTGTTTCCTTCTCGAGATGTGTTATCCAAGAAGTGACTTTCGTACAGAAGATCAGGGATCGGTACCTCGAGGGGGCCGGAGTAAGTAGGATCAGAATATAGCTCAAGGGAATTTGAGTGACGGAAGTGATTAAGTGGCTTCTGTAACAGGGAAGGGCAGGCAGGACTGGGTTGGCTTCCTGGGGGACCTGAATTGACTTTCCTCTCAGGTCTGGCCTATGTGTCACCCGGCTCTTATCAGTTTCTCCACTTGGCAGCTCCTGTGTCTCTGACAGCCCTGGGCCACACGTCCTGATAGCTCTCCATCAAGAGAGGAGATGTCTCTTTTTCAGACAGAGTCTCTGGTGAAAGACTCGCATTGGCTCAGCTTGAATCGAATGCCACCTCTGGGCCAATCACTCCCGCCTGAAGGTCTGGCCAGTGTTTTCATTTTCTGATGCCACCGTGACACATCATCACATGTGCGATGGCTTAAAGCAGGACACACGTCTTATCATATGGTTCTGAAGGTCAGAAGTCCGTAGTTTTCTCCAAACTAAAATCTAGGTGTCAGAGGGCTCTGTTCCTTTCTGCAGGCTCAAGGGGAGAATCTGTTTATTTGCTCTTTCAGTTTGTTGACAGAATTCAGTTTCTTGTGCTTGTAGGACTGAAGTCCCTGTTTTCTCGCTGGCTTTCATTGGTGGCTTCTAAAGGCACATAGATTCCTTAGTTAATGACCCCTTTCTTCACCTTCAAAGCCAATCATGGCGGGTCAGGTCTTTCTCATGATTCAAATTTCTCCTACTTCTTTTCTGTTATTGCATTTCTTTGAAACTTCTCCCTCCTGTTCCACTTTTAAAGGTTCATGTGCCTACTTTGGGCCCACTTAGATAATCCAAGATAACCTCCCCACCCTAAAGTCTACAATCCTAATCACATCATCAAAGTCTGTTTGGCCATGTAATGGCCATGTATATGTAAATGAGAAAGTCCTGGAAATGGAAATGAGTTTGTGTAACATATTCACAAGTTCTGAGGATAGAGCATCACCAGCTTTGGGGGGGCGGCAATTACATAGACAATCACAGCCAGGGTTTGGTCACCTACATACCTGTGTAGCCAGGACATGGGCTGATGTGATTGACGGCACCCATAGAGCTGTGTGGAAGGAGGAGTCAAGGGAAGGTCCCTAATAAAAGACAGGAAGCCATTAGCAGAAAAGTTCAGTACAAGCCAAGATAGAGCTTATTACACATTCTAAGTCACTGCTCAAAGGTATTTGCAGGCTCTTTAGATAGGAGCTTTAATAGTTCCAATGGGCAAGTGCCTTAAACATTTTTTAATGAATAATAAATAAATGAGAGGGGAGGAAGCAGATCAAGGTTACCAAGTTTCCCATCGCCAAGCGCTAGAACTTTATGGGCTTAACCATAAAAGAAAACTGAAATTATTATTCCTAAGACTTTAGCCCAAGGAATTATGCTCACATACGGCACAGGGGACAGTCAGGAAAGAGGAAAGGGACTAGGATCTGACTCAAGATTCAGGTACTTGGGTAGATCAGGCTGAGCAGAGGAGGTGTAGCCAGAGAGGTTAAATATAGCATTGTGCGATCGAGCCTGGACTGTTAGTTAGGACATATTGTATATGGTTGAAACTCCCGTATCTGGTCACACAACCTTGGGTAAATCCCACCTTGAGTTTGTTTAGTCTCTGGGGACAGGAGAGAGACCACTGAGGATGATGATGAGGTGACAGTCACCCAATCCCCTCTCCACACCCATGCCTGACATCCATAGCCAACTATAGCCCTCCTCCATTCAGTCCTACTTGTGACCACTCTAGGACAGCCACCACTACTAATTGGCCAAGTCTAACACAGATTAAAATCACTCAGTCATTCTGAAGGTGGATGATTTCTAAGGTGCTTTCCAGATTGAACATTTCATATCATGAGGTTCTAATACGGAGCAACTACTTAGGATTAAAGGAGACCTGTTTAAGTTTCTATTTAAACTCCTATGTCTGGCAGGGTACAGTGGCATATGCCTATAGCCCCCTGACTTGAGGGACTGAGACAGGAGGATAGCAAGTTCGAAAGTTCGAGCCCAGCCTCAGCAACTTAGTCTGTTTCAAAATATATATATATATCTCCATTGCTGGGTTCAATCTCCAGGATCACACAAAACAAAGAAATTCCTCCATCTGGATGATGATGAAGTAGGCTGGTGGGAAAGGCAAAGAGAGTTGGAACAACCTTCATGGTTTAATCTCAGCACTCAAGCACAGTTTCAGTAGGAAATCAAATCAGAAACAAAATGAATTTCTCTTCTCAACCTTAAGTCTTGAAGTGACATGTCCTAGCTTCACAAATGTCAACTCTAATCCTTGATGGACAGAAAATGGTTTTGAGATTGTATAGATAAGTAATCTGGGTTTTGTTTTGTATTGTTTGGGGCAGGAATAGATGGTACAGATAAGTTGAGACATTTTGCAGGTTGGTTCTCTAGAAACACTGGAATGGAGATTAGCAAACAGGAAATTGATCAGGGTACCTTCTCAGGATTAGCCCCTGTGGAAGAAAGGAAGGAAGCAGAATTGGTCTGAGGGTAAAATTGGGCCTTGGCTTCAAGCAAAGGTCTCAGCTGTCTGCAGAGGGAGCTCAGAAGCAGGGCTGGCCTTTGAGAAATGACCAAAGTCGACCCATTGGAGGTCAGACCTTTTCTACCTCATTGACCAGTCATTGGATGGAGATGGACGCTGTCCTTCATAAAAGGCAACAGCAGAGGACTATCAGCAGCAGACCCCAAAGTCCTTCCATCCTGCAGGAGCCACATACCCAGGAAGAGAAGCAAATGGGATCTTCTACCTGCCATTATCTCTTTGGGTGACCAGTAGTACCCATCAGCATTACTTTCTTCTGTCCATTGACTTTACAGATGCCATCCTCTGTGCCTCCTTGTACAGTCTGTAGCTTCTGCAGGTATTGACCCATGGCCAGTTTTCTGCTGATGCTCAGCAACAAGAGTAGAATATATGCTGGTGCAGAGAGTTTGTTCTGGTGGATAAACATTCTCAGTTATTCCATGGTGATTTCTGGTAAAAAAAAAAAAAAAATGATGGGCAAATGATATATTTTATGTAAGTTTTATAGACAAAATATCTTAGTCTGCTAGTGCTACTATAACAAAAAGCCACAAACTGAGTGGCCTAATCAAAAGAAGCTTCTATTCAGCCAGGCACACTAGCACACACCTGTAATCCCAGCGGCTTGGGAGGCCAAGACAGGAGGATCATGAGTTCAAAGCCAGCCTCAGCAAAAGCCAGCCTCAGCAATTTAGCAAGGCCCTGAGCAACTCAGTAAGACCTTGTCTCTAAATAAAATACAAAAAAGTACTGGGGATGTGGATCAATAGTTAAGTGTCCCTGGGTTCAATCCCCAGTACCAAAAAACAAAAAGAAGCCTATTTTCTCCACAATTTGGAGGCTAGAGCCCAAGATCAAAATGTCGGCAGGTGTGGTTTTTCCTGAAGGCTCTCTCCTTGGCTTATGGATGGATGAAGTTTGGCTGTGTTTGCGTGCCGTTTTTGTCTCTATCCTTGTGTATCCCTCGTGGCTTCCTCTTCTTATAAGGACACCAGTCCTATTGCATTAGGTTCCCACCCTTATGATGTCATCTAACCTTATTAGCTCTTCAAAGACTCCAATAGAGTTACAGTGGTGGTTAGGACTTCAACCTTTAAAAATTTGGGAAGAACACAATCAAGTCCATAACACACAGTGTTGAAAAATCCTCTGAACACACTGCCCATGAACCTATGGATGAATGAATGATAACATGCAAAATTCATACTTGGCTGCCATCAAAAAATGAGCCCTGAATTTTTTATCTCCTTTTATTTTTGCCACATTGTACAGATCTTACTCTTTACGTTGGAATTCAGAAAACGAAAGATTTCAAAGAAAAAGAAAAATCATCATATTCTTAAAACCCATTAAAAATGTTAAAGCAATTAACATAATTCCTTCCCATCTTTTTCTCTCTGCTACTTGTGAATGTCTTTGAAGGATTGGAGCATATTATCAACACGATTATCTAGCTTTATGTTCTTCCTACATATTATTGGAGCAGTGCTCCATGTTCAAAGGAAAACAACATAGTCATAATTTTCATTGTCTGACATTTTATTTTGGACACTACCACACCAACTATTGCACATAAATATTTACTTGAATGTCTGGCTTCCCGATATTTTGCGTTTTTCATACCAATTCTTTTCTCTCTCCGCCTTTCCAATTTTTTTATTTTTCTTTTAGGCCCAGTTGGAGCCTTTCTGAAATAAAGACTTCCCTGGCATCCCGGGAACATGGTAACTGTGACTTCCTTGGCTTTTATTCAATGGGTTTTCTACATTATTTGCTTAACCCCACCTTTCCTGTGCTCTTTCTTGTACGACTCTTGTGCTGCTTTTTGTTGTTGTTGATCCAAGCCTATTTCTCAGTACGACTGTAAGCCCCTTGAGAACAAAGATGGAAACTTGTATTTATTGCTCCTCGCTCATGGTTGATGTTGGTTGATTGATTGATCAGTTTGCCGGTTGGTTTGCTGTTTTCTGAAAATTAAGACTCGATCCCCAGTTGTCTGTGGAAATCACTTCCCCCTCCCTACTCAGCCTTTGGAGGGTACTGGTTTGTGACATTTCCGCAGCAGGACTAAATTGGATGCATTGTGTTCCTTTGTGTTCCTCTGACTTCCCCAGTCTGTGTGCCTTGACAGCAGGATGGTTCTATTATGTTATATCCTATTGTGTTTTTATAATGGCTTAATTACTGTGTATGGGCTTCTGACTGAGAACTGGGGAGATGGTAAATCCTATAAATAAAACGCATATCAGTGACATTAATCTGCTGCCAGATTTAGTTGGGTCTACATTGCACAGGTTCCCATTAAAATTCAAAGTGTTGTCAAATATATGTTATAGGTAAAGAATCTATTTTAAATTCCTTCAGAAAGTGAATTAAGCTTCAGTCAAAACATATTCTGGGAAGAGTAACTTTGATGTTCTGATAGACTGTAGAGCAGCCTATCTCAACGTGTTTTCTCTCTATGAAATGGAAGGCCGCACCAACATCTAGAGACTTCAGAAGAAGACAGTCTCTTTCGTGCCTTAATTCGGACAAGCGAAAACCTTAGATTATCATTGCTACCAAGTGATCAACATATAAAATGTATGCAAAACTGGGTCTGATTCATTAGCATTGCTGTAAATGGCCAACAGACCAAACTCAAATTACTTTCAGTATTTAAACTAGAAAGGGAAGGAAGGAGGACTGGGGGAAGAACCAAGGAAGGAAGGAGTGAATGCCTATGTATGTATCCATACTATCAGTGAAATCTACCATTTCATTTGTTCTTCTTTCAAAGCTTTATACACTTTAATTTTCAGGTTACAATAACAATCATAACAACAAGTACCGCTTGAAGGATAATGATCAGGGGGGTTGGGGAACGACATTTTGACACTGTTGCTGTGATTCAACTATTTTGGGGGGAGAATATCTTACAATGCCTTAAATGATTTTATTTTTATCTTTAGAAATAAATGAAGAAGCAGAATAACTCTTCCCACCAAGGCCTGACTCCATCCCATACCCCACCCTGGAAATTCAGACTGCCACCCCAATGTGAGGGATCAGGAAGGAGGTTCAGGAAGGGGACAAGTGGGACACGTGTTACATGCTTTTAAGAAATTACTTTTATGTTTGAACAGATCGTTCTGATGCGTGAACACATCTGCATTACTGGTTGCATGTGACAGTGGGGGGCCATTTCCGGACACCTAGTATGAACAGGAGTGATGTAATAAAGACGTGGATAATTCAAAGAAAGGAGAAAAAGTCACTTCACTTCTCTACAACTGTCAGCTGAGAGCCATGTTGGGCCCTGATGGGTCCAATACGTCTCCTCGGTCCTTTATTTCCAGATGCAGGTGCAGATGTCAACTCCAAGTTCCCGTGTTCTCATGGAGGAAGGATTGGGCCCTTGCCAAGATGGAAGAAAAGGAGAAGCCAGGGCAGATTCAGAATGAGGATGAGAACAGGCAGCAGCTTAGGAAGGGCTCCCGCTGCAGGCCTGGGCCTTTTCTTCCTAAACAAGAGTCTCCCTTGAGGAGACTGTGGGTGGTCCCATTGGGGGAGGTGGCAGTGAGGTATTTGCCCAGCATGCAAAATTTAAGGAGATACCCAAAACTCAGCAGTCAAAATAAAATCTCTTTTTGGGTAATAGTTTTACAAAAATTAATATGGATGCAAAAATCAACCTTAAGCAAAATATCAAAGTTTTAAGTAAAGACATCTAATCCTACAGATAGGCACCTGAACCTAACTCACCCTATGCTACCTCAACCCTGGGATTTGCTGTCCATCTTGGATAAATCTAAAGATGCTCTTTCATAAGTTGGAATGGAACCACCATTTGACTCAATTATCCCACTCCTCAGCATATACCCAAAGGATTTAAAATCAGCATACTATAGTGACACAGCCATACCAATGTTTAGAGCAGCTTAATTCACAAGAGCTAAACTATGGAACCAACCTAGATGCCCTCCAACATATGAATCAATAAATAAAAATTGTGTTGTATATACACAATGGAATAATACTCAGCCATAAAGAAGAATGAAAATATGGCATTTTGAGTCAATGGATGGAAATGGAGACTATCATGCTAAGTGAAATAAGGTAGTCCCAATAAACTAAAGGCCAGATATTCTCTCTGATGTGTGGCTGCTACAATCAGGGCGGTGGGGGAGAGTAGAAGTACTTTAGATAAAGGGGATTGAAGGGAAGGGAGGGGGAATGGGAATAGGAAAAACAGTACAATGAATCGGATATAACTTTCCTATCTTCATATATGAATACATGACCACATCATGTACAACCACAGGAATGGGAAGTTATGCTCCACGTATGTATGATATGTCAAAATACCTTCTACTGTCATGTATAACTAAAAAGAACAAATTTTAAAATTTTTCAAAAAAAGCACAGTGGTAGAGGACACCTGGGTTCTAACCCCAGTAGCCAAAAAGAAGAAAAAAAATAAGAAAAAATAAATCTCATGGACACAGAAAAAGTTTAAAAAAAAACAAAAACTCAGTCACAACAAAGTACATATATTAACTAGCTTGATTTAGCCATTTCATCATATATACATATTTTTTCAAAACATCCCATTTTTATTGGATAATTTTTATTTGTCAACAAATAAGTGGGGAAAAAACAAACAAGCAAACAAACAAAAAACTCCAGAACCAGGAACATGCACAGAAAACTCTATCTAGAGTTTAGTTCTAGACTCTTAGGATCTATGAATCTCTTGTAAGGCTCAATCTACCTCTAAAATTATCTAGATATTTGTGATTTTTCTAAACCCCCATGTCTAAGACAATGTGACTAGCAAACACATCTTAGGGAAAATGTAGTAATAAAAGGAAGGAGAAATAAGCAAGAGAAATTAGTATAAGTTGGAACACGGGGGTGACAGAAGGTGGGTCCCACCATCACCATCACCAAGAGTACTACCTTAAAAATTAGGCAAGTAATCATAATAAGTCCTCTGACCTAAATTAGCATACAATGGATTAATATCAATTAGCTTCAGAATCAACCTTTAAAGAGAAAAACTTTATCCAAGAAAATTAAGGCTTGTTGAGGCTCTTGGGTGTTTGAAAACAAGCTGATGAGTTTGGATTGGATTCTGGAAAAGATGGCTTTGTTAGAAGGAATGTTGGTTTGCCTTCCAATCACACAGTTCTTGAGTAGGAAACATTCATGGATCTAAAGAAAAGATGAGTCAGGAAAAATAAAAATATTTGTTTAGGTGATAGGATTGTAGGCACCTTTGTCTTGATCTTGGATTTCTATTTTTATAGTAATATTTGTTATGGAAAAAAAAAAAAAAAGAATGTGTTCCTAAGGATTGGCCAGGCATGGAAGCACAGGAAAAGGAAAATAACAAAGGCAAACACGGACCACATTACTGGGAAACCGTGTCTCTCCTTATTACTTCTGCTGTGAAATAAACTAACCTCAAGTTTAAAGGCTTAAACCAACAACCATTGTATGAGTCTATCTCTCAGGAATTTGGACTGGACATAACAGAGATGACTTGTCACTGATGAATGAAGTCCAAGCCTCAGGTGGCAAGAGCTGAAGGTTGGGCTGACCCAACAGCTGGAAGCTGGAAGCATCACTCACATGCCTGCCTGAGCTGGGATGATTCCAAAAGCAGGACCACTCGACAGAGTGTCTGTAGGTGGCCTCTCCGTGTGTGGCTTGGTCCTCTCATAGTATGTGGCCTCGGGGTAGACAGATTCTTCCCACTGGAGTTCAGGGCTCCGAGCACAGGTGCTCTGATGAACAAGGCAAACACTGCACAGCCTTTACCACTGAGCCTTGGAAGGGACGCAATGTCATTTCTGCCATATCTAGTGGCCCAAGTGGTCCCAAGCCTGCCCAGATTCCTAGGTAAAGGAATTGAACTCTACCTCTCGATGAGGGAGTGGCAAGGTTGCAACGCAGAAGATATTGTGGAACAGAAGGAGTTTCTGGCTGCCATGTTTGGAAGATGCAATCTGCTGGGGTGTCCAAGTTCAAGAGCACCATTCATCTGACCAGGTGGCAGGGGGAGCACCTCC
The DNA here is from genome assembly GCF_001458135.2 of Marmota marmota marmota. Classification (NCBI taxonomy): domain Eukaryota; kingdom Metazoa; phylum Chordata; class Mammalia; order Rodentia; family Sciuridae; genus Marmota; species Marmota marmota. The sequence continues at coordinate 34,356,386 of NW_025999932.1, forward strand.
ACCTCTCAGGGACTTGTGCAGTTTCACATGAGAGCCCCATAGCTGGCTCTCCTTATTCTGAGGCTCTGATAATTCAGCTTTTCGCTTATTTTCCTAGGAGGAATAGAGAGAACATACGAATCCCATGGTAGTTCTGTTTCTCCTTGTACCTGAGGAAACCAGCTCGCTCTTCAAAGCAACATTCTTCCCATAGGATTGTTTGCCCGAGTCATTGTGGCTCCCTCCCCTGGTCCCTGAGTGACATCCATTCTGGAATGACCAGGCTCCGGCCAACTCCTGCCCCACAGTCACAGTGCCCTGATCAGTGCTTCTTCATGGGGCTGGCTGGGGGTGACAGCCAACCTCCCAACCATGACTCTGGACACTATAGGAATCATTGTTTCCTCTTTGAAACCAAGAATGAGGTAAAGGGGTCTAAGTCAAAGCAGGGGAGAGGAAGCCATGAAACAAAATGGGGACCTAAAGAGAAAAGAGGAGCCACAGACTGGGAGGAGGACAAAGGCATCAAAGAGCAAAGGAGACCTTCAAGTAACATATCATGGAAAAATCTAGGTCAAGAGGTGTGTTTCCTAGACAGGCCATGCTCAGTCACGATTTCCCCAGTGCCCAAATCCCACTGACCTAAGGTGGTAATTAGCTGGGTTGAGGGGACACAGTCACTTCTGAAGGCTGTCCGCCTTTCTGTCTCCATGTCTCCCTCCTGACTTAATCCCAAGGGTTTACGGAGAATGAGTCCCAAGGACTGAGCCCATTGCTGTGTCACCAAAGACTCAGCAGGTTATAGCCCTTGCTGGTCCTGGTGGCTTACAGACATCAGGTTTATCCCATAGTGACCCTAGTCTTCCTCCACGAATGGATCATTTATTTAACAATGGTAGCAGGCAAGGCTTACCAGGTATCAGGCACTGTCCTGAGTATTTGGCAAATATTTGCTCAGTTAATCCTCCACAAAGGAGGTCCTCTATGATCTTTATTCTACAGATGAGGAAACTGAGATAGGTTAGATACTTTATTGCTCAAAGCCAACCAGGCTGGCTCCAGATTCATTGTGTGCAGTCACTCGGCTGTGAGTCTGGCACAGTTGGGGAGGCAAGTGGCCAGGCACAGAGGAAAGGAGGGACAGCGAGATGCCCTGGACACAGGCACACCTGCTTGGTTGTGGCTGGGATGAGGGTCATCCCATACACCCACAGGACTCCTGAAGCTCCTCTGCTCCCTGCAGTCTGTGAGTCTCTCCCTACTCCACCAGTTTCCCTCCTGTGAGCCACTGAGCAGAGGATCCAGGTCACTCACTGCAGTCATTCACAAACCTGCTGGTAGTCTAAGAACCTCCCTACTGTGCTCCTAAGACTCGGTCTTCATAGGTGACTTTGACTGTGGGAGAGGGGGACTTGCAGGGTAGAGTTCAGCTGCCAGATTAAAAACAGAATGTCCAGTTAAATTCAAATGTGAGATTAAAACAATTCATTTGTAATACGATTGTGTTTCATTGCAGACCTTGGAGGCATATTTATATCTAAAAAATTCTAACTTACTGTACATTCTACCTTTTCTTTGGTACTAAGGATTAAACCCGGGGCGAGGGGGGGGGTGCATTACCACTGAGTTACATCTCCAGACCTTTGACTGTTGCATTTTGACACAGGGTCTCATTAAGTTGCAGAGGCTAGCCTTGAACTTGTGGTTCTCCTGCTACAGTCTCCCTAGTCACTGGTATCTGCAGTTTCATTTGCTAAATCCAGCAACCTTAAACGTGGGCTTCGGAAAACCTCCAAGATGCTGAGTTGGGAGGCAGATAGGCCCTGTGTGGCAGTCTGAGTGGTGACAGGTGAGGGGTGGCTCCCTGGAGACATAGGAGAGCTGGCCCATGCATCAGGCAAAGCAATGCTCTTCAGTCCAAACAGAGGCCATTCCGTGGCATGTCAGAGACCAGGAGAAAAATATAAATGCTCATGTCTTTGGTGTTGTGCCAAAGGCTCACGTGACTGGCCACACTTTGCATGAAGTCCCCTTTCCCTGCGACACCTTTTTTTAATTTTGAAAAAATGTCAAACCTGCAGGAAAAAAAATTGCATGATAATACAAAGAATACCCATCTCTATCACATCTGCGGCTTTCTCTTTCCCACTGTGCACACACACACACACACACACACATCTGTATTAGTTTGTCAGATGAACCATTTGAGAGTTTGTGTCAGATGGCGGACACTTAATGCCTAAATACTTCAGCATGTAACGCCTAGGAACAAGGGCGTCCTCTTCCCTGAACACAATACCATGACCACACTCAGGAAATGAAAAGATTAATACCGTATTATCATCTGATTTGAAGTCCACGCTCAAATTCCTCCAGTCGCTCCAACCATGTATATGTGAGTATATCTTTTTTTGCAAATCCAGATCTCACCAAAGATACCCAATGCATGTAATTGTCATGTTTCTTGGGTCTCCATTAATCCAGTACACTGCAGGCAACGTGGTGTGCCTTGTCTAATTTTCCCCCTGTGAGGTAGAGGTTATCTCCTTTTACAAACAAGGAAACTGAAGCTTATTCAGGTTAAGTAACTTACCCAGGGTCACAGGGCTAGTAAATGGCATGGCCAGTCTATGAACCCCACCCTGATTCCAAAGCCCTCTTTCCTTTCCACTGTGCTGTCTGAGCTCTGTCTCCAAGGGATGGTACCGAAAAAGTTATGCCGAAGTTGGAATCTGAGAAGTCTTCCAGGAGGCAGAGAATGTTCTTTAGGATGCAGAGGAGTTTGAGGGAAAGCCAATCCTGGTAGCTAGGGAGGCGGCACTGTGCCAAGGTAAGAAAGCCTTGTAGACCTGGGTTCAGCTTTGGAGCCTCTGGTTCCCAACTGTGTTCCCTTAGCCTTTCTAGAATCTTTCCTTTCCCACCTGTAACACAAGAGCAATAAGAGTGACTTCACTGGGTTATTGTGGGAAGTCTATTAAATATTTACATTAAGATCTTAGCACTGAGCCAAACTGGCACATGCTAGGTATTCAATAACTGGCAGTTACCACTACAATTAGGTGATAGGAGTAGAAGCCCGAGAGTTGGGTTGACAGAGCCACAGGCTGGGCAGCCAACGCAGAGAGCATGTGTGGGTACTCAACACGCAAGAAGGGGTGCAGCCATGGGGACCTGGGGGGTTCCATTTCCATTGCTAGAGCCCAGTGAAAAGAGATCAGCTTCTAACTACATCTCCTTCAGGAGGAAGAGAGGAAGGAATTCAGGTGGAGAGACCCTGCTGTGCCCACGCCCACCAGAGAGGCAGACAGGGGACAGGGATCCTTCTTCCTGTTTTCCAATTGGTCTCCTGGGTATGCAGAAGCCCGTCGCCTTGGGAAAGATAGGAGCTTTGGACAGCTGAGACATAAGCAGGTTTTCATGGGCTGAATGATGTTTTCCTAGAACTCACATGGCAAAGTCCTGACCCCCAGAACTTTATAGAGTGTGACTGTGTTTGGAGGTAGGGCCTTTGAATCTGACTGAGTTCAAATGGGATTGTTGAGGAGGTCCCCAGACCAATCTGATGGTGTCCCAGGAAGAGATTAGGATAGAGAGATATTAAATATGTGTCCCCACAGAAAAAAGGGCATGTGAGGACACAGCAAGAAGGCAGCCATCTGCCAGCCTAGGAGGGAGGCCTCTGGAGAAGCCAACCCGGACACACCTCATTCTCATACTTCCAGCTTCCAGAACTATAAAGAATACATGTCTGTTTTTCCAGCCTCCCTGTCTGTGGCACTTTGTTATGGTGGCCCTAGTGGACTAATCACAAGCCCTCACATTCCCAGAGGAAGAGGTGACCTAGTAAAAGAAAGGCACATTGAGACAGAGATTGGCACAGCCCCTCAGGAGGGATGTGTGGAGCAGGGCTCTGCAGGGGGTGGGGGATCGTAATAGCAGGCCTTTGAGCCAAGACTCCAAATGCTGGAGGGTTATCATCACCCTCTGCTACTCCAACCCCCACTGGGCAGAGGCAGGAGACAGGCCAGCTTTGCAGACCACCTGCGGTCAAGTCATTAGCCCACTAGGACTTGTCTCTGAGATAAGGGCATGTGGACTGGCTGATTTTTTGAGATCTCGTCTTCATCTACAATTCTAGGATTCCCAAAACAGCAGAAGGGCTGTCGGTTGGTTGGCATGGCCCTGTGGCCAAAGGCAGCACAGTGATTTGGATGCCTACAACTCCGAGGAGGGTCCCACGTGTGTTGTGGAAGGGCCAGCGGAGTGGGGAACCACAGCCAGGCTCAGCAAGTGGTGTGAATCAACTTTTCCTTCCTTTCCAAAGGAGGCTGCTTGACAAGCCAGGGTGGCACCAGAGCTGACCTCAGGGCATCTGTCCTCCTGGATACCAGGCCTGCCTATTGTGTGACATTGGCAGCGTGGAGTACCCACTGCTTTGTTACAGAGAGCTGCATATTCTCTGGGGACACTGAGAGCCTGGTCTCTCCAGGGACCCTGCCAGGCCACACAGGAAGCTGGGGTGTTAAAAAGCTGCTAGGAGACCAGGGCAGCCAGTAGCGATGGCCACACACACTTCACACCCTTGAGGGGTTAGCAAAGTGACAGAGTCCCAGCCTCCTGGTCCCACCTTCCAAAGCACAAAACGAGATTCTGGCTCTACGTGGATCTGAGAGGAGTACTTCCTAGTCTCTCTCCAATCTATCCCCATGGGGGAGACAGGCTTGGGCTTATGGAGTAGTGACTTCAAAACCATTTGTCTGCAATCCTCTTGAAAGTCACTAACAAGCCAGTTGCCAGACTTAAAGATGCTTAAAATCATACAAAATCATTAGACCGAAGGAAGCAGGGTCTTCCATTTTTACAGGTGCATCTGACATGAACCTGGAGAGATGGCATTGGTACACTTAAAATAGCTGGGTGCAGTAATGCACACCTGTAATCCCAACAGCTCAGGAGGCTGACACAGGAGGATCACGAGTCAAAGCCAGCCTCAGCAAAAGCAAGGTGCTAAGCAACTCAGTGAGACCCTGTTCTCTAAATAAAATACAAAATAGAACTGTGGATGTGACTCAGTGGTTGAGTGCCCCTGAATTCAATCCCCGGTACAAAAAAAAAAAAAAAAACATGTTGAAGACCCTGTTTCTGAACTTTGCTTTGCTCTTCTGCATTTATTTCTCTTGCTCCTGTGATTGTCCTGTGTCAAGGTGGCATGACCTAAGCAGAACTATTCTTCTCCAGGGAGAGTCAGAAAAATCGTCACCAAGCAACATCATGGCTTCCCGGATGACACAGGGCACAGTAGAGCCTGAGTAAGGCTTAAATGTCATCTCCAAACCCCTGACTCAGGATTCCAAATCCCAGGAGATCTACATTTGACTTGTTTTTTTTTCTCTTGAATTCTCTATGTTCTTATTTTCCAAAACATTTTATCTATTCCGTATTACAAATAAAATGTAAATGTTCAAATAATCGAGAAATTATTTTCCATTTTCACTGGTGCATCTGACGTGCATCTGGATGGATGGCATTGGGCACACTTAAAATAAGGAGAAATAAATAGCTCTGAGATGTGACAGCAGATGCGTTTGCTCAAGAGTGAATGGCAAAGATCTGCACTTCATTTTTTTTACAGTATTTCATCAGACATATGGTAAACCAGGCTAGGTGATTTTTATTTAAAAAGTCAGTCGTGCCCAATTCAAAACTTAAAGGCACATGCAGACAGTCAGTCATGCTGCTCTCCCTGGGCACAAGAGCATTCTCATTCCTGGGAGTGTCATTACTGATATTCGAGAGGCAATCTGAAGTTTTCAGAGGAAGTGCCAGTTTCCAATACAAAAGTCAGCCATGCGTGATGGGAACCAATGGCTCCAGCTGTCTCCGTTTAACACCCTGACTCTCAACGCTGTGGGCTGAAGGTGAAATGATCCAGAGATGGGGAGCCCCCAATTGCCCTTCCCCTCTGCTCCTCTCCCCTTTCTCCTAATCTGTCTCTGCCAATGAAGCCAAGAGGAGGTGTCCTGGGTGCATAATTGACTATTTTAGCATCTTTCCCAGCTCCTCATTTTTTTTTTCCTTTTCACTTACTGATTAGGTCTCAAATGAGTATATTTGCCTGCAGGGCTGCAGAAGTGTCTGGAAGGGGAAGAGTGCACAGAGGGAGGGGCCTGATGGAGCTTTCCCCACACAGAATGGAGATGGCTGGTGCCTTCTCGCCACTGGGCACCCCTGAGGTCAGGAAGCACAAGAGTACTTCAGCACAGCACAGACTCACGCATGCGTTCAACCTCTGCACAAGAAGCTATGTGCATGCACTTGGCAAAAAGGGGAAGGAGGAAATATGGAGTTAATTTTGTTCAAAACTCTTTACCTGATACTCTACATGACTGCATATATGATTAAACATGTATAAACAGTGTTACTACACAGGTTTCTGTACACAAACCACGTACACTGGTACCCCTTTAATAATAGAAGGAGCTTTGGATAGCAATTCTGAGTGTGTTCAATCATTTAGAATAAAATCTCTGACAAAGATGCAATTCCACTTCTCTCTCTCTCTCTCTCTCTCTCTCTCTCTCTCTCTCAATGTAAATGGTAGTGTATTGAAGCTGACTAGTAGAGCTAGTAACTTGAAAACAATTAGACCGAAGGAGGCAGGGTCTGACTGATAATGGATTCCAGGTAGCCAAGACTCAGGTGGAAAACTTTAAGCCAAGAGGAAAAGGACAGATGAATCAGCAGTGGATGGAGAGGAGGGGCGGGCAGAAACCGGAGCAGAAGGTGTACCTGTTGTCAGAGATACAGGCGCTCACCAGCGAGCATCTGGTCTCTACCAACCACAAGGACAAGGCAGTGCTGAAAAAATCAGCCTCCTTGGACACCTTCGCAGGACCATAGCTGTGCACACGAACTGACTCTAAAACAGGTTCTCCACGGGTTTCCCGCCCTCCTCCCCATCATCATCGCTGTCGTGGTCATCACCATTTGCTGAGTGGTTTCTCATCCCTATCAGGAAAGACCTCAAGCCAGTGTCCACAGCAGAGTTCATTTGGCTTCAAAGAATAAGGAAGCTCAGAATGGTTCAAATCCCAAAAGGGGCTATCACAGAAAATTCTCAAGGTATACAGACAGCAAGAGAGGACGGGAAAGTGGCCAGGCAACAGACTCATCTCTCACCACTTATGATTGTTCCTTTTCTGAAGACCAGAGTGGCCCACTGATCAGTTTTGCATTGGAGGCCTCAGCCACTAAATCCATATGACCTTCCAACTATAGGAGTCCCAGTAACACAAAGCGTGGCTCTGTGTTGAAATTCCTCCAAGATAACGGTGAAGGCAGCTCACCTCCATGTTGGGGTTGTATACACTGTTCCCCTTTGTGACTAGCACAGTTAGGACCAGCATGTGGTGGCAGCAGCAGCCACTCCTTCCCCTTCAGATAGCTGCAGGTAGGAGGGAGTAGAAGCCGCCACGCCAGGAGAGTTTGGGAGGGGCAGGGCTATAGAGGAACATTGACCACTCCAGTCAGGAACGGTGGAACTTTAAGGAATGGGCAGATAAGATGAATCCAAGACTGGGGGACTTCGAAGGTATCTCCTAAAATGAACAGATGTGTACTTCTCTACCTATTCAATCATAAAAGCTAATATTGACTGACTTATTCCTGACCTAAGCAGAGTGTAATTACCAATAGGCATTACTGCATTTAACCCTCACAACCCTGTAAGGTGATGTCTATTATTACTCCCAATTTACAGATGAAGAAACCAAGCCTCAGAGAGTGTAATAAATGAATGTGTAAGTTTTGCCCCAATTTACACACCTAGAGCAGTGGCAGAGTCGAATCACCTGCCTGCATACTTTTAAATATTGATTTCCTTTTATTTCATTTAATTGCATTAGAGGCTTACATACATGAGCATAAAATAAAATTTGTGGTCATTCTAGAGTATCCTCTAAAAGTTATTAAGAGGAGATATTATGACTCATATTCCAGGTTCTCTAATGCTCAGTGTCACAAACTTTGTTATGATATTCAACCTAAATTTCAAGAAGGCATGTAAAACGTACACCACCAATACCATTGGTTACCTGAGCCCCTGGTGTGTGAAGACACCTGGTCAGCTACATAGGTATAGAGGGTGGGAGGCAGTTCCTGATTTCTTTACAATACTCTCTATGCACCAAAATTACTGTGTTCCCTGCCTGTCCTCATTTTGACGGGGGAACTCATTTCCATTCTGTCCTCCTGCCAATCATCCAACCATCCCTTTTGTTGGTTTCATTTGCCTTCTCAGGATTTTCCTTGAACCTCTTCTTGGTAACTCTCACTTAAGAGAAAGGACCAAAGAGAATACAGAGCTCTAGGAGGCCTGACAGAAGTTGGTCAGGGTGGGAGGATCAACACTTACTTCCCACATGATGGTTGTTTGTTTATGGATTCCAAGGCCACAATTGCCTTTTGCTTAATAAGAGCCAACCTCACAGACTTAGGTTTAGCTTGTGTATCACTACTGCCCCCGCTCTTTTTCTTCCATACTTGTACATTGCTGTCTCCTTCCTTGGCTATTTTTATGTCCTTATTTTCATTCCCACATAAATTACCCAGTCCTCTCTCCATTATACGGGGAACCCTGTTTTATATCACTTGCCTTTACCAACTGAACAAATGCTTTCAATGTTAATCCTCTGTTTTATATTTTCTTTATTGCACTTTGAAGGATTTATAGAAATAATTAGGTCTATATAGCCCTTCCCCTTGGTCAGCCCTCATGGTTGCCCATTTCATCTTTAAAAAGCTGCAAAGACAGATTTACTATAATTTTTTTTCAGGAGAGGGACGTTGGTGATATGCCAAACATGGGAGTCTGGGCTTCCAATACATTGTCTCATGTTTTTCTTGAAATGTCCCAGTGGCATGAGTTTCATCATTGTCACCTTACAGGGAACAAAGCCAAAGTTCGGAGAGATTTAAGTAACTTGTCTATGACCCCAGTGTTCAAAGAGGTAAAGTGGGAATTTAAATCCATTTCTGGCAGCCTCCAAAGTCCGTGCTTTTACCTCTTTTCCTACATTGACTTTTTTTTTCACTGTCAAAACATTTCTCTTTGTCAGACTCCGGTTTTTATCTTAGCTCTAGCATCAACATGTCATTAGACATGTCAGATAAGTCACCTTACCTCCTTGTGTTAGTTTTCTGATCTCGAAAACAGGAATAATAATATTCGTCTTGCCCGCCTCCCAGAGTTGTTATACAGGATCCATGTAAAAGCACTTGGGAAGCTTACACCCTGAGCAAGTGCAGGGCTAATTACCACTGTTACTGCCAGCCACATGCATTGTCCACCAGGGGTTTCAGAAGATGCCCTTCTAAGGATTTGAGGCTCTCCCCCACGGACAGAGAAATGAATTTGTCATAAAAGAGATAAAACTTGCCTAAGAAAATGCTACGTTGGTTGGGTTGTTTTCAACTGCTAGCAGCAGCACCCTGATCCAACTGTCATAAACAGAGAGTTATTCAGAGAGTCAAAAGCTCCAAGGCAGAACAGCTCCACGGTGAGTTAATTCATGGACTCTGTGACATCCTAACTAAGCAGAGTTCCTCAGACTCTCAGCTCTGCTCTCCTCCGTGGTTTGGCTTGTCTTCAAGCCAACTCCTTTCATGGAAGCAAGATGGCGACTCCCACACCACCCAAAGACTCCTACAGCCAGCAGAGGAAGCTGAAGGTGCCCACCTTTTCATGGTGACTTCTTTCTATAAGCAAAAAAACAAAAAACAAACCAAACCTTTTCCTGGAGTCCCTGTCCCCCAGCAAACATTCCTTCGCACGTCACTGGTCAAAACCATAGCACACACTGTGGCCTAAACCCATGTCTAAAACCATGTCTAAAGGAACATGGTTGATATGATTGTTCTGAGACTTGTGGCAGTGTGGAGGAGAGTGAGTCCTCCAAATAAAGGCAGGGTTCTGCTAATAAGGCTGAAAGAGAACGGCCATCGGTAAGCAGTCAGCAATATCTGCTCCAGAAAAGGGGGAAGTCTCTCCAAGTCTCAAGGGGTCTCTAAAAGAGAAGAGCAGACACTCTTCTCTCCTGACCTGATCTTCCACTTCTATTTCATTTCAACCCAGTTTGGGTTTAAAGCCTTACATTTCATCTCACATCCACAGACTTAAAGATCCTTCTTATGCCTTCCCAGGTCTCTCACTTTCTCTTTATTTTGGACTCAGCTCCTACTCAACAGTGCCAGAATGCTGAAGGGCTCATTAACATTTTCTTCTCAGGGGCTTTCCCAAGTGAGACAGAGTGAAGGACTCCAGGACAGGAAGGCTCTTCAAGTGGCTTTTATTGAATGAAGCATCAAGTTGCCCTGTGTCTCCTTTCCCAATCACATCACCATTGACAAGACAAGTGTCTCCAGTTTTGCCCCCTGTTACTGCCTCCTTGACAGACGTAGTCTCCAACAGACAATGTCCCTCCTGTATTCCAGAGAGAGAAGACACTTGTTCCGCATGGGCCGCGGGGAGTCACAGAGTGTGCGGGCGTTTCTGGATTTAGTTCCGTGGTCTGTGAATCACAGTGATTGGTACATTCCAAGACAGAAGCTCTAGCAGCCCAGATGAACCTCAAGGTTAATTATATAAGAGCAGGTAATCACTATTCAGAAGTAATTATCAGGTTGTACACCCCTAGATGCTTAGTCTCAATGCAGGAATATTTTTAGCCTTGGAGTCCACTGGCTTTTCCTGTCTTTCTTCCCCTTTGTTTACCCTAAAATTAACATTAATCAACATTTGGCTTCCAGCACACTGTGCTTACACCATGTAATTATAACAAGTTTCCTAATATATAATATATATGTATATGTGTGTGTGTATATACATGCACATATATATATATATATATATATATATATATATGCTTTTCTCTTTTTTTTTTTTTTGTAAAGTTTGACCTTAAATCCCCAGTTTCTATCTCTGAGTCAAGATCAGCATTTGCAGTAGTGAATTAATCAGGCTCTGGGACCCATGGACACCTCATGGGGGCCTCCTCATGTAGGGGAGCACACAGCCCACACTTGGAGCAACATTCTTCCAACGACGCCAACAGGAATATATTTAGGTTTCGTGTTACGAAGAAATTGGACGGAGCAAAAGCAATGATATTTCAATTATTGCCGCTTAGAGACCACCAAAATAGTTATAAGCAGAGACAGACAAACTCGGAGATAGCTAGTCATTCTCTAAACATCTCATAAACCACACGAAAACCTCAACTGGATGTCATGCCTTGGCTTTCGGATGCTAATTCTTGGGACTGTGTTTAGGAGTCTCAAAACACTAGTAAGAAACTTGTATTTCCCTCACTCTCCGCTCAAGAAAGGAAAATAGGGATATTGTATGTCCTTCACTCGTGGCTCTTTCTTATACCAAAGTATAAATTCACCAATGGTGTCCTCTCCACGGACACTCAAAGGTTATGAAAAGAACACTGAATCCATTTCTTTTTAATCAAATATTGGAACTCGGAGCTTATTTGCGAGGTTTGGCATGGTGAAGGAATGCTAAGCTCTGGGCTCCTTTGTGGACATCTGGAAATGACCTGTTAATTTACAAGGCAGCCTTTATTTTTAAAACACTTTCGATATTTATTATCTCTTGTGAGACTATGAATATTTGAGGTATTTTTTTGTTTTGTTTTTTTATTTTTTTTTAAATGGATGAAAATGAGCCAGGTGAGATGGCACACACTTGTAATCCCAGCAACTTAAGAGACTGAGGAAGGAGGATTCCAAGTTCAAAGCCAGCCTCACCAACTTAATGAGAACTTGTCTCAAAATTTAAAAAAAAAAAGGCCTAGGGATGGAGCTCAGTGGTAAAGTATCCCTGGGATCAACCCCCAGCACCAAGAAATTGATGAAATTGAGACTCAAAGAGGTTAAGTGGCTTATCAAGACCAAGGTAGGGGGACCATATGCATCAGGGCAGGGCAGTTCCTGTTGCCACATGGTTCCATAATAACCATGAAGGGACCTCCCTTGACTACCAAAAGTGAATAATCCTGGTTTGAATGATGAGATATGCCATATGTCAAGGTTAGAGCCCAATCACCTGACTCTTGGTCCAAGCTGTTTATGGCCATACCTCTAATATGTTACTAGAACATCATGTAGTCAGCCAGCAAAATGAAGCCCATCCTCCTCTGACTCACTCATGAATATAGCAAATGACAAATCAAGTGAAACTCATCTGAGACAAAGAACTTCTCTTTGGGATGATGGTAACTTCACAGGTGACCCTTCCTCCTGATGCCATATGAGTTAAAACTGCCAAAGCAACCCAGACCTGCCCCAGGTTCCACACATAAATGCTGTTGAAGAGTACCTAGCAATCATGGCTTCTGGCTGCACTAGTCCACCCAGAAGGACCCTCTACCCTTCAGTTTTGCTGATCCCAAGCCAGTTTCTCATTTCGGTGTTAAATTTACCTCCTGTTCACACCAACTTGATATTATCTTACTGTAAAAGGTGGAAATCAGAGATTGGTGTTCCAATTCTAAGGAGATGGAAAAATCTGTGTACATATTTGACCAAAAAATAAGATGTAAGTCTTGTCCATTGTGGAATCTGAGACTGAAGTATTACTTTGGGGAGACGAAAGTTAACTTTTGAAAACCTTATTTTAAAATCTGACTTTGCCCATACTTGGAGAGACTAGGTACACCTTCTACTGTTTTTTTTTTTTCCTTCTTTCCTACTGAAGAATGATATAAATAAATAAATGCAAATGTTGGAGAATCAACTGAGGAGGAAAAGGACCAGAGAAATACAATATTTAGTCTCAAAGACTCAATTTCATAAGCTGGATTATCCTTAAGTTTTCTGCATTTATCAGTCTGATCTTGAATGGCTTTCTCTCCAGGAAGAATGTTCTTAGAATAAATCACAGATATGGACTTTATCCTGCTCTTAATGGAATGTTGCTTCTTTCCCTCAATTTGCGTTATTTGCTACTGAGCATTTGAAAATGAGCTTGGAAATAAGCAATTGAGTTGTTTTGTCATTTGGGGCATTATTTGTAGTTTGAAAACTACCCTAACTTCTTGGGAATCACCTCTCCTGTTCACAGGGGAGCGGAGCCATGTTTAGCCATACACCCAGCTCAGCCTCTGCCTCCTGGGCTCTGCTCTCTCCACCAAACCCGCCCTGCGCTCTTCCTTGCTCTTCCTTGCCTAACCGCCTGTGGAAGGCTTCCCAGTCATCGCCTAGCAACTCCCTCCCTGTGACCTGGGCAACACAAGACAGAGGCAAACAAGCCTGGGCTCCTCCTGTGCTCCACTAAACACAGGGAACAGCTCTGAAAGTTCAGGCTACACTGTTCACCTCGGAGCGCTCAGAAGTCCCATCCCACAGGAGAAGCATCTTTTAAGGGTCACCAGAGTCTTTTAGTTAGAAGATTAGCACCAAAAATGAAAAAAGCTGGGTTTAAATCTCAGTTCTGCCACTTCCTAGCGATGGTGCCCCAGGGCAACCTCCACCTTCGCTCTGAGGTCCAGTCCCTCCTGAGCGAAAGGCAGACAAAGTCTGCTGCTTCCACCAACGGTTCCCACTGCAAGCTCGTCCCCGTGCTCTGTGGGTACCTTACACTCATTGTCCAACCTCCCAACCATGTCAAAGGGAGAACATGCTTATCCTCACTTGATGCATGTGATGACCTGAAGTCACCCCCCTAGGGCCACACAGTGCAGGAGAGCTGGCACCTTCATTTGACTCCAAGTATCTTGGGCTCCATCCATCAGAAAACATTGCTTCCCCTCAGGACTGTTGAGAGAGTCCCAAAAATAACGTTCTTAGGAAACTGCCCTCCAAGACCCAGCTGTCTTTGGTAATCCTCCCCTTCTGTGTCTCCTAAATCCCATTCTCTGGCTGTTCCCAGTCACCTTTGCACAGAGAAGACCAAGACAAGGATACCACACACATGGCCTTGTGCAACATCACAGTCAGACTCTCTGCAAAAGCAGTAGAGAGAAAAAGAAGAAGAAGAAGAAGCAGCCAGAACACTGTGCCAGAAAGTCTTTGAGAACAACTATCTCCCAGGTCAGCCAGAGATGCCAACCAAACCACTCAAGTACAGATGTTGCTGACTCCTGAGGTTCTGTCTGCCTGTCCTTTGTTCTAGCTGAGCCAAGCAAACATGTCCTCACCCAATTACTTTCCCTCTCCTCTACCTTATCCCTTATTATTTCAATTACCATCCCCAAAGAGCACCCACAAATGAAGAAGGGGTTGGAACCGCAATGGCCAACATTATACTTAATAATAACAATTATATAATTATATATCTCTGCCATAATAATATGTAATTACCCAATAATTACTATTAAACAGTGCAGTGTGACCACTGAGGTTCCAAAGCCCTTTAATTATTGTTATCACCGATAATGAAGCAGAGATCTTCCCTGACATTGTTTCTGTGTCCAGAGATGCTTCTTTTCTGAGTTCCTAGATGATCTATTTATCTATTTATGTTCTCACTCCGAAGCTGAGGTCTCATGGGAGAGATTCAGGCCCCAGAACCCAGGCCATCTCCTGGGTCCTAAGCATGCAAATTGCATGAGTTCTGACTTTCTGTCTCATCTCCAGGTAGAGACAGCATCCGGGCACTCTTGGGGAAAAATCTTCCATCCAAATAGTTAGAATGACACCATTGCCCCAACTTCTTCCCAACCTGCTTTGAAAACAAATACGTGTAACTTTGGGGTAGAATTAAAACAAAAACTTTAGTTATGCTGAATTCAGAGTCTACAGCATTTCCGTCTATCCAGTCTGATAGATGATCTCCTATGGAGGCAAACACAGAATTTCATCTTTTTTTTTTTTTTTTGCAAGATCCCAAGTTGAAGGCCTCTTTTCAGGAAAAGAGAAGGTAGAGGAAGGAGCAGGGCACAGCGTAAGACTTCCTTTATGAAAACTTCTTATGCTACAAGTGATGTAAGAAAAGTGAAGTTGTTGGCTAAAAGAATAATTCCAAGCTCCATCTTCCCTTCTGTTTCCACTACACATGGATCTCCTGACAATTGTCTTAGAAAATCTACAAGCTAAAACCAGGAAGATTTCGCCTATCATCCCTTAGGGATGTCTGATTCATAGAATAAGCCTCCTGTCCATAGGCTAAGAAACTTCTAGCTGGGAGCCAAGGTAAATGAAAATAATGGGAATTCATTTCCTTCAGACTAAATTCATCATAAGATGAGGTTTTTAAAGGAAGAGACACAGCGAATGATTTTTCTATTCATCATGGAAAGCCATTTAAAAAAATATTGGTTCCTGTCTGATCTCCCAGCTACCACTAAAAGACTAATCCTTTTAGCAGATACTGATCTGAATTATCCCCTTAAACTGAGGGAATGTTTTATGCAAGTGTAACAAAATCTGAACTATGGAATAGTTTTTGAGGTCTCTACAGCACTTCACTTGTTACTTTTAGAAGAATCTCCTGTAAGTGCAAACTAGAGTTAATGACACATGCCTAAGTATTCTGTGTGGGACTTGCTACTTCCCCTCTGTGCCAAAAGATCAATGGAATGTGTTTCATGTGTCTGGGCCAACCTTCATGCTGTCACAAAGTCAGCCTGTGCCTTACAGGCAGGATAATGACACAGAACCCCTAGAAGCCATGCAGGTGGGTGCTGGAAGGGCCACTGGGTGGCTGAGCTTGTCAGAGCCAAACCCAAGCCTGAGTTTTACCTGCATCTTGGGGTTAGGGATAGGAGTGTCCTGGGTTCTAGAGCAAGTGAAGGCAGACTTCTTCCTGCTCAAAAGCTTTGGGTGGATTTGCAGTAAAGAGAGGTAGAAACCTGAACTTAGCTCAGCCTGGAAGTCCCTCTATGAATGGTCTTTTCAGTTCCACAGACAGAGCATGCCTATCTCCAATCTTCACATCCCCCAACCCATCCTTCCGAGCTGTTCCCTGCTTGAGCATCTTTACTTGCCCCAGGGACGTCCTTCTTCTTCTTCCTCACCAAGCTAACTCCCACTAGTCCTCAGGGATTTAACTTAAGTCTAGAGAGACTTTCTGCAACCCATCAGGCATGTTCCCAGGTGTGGGTCATTGTGCACTCTCCTTAGCATTTCTTTAACAAGTTATCATAAGGAGAAGAAGGCTTACCAACTTTGCTACCATCTTTTTTTCCTCTTGATAGTAAGCTCCACAAGAGGAGGGACGCAGTTGTTTCGTTCATTTTCATTTACCCAGAGTCAGCACAAGGTCATTTACTATTTGTAGAATATCTGAGTGAGTTTAGTACATGCAATAACCAAGATATTTAGAGATACCTCCTACGATCCATCTTAGAAAGGAGCAAAGAGGAACTCAAGCAATGGAATCCATAAAGAGATGGTGTGTAGAGATTGGGTTCCAAACGTCTAGACATGTGCAGATCATCCCAGAGAGTCTTTGTTTCACACATCCTGCTATCACAGAACTGCTTGGTAACATGACCCCAGGTGGGATCTGAAGAAGAATTTCACAGTACAACAGGAGTTCCCAGCATTTCAAATGTTTACCATTTTGCTCTCAGAATCCAGCCAAAAATGCTAAAACAATAGTAGTATCCAAACTGCCTTTTGCCAAATTGGGTTCAGGAGAGAGAGAGAGAAAGAAGGAATCTTTCAGTGAACCATAAATCCTCATTTTTGGTTTAGAAACTATGAGCACAGAGCTCACATTGTGCCAACCTCAAAAGTTAGGGAGGTTTCCAACACACCCTCTCTTTCCTCAGTCACCCACTCCCAACATGTAATTTACTATTCTATTAATAGCATTTTGTATTTTTAATCTTTACTAAAGTTTGGAGGCAATGAGCTCCATACGTCTGTGTCTACTACCTACTTATAAAGTGGTTTTTTGGGGGATAGTGAGGATTGAACCCATGGTTCACTTTGCCATTGAACTACATTCTCAGCCTTTTTTATTTATTTAATTTTTTACATAGTGGTTCCCTAAGATGCTGAGGCTGGCCTCGAACTAGCAGTCTTCTAGCCTCAGCCTCCCAAATAGCTGGAATTACAGGCATATGCCACCATGCCCAACCTGAAGTTATAGCTTTGCAAAGTTTTCTGAAATTCTTTTTACGTTGGCTAAGTCTTCAAGCTACACTGAGCCTGCCTTCCTCTCTCTCTTCCTGTCACCTCTCCCCCACCATAGTCTGTTTCCATGTGGGAAAGTTCCTATTTATCCTTTTCTCCCTCCTTAGGGCCCACCTTAACACTATTTCTTTGGCTCTCTTTTGTCCTGCCACTTGGCTAGGGAAAATCCTTTCTTAACCGACTTGCTTTAAAAGAAACTCTCAGAAGAGTAAAGTTCCTTCGCTGACACTGCTGGACCTGCTTCTCAGAGGATAGCCTCCGTGGCAACAGCAGCTTTTTTACTCTGAGGCTTGTTAGAAACTCAGAATGCAGGACCCACCTGGGTTCCAAATCAGCAAATGCAATTTAAACAAGGACAGGAGATGACTTCTCTGCGCAGGAAAGTTTAAGAAGTTGCTCCAGAGAACCTTCACCTCAGGTGTCCACAATCTCCACCTGGGGCTTCCTTCCAGTCCCCAGCCCCTGCCCCACCGACAGACTCTTCCATGACAGCAGCTGGCCAGCCACCACCATCCATTCTCTTCCCTCTTGGATGCAAAAGAGCTCAAGGAATCTCAGAACTCAGAAAACCCAGGAAATGAGAATTTCAGTGGTCCTGGTGTAAATATCAGCTGCCTCATGAGTTTAACAGGGTTTTGTCATCTGCCATGTGATCTGAAATGTTAATAGGGCCTCTGCCTGTCCGCATAAGTAGCATGTGTGTACATAACACACACGGTGTCACACATGACAATTAAGATCTCACGGTAGTTTTTGTGGTACACACACACCCCACATTCTCACCTCATGTCATGTGTTGTGGAGAAAACAGCACCAGCTTGGGATTTAGACAGAACAGGGTTTAGCTTGCCTCTGTCACAAACAGTGGAAGGACCTCGAGTAAGTCACAGGACCTGTCTGACCCTCCGATTTCTCATCTACAAAATAAAGGCAGTTCTTACCTTGAAGGATGCTGGTGGGGTTATAAAGTGGGTGTAAATTGTGTTTTTCTACAGATCCTGGCCCTTACCAGGCCCATAATAATTTGTAGTTCTATTATCAGCATTATTATCATTATATACATGTAATATAGCCTGAGGGGTTTTCTTTGTGTTTTGGTTTTTGGACTGAGGTTTTTGTTCACAGTCACATACTGAGTTAGCTCCAATTAGTTCTCAATCTATCTCTAGGTTTCTTTTTGCATAAAGTAGCCATGGTCAGAGTTTTAATCCAGATGGCTTCTTGGTCCTAAAACTACCTTTATAAGTTTCCTTACCCTTGGGCCCAAAGTTTGTTCTGTAGCTCTAAGTCAGTATGTGCCCACCTCTGTCAGCCTCTGAGGACTTTGGGAGAAGCTGCTCACCCCACCTAATCAACCCCATAATTCCCAACCACTTGAATTCCTGCTTCATTCTGGGCAGGTTGCAGGGTGCAGTGGTGCACGTCTGTAATCCCTGTAATTTCTGCCACATGGAAGGCTGAGGCAGGAGAATGGCAGGTTTGAGCCTAGCCTGAGCAGCTCATTGAGATCCTGTCTCAAAATTAAAAAAAATAAAATAAAATAAAAAGGACTAGGGATGTAGCTCAGTGGTAGAGCACCCCTGGGTTCAATCCCCAGCAGAAAAAAAAAAAATCTCAACAGGGAGAATTTGATCATGTTCTGGAAATGTATTTGGTGGTCACACTGGAGGAGGAGCCTCGTCAGGAGAGGCCAAACATCCTGCCATATAACCACAACACAGGGCAGCCCCCAGGAAGAGTGGGTCCAGCCCCAAAATGTTTGAAGTACTGTAGCTGAGAGACAGTGCTAGGACCTGTACACCCCTGGTTCTTTTTTTCTGGGTTACCTTTCCACTGCCATTACAAATACATGAGATGATCAATTGATCAAAGAGAAAAAAATTTATTTTGGCTCACAGTTTTAGAAGTCTGAGTCCACGAGTAATTGTCCTCATTTCTTTTGGGCCTGTGGCAAGACAGATAGACTGTGGCAGAATGGAAATGCTTACCTCGTGGTTGGGAAGAGCAAGAGAGGGAGGGGGCCAGAGTCCCACAATCCCTTTTTAAAGGTTTCACCACCTCCCAAGAGCACTAACCTGGGACCCACCCTCTAATTCACAGGTCTTTGGAAAACACAGAAGGTCCAAACTGTAGCATTGCCTTTCTCTCTCTAGGGCTCTGACCTGGTCCTCTGGGTCATTTATTCTTCAACCAGTTTGCAAACTAGCACAGGACATCATTGGCTCTTTCCTGCTTCTGAAGCTGATGGCTCTCTCCTCCCCATCTCTGTCTCTATCTGAGCTCAGAATCAAAGTGTCTATTCTTTTTGGCCTGCTTCATGTATTTCCCTGGTCAGGGGCTGCCTCAGGCCTATCCCACTTAAACACAGCATATGACTCTGCCCACATCCAACTCTTCCCAAGACAGCCATTATTAATTTCACAGCTACTTAAAATTTTACATGGGCAATACAAATACAAAATACTCTGAGTGAAGGTGGCTCTTTCCTCATGTATAGCAATCCTTTAGCTTAAAAAGATGACAGGTGTTTATCAATCCCAAAGGGCAGACTGAAAAGTACACATAATGGACCGTTAAGAAGCATTTCCCAGTAATTCAGAGAAATGGAAAAGAACGCTTGAAATGAAGAACACAGAAGTTAACAAATCTGCATAAAGGAGTCTGTGACTGTCCCAGAGTTAGTGTCACCGAGCAAGAGGACACTTTTATGGACCATGGAGGCCTGGGACATAGTCTTCGCTTTCTTCTGGTTGAATACTTAAGTTTCCATGGGCTCCTGGAGTGTTCCATAGCAGACCCAAGTCCTGTCTGTGTCCCTCTAAAAGCTAACAGGATGGGAGGGGAGGCACACTCCTATACTCAGCTCCTAGCGCTGCTCACCACGCACCAGCTCCTTCTAATAGCTGGAGTTCTCCATGTTGCTTTCCATTTTCTGGTTCCATTTCCACTTCTTCTTGTTTGTAGAACTTGTAAACCCTCTAGCACCAGGTCTCAGATCCTCAGGGGAAGACCATCCGGTCTTGGCCCGCTCCTGGGGTCTGTAGACATCAGGTAAGAGCCTAAATCAACTTCATCACCCGAGTGCTTTTTTGTAGACATTAGCATCGTGGGCACTTCATGCTATAGTTTGGATCTTCAATGTTCCCCAAAGGCCCATGTGGAGAAGGCTTGGACCCCAGGCCCCAGTGATATCGGGATGTTGGGTCTTGAGAAAGGAAGTTAGGTCACTGGTAACATGTCCTTGAAAGGGATATCAGGACCCTAGCCCTTTCCAGTCTCTCTTTTGGCTTCTCAACCACCATGAGGTGAACAAGCCTCCTCTATCACTTGCTCCTGCCATGATGTGCTATGTCATTATAGACCCCAAGCAACCATGGGCTGAAGCATCTGAACCATAAGGCAGAATAAGCCTTTCTTTGCTTTTGGTTAATTGTCTCATGTATCTTGTCACACTAACAGAATATTGACCAACAGACTCTATTTTTTTTTCTTCTTTGTTCCACCAGTTCCAACCCTGTGTTAGTTTTTCTTCTCTGTTACCAAAATAACTGACGAAAACAACATAGAGGAGGAAAGTTTATTTAGGCTCACACAGTTTCAGAGGATTCAGTGCATAGTCAGTCAACTCCATTGCTCTGGGCCCGAGGTGAGGCAGAACATCATGGCAGAAGGGTGTGGTGGAGGAAAGCTTCTCAGCTCATGGAAGTCAGAAAGGAGAGAGAGAGAGAGAGAGAGAGAGAGAGAGAGAGCGCAGAAGAGTCAGGGACAAAATATATTTTCCCAAGGGCACACCCCCAATGACCTACATTCTTCAGCCACACCCCACCTGCCTACGGTTACCACTCAGTATGGTCCTTTCAAACTATTAATTCATCAAATGGATTAATCCATTGATTAGGTAATGGTTGCCCTCATAATCCGGTCATTTCGCCTCTGAACATTCCTGCATTATGTCACACATGAACTTTTGGGAAAGACCTTATATTCAAACCCTAACATACCCCATCTCTGTGCAACATGTATGTCACAGTGGAAAATAACCCCATCGTCCACCAGGAGTGGGCATTGTCTAGTCCATCAGGATGGAGGTCATCCATTCTCCCCAGTGATTGCTCCTTGAGCTCAGGCTTAATGTGGCTGCTTATGACATTTCCTTGATACTAGTTATTGGTCCTGTATCTAGACAAGACTTCAGATGCAGAATTTTTCTTACGTGAATGAAAAGAGGGTCTCCCCCTTCCCTGACTCCAGGAATGTGAGCAAGGAAGCATGCAGCCTCGATTTTTGCCAGTTGTCATCATACACCCTTGAAGAAGAAAACAATGCCAAGTACATTAGAGTAGAAATAACCTGGTCCCTTAATAATACAGAGTCACTGAATAATCTGGTTCTGAAGTACATTCTGCCTTCCTGAGTGTCTTTTTTGAGAGGTGATATATCTACTTCTTGCAAATATCAGGTTCTTTCTAAGATCCCAGAGCATCCTAACGAATCATCTCTCCATCTTGGTCAAATTTAGGATTCCATGAAGGGGGCACTACCTTCCTTTTCCAGGAGACTAAGTCATCCTCTGACATCTCTCTTGCCTTAAACTACTTCCCAAAATATCCTTCTAGCCTACCACAACCATCAGGAGACCTTCTGAAAAGGATGGAAATTTATAATTTAAGCTTAAGACTTTGAACGAAGCTTCCTGGTTCCTCTGACACCCTGTTGTCTTCTTTTCCCATCTCCTCTCCCTTCCTGAGTTTACCATTCAAACCTCTTTACCTCTCCACACGTCCTCCCACCCTGGTCCCCACCAGGGCTTTGTGGCTTTCCTTGAACAGTTGGCCCAAGATGGCCTCAGGTGCAAGAGTTTGCAGTGTTCACGACAAGTACTTGCTAATCTTTCAGAAGCTGTCAGGTGTATGGAATCCTGCAGTTTATCTGCATGATCAGACTATTTCATTTTTTATTCTTTTTCGTTGGCATCAGGGCCTTAGAATAGAATTTAGATCTCGCTTTGCTTAAAAGGAAAGAGCTGACAGGGCTTGCGACTGGCAATGCATCAGTTCCACCTCAAGGAAATCAACAGGGAGAAGCTAATGAAACGGAACAGTTCTCATATTAACCAGTTAGCTATTCAGCTTAGGACAGATGTGGAAAATAAGCCCATATGAGACAAATTCATTAAAGTGAAATTATCCATTCAACACCTTGATATCTGAGCAGACTGATGTTTCAAAATTATTATAATTATGATCATGGGGGTAAAGAGAGCCAAACTTTCGAAAGAAGACTTGAAAAAAAATTAAAAATTCTAGTACTACCCTGTGAGATGAAAATAATGAGCTGGTCACAGATCCCCAGGATATCAGCAATTGCTCTAAATCCTTCTTGATGAGGAATCTGTGACTCTGAACTCCACATTAATTCAAATGCAAATAATATCTCTTCCCCCTGAGAATCATTATTCCTGATTCGGCAGGCAGTTTAATGGGAAATCTGCAGGTGCACGGCAGACTTTGAACTAGAGAAGTTGTTCCAGCTTCAGACAGAGTGTTGACTCCCAAACACATGGAATCTGTCTGATTCAGGGCCCAGGGACTCAAATTCCTGTACTGCCTTGGAGATGGGAGCACCCCAGTTAAACAAATGGAATGCCATAGGGTACAATTGCGGTACCTACAGTGTGGAAAGCATCGCAGACTTCTGTCTGCTTCTCAAAAGTGTGCACCCCAACCCCCAGGAGTAGTCAACCACGTTGGCCCTTTGTATGAAAGTTCTTCTTAAACATCATCTGTAGACAACAATTGGCCTACAGCATTATCATCTTTAGGGAACCTACATAGGAGAGAAGGCTAGAAGCCTCTGGAATCGAATGACTTAGGTTTGAATGATGCTGGAAAAATTACATGGCCAAACTGTGCCCCAGTTTTTCCATCAGCAAAATGAGGATATTAGCGGTATTTACCTTGTGCAACTTTATCACGGTTTAAGACATATAACAATTTTTTGAAGGCAACATAGCAGCATAGCTTATTATAGCACAAGGGCTCTGAAGTCAGACTTGCCTAAGTTCAAATCTGAGCTCTGCTACTTGCTCATTACATAGCCTTGGCAACTGAATTCACTTTTTTAAACACGTCAAGTGAGAATCATAATATTGAAAATCTCTCTGAGCTATTATAAAGATTCACATTTTTCAGAAGCTTAGGCCAATGGCTTGCTTTAGAATATGCTTTATATAAACATTGAGTACATGTGAGAGCTCAATAAATGTTATGCATTAGTATCAGAATTTGTGTTAGTGTTTGTGAGGAAGTAACACCACAGAAGGATGGGACATGGATGTTACAATTTTTGGGGTCACAAGAATATTACCAAGGATGGACTCGGAAGAGGTAAAATACTTTCAGTTAGAAGATTTTTTCCCCTGAGCAATTCCTGTTTATTGTCTGTATTAGTCTGCTCAGGCTGCTATAACAAAGTGCCATAGACTTTGTGGCTTAAACAACAGAAATTTATTTTCTCATGGTTCTGGAAGTTGGAGGCTCAAGATCAGGACGCCAGCATGGTCAGGTTCTGGTAAGGGCCCTCTTCCTGGTTAGGAGATGGCAGCTTCTTACTGTGCCCTAACATGGCAAAAAGAAGGAAATCTCTTCTTCTTTTTAGAACACCATTGTCCTTTCAAATTGAGGCCCAACCCTTAAGACCTTACTCAATCTTGATTATCTCTTAAAGACTCCATCTCCAGATACGTGCTTCAACATATGGACTCCAGGGGGAACACAATTCAGTCCATAGCAGAATCACAGTAAAAATGCCATGTGCTACTTCAGTGCATCCCAAGGATTTAGGAATGGCCAGCTAGAAATACAACCAGCACCCTGGATGCCATTCTCAGTGACAAATCCAGGAACATAGTTCTGAGGTAAGCAGAAGTGAGACAGATTAGCCAAGGAGTGAAGCCAGCACCTGTGAGTGTGTGGTTAGCATGGGTCTGAGCAGTCACAAACATATGAAGTCCTTCAATACTTCACAAAGCCCAGTCATAGATTATGTTTCAAAATCATTCAGACCCAGAGCGTCAGGAAGATAAGCTGTGCTTATCCAGTCAATGTAAACAGTCCCTGGTTGTCAATCTTGTGGGGTCACAAAGACCTCCCTGGTGCCAATGTTTATTTTTTTTAAACAACAACTGAAAAAGGGACACCTGATTATCCAAAGACAGGTTAAAAGTGATGTACTGGTTTGACGAATAGGTAATAATATGTACTCGGCTTGTTTCATACGATAAAAGTATCCCTAAGAATTGTGTGCTGAGGAAAAAAAATGGAGAAATAAACCATGATGAATGTTGGGTTAAAGCAACCCTGCAGCAAATCTGAAAAAGCTATATCAATACAAACAATCACACCTAATTTTTGTGTGCTAACATTTTTCTATTATTATAATTATTATTTGATTGACACACATTAAGTTTACTTAAGCCAAGACTTATATTTCCTGTGGGAGCTTTTTTTTTTTCCTGGCTATTCTTTTATCCTATATTGTATTAGTAAAAATTTAAAGGTATTATAAGCAAAGTGAGAGTTTAGATAAAGCTCTGTCATACAGGTCTTTCTCTCGGGTTATTTGAGGGTATGAATTTTAAAGTATCTGCTCAGTAAATATTAATCAATGCTTCTTCCCACATCTTGCAGACCTGCCATTGTTAAAGGTTACTATTTTCATTGCAATGGTCTTACAATATGACTAGAATCTTGTAATAGCTAAAGCCATTTTATTTTCAAAGACAAATTTTAAAAAGATATATATATCTTATGTGTGTGTATCACATATATATGTACAATTTTAAAAAGATGTACATATATATGTGATACACACACACACAATTTGTCTCCTTGACCCTTACTGTTGGAGCAATGACTAATAAAACATAATAAATTTCCTCCTTTGCTTCTAGGTCAATTTAATCTCAGAGGTTTTTCTATCTCATTATCAATTTCAAAAAACAAAAAATAAATAAAATGAGGAAGTCGATCCCAACTCCTTATTTATCAGAAACACATGCCTTAATCTTCTCTTCAGTCATTTGGCAACACATGTTCCATTTTTTTTTTTCTGTCTTTCATTTCAAAGGTGAAGGGGATTTGCAAAGACCTGTCCTCATTGGTTTGTTGACGGATCCTGTCTTCTTGCAGTCACAGCCTCGTCTTGAACAGCATTCACCTCTCAAGTCTATTTTATCACCAGATAGTGATGTTATGGGACCTGGATCACCCATCAGCAAACCACCCTCAGAGGGGACAACACCTACTCACCTCTTACCTCAGGTATTATGTGGTCCAGAGCCATCCGTCTTCATGATAACCCAACCACAGTCACCCCAGGAAGGAAAATGTAGGCAGGAGGTAAAGCTAGGAACAAGTCAGCCTCCCATACAGTCAGAGAGAGAAAAGAAAGCTCTTCTGGGTGTCCTTGACCCTGTTCTGACTCCTATTTTCAATCCAAGGCATTGGTCTCCTGCCATACCCAAGTGATGTCAAAACTACCACAACCCCAAATTTCTTCTCCATCCTCTCCAACCTGAGGGGAGCCCCTACTTTGGTGGAGGGACTGTGGTTGAGAATCTGAGAGTTCATTTCTCTCAATTTGCTACTTATTTCTGGAAACTAGAAGATGGCAAAACTCCAGGAGACCCATCTTCCCAAGGCCATACAGAATGTCCTATTTATCTTTGCAAATCGAGAGGCACAGGTCTTCCTACCTCTCTCCTGTGGGGCTGCTTCTAATACATTCGCTGTCCTATCGATGTCCTGATTGCTTGCATCTATGGCCCTCATTCCATCATCCAAGTAGCAAAATGTGACATTCGGAAGTTTTGGGTCCTGCTCTTGTTCTAGAAATGTTTCAAAAGTCACGGAGGGAGGAAGCCAAAGGAAGCTTCAGTTTTGGAGTCAAGCTGCTCTCCAGTAATGGCCCTCACATTTGCTCCAGGGCTAAGAGTCTCTCTAAGAATTTTGAACCATAAAAGTTACATCAACGGCACCTCCCTTCTCAGTCCTCCCTTCTATTTCTACACCTATGAATATGACTTTGGTTGGAGACTTTGCCGGGTCAGGGGTTCGCAGAATGACCAGGGGAACATGTTAACAATGCCTATTTCCCTGTCCCATCTTCCATGAACCCAGTTTGAGAGATATTAAGTAGGGGCTCAGAAATATGATTTTTTTAGCTGCAGATCAGTTGATTTGGAAACAGGAAGTCTGACACCCCATTTGATCACTGGCCTAGGTCAAAGCAGACCCTTCCTAAATCCTGAAGAGGATCCTACCCTTTTTAACATACCCAAGTGTTTTGGTTTTTTTTTTTTGTTTTTCTTTTTATTCCTTTCATACTAAAATACTCAACGCTATATGCTGTCTCTAGGCCTGTCAAATACCTTAATGCCTTAATGAGGCAAAAAAAAAATCTGCTTTGGATTTGTAGAATTGCTCTTCTTCAACTGAGGAACAATTTTATTATCCACATTATATTCCTAAGGATACAAGAGGGAGAGAAGCTTTTGCCTTTAAGAGCTCACAAGCTTATGGAGGCACTGTCCCTTGAACTCAGCGATGACAACATGGCAGAAGAGCTATGACTACAAAGACAGGCACAGGTTGCTGGACAAGTAGCAAAAAGGGTCATTAGCTGAGGCAAGAGATTAGATAGGCTTCCAGAGGAGGTGGCATCAGAAAAGAGCTTTGGATAAAGAGGAGACATTCATCAGACCAAGAAGATAAAGAAGGAATAGTTTTGTCAAAGCTCAGAGCAGAGCAGGTGCACAGCATTCAGATAACTTAGAGGGGTTCAGCAGGTCCAGAGTCGGGGCTCAGGAGAATGACAAGGTGGGTTGGTCAGGTCCTGCTGCCCTAACAAACTGCCACAGACCGAGTGGCTTATAAACAACAGAAATGTAATTCTCATAATCCTGGAAGCTGGAGGTCTGATATCATAGAGCCAGAAGATTCTCCCAGAGAGGACCTGCTTCCTTGCTTGTACACAGAAGTCTTGTCACCGTGTCCCCACTGTGGAAGAGATAAGAGTTCTTTGGGTCCTCTTTTTAAGGGCATGAATCCAACCCACGGGGACTCCATCCTCATTGACTTAATTACTTTCCAAAGACCCCACCTCCTAATTCCATCACTCTGGTGGTTAGGATTTCAGAATCTGAATTTTGGGGACAGGGGACACAAACATTCCATCTACAGCACAAGGAAAAAGGACAAAGGGGTAAAGCAGGAGGTAATCATGCTTAGAAATTTGGGGGTCATTGACTAACTTGAGAGGAGCCATTGACCAGCTCCAATGTATACAGAAGACAGGTCACTGTGGGAAAAGACTGGTGCTGTGGTGGTCACCTCACATAACCAGCCCAACTAGCAAAGAAGCTCAGTGACACCAAGGTCTACGGCTGTGGCCCTCTGTTCCTTTTTTAAATTGAATAACAAAAGTTTAAAGTTTCCATTACCCATAGAAATCAGTTGACAGCTTTAATCTGATGGCAGCAGCCGTGGTGCTGTGACTATTCATGACAATCTTTTGCCAGCAGACACAGCGAAGGTGCTTGGCATGACTTAACTTGGTTTTATTTCCTTATTTTAGAAATCTTCTTTCTGTTAGGCCCGTCTTCTTCTTATAAGCTCCTGACAGATCCTTCGTGTCATTTTAAGACAATGTATTTTCAGCTTGAAAGTGGAGTAGCTGCTAACTATTTAACGCCCTTAAAACCCAGCTGCCTGTCACAGCTCCCGGATGTAGTGGATCACTAGGGTGGAGCCCAGACCCCTTGCTGTTGCCTTAATCAGTACATTTGCCTTAATCAGTACATTTCCCTTCTGCTATCCACTAAGACCTCGCCCCTCCACCCACTAACATTTTTTCTGATTCTTTCAGCTCCAGTGGCTGACCTTGGAGATAACTTCCTCTGATGGTCTGAGCAGAATTATTTCCTCTCTGGGCTTCCAGACATGTCCCCATATAATAGGTGGGGAAACTGAGCCCCTAAGAGGCTGCATAAATGACCTGGGTCACAGAGCTAAGATATGTTAGGGCTGGGTATGGATGGATGTGGAGACACCTAAACCAGCTTCTAACCACGGTGCAGTAAATCCCATGGCATGTAAATCAGCCACTTCATCGGGATCTATGGAATAAGATAATGACTGAAGATGGGAGGGTCAACAGGATCCAGAGCAGCAGGGGGTGACAGAGTCCCCAAACTGAAATGATCTTTGGATTGGCAATTAAGAGGATGTTGGTGATCTTCAAGAGAGTAGGTAGAATCTCCTCTCTGTCCCCAGGTAGGCTGAGAGTGCCCAGGGCAGTGCCTTCTGAGTTGGCTCTTGCACAGATTCTCTTTGGCACCCCGTCGACACTCCCGCCCAAACAGATGACCTCAAGCCCTGACTCCACGTGTCCCACTGCCCCCCATTAATGAGCAAAGGAGGCCGTGAGTGAGACACAATCCCAGCCCTCAAGAGATGTTGGGCGGAGAGGAAATGTTAAAGACAGAAACCCAAAACTCAGCCCATAGCTTTGAACTTGGGCTGGGGCCAGGAAGGGGAGGAAAAGAACTTTCATTGGCTACAAGCACCACATCAAAAGTAAGTGAGACATGAGCGCTGGGAACCACATGAAGAGCCAGCGCGCCAACCTCAGCAAGCCACCAAGCACTCAAGAAGCTCCTTGGTAGAACTGAAGCTCCCAGATGAAAAACAAGCACCGCTGCTCTGCAGTCTAAATCACCTCAAAAGAGACTCACACACCAAAAGAAGATGAAACCCGCCTTAAACATGCACCCCACCCTGCTCACTCTCGGCTTCTTTCACCGGCAGAACCAGCCTCCGCTAAATAGCAGAGGGCCCGGGAGGGAGGCTGCCATCCTCTACCCATTCCTGCCATCTGCATGTTGTAGAACGTGGTCCCAAATGTGCCGGAAGGTGACATGGTGCTTAATGTCTGTGTAGCCAGCCAGCTGGACCACTGAGCTCTGCCACACTCTCAGCGCCAGGAGGCTACAGATTCCTGCCTCTGATCTCAGCGAGGCGCACTGACATCTCTTACCCCAGAAAGAGATTTGATATTGGGCTTAATGGACTTAACAGTGCGTTCCTTTCTGATCACGGAGAGACCTCCCATGGAGACTAAATATGTCGAAGAGAAGGGTCACTGCCCCTGCAGGGAAATGTGATCCCAGCACAACCCTCATTGCTGGCAGCAGAAAGTTAAAGGAAAGCACCAGAAACAAGGCAGCGAGTTCAGAGTCGGCTGGCGGAGCTCCACTATACGGAGGTTCTGCTGGCAGCAAGAAGCGTGGGGTGGGGAGGGGGGCCTTTCAAAGTCATTTAACACTTGGCATTTGAGAGCATTTTGGTGCTTGTATTTAATCGTGGGTGTGTCTGGCATTTCTATAATTCACAACACATGAGGGCCCAGTGTGAGCACTCGAATCAGTAGGAGGTGGAGAGCTAGTCCCTCTCCCATCCATTCCTGCCCAGTTAGCCCCTGATTCCACAGGGGGAGGAGTGGTGATGGCCAGATTCCCCGCTGAGGACAGCAGCCCAGGAGCCTGCTTAGAAGAAACAGTCCTCTCTAAGGTGGGGAGGCTCCTTCTGTCCTCTACCAGGAGGGACAGGAGCAAGAGAACAAATGGACTCAACTGTCCTTCCTTCCTGGGGTTGAACCAGGACAGAAGAAGTTAGGACCCACACTAGAAGATCCTGAGACCCCTGAGATGTCCCCATGCCAAGGAAGTCCACGGAGACAAAGCAGGAGGCCTGCTTTGTTCTCTGTATGGGTTGTCCTCTGTCCTGAAGGCTCAGCACAGCCCAGGAACCCGGAGTACCATGGAGCTCAATCAATGAAAGGAGATGCCCACTCTTCCGGAGATGGGATCCATGTGCTCCTAAGGAGAGGTGAGGAGAGCCCTTTCCACATGGCCTCACTGGCAGGGAGGAAGGGGGAGGAATCAAAATGGCGGGCACTCCCAGACATTCTGCTCATTTCTGGAAAATTCAAGGTAGACTGGGTTAGCCAAAGCTACACAAATGACACCCGTGGATGTGTTCATAGACATAGGCTAGGGAGATTGGAAAAGATAAAAGGGAAAAGAAGTACAATAGCCAGGACGATTTATATATGAGCACATAAGGGTACCCAGAGAAACCAGTTTTATTCCTAAAGACAGTAGTTCCAGCCCCACATTGGAAGCAGAACAGGGTCAAATCTCACACTTCCACAATCAATTATAAATAGAAGGAAAAGAGAAAACAATTTCATA
Source organism: Marmota marmota marmota (assembly GCF_001458135.2). Classification (NCBI taxonomy): domain Eukaryota; kingdom Metazoa; phylum Chordata; class Mammalia; order Rodentia; family Sciuridae; genus Marmota; species Marmota marmota. The sequence continues at coordinate 34,386,825 of NW_025999932.1, forward strand.
GACATTTTACGTATAACAAAAACACGTGTGATCTCTATACGTCAGTTTGGGGACAAGTGTTCTTTTCTAGTAAAGACTGATTAGTCCTTGTGGCATTTATCTTTTTTTAAATGATAATGAGAGAAAAATGAGACCTGTGTATAAACAAATTTACTTGGCAAAAAAAAATCCTACCTTGCAAACAATTCTGATTTTTTTTTTCAACTTTGTCTCTAAAATTGAACTGTTCTAGGACCTATGATGTGAAAATGCAACATAATTTCTTTTTAAATTTCAAGCCTCTTGGGCAGATGTGAATTTACATCATGTGGTTTTGTCTTTTGACAGTCAACGCTAGGCTGGTGACAAGGGAAGCTGATGTCCTCCAAATATTGTGTGCCACATGTCGTCGTTCCGGACTCTATCAGGGGTCGTTAAATTCACAACATTTTTGTATGGTAAATATAAGTTGACCCAATATTTTTTTCAAAAAGAAAATGTTTTCTGTTTCTTCCTCTCCCCAGCCTGCCTCACTCCCCTGTTTCACCTCGAAGCAAGGAACCTCTTGGAGGAGACTGGAGCCCCACTAGAGGTGACGGGAGGCTAGAGCTGACAGGCCTGTGAGATGTCCTTCCAAGATCTGAGAGCTTCATTCCACCTGCATCGTCTCCTGGGAGCTTTATAAGTTGAACACAATCTCATGGTGATGAGGTCAAGATTCAGCTGAGGCCCCTCTGACTTGCAAGCCCCCTGTGTTTCCTGTCTCACCTCCCCTCAGCTATTATTGAGGGTTTCATACACTAAACTTGGCAGAGTCTTGGGTAGTCATCCCCAGGATTCTAACTTCCCAGAGCAGAAGGAACCAAGGGAGGGTAGGTGACTTGCCAAGGCTTGCTCAGTGAATTTGATGACGGAGTCAGCCATGCCCACTCAGCCCCCCACCTCCAGCCCCTGTGCTTTCTCTGCTGCCCTTCAAGTGACCCATGTTCCTCCTTCCTGCCTTCAGACACCGGCCACACATGGCAAGTGACAGCCACCCTCAGCAACAGACCCGAGTTGAGAACAGTGGCCGTCTTTCCAGAACCTGCCAGCTTGGGTCCCAGGCTGCCGAGGAGGCTCACCCCACATGGCTCCTGCGTGCACAGGCCTGGGAGCTGAGCTGCTCCCTGACAATTGCCAACTCAGGCCATGCCTGCAGGGGTGGGGGCCCAGGGACAAAAGGGCATTGTGCAGGAGAGGGAGGAAGGGAGCCTGGTGGTGAGGAACACACTGGCAACGTCCTCCTCTCCCCAGCCTGCCTCACCCAGCTGTCTGGTGGCCAAGCAAGGAGCCTCCTTAAAGAGGCCAGCGGCTCACTGTAGGTGACAGGAGGCTGGAGCTGACGGATTGACTTATGAGATTTCTTCCCAAGGACTGAGAGCTTCATTTCGCCTGCATTGTGTCTCTGGATGCAATGTCCCCTGAGTGTATAGACGCTGCCTTATGACATTGCCTTTAATTCCCTTCGAATGGAAACCTTTAAAAAGAGTCCAATAACATTTTTCTGAAAGGCATTCCCCCCGCCTTTTTTTTTTTTTTAAGAAGAGGAACAGAACCATTTGTTCCCAAAGGGGGCCCTCCAAATGAAGGGACCGTGGGGTGGACAGGGGGCGAGCAGAACCCATTTTAATAGCATCTTCTCTGCTGAATTGTGTCTTCATTTTACACTGTGGCTTTATTCTCTGCCCCTTTGACACTGCCAGCTGCCTTCACATTCCAGCTCAGAAACAGGCTGGCTTCAGGCGGTAACAGGCACCAGCTTCCAAAGCCCTTTCTCTGGATGACTCACGTTAGCCTGTGTGAGCCTGCGAGCCCCACGCCACCGCCGTCCTTAGACCTTTGTTCCCTCTGCAGAGCGCACTGGGGTGTGCAAGGAGGTCCTCACTGTGTCCGCCCAAGTCGCCTGCCTGACAAGGGCCCGAAATAAGTGATTTTGCAGTGGAATGTCTGGATCCTATCTTGTTCAGGTTCATCCTGTTATCAACTTGGCAGATGGAGGAAGTGACATCATGGGCCCAGCTCTCCTTTGAAGCTGGAGGTGCATACCAAGACGTTGTGGTAGTGCTCACTAGGGGCAGGAAGCATCACGCTTGAACGTCTGTTAAACTATTAAAAAATAATAATAATAATAGGTTGGGCCATCAGTTTCTGCATTAGAAGTTTAAATGCCATTGTTCAAATGGTGAAAAAGGCCTTTTGTGAATTCTGTTCTTAGCCTGGAAGGTCACAAAAGAAGTGGAGATGAGTACCCCCAGGTGTCATCCATGGAGCAAGCTTCCAGGTAGCAAAGCTGTTTGACACCAGGTACTGGGGATTCTTTCCCGAATATTCCAAGCCCCCAGTCTGTTCCCAGGCTGCTTTTCGACTCCTGTGCTCTCTAAGCCGGCTATCTTGGGTCTTTCTTGGTGAGTGGCGGCTCTGGGAACTTTCCGTGTGGATCTGAACAGCATGCAAAATCATTTCACTTTTAAGACAAAAGACATTTGCTTCCTGTAGCTTTCTTCACCATCTCTACCCCTCTTCCCTTTCCACCCTGCTTTCCCTCCCCTCCCCTTCCTCCAACCCCACCGCATTAAATAAAATGCTTAGAAAATGAAGGGCACAGCTGCCCTTTCTTCCCATTAAAACAATCAAGAATGATGACGAATTTAATATATTTGATTAGAGAAACTCCAATTTGGTGCACTTGAATCAGCTGCCTTTGTCTTCGGCTCCCGATGGCCCGATTTCAGTGGAATGTCCTCTGCTGTCCACTGCCAGCTCACTCGGGCTGGGAGGACACTCGGGTTTCTGGAAGCATTTGCCTGGCACGCTCAGAAATGGGGTATTTATGCTGCAAAAGATGCCAGACCCACTTTCCCCTAATCAGAGGGAGCGCCACTTTATTAAATCACGGTCACTTACTAGAAATCTTCAGAGTCGTAGCCCCGGGGTTTGGGGTGGGGGCTGGGGTTCTCTTTAGCAATATTAATTTTTCATGGACTTTACTGCTTTTCTTAGTTGATATTCACCACTGAAATTCAGGCCTGAATTCTGTACAAACAACCCAGGAGATTCTGATGCTCAACCTGTTAGGAAGAAATTCAGAGAATAATAATCACATTTACATATGGAGTCTGTTTCATTCAAAAAAAAAAAAACAAATAGAAAACTAATGGAAAAGAAGAAAATGTGTCATCTTTTTCTCTATAAGGTATGATTAGAAGATTCTGAAATACTGCCCAGGCAGCCCCTATCTAGAGGCTGGAGAAGGCGGTTTATTTGCACTTAAAAGTTTCTAGAGATATTTAGAAGGACTCTCATTATATATTCTAAATAAATGTGTGCGCCACAAGAAAGTGCAAGAATGAATTAAGGAGGAGAGTTTAAATTGCTATCAAAGGCGTATTAGAATTCTTTGAATGTATTTCCAACCCTACCATTGCCAAAGTCAGATTAGACTGGAAGGCACCATTTCACAAAGGCTGTTAAACTCATTTGCTTCACTTTTATGAAGAAAAATATCTCATATCTTCTGGGATCCACCCCACAGGGCTGCCTCACTAAGCCCCTGCCCAGTGACTTCTTCCTCTGGGGATCTGTGGTAGGAAACCAAAGCCCAGGGACCATAGCCAAGTTAGAAATAGCATCCAGATTTCTGGGTCTCAGTGTCCATACTCAGTCTATTAGATGGTCTGTCAAAACCATGGACAAGGGATGCAGAGGATTCTGCTAGACTCAGGAAGCACAGTCCAGGGAGGAGAGCACCCTGTCCCCGCCAGCCCTGGTAGAAGCATCATGCCTATACCTCTCAGGTGGGGGCCAAGTGCTGCAGGGGAAATACTGCACTTGGAGACCAATGTTGCCATCAGCTCTGCAGGACTTGCAGGCCAGAGTCCTTCAAGGAGGCCTGATTACCCACTGGCTGCACATGCAAATGCACTGTGGTCATGGGGCAAGAAGAATGAGCATGACCTTCCAGGAGGGAAGATTTCCCAGTGCAGCAGCATCTTAGGGCCACACAGCAAAGGCCTCCAGGAGATGATCTGAGCCTGTTGGGGTGAGAGAGCTCTGTGCTTCTCCTCAGGCAGAACACGGCTCTGTCAGTCGCCTGAGGGAACAGAGCCCAGGCTGCAAAGTTTCATGGGGCCCTGCTGACCAATAAGGTAACTTTGGTTGCAAAAACACAACAAATGACTGATGGCATTTTACCTCCCTTGTCGGTGCAGAGTCGAGTCTGAAGATTCCTCTTGTAGAAGAATTAATATGAAAAGAATTTTGTATCCTATTATGGCATTGTGTTATATTAATGGAATGCTCTCCCCTCCCAATCTGGCTTACTGTCACCCCAACCTTGCCAACAATTATTCAGTTCCACAGCATGTGAGTGTCGCTGTGGGGACAGCCTCTTGGGCCTGCAATTAAGAAGCCATGAACACTTCAAGCTGGGCAGAGCTGGCCCTGGCCCCGGCCCCCGGCTACACTCACGTAGACACCCCATGCTCAAGCAGTTCTACTCTGCCTCCAGGGCCGACGTGGACCTGCTCGGGAAGTTGAACACTTGGACAACCCCAGCTTTATAAACCGGCTCATTGTCTTTGACGCAACACACAATGAGTTCCAGAAAAGGAAAACAAAATATTCTTTAAACACTGTGGTGCATTCTGTGTGGAAATTGAGAGCCCACAGCAAAGGGCTTTCCCGGACAGCCCAGAACAGGGACACCGTGGCCACGCTTTGATTTCAGTGAAGTTAAAGATCTGACGAAGTTTCTCCAGCATTTTCCAATTAGGTGAGAAGTGCTAGGGAAAAAAAAAAAATTGTTGCAAAGCCATTGAGTGTCTGAAGAATTCTTAAGGAGGAAAGGGTGACAGGTTCTTTTCTACTTCCATCGGAACAGAGCAAGGAGAAATGAACCTTAGCTGCAGCATGAGGGATTCCAGTCAGATACAAGAAAGATCTTCTGGAATGTTTGGCCCTGGAATGTGCCAGCGGATGAGGATTCTGAAACACTGCTGAAGACGGAATGTGTCTGGACGTTTGGCATGTGGCGAGGGTGGAGTCCTTAGGTTCTCCAGAAGTCCCTGGCTGGTGAGGTGGTGAGACGGTATTTTTTGTCGGATTCCCAGTTGTTAGGCTCTCCTCCTTGCATCTTTCTCTCAGAATGGCCGTATTTGGAGGGAACGCACTGATTTCCATTTCCTCTTGACCATTTCCAGTCTCCCCAGGCTGTGTGTAATCTTTACTTAGGAAATGCCTCTCAGAGTCACCTCTTCCTTTCCAGGCATGGCTCGGAACCGCACATTCCCAGTGCTGAACAATGGCCACAGAGGGCGTGTCTGGTTGAATTAGCTGGTGTGCGTGTGCGTGTGTGTGTGTGCGCACGCGTCTGTGTGTTTCCCCTTAATAGAGTCCAATCCATTGCACGTATGTTTTCAGAGGCCGGGCCGATCCTCCTCCACACAAGTGATATCAGCAAACCCAGGCAGCTTTTCAGAGCCAAGAAAGTCCGAGGACCAGGAGGAAGTCATTATAGGTCTCTGTGGCCGATGTGTCCAGGGCGTGCACAGGCTTCCCATCCACTAGCACGGAGGGCGTGACATGGCTCGGGGCTGCCGGAGGCTGAAGGCTGACCTCCATTCTCCAAGATACTCTTGGCACAAGCCAAATGGAAACCAATTATTATTCCTTTGCCTAGAGTAAATCTGGGCTAAGAGAAGGCTTGTCACGCGTCCTTGCCCCAGCCCCTCACCCATACTGGCTCTGCTCGTGGGTTTGTACCCAAGCCCCCGCACCCAGCTTTCTCAGCATTCACCACAGACCCTGAGTGCCAGGCCTGGCAATCAACTCCACTAGCCTGGAAAACTGAAAAAGTCACCCGAACATCTGACTTCTCTCCTCTGCCACTTCCCTCCTTTCTTCTCACCACCAGTTACAGCATCAAAGTCTCTGCAGCTGCTCAGACACAAAGAAGCTAACCAGAAAGTGATCCCACCCACTCCTGTCTTCCCAGGCTGCAGGCCTGCAGTGATTCCATTGTTTACAGGTAGCAAAACTTTAAATGTGTGAAAACATGTTACATTTGCACAAACAGACACACAGACCCTGTTACATACAGGAAAAAAAAGGAATTGTGTAGATTAGTTATCTGAATTAGTAATTGCCAGTGTTGAAGTGGGTTTAGAGGTGTCCCCCCTTAACATAGGGATATGCTCCAAGACCCCTATTGGATACCTGAAGCCTCAGACAGCTTTAAACCCTACATATCCTAGGCTTAAAACAGAACAATTATACTGATAGACGGTAATAAAAGTACAAATTGTTTATTGTTGGAATTTCCCATATTTGCAGACCAAGGTTGACCACAGAAAACTGAAACTTCAAAAAGCAAACCCAAGTCTGAGGGGGACCTACTGACCACAAGGTAAAAATGGATTGCAATGCAAATGTACAGCTTTTGATATTGAAAACATTCAAACTTGACATTTGAGGGTAGGTTTCAAAGTGTGACTTCATCTGATCATCACAGTGATGCCACAAGGTCTCGCTTCAGATCTCCAGTGAGCCACAGGCCCTCATAAAGGCCAGTATGGTTCCTGCTGGCCAAGAGAGGGCATGAATACAGTGTTTCTCTAGCTGAAGAGGCTAAGGGCATCCAGCATGTCCTCTGAAGCCCAGGAGAAGGCAGACATGAGCCCAGACATCCAACTGACCCCCTGCTGACATCAGCCACTCCTCTAGGGTGGACCATCTAGTAAAACATCTGGTGCATGTCAGTCAGCTTCCAATTACTGTAATAAAAAATGCCCAAGAAAATCAAGTTATAAAGAGAAAAATGCTCATCTGGGCACATAGTTCCAGTTCATGACCAGGTGGACCCATTGCTTCTGGGCTTTTGGTGGAGATGCTGGATGGCAACGGTGGGGAGCGCCTGGCAGATCAAAGCTGCTGACCTGGTGGCCAGGAAGAGAAAAGGAGTGGAAGGGGCTGAGGTCCCACAATCCCCTTGAAGGGCATGTTCCCAGTGACCTGAATACCTTCCATTAGGGAGCACCAGTTAAACATTTCTCCACCTTCCAGAAGTGCCAAGCTGGGGACCAGGGCTTTACCGTGGACTTTGGGGGAGTAGTTCAGATCCAAACTATACCAGTACATATCAGCCAAATGCCCCAGACTCAGGGAAATATGAATCAAAAAGAAATAACAGGTGGTAGCTTTCTTGAGCTAAGAAACAGTGTCTTACTCAACCAAGTACCTTTATTGTATGGCAAACATTCTCACTATTAACAATAGTTAAGAGGTGCTAGCTGCCGAATGAATGCAGGAGCAAATTTTGCCAATTCCAAGAAGGTAAGAGGAGACGAGGAGTGGTATGTTAGTGCTGCTAGTAAGAAGACCACTCTGAGGGACCTCAGGTAAGTAGGACTGGTACCAAATATTTGCAGAAAATGCAGTGAGGGAATTAATTGTGAGTTTACACATATTGTCCAGGACCCATATTGCCAGATGTGCATGATTAAAAAAAAAAAAAAAAAAAAGCCTGACCCAGCTGCTGCCTAGGATCAGGAGACCCAGGATAACTGAAACAGGAAGGATACACAACAGAGGGAATAGGGAGCAGGCTCACAGAATGTGACCTCCTCCAAACCCCTTTTGTTCATAATCATGCCCCTTGGGATAAAGGGACTTCCTTGGGGACCAATGCTATAGGCTGAATTTGTGCCCTTCTGGGGAAAGGCGGGCATGCATGCACCCCACAAAATCACATATATGTCCATGGATACCTGATCCACCGTCCAGAGCACCTGCAAGAGACAGCTCTACCAAAGATTGCTGTCATTATGATCAGAATTATTACCAGTCTAGCGCCCAGCACTCTGTGATGTGTCTAATAGAATAAATGGTGACCACAATAGTTCAATAATAATAGTTCCATGTGGCAGATGGAAAAGTAAAACATGGATGGATGAAAATAAATAAAATAATTTAAAAGGGCAGGAAGGACTTGCTTAGACTTACAGACCATCACCATTGTGATGCAATCTGCCTTGTACATTGGACTGTATATTTAGGGGACACTTAATATATGTTAAATATGCATAGATCTTTGCTTCCCACAACTTTCTTTCCAAACCCAATGAGTGCAGTTGGAACAACTGCAAAATCCACAGAAATTTAAAAGTATGTCAAAATGTACATACTTATTTTTTTAATGTTTAAAAACACATTTGACCCATTACTACGGTGCCAGACACTTTCTCATCTGAAAACCAACCACCGTGTCCTCACCTGCTGGTATCCTACACTCCGAGTGGTTGGGCAAGGCTGGAAAAATGACCAGACCCTGCTTATGCATTAAAAAAAAAATAGCGGTGATGAGGGACAGAACTGAGCTAGGGGACAGGGTGAGGAAAGAGCTCACAGCGGGTGGCATCTCGGTGGAGTCTGAGGTTTACCGTCCATTCCACGGGCAGCATCTTGGGCCTGTGGTAACAAAGAGCCTTTAATGCCTTTGCTGCCTCTCAGCCTGTGTCAGCTCAGCAGGCAGCCTCCAAATGATCCCGCAACAATGTGGAGCACACATTAAGCACTTACTGCAATAGCCAGACTGCTGAGGGAGACACAGGCAAGGAGGCAGAGCAGTGGACGGGAAAGAGGCTTTCGCCTGCGCATGCACCTCTGCCAGGCCAGGGCGCAGGCACTAATGGGCTGCGGAGCGAGGCAGGAGGGGACCAGGGTAAAGGTGATTGACCACCGAGGTTTGCTGCTGGGACCTCTCTATTTTTAGGCGGAAAGCCATACTAAACCAAAAGTGAACTCTAACGTCAGTAGTCACCTGGATGGTAATGTATGTGCCAACGTGGGTTCCGCTGTAACAAGCGGCCCTGATGCAGGACGCAGGCAGTGAGGGGCACTGTGGGAAGGGAGAGGAGGGATGGGATGGCTCTGTACTCTCCACTATGTTTGACGGGAGCCTAAAGCTGCTCTAAAAAAATTAAATAAAATTCATCCATAAATTTTCAAAGGCAAAGGGAGGAGGGGAAGAGGATGCATTATAGTCTCTGCAATAAATGTTGTGATCTTACTTATCAGTCAGCCTCATTCAGGTGAAGAGTCCCAAGGATGGAGCATCAAACATCTGGATTAAACTCTGAATCAAACCATCCCAACCCTCACTCCAAAGGAAGTGACTACCAAAATTTTTCCTGTTGACCAATGTCCAAGTTTTAAAATCACTCACACACACACACACACACACACACACACACATTTTTACTATCAAACATCTTAAAGGAGTAGTTAGTTCACTTTCTCATTATTAGGATGCTTAACAACTAAGCCACATCCCCAGTCCTTTTTCACATTTTTTAATTAGAGACAGGGTCTTACTGAATTGCTCTGGCTTTGCCAACTTGGTGAGGCTGGCTTTGAACTCACAATCCTCCTGCCTCAGCCTCCCACATGGCTGGGATTGCAGGCGCGCATCACGGCTGCAGCTCTCATTATCACTTTTACTCTTAGGTTTTAATGGCTCCATATTAATATTCCATTGCTGCTAGAACACATTTCTGCTGCCTGAGGGTTAAAACACTGATTTGTCACCAACTTGTAGGTCACAAGACTGGCAAGGGTCTCTGCAGGCTACCATCAAGGGGTCGGCAGCTGCATGCCATTCTGAGGGCCCTAGAAAAGAATCTATTTCCCACTCACTCAGGTGATTGGCCACAATGCCTTGCAGCTGCAGGACCAAGGTCCCCATTTTCCTCCTGGCTGTAAACTGAGAGGCATTCTCAGTGTCACCACATTCCCTGGCCTAGGGCCCTCTTCGTCCATCTCCAAGGTCATAAATCATGATGCGTGGAGTTGTCACACCGTCTCTCTCTGACCCACTCTTTCTGCCTCCTCTTTGACTTATGAGGACTCATGTGATGACATTGGGTCATTCGGATAATCAGGATAAGCTCCCAACCTAAAGTTTGAACCCTTAGTCACCCAAGCGGCCTCTTTTGCTGTAAGGTAACATAGTCATAGGTTCCAGGGATTCCATCAGGTGCAACTCTGAGGAAAGTCCTTATTCTGCCTACCACACTCTCCTTAACCTATTAATATTTGATCCTGCATCTACATTGCTTCTGGAATCACTTCCGCTAGAGTCATCCTGTACACTTAAACGCTCCATCCTTTCTTCGTCCTTATGCAACTCTTCTGCTGCGTTTGACGTTGACATGACCTCATTCTGGAAGCACTCGGCTTCTCCCTTACTGCAGTGCCGCCCACCTTGCCTGCCTTGGACCACCTCTTACTAAATTCTGCATTCATTTCCTTGCCTCTTTGCCCTTTCTCTGCACAGTGTGCCTTCATCTGCAGATCTCAGCTCTGTGTCCAGCTCTCCTGGACCTTGCTTCTCAATCACAACCACCTCCTGAGCTCTGCTCAGATAACCAAGGGTCCCCAGAGCTGACTGCTTCCTCCTTCTGTATTACGTGCCTCATCGTGCCAGGGCCAAGCCTCGCCCTTCTATGCTGATCCCTGGGCGTTCCTCTCTCCTCCTCCCTCCACCTCTGCCTCCATCACACCCAGGAAATCCTCACACCCTGTCTGTCTTGCTTCCTGAGTATCTCTTGAATCCTCTGTCTCCTCTATGTTCCCGCTGCCACTGAACAGTCCCTAGATTATGGTAGCAGCCTCCCGCCCTTGTGTCCTGTCCCACCCACACCCAGCCATTCATCACATTGTCACCAGACTCAGATATGATCTTGCCATCGCTGTATTTAAAAACAGTGGCTCCTGCCATAAATTGCCTAACAGCATCCAATCTAGCCCATGGCTCACAGTACCCTCCACATGCACACAAACACACACACCAGCTCACCACCGTCTTCTCCCACTTGCTCTTCATATTCAAAGAGTGCTCTACAGACCAGCAGCAGCAGCAGCCCCCAGGAGCATATTAGAAATATAAAAATCTCAAGCCCCACCCAGATCCACTTAATCAGACTCTGCATCTTAATGAGATTCGTATTCAAGTTCTATGCTGTGAAAGTTGGAGACACGTCGCTCCACAACTGTGCTTTACGGAGTAAGACGTGAGGCCACCTTCTGAGTATGAAAATGTCTTCTTAGAAATTCTCCTTAGCTTTATGTGTATTTTTCCTCCATTTTAATTTGGGTGTTTGCACATAGTTTATGAGTCCCTGCCCATTTTAACAAATCGTCTACGTCTTTCTCTCCCCTTTTCCTCTCTGCCTAGACTATTTCTTTTGCCTCTCTGCTGCCTAAAACTACCTTCCATATCCTTCAGCATCATCTCCTCCAAGGAGCTGTCCCCATCCTTTCAAACAAGTTGTCACTCTTACCTCCACACTCTTTGGAGATATTTTGGCTTTTTTTTTTCTTTTCTTTTTTTCCTGGCTGTTCATTTTCCACATTGTACTGTGAGATCCTCAAGTATAAAGACTGTGCCATCTCTGCCAATGTGGCCCTGGCTTATAGAATAGCAATATTCTAGCTAACCAAATGAATATCCAACAGCAGAAAATTCTGCTGAATTTTAATACTCTTCTATTTGGGGGTCTCTCTTTGAAACAGAAGAGAGTTGTTTCCTAACCTCTTCACATGATCCCGTGTCTCAGACTTCTGACTGGTTCCTGGTAGGTGACACACCAGCTGGACACAGAGCTGATGGCAAACATTGTTTGATTCTTGCTCACTTATAACTGATGAAGAACATGTCAGTTCATGCATTCTCTTTCTTTCATCCCCTGTGTCTCTTGGTGTGGTACACTGTGCAAGATAAAGAGGCAGACAATTGGAATCAAACATTTAGCATCTTGTGCTTTTTGCGGACTTTGAGCTTAATAAAAAATTCAAGACCCATGGCCATGTGACCATGATTGGCCACGTGAGTACTCATTTCACAGATTATTTTGCTTTTCTATCTGCTCTAGGATAACATTGGTGGATTCTAATCCTAATTTGTGAGGTACAAAATGGCATTAAATTAGTTAGTGGTAGAGTCTGACATCTTGAAACAAAATGGCAGCTAATAAATGTTCCAGATAATCATTTCTAATGAAAACTGCTATGTCCACAGGTAAAACAGACATATCATTATACTAAATCCATTTCTTTATATGCTAATTTGAGGTGATAATATGACCTCCTACCTACCACACAGGGTCACTGTGAAGTTCTAAGAGACAAGATAATCCATATAAAAAAATAATGCACTTTAAAATTCTATAAAAATGTATACTGGACTGGGGTGTAGCTTAGTGGTAGAGCCCTTGCCTAGCATGAGCAAATCCCCACGAAACAAAACAAACAAACATAAAGTATACTGTTTTTATTAATAGATATTTTAAATGAGTCCTTAGTTTTCAAATCTATTCTCTTAAGTGTTCCTTTCCCATCTTTCTGTTGTTTTTTTTTTTTTAATCCTCTTCCTTAAGTCAAAGGGATACACACATCCCCTTGAATTAAATAGTAACTCAGGAGTGTGCACAGAATATACCTGTCCACTTTGCTCATTCAGTTTAATCAGGTTGTGAATAAAATGTACACTTTCTGCTCCTCCTTGACATGTCATGTGCCTGGCACTATATAGAATCAGACTTAAAGCCACAAAATTGACACCATTTCCTATCATCCTAATACCCCTCACCTACTATAATATATCTCTCATGCAAGGTGGATGTGCACTTGCTCAGATGGACAGGTGGGCAGGTAGAGGCTAGCAAAACAATGGGATACAGAAAAGATAGAAATTTAGAACATCAGTTCTCAGGCCTCACCAATATCTATTTTCTGGCTATTTTCTTGTAATGATTTGGTACACAGCAGAGCAGATGATGGAGCCATTCAAAACTGAACTTCACAAACTTTATTCATCTCCTACTGCTACATTACGCCAGGTTCAATTATCTAAAATTGCCAATTAAAATGAATAATTAGGCTGGGGGTATAGCTCAGTGGCAGTATGTATGCTTAGCATGCTGGGTTCTGTCCCCAGCACCAAAACTGAGGAAGTAAATAAAATGAGTCATTATTTTATAACTAGCTTCAGCTCTCAACGTTATTTTCCTTATCTACAAAATTGGGCAAATAATGTCTGCTTTTTGCATACGTGTACTTAGGTGGAGCGAATATAGGAGAAAACAGGCTTTGAACGATAAATCCTTAAAAATAGGACAATAACTAAAATAAGGGACAGGAAGATAGCTGAAGGGCTAGGCCAGCAGAGAGGGACGACTTTAGGCTTAGAGGATCAAGACAGCCTTCTCAGCACCTGGCCTTTGACCAGGGCTGTAAAGAAGCTGAGAATTGTGCAGACAGAGGTGGGCGGGGAAGGAATTCCCGTGAAGAGGACCTGGGGCAGGAGGACAGGCCTGGTGTGGCCAAGAGCAGTGACCTGCAAAGAGCCGTCACCTGCATGGAGCACAAAGGACAGCAGGTGTGCACACAGCCACTGGCTCTGTTAGAAATGGAAAGTGAATAACTGTCATATCTACTTGTGACGTTTTTTTTCAATTATTCAGATTAATGGGTACATACTTTACTTACTGCAACATTCTCTCTGATATACTTACTTTAACAACTAGCATGAGGCACCGATGTCCAGTAAAAGCCCTGTGCAAGGCAGGGATTCAACAGGGATTAGAGAGAGGGCCACACGGCCTGCCATCAACACAGCATGACTTGATGTTATAGACTGGCCCTTTTTTCTATAAGGCCAGGAATTGACATGCTAGATAATGTCTATCTTGATAGCTGCCTGACTTTGAAAAGTCCCTCGACCCCATCAAAGTTTCCATTTCTTCATTTAGAAATGTCTGCATATATGTCAACTCTCTCCAGAGAGTGTCAGGGCATTTGGTTTGAGAATAGCCCTAGGGAATCCTAAACAAAATATTTAGGAGGCAGGACTTTTGATTTTATTTCTCACTTTGTAGTGAATAGAATTGTTCTAGCCAATACTTTGTTAATGGAAAAGATAGGGTTTTATGGAATAGAGGTACATTATACCCAGGATAAAAGGCCACGGTCACATTTCATTGCTCAAAACCATGTTCACACACATTCTCTGCATGTGTAGGCTCATGTGCAAAGCAAGTACTGTGTGGCCAATTTTGATAGATAAGAGAAAGGACTTTGAAAGCAAGAGTAACTTGCTCAAAGTCACAGGCATAAGTGCCTGAGAAGCAGATGCAGAATTAAATCTCAAATGCCAGTGCAGTGCTGTTTAGACTCTAAGCTCTTGCCACAATCAAGGTAAAACTTGAAATCATCTTCCATACCCTGCCTTTGATAAATGCATCTTCCAGGGCTCACCTGCAGAAAATACAAACTGTAGAAGCTGTTTTAAATAGAGACTTAATACAGGAAACCCAGTGCTATGAAATCATTGGAGAAAATGGAAGATAGATTGGAGTTTGGATACCTAGGAATGACTTCCGGTAGCACACTGTTGATGGAGTCTTCAAAGAAGCTACTCCCCTCCAACCCAGGCAAAAGGTGGGAGTCCCCTGGGAAGCCTGGAGCTCCATGACACCTCCCCAGAGCTGTGAGGTCTGGGAACTGCCAGCATGCTGCTACAATTGCTTCTCTATGCACACAAAGCCTTGACTGTACAATAGAATTTTGCTACAGAAATGCACAGCTTCTTCACCACCTTGCTTGCCAGCAGCAGAACCCCAAGTTGCAGAAGTCTGGTCTTCTTTGTACATTTCCTCTTTTCAAATTTTGCATGGGTGCCTCTAATCAAAGAAACTTCTCTGCATCCACAGCCGAGCAGCAAGAGATTCTGAGAGATATGAAGTTGAAATTGATACTAACTGCCAATCTACTCCATTTGTGACAGGTAGATTCTGAAACATTGACAGAATGTCCCTAAATGGTTTAGAAACAGGATTCTTAGGTGTGCTTTCAAGGCAGGCATTACAGATGATCTGCATCCAGGCACCATGTATGGCTGCTCAGGTCGTACACTCAGGAAAGGAGTGACCTCCTCATGTTGTGCATTAGTCCCAGTATGTGTGATCAGAACAACTGCCCCTGAGTTGTTCAATGCCAGCCTGATTCTCAAGAGTTGTCTGCATCAGAGCAGGGCATGGTTATAGCTTTGACAAGGAAAGAAAGCTGCATATATGACTAGATTAAGAAGCTACTCAGAAATGGACACATCGTGAGGCCAGGGCCACTGGATAAAGGTCAAATAAAAGTCTAGCCTGACTTGAGGAGCTGATAGCCAGAATACCTTCCCAGAGAAGTAGGTCAGATGTTGGCATCCAACTTTCTTAATTAGATTTTAGCATAAAAATACCAGAGAATGGAAATATCATACCTTATGATCTTAGAAAGTCACAATCAATTATGCCATATTCAGATGTGTTTGAACGGACTTTTCTTTGTGTAAAATTAAAATTAAAACATGTTCTCCTGTACCAATGTGTTACATGCATGTGCCTGCGCGCACGCGCGCACACACACACACACACACACACAGGTAGGTTCTTTTTATATCTACGGTGTTCACTATTCCTCATTTATTTGTCTTTCTGCCTTTTTCTCCGGCTATACTCAGAACATTCTACTGGGTTCTGCCTTTTCCATTTCAGTAAAAACACTGGCAAAGTAGACTACATCCAGAAGGGAGCAATTAAAACAGGACAGGTCTGGACCTAATGGCTTAGGTGTAGCGGTTACGACATCAGACTGCTGGCCTTGGAAGAGAAGATGGTCATGTTCACATACCCAAAGGGCCATCACTCTAGAAAAAGGGCTTAATTTGATCTGTGTGTGTCCAGAGGGAGGAACCTGGATAAACAACTGAATGTCACAGAAAGGGTTCAGTGTAGTGGTGAGATCTGGCAGCAAATGAAGCCTGCTGCTTGGACAGTGTCCCTGGTGGCATGAGACACCGTTCCTAATGACATTTACCATCTGATCACTTGTACCTGTTGCAGAGACTGGTTTGATCTCCCCCTGGACTTGCAGCAACATGAGGACATGGATCATTGCTTTTCTTCTTGTGTCCCCAACTTGTCCCATAGACACTAGAACATAGGCTTGATGGGAATATGAATTGACAAATGGGCCAGGGCCCACCAATGCATCAGCAAAGGACAGTCCCTCTGGGGCCCCCCCAGAGAACTGGCTTAGAGCATAAGCATGGGGGATGTTGAGGGGGTGGTGCCTAAGCTGTGGTTTTGCAGAGAGCAAGCGTGGTGCGTGAATGGAATATGAGTGAGGATCCAGAGGGAGCTTCAACCCTGCTGTGAGCCTGGGTTCCCATGGAAGTTGGCTGGCGGAAAGCGATAGGTGGCTTTGGGCTCAGCTGCTGGAGTGTTTTCTCAGCACCCATGAACGGTGGCTGGAAGTCTATTTAATTTGGACAGCACAGCAGCAGCATAGCTTCTCCATAGTGAGGGGCTTTGTCTGCAGATCATCAGACATTCTCCTAAGACTTCACTCAGCCTGCCTCTGCCCTGTGGACACACGCAGGTGGCCTCCAGAGACAGCCCACCAACCTGGTTTTGTTTGGTTTTGCTTTTTAAAACTTATTTGTTCTTTCTAGATACACATGACAGTAGAGTGTATTTTGACATATTATACTATATAGAATATGAATAACTTGTTCCAGTTAAGATCCCATTATTGTGGTTGTACATGATGTGGTGTCACTCTGGTTGTGTATTCATATGTAAGGATAGGAGAGATATGTCCGATTCTTTCGCTGTCTTTTCTATTCCCATTCCCCCTGCCTTCCCTTCATTCCCCTTTGTCTAGTTCAGTAAACTTCTAATCTTTTCCTCCCTTGTTGTGGGTTAGCATTCACATATCAGAGAGAACATTTGGCCTTTGTTTTTTGGGGTTTGGCTTATTTTACTTAACATGATATTCTCCAGTTCCATCCATTTACTGGCAAATGCCATAATTTCATTCTTCTTATGGTTGAGTAATATCCCATTGTGTATATAACACATTTTCTTTATCCATTCATGTGTTGAAGGATACCTAGGTTAGTTCCATAATTTGGCTATTGAGACTTAAGCTGCTATAAACCTTGAAGTGATCACGTCACTGAAATATGCTGATTTTAAGTCTTTTGGGTATAAACCAAGAAGTGGGAGAACTGAGTTAAATGGTGGTTCCATGTTAAGGTTTCTAAGAAATTGCCATACTGCTTTCCAGAATGGTTAAGTAGAATGAAACTGAAGTTCTATCTCTCGCTCTGCACAAAACTCAACTCAAAGTGGATCAAGGACCTAGGCATTAGACCACAGACTCTGCACCTACTAGAAAAAAATGTAGACCCAACTCTCCACCATGTCAGCTTAGAAACCAACTTCCTCCATAAGAGGGCTAAAGTGCAAGAAGTAAATTCAAGAATCAATAAACGGGATGGCATCAATCTAAAAAGCTTCTTCACAGCGAAAGAAACAATCAAGAATGTGAACAGAGAGCCTACAGAATAGGAGAAAATTTTTACCACCAGCACCTCAGATAGAACACTAATCTCCAGGATATACAAAGAACTCAAAAAAGAAAAAACCAAACTCAAAAAAACAAAAACAAACAACCCAAATGATAAGTGAGCAAAGGAACTGAACAGGAACTTCACAGAAGAAGAAATACAAATAGTCAAAAAATATATTTAAAAAAATGCTCAACATCTCCAGCAATCAGAGAAATGCAAATAAAAACTACACTGAGATTCCTTCTCACTCCAGTCAGAATGGCAATTATCAAGAATACAAGCAACAATAAATGTTGGTTAAGATGTTGGGAAGAAAGGTGCATTCATACATTGCTGGTGGGACTGCAAATTGGTACAGCCACCAGACTGTTTTGACAAGTGTATGCTAAGTGGCTCCTCTGTGGCCAGCGGCCACCTTAACAACCAGTGACATCAAGAAATGATTTGAAGCCATACTGGTCCCTTTTCCTTGATACTGTGACTCACTGGTTAATAGTGAAATACCTAGTGCTACTCACAGTTTAGTAATCTGTTTCTGGGGTTGGACTGAATCAGTGAGGCCAGACAAAGCCGGGGGTTAATCAATCGTATGTGTGTTTTCAATTCAGTGCAAAGTGTTGAAATGTGCCGCCTCCCACCCCCACCCCAGCCACCCCTCTCACTCGCTGCCAGGAAGACCCAGGAATGTCATTCCAGTTTGACTGCTACTGAAGTGCAGGATGCATCATCTGCCAGTTAGCACTCGCCTGTCACCTTATTTATAACACCCCGGAATGCCTTGCACCTCTGCCACTCCAGCCTCGACACCATTTTTTTTTAGATTCTCCCAGGCTTAACTTTCTAACATCATCAGGGACAGCTCTTCCCAGTCCTGTTGCCTATCACCCAGGGTCCTGCATGCAACCCTCTCTCCTTACTGTAGCTCCTGGGCTGCAACTTGGGTTCAGATGAATCCTGTGTAGATTCACAGGAAGAGTATGTATGCTTTTGACTTCCTGTTTTGACGAACAGTAAAAGAAAAAAGACATGCTTTTTAAAAATTATATATATATATATATATATATATATATATATATTTGCAGATCAATTGATTGATTGATTGATCAATCGATCCATAGATAAATGGAAAGAATGGGCTCCAAATAGGAATTTATAAAAAGGAAACTGCACATTGATTAAGGACCCGTCACTTCAGCCCATCTTCAAGGGAACCACCCTTGTATGACAAGTGTATGCTAAGTGGCTGATGCTGGAGCAGTCATGCTTCTTGGGACACCAGACATGACTGTTGTTACGAGAGGAAGTGAAAAGGGGCGGGTGCAAAAAGAGTCAGTGAGGTGACAAATGGACCGTGAGACACTGAGCTCCAGCTCCTGCTCCGGCAGCTGCCCACCTTTTCCGAGCATTGCCCTGCCCACCTCACTGCTTGGAAAGAACTGGAAAGAGGAACTCACTCACCTTCACAAGGGGCCAGAGGCTGGGAATGCAAACTGCAACCCCCAATCACACCTTGCGGCTGAAGCAGAGGTCACTCCCACAGCCACGACTACTTGGCTCCCCCAAGGCAAGGGGGCCAGGGCAATCTGTACCCTGCTTGGTGAACATGTTGAGTAAACTGGCTAGGAGCTGTCACTAGAGATGAAAAGCCCTGTCCAGCCAGCAAGAAGGAGAAGGGATCGATATATCAATATATCCATGCCCCGACACTTATTCCCCCTTCAAGCTCTGGCTAATGGATGTATTGGTGGCATCTAGACACTCTGGCCGGGCCCACAAAGACTTGCAGTGGGACTTCTTCAAGAGTTCTGGTCCCCTTGAATATGTCATGGATAGTCAATGAAGTGAGCCCCGCTTAGTAGATGCTCACTAAGTGCTAGACTGATTTCTTCTCTAGTAAGACTTGGTGGTTGCAGCTGTACAGAACACAGCTTTGGCAAGGATGCTAATGGCTCCACTATTTATTAGGGGGGCAGCTGTGTGCAAAGAACTTCGACCACCAAGGACTCTTTCCTCCCCTGCCTCACAAGGTTGTGATGAATTTACTTAATGTCTGTAAAACACGGTGCAGGCCAAGGGAGCGCTCAGCAGAAGGCAGGTCAAATCTTTATGTTGTGACGTCAGTTATCAACCACCTCGGACTGAGTTCCCACTACCTCCCTTCAGCATTTACCTCCATTCGTAAGAGCTGGTTTGTTTTGGTCTGTTTGCCCCCCACCCCAACACACACACACACACACACACACACACACGGGGCAGGTGGGATTCCTTGTTCATTCCTGAATGCCCAGCACGTAGGATGAGGAGTGGTCTCTAGGAGTATGGAAGAAATGGACGTGACTTGGTGTGTTTGGCATCCCGAGCGTTGCACAAACAGCCGACACACAGGGGTGACAAGAAAATGTGCAAGCCCTTTTTATTCCTGGCCTTTTCTTACGGATGTTCAGAGCCATGGACTACTTAGCTTGGGTCCAGTATTTCTTGACATCTGAGACTTTGCCCCAGTTATTCCTAATCGGAGCCTTGGGCTGGCGCAGGAACTCTGCAGTGTGACACAAACCCCAGGTGATTCTGAAGCCCTCTGAAGATTGAGATCTACCACTAGGTCAGGGAAAGGGCCCCTGGTTTGGCTTGGGCACAGCAAGCAGAGATCAAGGCCACCTGCGGCCTCTGACTCGCAGAGGCAAAGTTTCCTTTCCATGTTGTACAGGAAGAATAAAGAGGCAATTCTCACACCTGCGAGAGGAAGGGAGCCGTTGTGGGTTCGACAGATGTCACCTGCATGGAGAGAGAGCCACACAGAGGGCTGTGTTGTCCAACACAAGACAACGCTGGGCTTCTTTTCTCAAACTCTTGTCAGTTTTACTAAACCAAGGCCCCTCAGGAGCCAGTTCCGAGGCCGGATTCCTTCTAGTCATCAGGGAGAGAAAGGGCCCAGCCCTTGTAGCAGTGCCCCTGACAGCCAGCTCCGTATTAGGCCCTTGGCAAATGATAAAGTATGTCTGGGAAACATCACTTAAACCTGGCAGTGGGGATTCTTTTTCCCCCTGAAGCACACAGGACATTAAAATAAAAACCTACCAGGTATTAGCTACTATGATTCCTTTAAAGCAAGGGGATTCACTTGTTGGCAATGGCACATTTTTATAAAATGTGTCACTAAAATAACAAAGGCCTCATGCTCCATCCAAAAGAATTGCCACAGCCACAGCTAGCCACACATGAATTCCCCAGGCTTCTGTTAGGGCCTTACTTGTTTAGACTGTCTTGGCCCTCAGCATTGTGTTGGAGAGGGCCACCAGCACTGCACAAGAGGTGACAGGAGACTGACAACATATGTTTTCACATGGGACAGCCGCTGGGGAAAGCCAGTGCATGCCCACCCAGCTCTGAGAGATGTCCATCGAAACATCTGGACAACAGGCCCCTCTTATCTGGGAGGGTGCCCAGGGTGCCACGTGGACCCAGAGACAAAAAGCCCATACAGAAACCTTTCCCCTGAACTCTTTCTCAGGATACAAACAGCCCTATGTTCCAAACAGTCCAGCCAAGGGCAGAGGGGACAGGGCTGATGACAGCTTGGCACCAACAGCAGGAGCCTGGGCCCTGCTCTGAGCAGCCTGTCTTAGGGGTGTCCATGGCCCAAGCACCATCCACACCCTGCACAGGGGACATCTCAACTAGAAGGCCTGAGCTCTACTTCTTCTCCCAGTATGAGAAGGTGGAATGAAATCAGTGACTATATTAATCTGGCTGAATCCAGAGCGCTGGGCTGGGACAGGGTGGGAAGTGGTCATCGACAAGGGTAGTTTCACCAAAGGTCAGTTCTTCAAGGGTCAGCACTCAAGTGGGGAATTACCCAGGCTCTCCTCGCCTTCTTTCTGTCATCAATTTATTTTGAACCTGTTATTATCACCTTCAACAAAGGGCTAGAAGGAGGAAAACAAACCCCTTCAAGCCTCCGCCAACTAATCCTGAAAAAAATATTTGAAGGGGAAGATGAAAATGGCCAGCAGAGGTGTGGTGTCACAAGTCCATGGTTCATCCCCTAGGTGTGTCTATGAAGTCATGAACACCGACCGCGGATTCCCAGGACGCCTTCGGCTTCTTTCCCAAAGCAAATTTAGGCAGCTTCCACGATGTCACAATTCTGGTTTAGGTGCTCCTCTCTGATGTCCTTACAATCCCCTTTCATGACCTGTATTGTAATGCTTATCTAATCGTCTAAGTCTCAGTAAAGATTTTGGGCCACGAGGACAAAGACTATGTATTAATCTACAACCGAGCACTTGCTGGAATATAGTTATAAAACAATCAATAGTTATTGGATGCACGATTGAATGAAGATAGTGAACAATCTGTATGCAAACATAGGACCCAAATACTCTCACACTGTACCCCATTTGGGTCTCTCTTTTAAACACATTGTGGGTGGAGAACATGTTGTTCATGATTGACAGGTGCACAGGGCAAGTCAGGGAGGAGTTAGGAAGAGAGATAAGAGGTGTGAGGCTTCGAAGGGTGCTGAGTCCTCACGCTCTGGGAGTAGTCCGGAACATGAACAATTTCAGTGTGGCACCAGCAACGGAGCAAGGCTTTTAGTATTTTTTTCAAAATATTTTTATGCATTTTATCTCATGCTCACTCTTTGAAAGAGAACAAGCTGGGCTCTTCTCCCCTGTGGATGGATAAGATCATACAGTCAGAGAAGCTTGATCCAGGACCCGAAGACATCTAGAGAGTGGGCAGAAGAGCTGGGAAAGCCTGGGCTGGACCTCATTCACCACCCACAGTGGAGCGGGCATCACCTGAGCACTGAGGTCAAGACTGGAGGTGATGATTCTAGAAAAGGGAGGGGAGAAAGCAGCCCCCAGGAGGCTATAATCCAGGTCAGCTCAGAAACATCCTCATGAAACTCACACTTGATGCTGACGCATGACCCCTTACTGCAGTCACTCACGGCCCACAATCCGCCCCCCACGGCCTCCCATCTCACGCTCCCAGCCCCTGCTTCACCATCACGTGACTTAACCCCATGACTGCTCTCTCTGCATATCCATCCAGCCATATTCTTCAGAGCCGTGTAAAATAGCTGGTGGACACCCCTCAGTTCCAGACCTCTGAGGCTCCTCCGCTCCACTGGCCTGAGCATCTGGGGAGCCCCTTCAGTCTCCGCTTGCTGTTGTCCTCTAACCTGTGCGCTCCTCATCTTCCTCGTCACCCTCTCTGGAAACACCTCAATCCCACTTCACTTCTCTGCCTTCTGTTCCGAGAAAATCCCCACCCATGTGAGGGGCGAGGGTGGGAGTTGTGACAAAGCCAAAGTCTCCCGGCTCAGCTGAGCCCCCCAGGCTGCCCACGGATCCTTTCCCCGGGTCCCTAGTCCCCTCCCTCTGCCAATTCCTACAACTGAGAACTGAACCTCCATCTTCATCTTTGAGCCGGCCACAGCTTCTTCAACTCACTCTTTCCAACTCCACTACGAAAAATGAGGCTGTCGGTGAAGAGTGTTCTGTTTCTATGGACAACTTCATCCTTGATCTCTCAGCTTTCCTCAGAGTGGTCCGTGGCCTCCCTCTCTCATCCTTCTTCTCTGTTGGATTCAAGAAACTTCCCTCCTCTGGCTTTCTTCTCTCCTCAGGGCTGCCTCTTCTTGGCATCCTCTGCTTCCTCCTCTTCCACCGTCAGAATATCAGCAGGCTTCAGGGCTCTGTCTCCCCTCCATTCAGAGTATTCCTTCCAGCCCCAAGAACTGGAATATCTCTCTTCACCCTGACCTGTCCCCTGAGCTCAGAGCTCCTTGTCCATCTGCCCACTTACATGTCCATTTGGACACCCCGTGTGCATGTCAAACTTCATGTGTTCAAACACATCCTGATGTGTTCCCTGAAATCTGCTCTTTCTTAGGGTCCATTAACCGACTCATTATCCACATAAATGATCAAGAAAGAAATCTGAGAGTTGTCCTTTATCCCTCCCATCTCCAGGTTCCCCAGCCAATCCCCTGGCAATCCTGTTGGGTCTACCTCCCACCCTTCACTCCCATAGCCACCTAGACATAAAGGATCTAGAACTATTGAGCTACAGTCATTCATGTCCCCAGGCTGAAGAATGTGATTTCCAAAGTCCTCTTGTAGGTCGTCATCCACCAGAGGAAGGAGAGTCAGGAGGGCACACACCATTCCATTCATGTCTCAGTGGCTGGTCCTCAGCCACATGGCTGTGCCGGAAGGCGAAGGAGACTGGGAATGCCACCATGGTACACATGAGGAGGCAAGGAAGACCGAGTGGGAACAGCGCCCCGGCCTCCGCCACGCCGTCTGGTCCTTCTTCCCTCATCTTCAGCAAAAGTGGTCTCCCTTGTCCACCTTTGCTCTGGATCTCATTTCTTCCCATCTCCTCAAGTTTCTTTCTTGACTAAGTTTCCCCTTTAATTTCTGTGTCTTCAGCTTCTTGTCACTACCTGGCTTCTTTCCTCAAATCATATCTTTCGTTTTCTCAAGCCACTGACAAATCCATATTCCCACCTTCAATGTCCTTATCCACCTTGAACTGCACGGTAACTAGCACCCTGAGCTGCTCTCTGTTTCAGTCGCTCTCACCCATCTCTGGTGACAACACTCTCTGCAGGTGCTATACCTGCCCTCCTGCCCCACCTCCGAGCCCACTCTACCTCTCCTCTGCTCTCTTTTGCTCCTTATACATTGTCCCCAGGCTCTGCCTCTTGCCTTGCCATCTCAGGTGGACTGTGGCTAGGAACTTCTCACAGGAAACTGCCTGTGTGATATTTTGGATATTTTGGAGGACATCCTTGACTAGAATCCACTAGAATCAGCAAGAGGTTTCACATGGATGTGGCTTGTGATCTTCTTCTATGGAGAGGATACAAGACAACCAAAATGTAATCCAATAAAATGAGTATTTCAGAGTCCAAAATTCCACAGTCCTAGCATGCAACTATTTGGTGGTCTGACTTGAAGCAAGTACAGTTTTCTTAATCATCTAAAGAAATATATTTACTACGAATTATTCAGATATGTCCAAAATGTATTCACTATCTTTCCATTCACACACACCTTCATACATTCCCGTGATTTCAAGACACACAATGAAAGAAAGTAGTTTTGACATGCGTGCTTGACAAGATTTATAGCCAAAGTGTGTAAACAGCCCCTGAAACTCAATAATAAGAAAACCAAACAAATTAAAATGGACAAAAGACATTTCCCTAAAAGAAGCACATACAGAGCCACCCAGAAGCATTCCTTCCAAAGTGGGCTTTGCCAAGCATTAATTCTAGAGGGTTGTCAAAGTGAAAGGCAGGAAATTGGAACTTCATCCAAAAATCACTGAATGCTTTTAAGCAGGGATGAGATGATTGATTTTTTATTTTTGAAAGGTCATTCTGGATGTTAGTAGATGTTTCATAAAACAAGAAATGGTCCCAGGGTCAAAGAAATTTGGAAAACCTAACCAATCCATCGGGAATCTCTGGCTGCTATATTCCTCACAATGACTCTCTAGGGTGAAGCTCCAAGAGAGAGTAGCATGAGAAGTGCATTTGGTCAAAGGACTTGTTATTAAAGACAAATTGCAGCAAGTCACCATCCAATGAATAGGGCAAAGAATCTTTTCTTGACCACCCCCCGGACCCTCCCACTCAGGTCTGTTTCGTTGCTTTATCTCCAAGGGCCATTCCCAAGTTTGCTTCTCTCTTACCTGAGCTCCTGAGGCTTTCTGTGCTAGCTGTTAACATGGTGCCCTGCCTCCCCTCCAGCCCACTTTCAACCCATTCCCACCAGATGGAGGTCTTTCTAGTAAATCTCATCACTTTGCTCCTCTTGTTAAAATCCCTCTGCAATCCCCCCACCAAAAAATGAGTGTGTGATTTGTGCTCCTTGTCATAACTCACAAGGCCCTTCCCAACCTGACTCTCATAGCTCCCAGCATACCCCTACAACTCCAGATTTGAAAAGCTACTTGTGTTTTCCCAAAGGGATGCTTCAACAAATGGAGCCTTCACAAGAGATGTCCCCTCTCCATAACCCTCGTGAACCCTTAACCATCCATCTCGGATCTCACTCCACTCCAGAGCTGTCAACTCCCCAGGCAGTTAGACTTCCCTGGACAATTTCCAAGGAAGAGCCCCACCTCCATGCTCTCCTCCTGATGCCCAGTTTGTCTACAGCACCTGCCACTTTTTACTGTCACTACAGTATGTATCTGTCCAAGTGTTCCCTATCAACATGGACACACTTCGAGGTCAGGCTATGCTGTTTATTCATCTTCATGAAAACTGCCCACCAGAAACCCTGTCCACTCCCACTTGTCTTCCAGATCCAGCTTGGAAACATCTCCTTAAGGAGCATTTCTTGACCTCCCCTACCCAGAGGAGCTCTTCAACCATACACACCCACTTCCCTTCTTCCCTTTTCTTTTCCTCATCCCTCATCATGGTTAATTATTGAGCGGTGTGATTATTTCATAGTGAGTCTCCCCACATCCCTTGTAGGATCCCATCCATTGTACTCCCAGTGTTTGAAACAGCATCTGGCAGAGAGCAAACACTCCATAAATATTGGAAGAATGAAGGAATGGATGAGGGAGAATATGCAATCTACTGTCTTGCCTGCCCAGGATAGAAGATGGCAAAGAATATCCATTCAACAGGGCATCTGTGGTTCACGGTGGTAAAAAATTTTACCAAACATTATATGCTACCCCATAAATAGATACAGTATTTATGTTTTTATCCGTTAAAAAATAAATTTAATTTAATTTGGCGGGGCGGGGTGGGGGGGATCACACCAATCCCCACACACCCGGAGAGAAAGGGAGGTGACAAAGAGCTTTTCTTTTTCTGTCCCTGCTGATGTCCGTGGCTGCCTGCAAGCCACTGAGGAGAAGAACGTGGCATGCTGAGTGTGTTGATGGAGAAGCCAGGCTGACTCACAGATCGAGGCCTGGCGCATTGCTTCCCCTGGTTTCCCAGCAAGTATTTAATTACCATCATTATTAATTCATAACAGTAGTTCTCTTTTCAAATAATATAGTACTAAAAATAATGTTTCATAAACATGTGAAAATTGAATCTAAAATTATTCACCAGGTCCCGCGTCCTCCCTAGAACTCTTCATCGGTGAAAATTGATTCAAAGATGACTTTTGCACACATACGTGGCCCACTTTCCAACCAGCCATGGAGACAGAATAACCTGAAGTTCCCTCTCTTCCCTAACATCACTCTAAACTCCTTCCCTCTGGCTCCTTTGATCTGAGAATCTTTATCTGAAAGCACATTATATGCAGTCATTAATTTTCACAGCACTCCTGCTAAGAAGATTCTATTACTTCCATTAAACCATAGAGTAAACTGAGAAGCCAAATTAAGTGATTTGCCCACTCAGGAAATTAGTGGCCTCACTGGGTTCAAACATAGCAGCTCAGATGTCTGAGGCCTCCCGGCCAACTGCACCTTGCTCTGGGTAATGGGTAAGGACCGGCGCTTCTGAGTCAGCACAGCCTGGGTCCAAGTCCTAGCTCTGTAATTTCCTGAGCAAGTTATTCAACTTTGTTAGGTGCCTACAAATTGGTGATAATAAGAACACTTGTGGCATAAGGTTGCTGTGAGGATTAACTATGATCATGTTCGTAGAGTACTTTACACAGAATCTGGAACCCATAAAGGGCTGTGCCATTCTTCTTATACACATCTGGAAGAGTATATTCCGCATCCTGCCCCTCCCACAAACTTCCTCATTACATCAGAAAACGAGAAAGCAACACCTGCAATTGTATGTCAAGCTCTGCGGTACAATACACACATTTGCAGATAAAGTCTGCTGTGGGAGTATTAGGACACCTGAATACATTCCTGGAGAATTGCTATTTCAGTGATTATCCAATGATTCATTTGTGCATACACGTGTACATCCACCCATCCACTCACCCATCCACCCATCCATCTACCCATCCATCAATCCACCCATCCTTCTAGTCATCCATGCACCTATCCACCCATCCATCCGCCCATTCTCTCCTCCTCTCAACCATCTAATTATACATGCCTGCACCCTCCCATCCATCCCTCCATCCCACCCGCCCTGTCCATTTGAGCAAGTATACAAAGTCATCATCTACCATGTGTAAGGCCTGGGCTAAGTGCTATGGGATAAACCAAGAGGATTGAGACATGGTCCCTGCTCTCAAAGGTATAAAATCCAGACAGTTAAAAGAAACTGTAAAACAAAATAGAATGAAAAAATCACTCTAAGAAGATTTATTGAAGCTGAATGAAGGACATGATTACATGGACACATTAAGCATCAGGAGACCTTTTTCAGTCTCGGACTTAATGTCAAACTAACGTAGCTCCAGGACCTCCTCGTGTTTTGGCTTCCCCAGGCATCCAGTAAGGAGACAGAAGTGGAGGATTCCAAGGATGCTTTTAACACTAACATTCCAATCCCTCTGCCTCTGCATCAGGTGAGATGGCATTCAAACTGGATATTTCTAAGAAAGCTCGTGCTGATGGAAAGACCTTGCCGAATTATGAAATGGCAAGTGGTACCACCTGGCTACAGCATATGGCAGAAGGAGTCTTGAGAGACAGATCTGGAATATGTTATAAAAGACCACACACACACACACACACACACACACACGCACGCACGCATGCACGCACATGCACACTCACAGGTGATAGAGTGAGACGTGACCAGGGCATATTTTTAGAAAGTAGGCTAAGGAGTACAAAGGGCAAGGGTTAATTAACAATGGAAACAGGGAAGCAGGACAAATGTTTTTTTTTTTTTCTTTAACAGTTTAGATAAGCAAGTAATGAGGGTTTGAATTAAAGCAGCAGAATGTAAAGGAGATGAATTCAAGGCACAATCTACAAGAACCAGTTGCTCAAAAAAGTGGGGAGTGGGGAGTAAAGATAACACCAAAATTTTGATGTTAATGATAGAAAAATACATTCAGCACCTACTGACCACTGCCCAAGGGCCGAGCCTTATGCTAGCCCTGGGAATGTTCTAATGAGCAGGTTATGGCACTGCCTCTCTTACTCCATTCCTTTAAGAAATCACTTCTAAGTTTGACTAGCACTTACTGAGCACTTACGGTGTACAAAACAGAGTTAGGTCCTTGCATCCCTGAGAGGAAAGAACATACAGTAGTGTTGTTTCACCATGGTTGGTGTCCCACAGCTACCCAGAGCCAGTGTAAATCAGTAGCGCTCACCAAAGAGAGGAAAGACCCAATCAGAGACATGGCAAAATCAATTACTGTTGAGTAACAAGGCACCTTCTTCTTTCCACATCTACATGAGGAACACTCTCCCTATGTTAACTCCTCCTTTCTCCTCCTGCATTGCTGCAGGTAAGGGCAGGACCCTGTTGAAGTCGGGTTAACTTTGCAGAAATTAAAGACTCCATGCAAAAGAAACCCTGGAAGTCAGCATCTGCATATCAGGAAAAAAAAAATCGGCCTTTGATTTTGTGGGATTGGCTTATTTCACTTAGCACAATAGTCTCCAGTTCCATCCATTTACCAGCAAATGCCATAATTTCATTCTTTTTTATGGCTGAGTAAGATTCCGTTGTGTATATGTACCACATTTTCTTTATCCATTCATCTGTTGAGGGCACCTAGACTGGTTCCATAGCTTGGCTATTGTGAATTGAGCTCCTTTAAATACTGATGTGGCCATGTCACTTCTCACAGTAGCTGGAGGGGAGGGTGAAGGGAAGATTCACCGTCTTGGACTGAGCAGAGTCAGGGGAAGGGGAGATGGGAATGGGAAAAACAGTAGAATGAATTAGGCATAACTTTCCTATGTTCATATATGAACACATGACCAGCGAAACTCCACATCACGCATGTACAACCACAGAATGGGAAGTTAGACTCCACGTATGTCTGATATGTCAAAATTCTACTGTCATGTATAATGAAAAAGAACAAATAGAATAAAAAATAAAGAACCCCTGGAAGAAGCTGAGCTGGGGTGCGGGAACCCTCTGCATTCCTTGTAGGCCCTGTGATGGCAGATATGGAATGATTTGGGCTGGCTTCTCTGCTCTTCACTGTGTTGTGCACACGGCCCTAGTCCTACTCCTTCAGCAAACCAAACTGAAGCAGCAGCAGGGTATTTAAATAACTTGCTTATGGGCATTGGGGGATGCTCCAGGCACCTCTGAGCAGGAGGGAAGGGGACGCAGTCCTGCCTGAAATGTCCTTCCCACCCATCAGCCTGGCAAACACCTACTTGTACTCTGATCCATAAACCTTCCTGATGACCCCCAAGTGTCCCAGGAACAGTGAGCCATTCACTCCACCCAATTCATAATGTTAGCAGAATCCATGATTCTTAATTTTGATCTTATTTCTTCATGTCTCTTCTCCCCTAAGAAACTGCAACAATCCCCCAGGCAGGACTCTGTCTTAGTCATCTTTGTCCTTGGGCACCTGGCCTTGCACCTGACGTTAAGTATGATTATACTTTGTGAGTACTGTTAATAACCAGAACTAAGTTTGATAGACAGCTTACCCCGAGGCAGGCACTACCCTCGAGTGCTTTCTACACAACTATTCGTTGAATCCCTTCTGTGCTTGGTGTTATTATTTCCCTTTGTAGTTGAAGAAACTGAGATATAGACAAGCTGAACAACTTGCCCCAAATGAAAACATCACTCTTTTCTGAAATCTCCATCACCTTAGACAAATGGTAAATAAAATAATCTAAAATTGGAGAAAGTTTCTGATACCGTTATAAACCTGGGAGTTATAAAAAGAATAATCTAAGCCAATTTTGAGACATCAGATGGGTAGACTCCCATTTGGATTCTCAGAGTTCTGGTTCATCCAGCCCTACAGAGGATTCACACACCAGCCGTGTAGACACATCATTAGGCCCCGTGTATGACTAAGGGTCATCCAATAGTGTAAAGTATAACCAGCTCCTTTCCCTCCCACACTAAGTCTGAGGACACGAACCCAGGAGTATCCACATTTCCCTCATTGACTTCCAATGACTTCTTCCCCACTGTCCCTTTCCAGATTTGGTTCTCAGTAGCCTCTAGACCCAAGCTCACTGGACAATGTGTTCCCCAGAAAGAGAGGAAAGACCCCCAGATTTGCTGGGAGGTCATACTAGCTGGTTCTACCCACTGCTCCTCTCTGACAATATCCCACTGATGGCCACAAGACCAGGTGTCCCATGGCAGTACCAAGAAGATTACATTCCTATTCATCTAAAAGGAGAAAACCCACCCAGCCTGGAGGCTTCTCAGAAACACAACAGAGAAACAGGGACTCCAGCTAGCTCTACAGAGCAAAGGTGTACAGTTTAAACAGTTATACAACCACTGCTGCAAACCAGAACATTCTGTTCAGTCAGAAGAGGCTTAATTCTCCTGAAACAAAAGTCTAAGGTCATCTGATTCAGAACATTTGACAGCCCGGGTTGTAACATTAGAGATCTATGGGTCATCCTACCAGACCACTGTGGGCCTGGAGCCGGGCAGTGCTCCGTTTTCCCCACCCAGGTTTAATTTGAGAATCCTGCAGGAGGGAGGGGGAGTGTTCCCTGTTCTTTCAAAGCCCACATTTGTTCATGCACATGTGTGTGTCTGCGTGTGTGACAGGAACAGCATGTGTGTGTCTGTGTGTTCTGTTCAAGTCTATGCCCTGATTAAAGGAAGCTCATTACAAAGGGAGATAAATGGAAATGGCAAGGAAGCCATATTGCTCCAGAGTATTATGGAATGGGAAGATTGCTCCATCACTGATATCATTTACTCTTTTTGTTTTCTTTTCTTTCAATCAAACTTTAAGGAGGTATCCCTTCAGATATCCCTGTAGACTCCATTACAGAAGCAGACCCACCTAGACGCACTGTCCCTCTGTCAGTCGCTACTGGGTAACAAAGTACCCCAACTCTGGTAGCTTAAAACAACGTAAATTAATGATCTTGCAGTTTGGAGTTTCGGTAACCCAAAATGGGTCTGAGTGAAAATCAAGGTGTGGGCAGAGCTGCATGCCTTCTAGAGGCTCCAGGAAGAATACTTTTCCTTGCCGGTCCAGCTTCTAGAGATCGGCTGCATTCCTTAGTTTGTGGTGCTTCCTCTGTGCTCAAAGCAACAGCATCAGGCCAACCAAGCCTTTTTTTTTTTTTAGAACTACATCAGGGTAATCGCCCTATCTCACAATTCTTAACCACATAAACCAAGTCCCTTGCACCATGCCTATGACATACCATATCCCATATCACCAGGATATAAGGTGTTTTAGTCACCGGCTCTGGGCATTGGAACTTGGATCTCTTTGAGGGGTCATTATTCTGCCTCTCACAGTCTCAATAGTTTTAATTTTTTATATCTAACTGACACTGACCAACCTTTACCATCTCCTGTTGCCCCTCACTAGACCCCTGGACACGGCCATTTCTATAAATTGTTCTTAAGCCTCCCCTGATTTCCCCTCAACCATGAGATCTGTGTTCTTTTCCCTCCGACTCCTTCCAAGACACCCTATCCAAAGAGATAATTTATAATTTAAAACACATTAGTTTGAACAGAAAATACAAACGAAGGTTAATATCCACAGCCTCCTGAAGCAATGGCTCAGCCCTTACTTTTCTCCAAAATGGGCTCTCTGGGCCGAGCCCAGAAGGGCACTTAGAAGGTTGGCTTCCCACTCAGAGCTGAATCACGTCTCTTCTCTCTGCGCTCAGCATTCTCCAGGTCCTACCTGTTCCTGGCCCGTTGGCTCTTGGCAGCTCAGACCCACCAATGCCCTTTCACTTTCATCTCCATTTTAGGAACTGGGTTTTACCTGGCTCTGACTTCTCACCTCTTTAGGTGTGTGGTGGACAGAATAATGCCATCACCTTGCAAAGACATCCCCATCCTAATCCCCAAAACCTGTAATTATGTCACCTTACATGGCCAAAGGGACTTTGCAGATGTGACTAAGGTTAAGAAGTTTTTGATGGGGACAGTGTCCTAGATTACTTGGGTGGGTCTGGAATAATAATGAGGGTCCTTCAAAGGAGAGATACTCTCCCTTGGAGACCCGAGACAGAGAGAGATGATAGCAAAAGGAGGATTCAGCCCCCCATTCCTTGTTCTGAAATGTAGCAGGCCATTTTCAAGAACCAACGGAGGTCTGTAGGAGCTGGGAGGAGTGGGGAAGGGGGTCTTCCCCTAAAGAATCCAGAAAGGAACACAGCCCAGCCCTTGCCTTGACTTCAGTCTGGTGGATCCTTGTCCATCTCTGACCTATAGAACTAAAAGATGATAGATTCACACTGCTTTCAATTGCTAAATTGTGGTGATATGTTGCAGCAGCAAGAGAAATTTCATGCAACGTGCATTCTTTTTCAGTCCATGCTGGTGATTTAAGCCCTCAAAATTAATGTGATTCAAAGTCATTAGTGGACTGGCAACATACTCCTCCAGATCATGAGCCAGAATTCAAATAAGCCTTCACAGGATGGGGACCCCTGCAGAACTGCACCTGAGAATGCCGTGGGTTGAAGGAGACATGCAATTAATTATTGCCTTGCATTTCCCGGGCCTGATTTGATATCTGAGCCAATCTGTACCGTTGCTGCCAGACATGACCCTGGACAGGTTTTATCCTTGTAAGGAAGATAAGCTTCCCTGTCCTTCCTCCCCTGAAGCAGCATCATCCCTCGCCACCCCCTCACTGCCATTACCTCTCTGCTCATGCATGTGCACACACACAAACACAGATACATGTACACAGACACATGTACACAGACGCACACTCACATATGACTCCTTTTTGGGGGGAGGGGGAGAAAAAGCAGCCCAGATTTTGAAAAAGCTTTGCCCACCCAGTGCACAGTTGACAATTATTCCAGGCTTGTGCAAGACTTTCCTTTTCGATAGTTTTATTATATTATAAAATGTTAGATATTTCAGAAGCAATAGTTTCAAGCTTTCCATGAAGAGAAGACTTATGTCATATGTTTTCTTCTAAGAAATGCCAAGAACTTCATGGATTTTTGACAATCGCTTTGCCTTATTGGAAATACTTCAGGCCTGAATCCTGGCAAAACACACACACACCCCTCAGGATAGAAAACTCAATAATTGAACTAAAAATAAAGTCTACCTGAGAGACAGAATGGAATAAGTCTGTCTTGTTCTTGGTTCTTGATGGAGGGGTAAAGTCTCAGAAAATATCTGTGTCAGTCAACTTTTCATTGCTGTGACCAAAATACTGGACAAGACAACTTAGAGGAGGAAACATTTATTGGAGGTTCACAGTTGCAGATGTTCAGACCATGGTCAGCCAATTCCATTGCTCTGGGCCACAACACCATGGTGGAAGAACATGGTGGAGGACAGCTGCTCACACCTGGGAGCAAGAGAGAGGGCAGGACACCCTGTGCACAAAGAGCTGGGACAAAATATAATTCCCGAAGGCACACCTCAGTGACCTTCCTCCAACCATGCCCCATCGGCCTACATTTTCCCCCCAGTAGTCCTTTTGAGTTATTAATCCATCAAATGGATCAATTCACTGATTATGTTACAAATCGCATAATCATTTCATCTCAGAACATTCCTGCTTCTTTCACATGAGCTTTGGGGGAACCCTCCATATCCAAACCATAACACTAACTATAAACATACATTCAAAGGGTTTGTGCCTAGAATTCTTTCTAAATATGTAAGCCAAAAATAAAAAGGAATAAGTTCCAATGAAAGTCTCAGAGAATTCCTGCAATAAAATTTCAATTAGTGTTTATAAAGGGAATGAGAAAATGACCAAGGAGAAAAAAGAATAAAGAAAGATAAATCCCCCAAAGAGGAAGGAAAACAAGCCACCCAAAGAAGAAATGAAAAATTGTAAAATCAGTCCATGAAAGAACACAGATAATAGGATTATCAGTTATGAATATAAAATATTTGCTTGATACATTTAAAACAGGAAAGTAGCAAGGTAAAAATCCTAGAGATCCACTGTACATTATATAACATTGCACTTAGAGTTACAATAATATGCGTACACTTAAAAGTTTGTTCAGATAGTAGATGTCATGTTCTGTCTTTTTTTTTTTTTGCAACAATAAAAAGAAATGAAAGATCGCATTTAAAAAAATGTTTGGCAGAGAAACATAGACTGTCAAATTAATCAGGCAACCTTTGATTAAAAAGATCAGTTACAAATTCAAGAAACAAAATAAAGTAACTGGTCAGAACCACAGAGAAAATTAGTGAACTTAAACATCAAACTGAAAAATGACCAGAAGCAATGGCAAAGGGGGAAAAAAATCTAAAATGTATCCAAAGGAACACCAAAGGAGACAAGGAGGAAGTGGGGGAAAAAGGAAATAGTCAGAGGTAATGAATGAGTCCTTTCCAGAGTGATTTCATAGCAGCAATCCTTTGATTCATGAAGCTCCCTCACTCTCAGAAAAATTCCCACCCAAACACCTCAAAGTGAGCCTGCAGCATCACCAAAGACAAAGAGAAAGTGCCCAAGGAAAAGACGGATCACCCACCAAGAACATCAGCTCACAGCAGACTTAACACAGCAACAACTGAGAGAAAATCATGGTCAATGCAGCAAAACAGTCCTTCCAATGTGAAGAAGAAATAAAAAACATTTTGAATTTTAAAAAGAAGCCTGAATGAGATTATTATCCACAAACACTTGGAAAAAGATCTTCCAGAAGATAGATTTCAAAAGGGAGAAAACAATCTCAGAAGGCAATAAAATTATTTCCAAGAAAAATGAGGAGTAAAGAAAATAATAATCGGGCTGGGGTTGTGGCTCAGCGGTCGAGCATTTGCCTAGCATGCACAAGACCCTGGGTTCGATCCTCAACACCAGATTAAAAATAAACAAACAAAATAAAGGTATTGTGTACAACTAACAGATAAATATTAAAAAAAAGAAAATAATAATAATCTGGGTAAATATTTTAAGCTACAAAATAATAAATAGAATGCCTAATTAGTAAAATTTAAAGAAAAGAGATCAACAAAGTACTAAAATAATATAAAAGAAAAAGAAAATAGGACATGTTATATGAAATGCTAGGAACATCATCACTTGCTTCCCCTCCATGAATAAATAGCAGCCATTCTCAAAAAGCGTTTCTGGACTCTAGTTTGTATCTACCTCAGATAAATTTTTGATATCTTGCTCAAAGATTTAATGCTTGCATTTTCTATGAATCAAATTTCCTAATTGTAGCACTTTGCTGCAAACCCAGCACATTTCAGGAGCTCCATCCAGGGCAGCCTATCCAAACCCTCCCAGATTTTTGCTTTTTCCATTTCTGTCTCCATTTAATTTCTAAGAGTGATGAGATAACTGCAATGACAGCAATCTAAGTGGTTATATATTTTGTCTAAAATGCCCTGAAATCGTTCTGAGTTATTATGTAAATACCCAAATCTGCTCATTATGTTGTTATGGGGGGGGAGGCTCAACAGTCCTCCTGCTGATGCTATTTCTTAAGATGAGATCATTAGAAAAGGATTAGTGGTGTGATGTCTGAGGGGCTTAAACAATAATTTGAGTCTTTCAGATGTGCACACAGTAATTTTAGATGAATTCCAGCCTCTTCTGATGATAGCCCTCAATTCAATCATCACTGCCTTTAAAGAAATGCTAATTGGATGAGGTAATTTTTAATGCAAAATTTGACACATAGGATGCCCTCAGTAAATAGTAGCTATCACCATTCTTAGTATAATTTCTGGGTAGAAATGAAATGAACACCCAGAGTATGGCCACCATGACAGACTTCCAAAGTCTTGGCTTCCAAGAGTGATTTGAAAAGTTTCAAAGTCACAAAACTTGAGAGGTCGAGAGATATTTCCCTAGGGATCATATTTGATATCTGGGGATTTCTGATTCTTTGAGTCAGTGAATGTTTAGAAAGCACTTGGCATTTCTGACATAAAGATAAATAAAACATGATCCCTCCTCTTAAGGAATTCACAGCTGGCCACTGTGATTATTAAGACTGGTATTTGGAACAAGTTTGCTGGGCATCTTCTTCATAGTAGGCACTGTGCTAGGCTCTAGAGACACAGAGATAAATAGGTTATATGTCTTCAGGATCTTCCCATCTAGTGGAGAATACAAGTGAGTTGAAAGCCAATTAATTACCAAGCTTCACCACTATAAAAGAGCCATGGACAAAGTTGGAAGGTACAGAAGACAGAAGAGCGAATCCTAACTGGAAAAGTTAAAAAAAAAATTTTTTTAAAGGAGCTGGCATTTGAAACTGAACTTGAAATATGAACATGCAAAAAGCAAGAGCATTCCAGACAAAAAGTAATGTGTGTAAATTTGGAGCCATAACAGAGTATCCCAGGCTTTCAGAATGATACATAGTTCTGTGTGGTTTGACTGTTAGTTAAAAGTGAAAGCTGACAAAAGTTTGTTTGGGACAAATCTTTCAACCTTTACCACTTATCTTGGAACAATAAAGATCAATAGGAAATTTGAGGCAGGAGATGGCTGTATCCAATTAAAAAAAAAAAAAAATCAAGGAAGGCCATATGAAAGTGACTCCAGAAAGGAGAGAGACTAGAAATCAGGGGACAAAACAGCTTAGAAGCCAGATAGTCTAGACTAGTCATGATAATGGTATGAATCAAACCAGAGCAGGGGGAAGATTGCAACTATAGGAGAAGAAGTTTGACAAGTTGGGCAACTAAGTGTGGTAGGAGAAGAAGAGACATCAAAGATGGGGGAAACTGAGTGAGCCATTTCACTATTATCTGACAGAAAAAATGAAGAACATAGAGCAGGTTGCAGGGGGTGGGGAGAATGAATTCTTTTTATTGTATTTTAAGTTTTGAGACACGTAGGAAATCGCAGTAAGGAAGCTGTATCTAGTAGGTGATTGAAAACATGGTGGCAATGTTTGGGTAGAGATAAACATTTGTTAGAATAATAAGAGAAACTGTAGATATCATCTGGTGAATTCAAGATTTTTTTTTTAATGTAGAAAGAGACAAAAGGAACCTGAAGATTTGTCCAGAACAACTGAAGTTCATTGTAAGACCAGTCCCTCCAAGGGAGCCCACAACACACTGCACTCTGCCAGTAGCCATGGTAGAAGATGACCGTTAACATGCAAAGGGTCCCACCTCTTTCCAGTCTCTCCTCTAAGTAAAAAATGCCCATGATACATTTCTACATTTCTTCTACTAGTAAGTTCATTAAGCCATGAATAGCAACAAACTCGTTGTCATAATTCTTGAACTGTCATTGACATTCTCTGATTGACAGGACGCCTTTGAGATAAGGAAGGGAATAATGAAGAAATATGAAAAAAAAAATTGGTACACTGAGAAGGCACAGAGTCACAAAATCCACTGGGACCCTTCTGAGAACTGTTCCCCTCTGTCTGGCACTCTCTAGTCAGGGTACATATCCAGGCACTGAACTGACTACCAGTGTCAACCCACCTGACCTTAACTTGCCTAATGAACATGCTGAATTAAGACCATGTTTGCTATCTCCCCACACATGGGTTCTTTTCCCATAACTTCCTTGACATCTTTGTCTTTCCCTTTGAAGACAAAAGCAACCAAAGACAATGGCATTGTTAAAGCAGGTCATGTGCTCTGCTTTCCCCTCTTCATCTATGCCCTCGAAATATCTTCAATACAAAGACAATGAGCAAGATCCAAATTCATGTCCCCAGCCTATTCCCATCTTCCTGGAAAACCTCCTCTCTACCTGCTAAATGATGAAAAGTTGGGGTGGCAGAGAAATTTAAATTGATCTGCTCTGTATCAGTGCTTCTCCAAGTGGGAAATGAGGTACCCAACGATAGGAGCTGTGGGCCAGATGGTTCACAAAGCCACAAGGTGAAACTGTGGATTCTCTTGGAAACGTCCAGTTTTACTTGAAGATTTGAAGGGGATTTTATCTTAATATTAAATAAGCACAAATATATTAAAGCATAGACTGCCAAGTTCATGGGCAGTTTTTTATTTAAAGATAAAATATGAGACTTCAAAGACATTTCAGACCTCTAGACAGACTCCTTCCAGCCCCCTAAATCCAAGAGACAAATACCCTCTCTTCTCCTGTGGGGGTATTTGAGATGCTCTGGGGAGATTCTTGTTGCCTGGAAGAATAAGAGGAATGGAGAAATCCCCACGTCAGTCTGGTGAAACTGTCGGGAGAATTAAATACAGTGAGGATTCAGACCCTACCCTGCTTACAGTGGCTTATCTGACGATTTTTCAATGCTATGGTGGTGTAAAAGTGATACACATTCAGTAGAAGTCACACCTCAGATTTTGAATTTTCCCACGCTGGTGCCATGGAGCCTGATCTCTGGAGCTGCAGTTCCCATCATCACGACAAGTAGCCAGCACTCTCCAAGATGCTGCTCTGCTGAACTTGGATGTTCAGTATGTTGCGTGGATTCAGTGTATTCTGTTGTGTTTTTGGTTTTTTTGGGGGGGGCAGTACCAGGGATTGAACTCAGGGGCACTAGACCACTGAGCCACATCCCCAGCCATATTGTGTGTTTTATTTAGACACAGGGTCTCACTGAGTTGCTTAGGGCCTCACTAAGTTGCTGAGGCTGGATTTGAACTCGCAATTCTCCTTCCTCTGCCTCCTGAGCCACTGGGATTATAGGTGTGCACCACTGCGCCCAGCTAAGGTCATTCGTTAGACTGGATGGAGGACATTACTTGGACCCAGGGGCTCCCCACATTGACCAGCCTTGCCTGACTCCAAAGGCTGTAATGTCCAAT
Organism: Marmota marmota marmota; assembly: GCF_001458135.2. Lineage (NCBI taxonomy): Eukaryota > Metazoa > Chordata > Mammalia > Rodentia > Sciuridae > Marmota > Marmota marmota. The sequence continues at coordinate 34,426,079 of NW_025999932.1, forward strand.
CTATCAGCCTCTTAGCCACACCAGGTGACTTACATTTAAATTCAAATTAACTAAAACTTTAAAATTTAGTTCTTCAGTCACACCAAGCAATTTTAAATGCTCAGTAGCCACATATTGTTTAGTGGCTACCAAACTGGAGATGACAGATACAGAATAATTCCACCATCCAGAAAGTACCATTAGAAAGAGCTGCATAAACATTTGAACATGTGGCCCCAGGCTAGATGACTTTTGAGGTTCCTCATCCTTAATATTCCATATTTTTTGGTGGGGAAATCCCACCAGAGGGATTGTGACTTCAAGGTCTCTTTTTTAAAAATCTCCCCTCCACCATCTAGCGCTGTAGTTGGAAAGGATGTCTAGAAACATCATTGAACCAAGATCACACGTGGCTCCCGCAGGGAAGGACAGGTGTGTTGATTTGGTCTCAGAACTCAAACTTGGCGGTGGCAGCTGGATGCCAGAAGCGGAAACCAAAGTTGGCAGGTTTGTGAGTCCACAGTCTCCAGTCCAGGCAGGGAGTCCTCAGTTCCACCTCTCCCTGCAGCTTGAATTGGTCCTGATGCATCCAAATAAGAATGGCAGCTCCCAATCTCTTCTTATGCAAAGAGTAATTAAGACAGATATGCAAATGGTCCCATTCCAGAGGTGCTCCACTGCAAAAGAATTAGGCAAATCTAAAAGCGATTAGCTATGGACACAGCATAATTAAATAAGCAACAGAAAGTTTGCCCCCAGGCACAGAGGCTGGCCTCTGAGACACGCGGGGAAGGGGAGCAGTAGGTGTGAGCAGCACTTTAGTGGTGCTAATGTGTAATTACAAATGCGCCTGATTCCTCCATCTTATTCATTACCTCCAGCCCCTCCGGGAGCACTATCGGCAAGAGTTAGTTAGCAGTTAATAAGCCACGTTACCAGGCTGCAGCAAAATTGCATTTTCCTAACACTTTCATTTACAGGGGCCTTTCTCCACTGGATCAGCACATGGGAGATTACCTGTTCTCTTTTACACAGACTCTAGGACTCAAGTTTGGGAAATATCATGCCCAGCATTTGGGAAGAGGTGATTTGATGATCAGACACTATAAGACTCTGCCTACCCAAACAGCAGCACCTCTCAGCCCAATCCCCAGCTTGTGAAAAAGTACCAGCCTCATCCCAACCCAATTAGGTCTGGATCCTGGGAGGAGGGCCCAGGAATTAATCAATATTTGATGTAATAGCTATGCTAATGAGTCTAATTTGATCATTCTATAAAGTAGACACGAATCGAAATATCACTGAAGCCTATAAATAGATACAATTATTATTTGTCCATTAAAAATAAAATCAAAACTAAAAATTAGTTAAAGTAAATGTTAAGAAAAATCGCCCTAGAGAATTTTTAAGAAGTAGCAGGATTGAGAACCACTACTTTTCTGCAGCCCCTCGACTGCACTGAACATATTCAGCTATCCCTTGACCTGTAGCAAGAGGACTTTTCCCCTTCCTTGGTCTCTGCTGAGTGAACAGTCACAGCACTGAAATCACATGGTGGTCATGGGACATCCAGTCATGGGACAGTTGACTCATGTGCAGAGGGTGAGCATCCACGACTCCAGGTACCAAGAGCCCGGAACTTTTTCTACCTCTAGCCCAAGATCCAAGAGGAGCCCACCCCCTTTCCCCATCCTCCCACTTCCCAGGGATCCTGAACTTGGAAGGGAGAGTGGGAAATTTAGCTAGAGGAATCATGTCATTATGCCCTGAGTATACGGGCCAGAGGCAGACAGAAGGGAGGTGATGAGAGGAATCCAAGAAGTTTGGGGAGAGGAAAATAAAACAATTAGCCATGCAGCTGTTAAGCCATGAAGCCCGCAGGGATGGGGAGAGGAGAGGCGGTTAGCAGCGTTGGACGTGACCAGGCACAAGTCCGGCAGCCAGGAATGGCAACAGCTGCCCATTTTCTGTGCATGGCACCCAGATTAAGCACGTGTCTTCACATGTCCAGTGCGAGGCGCCTGACAAGCACAGATGTCAGATGAAACCCCCCCAGGGCCTGGGTTTGCTTTGCCACTGGCAGGAAAGGCCTCTTCGAGGACAGTTTTGCAAAACGCAGTAAATAAGCGTGGGTCCCACGCCTGGCGTCATCCCTGCATATCTAAGAAGTGGAGAAATATGGGACATCTAGAATTACGAGCTCCCGCACACATGGGCTGGCTCAGTGGCCTCGGCTGTACAGCTGTCCTCTCCTGACCCGGGCTTAATCTCTCCCTAATGAATTTTCTCTTGATATCACAAACAGATGGCTCAACCGGAGAGTGAGCACAGTCCCAAATCTGACAGCGTGACTCTGTAGACACAGGAAAATATGGGTTTTGTTTTGGTTTTTGCCTTAAAAAAAGAGTGAGAGAGAGAGAGAGAGAGAGTCAGAAGTGTCATGAATACAATAGCGCCTTTGGGTCTCTCCAGGCCTTACCAAAAATAGCCTGGCTTTTCCAGGACCTGGACCTTGCTCTTCGGGTGTTCTTGGTGGCATTTGCAGTATGCTGACTTTCTGCCCATCCTGAGGGACATCTGAGAGCTGTAGCTGCATAGTGAGGAGGTGCATGACCCCGGGGCTTCCACCATGCACTGTGCTTTAGGGCGCTCACCAGGCCTCAGTTGAAAGTGGGGAGCCCAGAGCCTCTTTCTTGAAACTTCAACTCCTTTTCCAGGGGAAGAGAATAAAATGCACCCTCCCCTCGGTATAGTTACTATATAATGATCGGCACACTCAGAGGTGCTTGTTAAAGGCAAGTCTCTGGACAGAAAGGAAAGTTTGGATTCCATACAAAATGTTCTATGATCCTAAATATCCATCGAGTATTGGGTGGGATGGAGCAGACACAAGACTCACAGACTCCAGGAAGGTGGAGAGAGACCTCGAAGAAGTTCTGTTCCCGTGGCTCTCCAACCTGGCTGCATAGGAGAACCACCTGGGGAGTTTCAAAGACGCTGATCTGGCTCTCCGCCCAGACACGGAATCACAGGCGTGGGGTCCTGGCATGAGTTCTTGGTTTTCTTTCATTTATTTACTTATTTTTTTAGTTCCCATATTATGCAATTTTGATGCTCAGGGGCTCTTGAGTGTAATAAGACTGAAATCTAGTCTCCTCCACTAGAGTGTCCCAAACTTGAGTATGGACATGGATCACTTGATGAGACTCTCGTTAAAGTATAGATTATGATTCAAAGGTCAGGGATGGACCTGAGATTCTGCATTGCTTGAAACGGGTCCGAGTAAAGCAGATATTGCTGATGGCCCTTTGATGGCATCAGACCCTGACACTAGTCCTATAAATAGATGAGTCGCATGCCTATTGACCTTTGGTCTTTCTAACATCAAGATTAGAAAGCCAGTGTGGGAGGGCAGTTGTATGGGGATGACCCGTGCTTTTTATCCTGATTTGGGGGCTTAATTGCTGTGTAATCTTTAGCAAATCACTTAACCTCTCTGATTTCCTTGGGCGTTAAAATAAAAAGGCGTCTAATATGTTTGATGAGATGTGTGACATTTTCCTGTAAATGGTAAAGCACAATAAAGTATAAAAGCTTATTATCAAATTGTCTTTTGAAAGATACCAATATTAGCTTAGAAAATGTAGGTCATTTATATGTACGATCTCATTTCTGTAGTCCTTGATTTCTGCTAACAGGAGCATGTGTAGGTGGGCACACACACATAGCTGAGGTTTACTCCTAAGTCTCTATGTATATGTGAGCAGGTGTGTGGTGTGTATGTGTTCTTGCCCCACTGCCTGGGATGGAGGCACTTTAACCAGGAAGATTCAAGTATGCAGAGCAAATGTTCAGGGGCAGCAGCCAAATTGGTAGCTTCTCTTGCTCCCTTCCACAGCAGGAGCATGCTCCTGGCCAAAACAAGATGGCAGCCTGCCCTGGCCAGTTCCATCTCCATGTTCTCCGTGATTGTGCTTCCTGGCTGAGGTGGGTACAGGAGCAGTGTCCCCTGTGGAGTCTATCCAGGGAGATTGTCTCCCAGGACCCTAACTCTTCTTGAGGGTTGAGCCCCCAGTTCACATGGCCATGTCTGGCCAATACCAGCCATGCCATCCGTGTACGTTCATTCCCCAAAGAAACGAAACCCTCAACACATTCTTGAACCGCTCTCTGGAAGCTGCTGCCGAGGTTGCGCAAACACATTTGGCACATGCTTCGGGGACCAAGCAGTTCTCTGGGTTGAATCGCAGAAACAAAATGTACTTGTCCTACTTCCGAGTTGGTGTCTGAGGACTTGGCTCCCTCTGCCAGGGAACAGCCTCCTCACTGATGTCATCCTGCCGTTGGAAGGCAAACATCTTTGGGTTCAGCAGTTCAGGACCAGGAATGAGGGGAGACGGGGAAGCAAAGAGAACACACCCCAGCTTGTGGGAAACACACACACACACACACACACACACACACACACGGATTCTTCCAGCTGAATTACCTTAAAATCAGAAGTACTGGCACAGTTCATGGGGAGGGGCCACCCAGCTGCAAGACCCTCAGGCAAGTTTACTAGTGACAAAGCCACCCTCATGAGGTGGGGTTTTACGGGGGACTCCAACTGCTGCCACACGCCTGCAAGACCACCAGCTCCCAGAGGCCCAGGGCGATATCTGACACCCAAACTTAGGGATGAAATAATTTCCACGTAGCACCCGGTCCTCCCTTTCAAGTCCCTGTGTAATATCGCAGACATCCAGGGACTGCACTTTTTCGGCCAGACTGAGGCGGATCCTGCTGGACTTGAGTACATTTCTCAACTTTAGGTTATCTCAGCACACAAAGTCCTGAGGTTGCTCTGGGTTCCTCAGAGGGTCATTCTGCAGAAGCAGTTTCTTTCATTTGGGAAAAAGAAGAAGAAGAAGAAGAAGAAGTTTATCTTTTCCACATCCATATTTTTCACTTATAAAATCTGGAATATTTATGACCAGATCAGACCTCCCTAGTGCCTAACGTTCCAGATCCCAGACTCCAGGGGGGTATGTAGCCAGAGGAGAAGCCACCATCATGAAAGCAGTTCTTGTGGTCAGGAGAGTCAGATGCCCCTGAGATGCCAATGTTTGCATAAAGTCTTTAAAGCAGAGGAAGATTCCTTTCCTTAAGGACCGATCAACAGTTTGGAGGCTTGTCCTTGGCGGCCCACCAGATTCCCTTTAAAGCATTCGTCAAGTTGCAATACCTGGGACCTTCACCAAAGTGTGAATTGGACAGTGAAGGGTGCCCCGCTTCAGTATTTATAAAGGACCCTCCAGTGATTCTCATGCCAGCTGGGACTGAGAAACTACTCTTCATTCGGAAACACTTTTTCCTAGTGAATATTTTAGGCCCCCAATTCAAGAGTCTTGATTGAGGTCACACAGGTCACTAGGGACAGCCCAGCTATGTCAGCTGCGGGGCCAGATACACTGGCGGATATCACTCCAGGGAAGCAGAAGTATGTGATTTTTATAGATGGACACTCCAGGGGGTGGGAGTCATCTTACAAATAGTAAAGAGGGAGGCTGCTGGAACCAGCCTCTCCTGGCCTGCTTGCTGAAAGAATTAATTAATTAACTAATCAATTAATTAATCTGAATTTTAGTTCTGCTCCCCAACTGTGAGCCTTGACAAACCACTGAACTTCTCAAAACTTGTTTCTTGGGATATAAGATAGGGGTGGGTGGTGTCTGGGGTGAGGAGGGGGTAATAGCAATAACTTCCTCCTGGAATTGTGAGCTTTCAATGAAATAATCTCCATAAAATGCCTAGCGCAGTGCTTGGCATATAAATGCTTGATTATGTGTACTATTGTGACCATCAGTGTCACAGATGTACTGATACAAGCCCTCAGGCTTCATGGTATTAATTTCTGAAGCCAGAAGCATATCACATGTAAGAGGTGGGGTGCGGTTGGCCTACAAAGACACTCAGCCATAAACACACAGGGACGAAGACACCACGGTCCAAAAAGACACACCCTTTCTTGACTTCCAAGATGATTTACGGGTTTCAAGTTCAACCACTTTGCTTGGAATGAAGTTCCCAGTCCTTGTTCCATTTGGGACCCTTTCATGCAGTCTCTGTGTTCATCAGGCATGGGAGTAGAAAATGGAAACTTTGATCCTTTACCCCTCCAGAAAAAAAAAAAAACTGAACACTGTAGGTCATGAGGATTTCCCACCCCAAGAACCCACATCAAATCCCAAGCTGCAACACAAGAAAAAATAATTAGGACTAGAAAATCCCTCTGCAAAACCTCCTCCTGATTTCAGTATCTATATTATAGACTATTTTAGTCAGCTTTTTCACTGCTGTGACCAAAAGACCCGACAGGAACAATTTCACAGGAGGAAAACTTGATTAGAGCTCACGGTTTCAGGGGTCTCAGTCCATAGACAGCTGGCTCCATTGCTATAGGCCCCAGGTGTGGCAGAATATCATGGCAGAAGAGTGTGGCGGAGGAAAGTGACTCAGGACATGGCCACCAGGAAGCAGAGAGAGCTGTGCTCAACAAGGACAAAATATATATCCCAAAGACACACTCTAATGATCCACCTCCTCCAGCCACACCGACCTGCTGTCAGGTACCACTCTGTTAATCCCTATCAGGAGACTAATGCCCTCATTAGGGTAAGGCTTTCATAACCCAATCCTTCTACCTCCAAACTTTCTTATATTTTCTAACACATGGGCTTTGGGGGACACCTTTTATCTAAACCATAACACTGACTCCATCATTTCTTATTCAGCTTTATTCAAAATTTTACTTTCCATGCATTTCCTGGGAGCTTGTTACACATGCAGAATCTCAGGTCTCACCCTAGACCTATGGAACTAGAATCTGCATTTTAACAAGATCTCCAGGCAATTCGTGTGCACACTTAAATTGAAAAGTGCTAGGCTGATATTCTCCTTCCCAGGTTCTGCCTGTTCTCCTGTGCTCTGTGGTACTGCCTGATTAACTCACTGAAGTGCTGCTTCATTCCACTTCCAAGTTCAAGACCTTCAGCCTTCTCTATTGACTACCAAACCAGGTGATGCTAATATTTTATATGTGTGCATACAGGGTTTTCAAATAAATCATAGAGCCTTTTTACTTAGCATTTTTATCTAATGTTGCATATAATCTAGCAATAATTTTATGGTGAAACCCCAAATATCACAAAGCCAATCATGTTGTATTAGCATTTTCCAGAGAAACAGAATCATAGGAGATATATAGGCAGCCATAGGATATAGATATAGACATGCAGATATATATGGGTAATATAGAGACCAAGAGACACAGAGAGAATGATTTATTATAGGAATTGGCTTACACGGTTAATAGAGGCTATGAAGTCTTGCCATCTGCTATTGTAAGCTTAGGGAATCATGAAAGCCAGTAGTGTAATACAACTTGGATCTGAAGAACCTATGAACCAGGAAAATCCAATGGTATAAGTCCAAGTCCAATCTACAGGGGTCTGGGGGAGAGGCAAGGTCCCCAGGCAGGCATGAGAAGATGAATGTCCCAGCTCAAACAGGAAGATCCACTTTTCCTCCACCATTTTGTTCTATTTAGACCTTCTATTTTGTTCTATTTAGACCTTCTTTGGGTTGAATGAGACCCACCTACTTTGAGGGGCCCATCTTCTTTACTCAGTCTCCTGATTCAAGTGCTGATCTCTTCCACAAACTTCCCCATGGACCCACCTAGGAAAAAGAAAATGTTTTACCAGCAATGTGGGAATCCCTCAGCCTAGTCAAATGAGCATGTATGATTCACTATTGCAAGTATGTCTGCATCCCATCAAGCACCTTATTCAAGCCACCACCATTCCCGTCCTAACTTACCACAACAGTCTCCTATCTGGTCCTCTCCTCTTGTTCTTGTCGCACTACAATTCTCTGCTCACAGAATAAACTGAATTGTCTCCTTTCCCTACTTTAAACCAGCCAGTGCTTCTTGTTGCTCTTGGAATGAAAAATGAACTTCTTTCTCTGGAGCACATGATCTAATCTGAGCCATCCTGACCACCTTAAGGAACCTGTTCCTTCCTCTTCCTTCTTCTGCTCCCCTTCCACACTGGCCTTTCCACCAATCCTTGCATATGGGGTTGCTGTTGCCTCTTTCTGGATCTCTAGTCCCCAGATCTTCATGTTTTTGCTTTATCTCCACCAGTTGTCCACTCTCCCATGAAGCCTGCCCTGACCGCCATATCTAAAGTATGGAACCCCAGCTCTCCTACCCCTGGCTCATTATTCTTTATCCACTTGTCAGTTCTTCCCCTTCATAGCAATTATCACTATCTGAAATTATTTTATTTCCTTTGGGCTGGTGTGTGCATGTATTACCAAGCTCTCTGCACCAACATGTCAACTCTTGGAAAACAGAGCCCTGTATGACTAGCTCCCTCAGTAACCCTAGGACCTGGCCACTGGATTAATGTTTCTTGCAAAAATTAATGATAAACATCATTTCATTTATTTTGAACCTCACTGTAATCCTATGACCACTTGTCCAGACATAACCCCACCACTTTATTGAGGAACCTCCAAGTATTTAATGATTTGCCCAGAGTTAGTCATCTAGTAAATCATAACATTGTAACTTGACTCAGATCTTCTCACTCCAAAATTTATGGCTTTCTCTATGTATCATACTCCCTTTCACATCAATTATTAAGCCAGATATTTCAGGACATCTATGATCTCTACCCAATTTATTATTTCTCATCTTTCTCTAAAATGATTTTTCAACATATTCCCATATTACAACTAAGCTCTCTGCTTACTTTTCCCTGAACATACATGCCCCACACTTTCCCGAATCTCTTTTCTTGCTCCTGCTAGACTGGTTACCCACAACATTTCCCTTTCTCTTAATCTCTCATGCCTGTTGAAATCATACCTCTTTTGGAAGTCCCATAGAATATAGTCTCCCCTGCACAAAGAGTATAGAACCCAACATACGCTTTCTCCAGCCTAGATTTTTAGAAACTCCAACCCCTCTTTTTAACTTTCCTTGTAATACAACATGGTAATCCATTTTTATTTATGGGTATGTGGTACATTTATGGTTACACTCACTCACTTCACCAGCCAGGATGGACTGGTTCGTATTTAAAAGGCAAGGCAGGCAACTGGGTCAGTGGCCACTTTGGGCGACCCACTTTTAATCAGCTGAAAGAGGTGCCAGTTCTTCGGTGCAGTGGCTTATCCATCTACTTAGAAAACTTAGAATCATCTATTTGGGGGCTTTATCACAAACTCAATGGTTTGTAGAACAAGGATTTAACAGGTTAGGAAAGATAAAAATATTATATCGAAATCACAAAAATAACAAGGCCAAGGCAGACACTGTATTGATTCATTAATTAATTCATTCAGCAAGGGTTTACTGAGCACCTACCAAGTGCTAGAGGATATATCCATGAACAAAACAAAATCACTTGGAACTGAGTGACACTGAGATGAGAGAGAAAGCGCATGTACAGGATGAGGGAGATTTGAGCACTGGTGTGAAAGAGCTATATGTTCCCCCAAAATAGGCATTTCTCTGGAAGTGCCTTGACATACATCAGAAGGGCCACAGCAAGGGATGGGACCAATGCTTCCAAACAAAAGCAGGTATACCTACAACCACAAAGAGCCGCTCAAACACACCACACAGTGACACCATAGCTCAGGTCCCGGATGTGCCTACTCAACCATACAGTAAAGAAGTATTTTCTAAAATGTAATTTTTTCCAACCAGAGAAAAGATTTCATTGAATGTCATTTAAAATAGATTTTCATTTCGTGTCATTTAATTGACTTAAAAAGCAATGGCCATAAATTCCATTTACTAGGCGGTTCCACTGGGGAGGACTGGTCGGGCAACTGTCAATTAGGTGTTGCATAAAAAGATGCAAATGTCTCATAAAAGTGATGGAAGGTCATATTATTGCATTAACCATGTCGCTCTTGCCACGCTGTTACACACCGTAGAATAATAACCGACGCATTTAACAGGTGGAAATCATTCTGAATGTGCTTTTAAACTGTGTGTAAATGCAAACTGTCTTGAATGTGTTCTTAGCACCTTTGTCAGACACTTTCAAATCCTCAAGTGCTGGGGAAAATAATTGATAGGCAAGGTTTCGGACAGAATAGGTGATGGGCTCTACCAAGACATTTTCCAATATGAGATGTTTTAACCGCTGGTGCTTTTTGAAAGCAGGGTTGTCAAATCTATAAAAATACAGACCTGATTTATCCCATCCATAAAGACTTCTAATGGTGCCATGCTTCAACCTCTGATTTTCCCCAGCTTCTGAGGTACAGGATTTCAAAATGTCAGCAAAAAGCTCTGGCAGGAGATGCACAGGAGGAATACGAAGCAGATGTGAAAGAGTCGGAGGCAGAGAGAGTGAGGACTGAGAACTGTGGACGGCGCTGGACTCAAATGAGAGGAGAGGATGGGTTGAGGATGCCCCCAATAACTCAATCAAAATAACAGCCAACCAGAAAAATCAGAATCAATGCTGATAACTTCACATTTTAAAGTGAATTTAAGAGTCATGAATGAGGGAATTTGCTGGCAAATACAACTTCACTTTGTGCCCCCCAAAACTTGGTTGGCTGGAGCTCCTCATTGAGATACCATTGACAATCCTGCTAGATTCAAATGAAACAGCTTGTTGGCAGAGGAAGGAGAGGCCCACTACATATTAAGGAGAAATACAGGGCTGGGGCTGGGATCAGTGGTAGAGTGTTTGCCTCACACATGTGAGGCACTGGGTTCGATCCTCAGCACCATGTAAGAAATAAGTGAATAAATAAAGACATTGTGTCCATCTGCAGCTAATAAATAAATAAATATGAAGAATAAAAACACCTCTGAGAATATTCTTCATCCCTTAGGCAAAGGCATGCAAGAATGTATGTAAAACAAAATGGAGAATAGGGACAGAAATGACAAAAATCCATGCTTTTATGGGATGGGAGAGAGTTAAATAAGCAAAACATAATACCTTGAAAAGGAGAGCGACAAAGAAAAATAAAGCAGGAAATGAGCTTCAGGGGCACGGGGATGGGGGTTGCTAATTGAAATTGGGTTGCAGCAGGAGCCTCGGCGAGAGGGCAGCCTCTGGGCAGAGGACAGAGGAGCTGAGGGAGTCGGCCACGGTAATATCTGAAGAAAGGGCAGAAAGAACAGCAGGTGCAGAAGCATAACCTGTCGGGCACTCTGGGACACAACAGAAGAGCCGGCGTGGCTGGAACAGGACGGGAAACCTGAGTAGCACCAGAAGCTGAGGTGGGGCAGGACAGATCACGAAGAGCCATTTAGGTTGGGTAAGGATTCCTCTGGCCATGGGAGGGTTCTGAGCAGGGGAAAGGCTTCAGTGTTGAGAGCAGGCTGAGGTGACAAGGGTAGAAGCAGGGGGACCAGTGAGGTAGGTAGCTGATGTAAAAAAATGCAGGGAGGGATGCTGGCAGCAGGGACCAATGGGGTTGTGATGGATGGGAAGTAGCTGGGTTCTGAATATTTAAGGGAAATCAACAGACTCTACCAATGGATTGGCAATGGGGGCTGAGAGAGAGGGACAAAAAGAAGAAGAATTCAAAATTGTTGCTTGTGCATTGGAAAGAATGGAATTGCTTTTACTGGGCTAGAGAAGATCTTAAGTATATCAGAGTTGGAGACAGAACTAGCCAAAGTTTGATTCTGATTTTTGAAAGTTTGGTATGTGTAACATACATTCAAGTGAAGAGCTTGTTTAGCTGGTTCCATGTAAGAGACTGGAGCCTTCACAAGAGGCCAGGCTGGAGACGCAGACTTAGGAGTTGTGAGCACATCTGTGGTTGGTAAAACCATGAGACCTTAACCTAGGCAGTGATCTGGATAAAGCAGAGGTCCAAGGTTTCAGCCCTACTGCTTCAGTGCTTAGCAGAGTGAAGGAAATCCAAAAGGAGTAAGCAGTGAGGTAGGAAGAAGTTAGAGGAATATGGCGACCTCAAAGGCTAGTGAAGAAAATAAACCAAGAAGAACATGAATCCAAAACATCATTGAAGTAGTCAGCAGACTCCAAGGAGAGAATGTGTAGAGAAATGGTTTGCTAAGGGACTCACAGCCTTGTGACCTCCTTGTGTACCCAAAGGGGGTCTGAGCTGCAGACTGACATCCACCGTCCAACATGACTTCCATACTTTCTCCTCTTTCCATAAACATCCAACAACTCCTCCCACTTCCTCTGGATTCCTCTTTCACAAGAAAATAGAGGCAGTAAGCAACTTTTCTTATGCCACATATGAAGGGAACCACATCTTCCCCTGCAATCCAATGGTGCCCATGCACTCTGCTGCCCCTTATGTTAATGCGGGTGCATGTCTTCATTCCTATCTGAACCCTCTCAAATGGTTGGTGGTAGGGATGGGGTGGAGTACTGAGTAAAGAGAGGGAGGAAGAAAATGAATCAAGATGTTAACAGTAGTTGAATCTAGGTGAAGAGTATATAGATGTTCGTTGCGAATTGTTGTTTTTTTTTTCAAAATAAAATCTAGAGGAAATATATGCCAGCTCAATGCTTACCATAAGATATATTTTTAAATGCCATTCTTTCATCTTTAATGATTACTTACCAAAATGCATAGTTTTTACTAAACATCTACTAATTAATTATTGTAAGGATACCTAACATTTTTAAAAAATCAAACACTTAGAGCATTATAATCAGGACATTTGAATCATTTTTAATTTAACCATATTTTTGTTGCAGTAAAGTATAACAGGGTAAACAATAAAACATTTGGAATTAGAAAATGTGCTACAAAATTTTAGATTATTACTGAAGTGGGAATATAAGTTCAAGGAGAAAGAATGATATAACATCTCTAATTGATAAAAAAAAATAGTTTCTGCATTTTCAAAGGGATAATGGCAGATATAAAATTGACATGATATTGATTCCTTCAGAGTCTCTCAAAAGAGCTTTGCCATTTAAAAAAAAAATATATATATATATATAAATGTTTATAATACACTGAAAAGATTTTCACTATTTAAATTTCAGATGAAATTTCAAATAGCAATTTAAAATACTCAAGGGAGAATATCATTTTGAAAAATTATTTTAGGGTATTCTCAAGCAAATGGATTTGAATGCCAAAAGGGTTGGATAGCTCTCTGAGAGAAATGTTTTATGAGTGCCAGGTCACTTGGAGCCTTCTTGAATTAGTACCCACATGCTTAAAGGAACACTAGTTAGCCTAAGTCACTGTTCTCCATATGGATGTAGGCATAGGGAAAAAGAGAGTGGGATTTAACCATTTGAGGGTTTTTCCAAGCAAATAAAACAAAAGGAGAAAAGAACAGACAGTTCATGGCAGATCAGGTGTTTATAGTGACTGACCATCTGGTGAAAAGGAAGGCATAAGGAGATGGTGAAGAGGGACATCGAAATGTGGTGAGATCAATGGACTGTAGTATCTGATGAGCTCAAGATGTTATTGAGGACATGGAAAAATAAAGGAAGTGAGTTCTAGATGGGAGGCAATGTTTTAAGAATGGAACTCTAGAAGTTAAGAATATTGAGACTGTGGCAGGCCAGCTTTGGAAATGTGACACCCACTCTCCCCACAGGTGACCTGAGCCTATGGATAATCTCCTGTGGAGGATGGAAGGGACCTTTGGATACTTGGTTATGGCTCAGATGATCAGGTTATTTCTATAGCATGGATGACTTTAAGGAAGGGAAGAAGACCTCTAATACAGAAATTCTCCATTTCTCTACAGAATTTCTCTACAGAAGAGAAATTCTCCATTTTCAGCTACAAAGATTTAGGGAGCCATGCATTAAGGAATGTGAGTGGCCTCTTGGAGTTGAGAGCAGCTCCTACGGACAGCAAGGAATGAGCTCAGTTCACAATCACAATTAACTGAAGTCAGCCACAACCACATGAGCTCCCAGTAAGAACTCTACCTGGTGATACCCAAGCAGAAAATCAAAACATATACATGCAGATTTCTGACCAACACAAGTCTAATAAATGGGCATATTTCCCTTCCAATCTTTTTTGCTACTGTGAAATTCTAGGATATGGACGAAGGATTGAAGGTTGAGGTTGGGCGATGGACAATATATTGGAGAAACTAAAATGCTAGAGCGATTGGGAGTATCTTCTTCTATTTGAAGTCAACTTATGAGAAAGAACTAGTGTGGAAAGAGGACCTGGGAACCAATAGCTAAAATCTGTAAAGAATCAGGAATAACTAAATGGCTGCCACTCGGAGGGATGGGTAAGGGATACACTGGTAACATAAGATACAGAGAAAGGAATGAAGGGGCCAGGAGGAGAGGGAGGAATGGTGTATATATACAGTGATATAGGGCAAGAAGGACACTACCCTACTTTGGGCTCAGTGATAAAAGGATGGTAAGAAAGGAAACAGTCTCCACCTCAGGAAACTAAAGGAAAAAAAAATGTTTACTCCAATAGAGAATTAAGTAGAGGGAAAAGATGGAGAAAATTCAAAGAAGGGATAGAGATGTAGGAGATCTTTGAAAATAACTGACCCAGAACTCTGTAGGACACTGTAGAAGAATATAGGGGACAGATAGGGATCAGAAAAGTGCATTAGGGACCGTTAAGTGTTAAGAATCAAGAAATAAGAAATGACCTGGGAATTCTAGGGGTCCAGTGGTGACTAATACAAGAAATGAAGATAAAAAGCATACCTGGATGATGGGTCTCAGGATAGATAATGCTGCTCGGGTTTTGAGAGTAAAAGAGAATCTTTGTTTTACTAAAGAACAAGAGGACTTTATTCCTGCTCACACAGTAGGAAGCTGGGAGGGAAGAAGAGCACCCAGACCAGGGCGGATCGCTCTTTACTCCAGGTTTCAAGGTAGAGGTGAGGTTCCATGGACACACGCCTGAGGCCCTGTAAACTCACAAGAGATAGGCTGCAGATCTGGTTTTGAGCTTTCTTAAGCCAAATCAAACAGGAAAATATGAATTTAAATCACTCACAGAGTCCATAAGATAATAAATGAGAAAGCTCACCAGAGGACTTTATCCTAAGAACTAAAAGAAAGTTCTCCGTAGGTCTTGTAAGAGACTAAGGGGTAGTGAAACCAACTCTGCTGTCAGCAATGTATTATAGTAAACACAGAAGTGAATTCCACATGTCTCTGTTTTTTGGTTTTGGTTTGGGTTTGGGTTTTTTTTTTTATTATTATTAAGGTCTTCAGTGTAGAATTATGGTGTAATACTTCCAGAACTTTCAGTCTTTAGTTTAAACCAAGGAGAGATCCTAGCCTATTGAATAAAAGGGGTCACATGTCCTCTCTGCAGTCTTTCCTAAATATTGCCTTTCTTATTTACACTTTTCCTTAAGTATTGGACAGCAATGAGTTTGAGGTTATATTAAACAACAAATCCCTGTAAAGGAGCTCTGCTCTGTTGAAAGTTGGGGCATGATCATTGTTTACCAAAAACATAGACCTCATTTCCAAATGAAGTGAGCCAAGGAAGATTTTGGTTTTCTTTCAGTGTAGATCTGTCCTTACATGCAAATAAATGGGGGGTTGAAGACCTATACTATAGAGCATGAACATAATAATTTTAACTTAAGTGTTTTCAACATGTTACCAGAAATAATAATAATAAAGAGGAGGAGGAGGAGGAGGAGGAGGAGGAGGAGGAGGAGGGGAGGAGGAGGGGAGGAGGAGGGGAGGAGGAGGAGGGGAGGAGGGAGGGGAGGAGGAGGGAGGGGAGGAGGAAGAGGGAGGGGGAGGGGAGGGGAGGAGGAGGAGGAGGGGAGGAGGAGGAGGAAGATGGGAGGAGGAAGAGGGGAGGAGNAGGGGGAGGAGGAGGAGGAAGAGGAGAAGAAGAAGAAGAGGAGGAGGAGGAGGAGGAGGAGGAAGAAGAAGAAGAACCCATTTAACTTTCAGTGATAGAACTTTCTGGTAAAACTTCCATAAAAAATGGTTGCACCAGGCTTCGTGGTGTATACCTGTTATCCCAGCAGCTCAGGACGCTGAGGCAGGAAGACCATGAATCCAAAGCCAACCTCAGCCACTTAGTGAGGCCCTAAGCAATTTAGCAAGACTCTGCCTCTAAATAAAATATTTTAAAAAGGGCTAGGGATGTGGCTCGGTGGTTAAGTGCCCCTAGGTTCAATCCTTGGTACTAAAAAGTTTGCAAAATATGATGTGAACAGAGTCAGAGGTGTTCTTTTTGTTGTATAGGGTTATTATTTGACAAAAGCTATTGAGAAACAGCTATAAAAATGATAATTGGCTTTATAATTGTCAATATGAAGCCATTCTTTGGGAAAATGATAGATGGCAAGGCCAGTTGCCATTGTCTACAATAATTTACAAAAATGGAGACTGTGGGATTGTGTCACAGAGAACACAGCCATTCCTACTGCACATCACCAAATGGCCCCAGGGAATTATGTGGCAATAGTAGAGACACTCCAAAAGTCTGGGTATCTGCCAAAAGGGGCATTCTGCTAAGAAGAGATTAGACATGTTTCCAGAGATGCCCTGCTGACAATTTCAACTTGAAGCCAATAAAGGAAGCAACCAAAAAGAACAGGTTCTCTGAACCTAATTGAGACACACCAAGAGATTTTCAATGATGCATTGAAAATACTGTGTATGCAGGACCAGTAAAACTCCACACCACATCCAGCCACAAGAATGGGATCCTAATTAGAACAAGTTGTACTCCATGTATGTATAATCTGTCAAAATACACTCTATGGTCATGTAGATCTAAAAAGAACAAATTTTAAAAAGAAGAAAATGCTGTATATGTTAAGGAGAAGCAAACGTGTCATATTAGAATTGCTGATAAGCAGGAAGGCAAGACTGGTCTCAGGCAAGCACGGGCTTTTCACCTGTGACACTTTGCTCAGATGGTTTAATGGCCTGAGATTCTATAAACAGTTGAGAAAGACAGGCAGGTGAATTGAGGGTAATGACAGGTGCCGTGTACCTACTATATTCACATGTTTTATATACATGATTTTGCTTCCTATTCACAACAGGCCTATGAGAGGGGACCATTTTCTGAAGATGATGGAGATGTCACATAACTCATTAACAGTCATCAAGACAACAAACAAAGGATAGCACCAGGGTTGGGCTGTCCAGTTCCACCACTGACACTCTACCATGCTCTCTCAGAAAGGCTCCTGTAGTCTATACTGTGGAAAAACACCTAATAATGAAGTTTTGGTGGTGCTCTCTTAAGAAATTAGTGTATTTATGCAAGGAACTGACCAAAAAGTTGAAAAATATTAAGAGCTGCTCTAAAGAAGGGAGAGAGAGCACATAATCAAGACAAGGAGGGACAGGATCTGGAGGTTGGCGCAAGCTCTTCATTAGCTAGGCTAGCTGAGGATGCATAGGAAAACTGGGGGAAAACTTGCTTCGCCCCTTAGAATATGACAAACATGGAAATAGCCCTTCTCAAGGCCAGTGAGAGAATGACAGAGAGAAAGCGAAATTCCTCCACGCAAGTTTGCACCCATCTTTTCCATCCCTAGAGAGATCCAGGGTTGTTTTTTTTTTTTTTTCTGCTAAATGCTTTTAGCATTATGAAAGTCCTTCTTCTCTCTGCACACCAGACTGATACAATTTGCTTTCTTACAACATTTGCCCTTTTAACAACTCCTGTTTAAGCTGCCTTACTGGTTCCCTGTCTGCTTCAATTACTCCTATGTAGGGAGAGACTGGCATAACCCTGTGAGTGTGTGTGTGTGTGTGTGCGCGTGCGCACATGCCTGTGTGAGTCTGTGCATGCATGTGTGCCACAGAAATGCCTGTTTTTATAAATTACTACTAAAATGAAAGGAACACAGATGAAAATTATCACTAGTCTCTTAGAAACAGAAGTGACAGGGTTTTTTTTCCTGATACTAGGAGAGAAGTTGAGGGTTTGGCTTTTATCTCCACCTGTTGTCTGCCTGCAAAGCCCACTGCTTGATATTATTGCTGTAATTTTGTTTTATTTTGATTCCTCTGAGAGACTCAAAGGATCATAGAAAGGTTCATTATAATTCAGCAATTAGTGTGTCTGCTGCTTTCCTCTCCTCCTGACCAAAAATGCAAGGTCATTTTGTCCCATGAAAGTCATTTTCTGCTGACATCTTACACATTAATTTGCTGGCATTAAAATCCAGAGGCAAGAAAGAGCAAAATGTCAAAATTTCCAGCAGGTTTTGTGCCTGGAACAGTAGGAAAAAGTGAGTGAAAGACGCCTCCCAGGCAACTGCCCTTCTTTGATCCAAAAAAGAGTGTTCCTTCCGTTTTTATGTGTGGAAAAAAAAAAAAGGAATAGTTGAAAGGCATCAGCTCCTGAAAGACATCTCACTGGAAATTAATCTTTCTGAAATGCCAAGTTCACCTTGTCACTCTCCAGTTCTCAAATCTTCCCTATAGGATGATGTTTGCATCTTCAGCTGGCTTTCAAGGTTCTCTCCTCAGTGCTCATTCTGCCCTGAAGGTGATTTCTCATCCTCACCTACGGGACCTGCCTACCTACTCAAATTGTTTTATACCAAGAAAGTTCTCATTTCCACCCTCAATACCACTTCCTAGGCTAAATCAGGGTCAGCTTCATGGTCCTGTAGGGGGATGTTTGCACAGGGCTCTCTGCCTCTAGAAGAGCCTGGCACTCAGAGTTTGACAAGTGGTTGCCATCTTGAAATTCTTAATAAATATGCCTTTGAACCTGTAATTGTCCCTCCATGGGTCTTGGAGGACAGGCAGAGGCTGGGAACCACAGCTACTAACAGCCCTACTTCCCTGAGATGGTTTCCTGGTCCCATTTACTAGGGACCATAGCATGATCAGCCTTGAACCTTGATCAGAGTATATAAAACTTCTGGAATGGAGAATGCATTCCTCAAGAGTCATCCACTGCTTTGTATCAGATAGTGGACTTATGTGAAAGGGAGATTAATTTCCCTGACCTGGCTGATATCCTGCATTTTCATTTTACACTGGACCTGGCTGATATCCTGCATTTTCATTTTACACTGGACCTGGCTGATATCCTGCATTTCATTTTACACTGTATCATTGTGGTCTTAATGTCTGTGACCCTCTAATATTTTCATGTTGAAATCTAGAACTCAATATGCTAGTAGTAAGCGGTAGGACTTTGGGGAGGAGAGTAGGTCATAAAGGTGGAGGCTTCATAAAAGAGATCAGTTCTCTTGCAAAGAGACCCAAGGAAGTTCATTCCCCCTCTTTTGCCAAGTAAGAACACATAGAAGGCGCCATCTTTGAAGTAGAGAGCAGCCCTCACCACACACTGAATTTGCTGGCACCTTGATGGTGGACTTCCTGGCCTCCAGAACTGTGAGCAATAAATTTTGTTATATCAGACCAAGTGAACTGAAACACGTAGCCTAGCATGTCTAGAATAATAGGTTACCTGTACTTCATTTTTCATTAGATTCATCATGATAATTTTAGTTCTTTATTCAAACTGTTGAGATATCTGGAATTATAATCATGACATCATGAATGCTACAAACATGGGCTTTTTAAACATTTCCTTAAATTAGTGATATAAAAAGTAACAGAACTAAAGGTGGAGTCTTGTAACACCCATTAGAAGCCTCCTGTTCAGTTCACTCAATTATGCATTATTCTTGTTATCAGCTCATTGATCTGACAATCTGAATATATTATCTATTCATCTGACATCTATTCATCTTGTCCTCAAGGAAAACTATTGTGAAGTGCCATTTCTTTCTTCCTTTCTCTGCCACCCCCAGCCCTCCACAAACGAGACTCACCTGCACCTCCCAGCCCCAAAGTTTTCCTCTACCTCAGTATATCAGACCAATGATGACTTGAATTCTTTTTCAAAGATAAATTACTCAAAGGACACTGATTTTAAAAGATAAAACAAGCTTATTAAAAAAAAGAATGAGGGCTGGGGTTGTGGCTCAGTGGTAGAGTGCTCGCCTAGCATGCTTGAGGCACTGAGTTTGATCCTCAGCACCACTTAAATGTAAAATAAAGATATTGTGTCCACTTAAAACTAAAAAATAAATTTTAAAAAAAAGAATGAAATTGTGGCATTTCCCAGCAAATGGATAGAAATGGAGAACATCATGTTAAATGAAATAAATCAAACTCAGAAACTCAAAGGTCAAATGTTTTGTCTCATATGCGGAAGCTAGACTAAAATAAAGAAAGTGGGGAGGGGAGAGGAGAATAACATAAAGGACCAATCCGATATAAATTTATAGATGAGCAAAAGTAAG
Organism: Marmota marmota marmota; assembly: GCF_001458135.2. NCBI lineage: Eukaryota > Metazoa > Chordata > Mammalia > Rodentia > Sciuridae > Marmota > Marmota marmota. Next base: position 34,446,348 of record NW_025999932.1, read on the forward strand.
TCTAGTAGAGTAGAGGAAGAAGAAAGGGAGAGGGGAGGGAGGACAGGAGAGAAAAGGGGGATCATGAACCAAAATGGATTTCCATGCATTATGAATTTGTTTGGATGAACCCAACTACTATGTATAACTATAAAGTATAATTTAAAAAAGGAAAAGAAATAAAAGATAATGTAGGCTTTATTCAAACTATTGCAATAGGGGAGAGAGACTCCAGCATAAACTCAACTCTGCTGAAACAGAAGGCAAGAGGCTTTTTAAATGCTAGGGTGTACTGAAGGGAAAGTCCTGAAGGATGCTTGAGAGAGACTGGCCAGTGTGGTTAGGCCATCTGTGTTTGCTAACGGGGCCTTCCCTCCCACGGAGTCCTGAAGGCACCTGGCCTATCCTTGATGATACACTAGAAATGATGTCTTCTAGGCCCTGGAGAAAAACATAATATATTTATAGAAGATACATATGAAAGGAACACAGAGAAAAAAGGTTATAATTCAACTTTTCTAAGGTAAAAAGGGAGGTCAGAGGCCTATAGTCAGGTTCTGGTAGGAACAAACTAAATTATTTTGGCAGCATTGAGCTTTCTTGGTAAGGTATTTGAGAGAGTTGGATTCTCAGGCTAGGGATGTGGCCTTGAGCTAACAGAAGTCGTCAGGGTTTGATCAAGTCTCTTAGTTAATGAGAGGGAATGTTAAGTGTCTTTCATTCCAAGAATTTCACTGTTCTCCTTATGCCATTCAACTGCTCACAAATTCCTTCCCTCATTCATCCAGACAAGGATGCAACACCCCATTGCTGACCATTGGCCTCCCTGAGTTCCAGCTCCTTTGACCCCATCATGGAGTGACTCTTTGGTTTCCAGGAGCCCAAGCTGGAATCCTTTCCATGAAGTTTTTGGGAGCAAGCTCCTGTGTCATTCTTTCTCATTCATTGAAGCCTTGCTCTTGGCTACTCGCCTAGAATCAACAGCAGGCTGAGCAGTAGAAACCCACACAGAGACACCACTTGCCTGTTATATTCCTTAGTCCCTACCAGAACCTTCTCTATCAGTGTTGTCCACTCCCAAGGATTACCCTGCTTAGAACAGTGGATCTGGGGCTACGTCCACATTTCCATGAAAATCTTACCTTATGCTGAGCACTTTACCCACATCACATCCTATCTCCCACCACAAGAGAAAATGGCTCACTGATGGTTTTGGGTAATGTAAATGATTTGAGGAGTTAATAACTGCATTTTCTTCCTTTCTTTTTTTCTATCTTTTGCACCAAGGATAATGAGACTCGAACTTGAAGAAGCTGAAGCCCCAGAGAGATGGAGAGATATTCAGAGAACATTTAGTGGCTTAAAATGAGAAGACGTGTTGGGCTCCCCAAATTACCACCAAAACCATCATAGAAATAATTAGAGAGCCACATTAGTGGTCTTCACAGTACCCTGGAGAATGGAGGAAAGCCCCAAAGCAAACCGTTTCCTAATGATCATAAAAGGGAGAATTAGTTGTTCATAGCTGTGTAGAGAACTGCCAATCCATAAGCTTCCGGTTGATTTCCTGATATCCCAAACTGATATTGAACAAACTTTGGTGAGTGTTTTAGGAGAACACTATAACTGATAAAGATGATATTTTAAAAGTCACTTTTTCCACTATATTGCTTATTAAAGTAATGGGTAAAAAAAAGCTGAGAGAGAATATGAATTCAGTTGCATTCTAAAGCATCAAAAAGAAACCAATATGAATCAAATTGATTAACAATAAATTTTTGTTTGGGGGTTGAAATAACCACTTATAAAAGCATTAGAGGAAGAAGACCCATCTTGACAGGAAGTTATATTTAAAAATCTGAGTTTAGTTTCAACTCACTGCTTTCTTAGCCAATTTAAAGCAACAAGTAAGGCAGTCACCAAGTTAGCTAGCACAACTTTACGCCACATTAATTAAAGTTGATGAAAATACAACAGATTTCCAATACACTCAACAAGACTACATCTGGAGTCTTAGGATGAGGGATTGTCCAGTATGATATTCATTAAAAAGGATACTATAGTTTGGATCCTGAATGTCCCTACAAGGCTTAGTGGCAATCTGTGGCAACTCCAACATGCTACAATAGTATTCCAGTGCATATCTTCACGTGAACACGTTTTCATTTCTATTGCATGAATACCTGTGTCTGGGATTGCTAAGGTGGGTGGTGTTTAATTTTACAAGGAATGGCAAACCTGTTCAGTAAATTTTGCTATCTAGAATGATAGCAATCTACAAGACTTACAGTTGCACCATATCTACCACTAGTTGGTATTATCAGGCATTTAAATTTCTTATTATAGTTTTTATTTGCATTTCTCTGATGACTATTAATGAGCATAGTTCCAGGTACCTGCTGGCCATTGGTACAACTACTTAATAAAGCATCTCCTCAACTATATTTGGGTAGAGTATAGATATTTGGCATATATTTTCTCCCACTCTGTGGCTTGCTTTCCATATGGTAATTTTTTTAAACAGAAGTTTTCATTTTGATAAAGTTCATTTTATCAAATTTTTATCTTATGGCTTTGTATTTTGTGTACTATCTAAGGAATCTTTGCCTACTCAAGGTCACAATGATCCTATCCCATTTTTTTCTCCAGACGCTTTATCATTTCAGCTTTTACATTTATTTCCATGATTCTTTTTTTACTTAATTCTTTGTGTATCATATTAGGTAAGTGTCAGAATTCATCCTTTTCCCTATAATAACTAGCACCTGAACTAACTTGGCATCTTCATCCAAAATTATTTGGCCACATATAGGCAGGCCCATTTTGGGATTCCATTTTCATTCCATTGATCTATATATGTCTTCTTATAACAATGCTACACTATCTTAAACACTTCATCTTAATAGTAAATCAAAGAATCAGATGTGTAATTCCTCCAGTTTTAACCTTCTACAAAATTGTGTTGTATTTGCTTGTTTATGAGTTTGTCTTAGAATAGGTAATATATGTACACAAAAAGATTTTCAATGAGAAATAAGCCTTCCTGCCACCCTTCATTCCTCAGCTCCCAATTCTCCTCCTGAGAAGAAGCCACTTTTAGAAGTTTCTCATTGTTTTCTTCTTCAGAGATTACAACTGAATTTTACAAAATTGAGTCAGACTTTAAAGGCATATTATCTACACACACTTTTAGAAAAGAAAAACAATGCCATGATATTATTTTCCATATCAATTCAAATTTCCAGTAAGTATGCTTGTTTCAAGCGAGGCCAATCAATATTAGGAAGATTCAGCTTTGCTAATCATGCACTTAATTTTATCCCACAAGAAAGAGGAGCAGGGACATTTATGTGAATCACCCAGTCACCTTAATTCTGTTAGAGTTGTTTAAATATGCTGCTTATTTTTAGTTTAATTGCAGCCTAATTATATAACACCAAGTAATCAGAGCTTGGTGATACTAACAAATTGATCCACAAGACAGACTCAGAAGCCTAGTTAGGAATCATCCAAGTACATTACTCAGAGGTCACCCATCTCAAAGATCAAGATGTTGCAAAGCTACAAGTGCAGACAGAATTCAATTCAATTCCCAAGTCCTTATCAGTTATCGTACAATATGAATTCTTGTACTGGATAATGTGAGAGAATACAGAGAAAAATCCTTCTAGTGCCCTCTAGGAATTCACAATCTAGACAGACATGAACATCCCTGATCCCATTGAAAGTTCTAGAACTGAGAAAAGTCTGTGGAAACTTGAGTCTTGAAGGGATGCACATTCTGGAAATTAGAAGATGATTCTATTTAAGCTTTTATTGAATTCAAACCAGTCATCAGTTCAAAGCTCTATAGACTTGCATTTCATTCTTATTAAGAGGAATAATTCGCTCTCTAAATAAGGTCAGTGGTTCTTCAGAATACAGACATATCAAAAAGAAGCCTTTGGGAAGGGGCATGGGGGTAGGAAGGAAAGTAGAATGAATGGAAATTATTACCCCATGTGCGTATATGATTACATAACCAATGTAATTCTACATCATGTACAACCAAAAGAATGAAAAGTTACACTCCATTTATATATAATGTGTCAAGATGCATTCTACTGTCATGCATAACTAATTTGAACAAATTTTTTAAAAAGGCATTGTTAGAAACTGGAAATCTACTTTTTTGTTTAATTCCTGCTCCATTGATTGCTGTATTGATTATGTTTAATTACTCTTTGGAGAACACCAAGTAAAAGTCATACTATTCTTCCCCTCTGCCAAAATAAAAGTATTTGGTGCCTTGTTTTCCTTGGAGGAAAGGAGACAAGTGGTAACTGCTGCCAAGCCCAGGAAAGCTGAGAAGTGAAGAGATAATAAATAGTCCTACTGGGGGAAATGGAGAGAGAATTCCAGGCTTCCTCCAAGACTTGGCATTTCCTCCAGATTCTTTGGAAATCATGAAGGCTTGACAGAAAAGGAGTTGTATCTCAGAACCATGTGTCTGATTCAGAAAAGAAGTAACATTGTGGGTAGAATACAGGAGTTTATGGGCTTTCATCGCCCAGAATTTCTTGTTTATATGTATTACTGACACTCAACAATAGATACGTGTGTAATGGAGTATTGTAAGTTAGGTGGAAGGTGCATTCCCTGTAGATAGTAAGGGTGTTCCTGGTACAAGAAGAGAGAAGGATACACTCTATTAAACAAGCTACCCTGAAGAAGTTCTTGAGAAATTATTTCATCAAAGTGCATCTGTTTGTGTGTCTTTTGATGGTGTGATCAGTTACTAAATATTCAAGTAAGTATCCTGCAGATCTCAAAAGTCAGAGCTAACAAAATTTGAAGCCTGATTCATTATTTTATAGCTAAGCTCATTGATTGACTACATAAAAGACTAGTGATTTATCAGGATCAGAAAGCTAACATGAAAGGCAAAAATTATCTTCCTGGTCTTACCCTTGACTGGTTATTGTAGCTATATCAGTTAAGAATGATTTCAGCTGCAAGTAACATAAAACCCAACTAACAGTGGTTGAAAGAGAGATTTATTTTTCTTATGTAACAAAGGAGTCCAAATAGCATTGGTTCAGCTGTTCAGGAAAACCATCAAGAACCTGGATTCTCTTCTTCTTCTACCACCACCAGCATTCTTAGAATGTTGACTTTTTTCATCTTTACAGTTTCACTGGTCACAAAAGGACTGCAGAAGCACCAGTCATCTTATCTGCATACCAGGTAGAGAATAAAGGGAAATGTGGCACCAGATTAACTATCCCCATTATCAGGGAAAGCAAAAGTTTTCCCTAAAGCTAACAGAGCTAACTCTCATGGGCTAGAATTGAGTTATATTGTCGCCATAGGCTGCAAAGGCAGCTGGGAAATTAGCTAATTCTCTATTGTAGAAGGCAGAAAGGAAAAAGAAGGCAGAGGGTAGCCATGAAGCTAACCACTCGATGGTTCCCATTACAATATATAATTAAACAATTACGCTTCTTTAGGCTTCGATTTTCACAACACCAAAAAGCAATATCGAAAGGCACTGCGACTGTAACTAAATCAAAATGAGGAGAGGTTCACAGATGCCTGAATGTATAACCAACATTTTGGACCAATTAGCTCGGTCTCTGGCTTAGTTGGAAATTTCGCCCTTTCTGCATGGAAAGATAACCTGGTAAATCACAGCCCCGGGGGGGCCTTGTTTGCTCTGCCGCTGGAAATCAGAAGCCTGAAATAATACAGTGCTGCATGGAGGGGTGAGTTTCCTCTCTTCAGCACACCCCCCACCTCACTTCAAAGCCTCGGGTTCGGGGCTGCAAGCCTTTGAAGCCTTTTGGTCCCAAACTGAAACATCTCCCAGCAAAGTCTCTGATTTAAACGGGTTCAAAAGTACGACGCACTAGCATGCATTTGGCACAGGAGGACAGTGCTCTTTTGAGCTTGCAAACTTCTACAGCTGGTGGCTGAAGTGGGCTGTATCCATGTGGGGGTCGTGATGGTAGTTATTTAATCTTGTGTTTTGGGAAATGACTCCAAAAGGCACCAAGTGCAATGGGATTCATTTTCCACTGTTCTGCACCTTTTGGACTCTCCAGTGAATAAACAGTCTTTGTAACAGGACTGCTGAGATAAGCGAACAATAGGTAGAACTATACAAGATAAGGTGTCGGTATACTTTCCTTTTTTTTTTAACCTAGAATGATAACCATGACTCTTTTGAGACTGTATGTTGAAGATCAGTGAGAAAAAGAATCCAACACAGACTCAGCCTTGACACAGACAGAGTGAAAGCAGAGTACTGTTCAGGGAGCAGCATCAAAACCTGGAGGTTAGAGAGAAAAATGGATAGATGATAGACAGACAGATAGATGCACAGACAGAATGGGTGGAGGGAAAGAAAAAAGGGAAGGAAGGAAGAGAGAAAAGAAAAACAGAAAGGAAGAAAGAATCTGAACTTGAATCTTGGTTTGGCAACAAGACGAATCAAATGGTGAATATAGTTATTTGGCCTCAGAAAACTTAAGCTTTAAAATCCTGAAATGATGATGTTTTGCTACCGTTTTTCCATTCCCCTCCAACTTTAGTAATACACCCTGGGCATAAGGGTATACTTTAAATCCTTCTGTATTGTCTCGTAAGATCTTCCCTGAGCCGTGTGACGTTACCCTGAGGGTGGTGGTAAGTGCAAAAAAAAAAAAAAAAAAACAATGACCATTTTCTAAAACTCCAGTACAGTTCACATGGGTTTGCCTCAGCAGGAACAAACACTATACATCAGGAAATATAAGGAAAACATAATTTCAACTTGAATTTGGATTTTCTTTCAACTTGAGTGGGTGCTGTCGTGCACACCTGCAATCCCAGGGACTTGGGAAACTGAGGCAGGAGGATAGCAAGTTCAAGGCCAGCCTGGGCAACTTAGGGAGACCCTGTCTCAGAATAACAAATGAAGAGGCTTAAGGATGTCACTCATTGGTGAAGTACCCTTGAGTTCAACCCTCAGAACCACACACACACACAAAAGGACCATTATTTCCATTACAACTACTACTATATATAAACATATGTATAAACATTGGTACATCTATAGGTGGTACTTTCCAGAGTAAGATGTCTGAGATTTAATGACATCTGACAATGTAAGCACATTATTTTCTTGTGGGCTGTCATCATTGTAAGAGAAGAACTGTGATAATTCATAAACTTGATCACAGACATTCAACTAAGACCATAAGACCATAAACGCCAACTTGACACAGCATTCTACCTTGCCAGGAACATGATATTCTGTTTAGTTTTTCATAGACCATCATCAGAGTTGGTCCAAAAATGGAAAGGATAACATTCATACTCAAAGAATAATCGTCTTCCATGAAGTGACATACAAAAATGTACAAAATATCTGGCATACAGCAGATACTCAAATAAATGGAAGTTGTGTTTCCTACCCATGGTTGATGACATTGCTCATCTGCCTTAGAAAGAGCCAGTTTCCAGAGATTTATGATATGACACATGTATGGCCATAAGTGGTGGCCCTCCCTCTGTTTCCATAAGTCCTCCAACAGTGACAAGCACGTAAGCTTACTGGCCAGGATTAGAAATTTTAGGACTGCAACTAAGCTTACCAATAGAGACTGAAAGAGTTTCTACATATGGGTCTCCTTAGCACTGTACTTTAAGCCAAGGATCGGGAAACAGCACTCTGCCAAACTGACTTTTGTAAATAAAGTTTTATTGGAACACAATCATATTAATGCATTTAGACAGTGTCTGCGGATGCTCCGACGCTCCACCAACCGAAGTGACGAGCTGCAACACAGACCATATGGCCTGCAAGCCTAGAGTATTTACTATCTGGCTGTTTATGGAAAAAGTCTGTTGAGCCCCAAACTACAACCACAGAGAGGTTTAGGTACTCGACTGGATTTTTCTGTGCAGCACACTTCACAGCCCCAGCAGTGTCTTGGTATCATTTACATGTAAAATGGACACCAGCTGGTGACAGGAGGCTCAGGGCCGTATAAGCAGACTGCAGTACAGAAGTAAGCAGAGTCACAGCAAAGTTATATAATGGGAGTTGCAAAGGATACAAAGAACCCCAGAGTGAGAGAATTCACGATAGGCTAGAATCTTGAGAAAAGGCTCTCCAGAGGAATTGGGGGAGGAATTAAAGTAGAGAGGAGGATAGAAAGAGCAATATGGAAAGGTATTCCGGGCAGGAAGAGGCAGAGCAGAAAGTCACACAAAAACAAGAAAGGGCAAGACGACCAGTAAAGAGAGGAGCCCAACTGCAGGATGTCCTGGCAGAGGGCAGAGGGCACAGGGGTGGCAAAAATGGGTTCTGCAACTGACTGGGCGAAACTGGGAAGATCTGGGTCTGGAGAAGGTGTAGGTGACTCATCAAGAAAGAGCTAAGGTGGTTCCCCATGCACTGCCTCGACCACATCATGGAAGGAGTCAATCTTGGGAAAACAGAGATTAGAGATCAGAACCCTGAGTTTTTTCCTATAATTCTAGCATGATATGAAGACACTCTTATTTGAATAGAAATGGAGAGGAAGAGACAGATATAAGAGGATTTGTAAGCCAAAGCTTGGTGACTGCTCTTTATCACAGGTAATGGACTGGAAAGGATCAAAGAAGATTCTAGAATTTCCTACTGGGGCACCTAATTCAATGGTGGTACCATCAATAGAAAGGAAAAGCCCATTCCAGGCCTGTAGTCACCGCTGAGGCAGGAGGATCCCAAGTTAGAAGCCAGCCCAGGCAACTTAGTAAGATCCTATCTCAAAAATCAAAAAAGGGCTGGGGTGGAGCTCAGTGATAGGGCTCTTGGCTAGCAAGTACGAGGCCCTAGATGCAATCACCAGGTCCAATAACAAAAGAAGAAGGGCCAATTTAGAAGAAAATATTTGAGGACAGAGATGTGGCTCAATGGCAGAGCACTTGCCTAACATGTGCAAGGCCATGGGTTCAATCCCCAGCACGCAAATAAAAGGGTAGGGGGGAGAAGATGCTACAAGGAAATATTTATGCACCCTTTTTTGCCCCTCCACTTTTTTACTGAGGTAAAAAGAAAAAATAATAATATAAAATTTACCATCTCAACCAATTTTAAGTGTACAGTTTAGCAGTGAGTATATTCACATTGTTGTGGAAAAGATTTCCAGAACACTTTCAACTTGCAAATCCAAAACTTCATACCCCTTAAATAATAGCTCCCTTCCCCCTCTTGTCCCTAGCATGTATGCCCCTTTTAAATAAACTTGGCATTACAGAATATTAAGTATAGTCAAGCACCACACAATGCTGTTTAGGCCAGAGATGGACCATGTATACCACATTGCCCAGTGACATAGTTATCTTAATTTGTGTAGATACACTCTGTCATGTTCACGTGACAAAATCACCTAATGAGGCATTCTCAAACATATCCCTATTATTAAGTGATGCATGCCACTAAAAAAAAAAATAATGAATTCAACGATTTATTGTTTTGTGGACCTCAAATCTCACACTTCTGAGATTTGCATATTAACATACATCATCTACTCTACACATGCAGTCACTCAACAAATGTTTGGTACCAGCTTGTAAGTGTAGGAGGAAAGGTTCAGTTTGAAAAGTAAGGGAGAGATAAGATGAATGCAGAATGGGACACACCAGGTGGGAAGGGTGGGTAGCCATCAGGTGACAATATGGGTCTGAAGTTCAGAAGACAGATCTGGACTATGGATACCAAAGGTAGGTACCTAGGAAGTATTAGCATCTATATGACCTCATGTAACCCCCACAACCATCCTATGAGGTAGTTGTTAGCCTCATGAAATAGCTAAGAAAACCAAAGCTTGCCTAGTCACAGAGTTGGAGAGCTGAGATTTGCTCCTTGATATGTGTGAGTCCAAAGCCCCAAAGCCCATACTCTATTATACCATATTGTTTCTTCCCATGAGGAACCTTGTGACCCCCAGCTAGACATGTTTTCATTAGTCCAACCTGTTCTTTGTCATGCATAAGATGTCAAGAAAATCGATCAGCGTTGTTGCTTCGAGAAGGGCATCATTTTATAAATCAATGTCTTCCAGATTTCCCAAGAAATCTGGTTTCAGAAAGAAGGCCATTCCTTGATATGTATGATAACAAGACAATGAGGGAACAGCCTTCCCAAGCCCACTCTGGAACCCAGGGAGAAGGCCTTATAATTGTGTTCTCTTGAGTTCACATTACTAAGTCACATCTCTAAACAAAGAATGGACACAGGAAGGTCCCACGGCTCTCAAACAAGGCCCCCAGGATTCAGAAGAATAACAGAATCAGTCTTTCATAAAACAACCACCACCCTCAGCTAATGGGCAAAATCCACTTCAGACACACACACACACGCACACACACACACACACAACTACTACTACTACTACTACTACTACTACTTCATTTATTGGTATTTAAGCAGATTTATTTCAAAGGTACTAAATCTAAAAGTGGCATAACTTCATCTTCTGAATTTCACATGGGGAAAAAAAAGAGGAGAATAAATGGGCAAATATGAAAGAGAAACAGAAGAGCTTGATGATAATAAAGAAACAAGCCACCCAAAATCCCAGCATCTGTGCACAACTGTCCCCAGGTGCTGGACAGAGTGTCAGACATACAATTAAAGAGACTTTCATGTCAGAATGGCACAGCAATCTGAACTGTGAACCAAAGCCTCATCCTGCCCCATCCTCATGTTCTGGAGGAGCTCAGGTAAGAATTCCCCACCTGGCTCCACACAGTCCAAACTTCAACCATCCCAAGCCACCTGGAAGTCACAGGATTTGAAAAGCCTCCTCGACTCATGATACTGGCCAGAGCTGCTGGAAGAGGCCTCATCGACAGCTTAGTGCTGACTCTCAGATGGCCTGACCTCCCAGCACTGACCAAATGACCCAGACTGCAAGGCATCTCTCGGTCCGGTCATGCTAGCCGTTCGAGGAAAGTCAAAGAATGTGATGACTGTCCTCATCACCAGGGCCTTTGCCACTGCCATCATGTTCCTAGATTCTTTGGATCTGTCTGTGTGAGCACACGGGCCAAGCCACAGCTGCTGCAAGTGCTATTCAGACACCATCTCAAAATCTGCCCCCTGGTCCAAGTCCCACAAGTTGAGATTGCTTGTTAAGCAAAGGTCATGTATGTGCGGGTGAATTTTTCTGAATTTTTCTCTCCCTCACCTCCATCTTCATTTGCATCTGTTATTGCTACAGCCCGCTACGGGATCCTTCCTGACAGCAGTAGCCATTCAGCCCACAAGCCACTCTCCTGGGTGAGAAGACAGAGGTATGGCCAAAGACATGTCCAGGTACAAGATCTTCATTAGGAACTGGTTAAACCAAAAGTTAGTAGAGTGCAGACCGTGGCCCCTGCATTTGGGGAACTGGATTCTTATTTTAGCTCATGAAGGTGAGTTCTAGCCTGAGTTCCTCAATGACAAAGGTAACACCTACTAGTTACCCCTACTATCTGTCCTATTAGCCTTTTACGAATAAAAGCAGGATAAAATGAAAATAGGGATGCAAATATGACTTCTCAAAGTCCAAAATGAAACAGTGTCACTAGTACAGATGAACGCATCTGCCCCATGTATCATATCCAACTTGACTACATTTTTTAATTATTTTTTTATTATTTTTTATTTATATATGACAGCAGAATGCATTACAATTCTTATTGCACAAATAGAGCACAATTTTTCATATCTCTAGTTGTATACAAAGTATATTCACACCAATTCGTGTCTTCATACACGTACTTTGGATGATAATGACAATCACATTCCACCATCATTTCTAACCCTATACCTCTTCCCTTCCCCTCCCACCTCTCTGCCCTATCTAGAATTCATCTATTCCTCCCATGCTCCCCATCCCTACCCAACTATGAATCAGATGACTACATTTTTTTAAAAATATTTTTTTTAGTTGTAGATGGACACAATATCTTTGTTTATTATTTCCATGTGGTGCTAAGGATTGAACCCAGTGCCTCACATGTGCAAGGCAAGCACTCTGCCACTGAGCCACAACACCAGACCCATGACTACATTTTTTAACGCAATTATTTTTTCCACTCCAAGCATCAGAACCTGGTTCTAATTGTCAGTACCTGAAGGGGGCCTTTCACCGAATGCCTTATGAAATTGACAATAAGATTTATTGAGATTGAGTTATGTTCCGTAATGATGATTGTTTATTTTATTAGCTATTCTTAAGTAATAAAACCTGATCCGAGATTTTCTGACCCTTTAAAACTAGTAACAACCTTTAGCCAGTGTAAGCTATGACATAGCTCTCTCCTGGACCCGTTTCTTATTTCTCTATATCCTGAAAAGTCTCTACTCTAGGGCACTGGCTTTGGTTGGGAGAGCTCTGAGATATGCACCAAGTGCCCACAAAATTCTGCACTCTATTTGGGGGTCCCCAAAAATACAAGATGTTGAAACTCCAAAGCTGAGTTTGCCCAGGAAGCCGGATCCTTCCATAAGGGCCATAGCCTCAGGGTTATAAACCTTTTTGGCAGAAAGAGCCCTTCCTGCTGGTGTCTCAGCTGAATACGGATGGATCCTAATTGCCCAGAAAGCAGGATGGTACAACAGTGGCGATGTGTCCCTAGAAATGCCACGTGAGGGAGCAGCTCAGGGTGTTCCTGTTCCCAGGATTCTACTTCTAGAGCCTTCTATACCCATCTCCATGGTAAGCCTTATACATATATCAACAGTTCCTTCTGAGAATTTACCATGTGCCGGGCCAAGTGCTGAGAACTTTGCATTTAATCCTCTTAACAACTGTTATCATCCACTTTGTACAGATGAGGTAAAAATAGCTCAGGAGGATTAAGTAACAAATCCCAGATCCCGGGAGGTAAGCGGTAGAGCCAGGATTTGAACCTAAACTGACTCCAAAGAATCCCACAGACTGAAGAAAGTGAAGTACAACATGGCCAGGCAAACCCATCGTCTTCACAAAAGTGAGAAGATTCTTCCTGTTTTGGTTCATCTACAGCTGGAAGCAGAATTGACTTCCTTCTTAAAAAAAAAAAAATCTAGTCTGGTCTCTGTGACTTAGAGAAATAGTCAAGTGTTAAATGAGCCACTCTGGGCCAGGAGGATAAAATTAACAAGCATGACACTACTGTTCTTTTTAAATGTCAGCCATGTTTCAGGTGTTGAGAAAGTCCCTCATTATGATGGGCACACACATGATGTTCCTTCTTCCCTCGTGGCTCTGAGTGGTGTGGGGACACTTAGGTGGAGAAGGGAGACTGCAAATGTCACAAGCACCCAGGCCATATCACAGAGACACAGAAAGGAAGGACCTTGTTCTGTTCCATGAACCCTGATGTCCAAGCCAGAGAAAAGGGCCAGGTGTGTCACATGCCACCTCTTGGGTTACCTGCAAATGACACTGCAGCTTTCTTAACAAGTTTCCACAGAGTCACCCAGCTCAGAGCAAGGCTCAGGTTTCTTGCTTCCTATAACAGAAGCAGGGAGAAGCCTCAGATTTCTTCATCAGAGATTCAGAGAGAGAAAAAAAAACCCTTCTTTGTCAGAGGCTTATTTGAAAAGGCATGCACAGATGAGTTAGAATCTGGGACCGTGTCCAGGTGGAAGTCTTGCCTGGAATTCCTAATGCATTCTTTCTGTTATTAAAATAATATAGGGAACCGGGTGGCTTGTTGCTTCTCTGCATGTAGTCAATTTGGCTCACGCTGTGTGACCATTTAAAATCTGACCTCAAGTGGTGCCAGTTTAAAAATCTTTTCATTCTGGGTATGTTACCATTCCACACAACAAGCCCATGGCTGTTGCCTAAAGTATTTCTGCAAGCAAAGAGTAACTCAGTAGAACCAAGACTCTTGCCAGAATGATGCAGTCAGCTGGGTTGCTCCATGTCCTTTTCCCCAGGCCCCACCCCCTGGCCCGGCCCTGCCCACAGCCAGCTCTCTGATCCACTCTTCTGGTCTATCTCCTCTCTTCTGCCGACACAGACTTCCCTTTCTACTCCAGGGAAGATGTTTCCAGGTGGCTGGGTGCTCATGATACTTTTGCCTTCTGACAAGGAAAGAGCAGTCCTGCCCTACCTCCCCAGAGCTGAGTCATCACCACACAGGAGGACAGAGCAATGAGTGGGGTGGGTGAGGGGAAGGGGGAGACATGCACCTGGATTTGCTTTCCAAGAGCCAGTTTGCAAACTGCCCTTGACCTCCATATTCTCCCAAAGAAATATGGGGTCAAATAGGGAAAAGCCACCACATTTTCCATGAGGCAACTGAGTTTGCAAGATGTAGCCAAGTCATCTTCCAAGATGTCACTAAGAAGAGATGTGTACACGTGTGTGCCTGTGTATGTTTCTGTGTGTGTGTGTGTGTGTGTGTGTTTATCTTGGTAGGTCTAACCTGTCCATCTGTGTTTCAAAAATAACCATTTCAACCGGGCATAGTGACACAGGCCCATAATCCCAGTGGCCAGGGAGGCTGAGGTAGGAGGATCGCCAGTTCAAAGCCAGCCTCAGCAACAGCAAGGTACTAAGCAACTCAGTGAGGCCCTGTCTCTAAATAAAATACAAAATAGGGCTGGGGATGTGGCTCAGTGGTCAAGTGCCCCTGAATTCCATCCCCAGGACACTTCAGCATTGAGAGCCACACCTGGGAACCCCTAAAGCCAATGTGACAATCCCATATGAAATCTGCCACCTGGTAACCTGCAAAGTAGCAAAAAGAAACCCACAGCGTCATCGTCTCCTGCTACCACTGCCAGTTCCTTCTCTAGGTCTTCCCTCTGGCCCACTGAGGACATCCTATTTTATCTGAGCTCAGAGCAGATGAAAAAGCAATTGTAGCATTTACAGCATCCACATAGGATCAGCCCGTTGTCATAATCTCTGAGAGGAAGGAAATAAGATGGTGTTTTATTTTTAAGTAGCCCTGGAGATTTCAGTGATTGCATTAAAATTTTAATCACAAACTCCTTAAGTTAGAAGGGGAAAAAAAAGAAAGAAAAGAAAAAAGGCCACAAAGGACTCATTGTATAAGAGAGTTTCACCATTTGGAGTTCTTTTATAAATTTGTGTCAGATCACAATTTGCTGTCTGGGAAATGTAAATTAGTTATTAATGAGCCAAAATTCTAACATCAAAGGCTGTGCATCCACATGCCAGAGAGAAACAAAGAGCCCTCACAGCACCATCGAGTGCCGTGCGCTGGCCTGAATGCGGCATTCATCTTCATGCTCTTCGCTGCTGCCTTATTAAGATCGCTTTTCGCAAATGTAATGGCACAGGGCACCTGCATCATTAGCATCACCTCCACCTGAGCATGGCGTGCCTGTCAGAACTCTGGGCAGCGTGCGTGTGCCCAAAGGCAGCTTTGCACAAAGCTCAGCTGATGGCCCCTTTCCGCCCAGCTCACGCAGCTGACCGTTTTCAAAGTGCATTTCGTGTTTGCAATATGACCTGACCCAAATGACATAGGGGACGAGGATCTATTTTTGAAGTACTCCCATAGAGTTCTATTTATCTCTACAACCCTTTTTTATTTCTGTTCTGATTGGGAGCCTAGATATAAAATGCACACCCAGAATTAGAAAGAAAGATAGTTGTTGTCAAGCCTTTGGAAATGGCCGTCAGAGTCATCTAACGGAAGTCGTGCAGGCATTTGGAAATATTCACTGATTCATTCTTTCAAACAGACACTGTTGTGCTCCTGTTGGGTGCCTGCAATGGAAATAGAATGTACCACCCAGTGGAAATAGAATGGTGTGCAAAAGAGACAGAACCTGCCTTCATAGAGCTCACTGCCTCAGAGAGAACAGGCACTAAGTAATTACTTAATCAATTCTACAGGAAGTGCTGAACATTAGGAGAAACTTTAAAAAGCTGGAGGACCTACAATAAGAGGTCCCTGGTTTGGTTAAGGTACTGGAACAGGCTACAAGGAGGAGATGGCATTTAGGCAGCAACTGAATGAGAAAGAAGGGTTCATTTTGCAGAGAAACTGAAAGTACAGATAAGAAACTAGGTGGTGGCATTCAATAAAGAGGTGAGAGTTGAAAGCAGAGCAAGCTATGGCTCCCTGACTCATATGCCTCTGCTCCCCAGAGTGGGGCCCCTTGACCTCTGCCTCCAGGCTTGGCCTAGGGGAGCAGGCTGTTCTCAGCCAGCAGAAGTGTGAGCATTCTAGGATCCCAAGTGCCCGTGGGAAATCCCAGGTGACTCAGCATCACGCCACCCTGCTGGTGTGGTGTGCTCTTCCACCCAGTGAGAATCACGCTTCTGTGGCTACACCTAGGGACCTCAGATCCAGGAAGAAAGTCCCACTGGACCATGACCCCAGGGTCACCCTCCTGCCCATTGCCCATGTCTGGATTTCCTCCTGTTACCTGCCCTAAGGCTCCTCAGGTTTCCATCTGTGCTCTCTTGTCCTGTGGAACCTTCCTAATGGACCAGCTGTCTCAGCAGATTCCTACGACCCCTGACCATGGGTCCCCAGCTCATCATCCAGCTGCTGACTAGCTGTGCTCTCCCACAGTGACCCATCCCAGTGGCCAGGTCACTCCCAGGGGGACTCCAACCTCCCCAACCCCAACAAGAGGGGTGCGGCTACCTGAAGGAGAGATTTGAAGGGCAGAAAAGTGAAGGGGAAGGTAGAGAAGAGAACAAAGCAGTCAAGGTCAGTGTCGGCAGAAAACGATTAGCATCTCCGAGTGGCAGCCCAGGCTCTGGAGGTCTTGCTGGGCAGGCTGAGCAGCTCTGCCCCGTGAACTGGGCTGTGCCTGCCCTCAGCTTTGTCACTCTCACTCCTCCAGCCCCACCCAGGCCCCTCACCCAGAACTTTCTAAGTGGCACGTCTTTCAGTTCCTCCAACAGATTATAGTTTCTCTCCCCTCTGGACTTTTAAAAGCCTATTTTCTGGGCCTGGAATTTATACATCCGCCCCCTTACCCTGCCTCCCCCCCCATGTGTGTGCACACGCACGTGCAAACACACACAGACACACACCTACTTAGCCCATCTTTTGGTCCTCAGCCTGGTCAGACTCTCCCTCTAGATCTATCCTGGACACATATTCCATTTCTCCCTGAACTTCCTGAAGGGTGGAGGTGGGGGGGTCTCATCTCATTTTAACTGGTGACTTATTTGCTTGTGTCCTCTGCTGAACTCCAAGCTTGTGAGATCTGGACTACTGGTTTTATTCATTTTATATCAGTTTCTTCTCTGCCTGTTGATGGAGTGCACAAACGCATGATAGAAACCCAATAGCTACTTGGGGGCATGGCAATTGATGAATACCCACACCCACCTCTCCTCCTCCACCACTATCCAAGGAAGAAAGCAGAATTGCTTTCCATGGACCGTGGCCATGAAGGAATATCATCCACCACTGTCACATAGTACCCTCTTCTCTGAACTTACCCTGGGGAGGTGGCGCTGTCACTCAAGGATTAAGGGTGCTTGAGTTCCTTTACTGCACACAGCAAACAGAACCCAGAGTCCCCTGGGGAGGTACACAGATTACAGTCACTGAGCCCTGCTACTGTTGGGCCAGCTTCACACCCAGGGTCAATGTCCTATCCTGAGCCATCTCCAATCCAAGGTCTTAAAGAAAATAAAGTTCTTCCCAGTGACATTCCTGGATGAGATTGCTGGCAGACCCCCTGGGCAGGCTCCCTGCACGACTGAACTGAAACGGCTCCTGGCTTCTGGAACTACATGGCATTCCTTGCACACAGAGCCACAAGGAGCTCCCTGGAACAGCTGTTCCTCCTCCCACTCTTCATTCCAATACCTTTTAGTTTTTCTAAAGTACCTTCCTGTCATTTCCACCCTCACAGCTACAAGCCTTCCAAAGTGTGCTTCCCAAAAACGAGACAGAAGCAGTCCCAAGGAGGAAGAGTTCTGTGGCCTCACGAATTTGGGAAATAGGACATAGTCCACCTGGGACCTATGGTCCAAAAGGCACACTTAGGTCCATCTTGGACACGTCCCTATACCCCACAATGCATGCCCAGCAGAGAGAGATAACAACTAAGGAAAAAAAAAAGAGGAGAAGAATAATAGACACAGGCCAGTTCAAAACAAAATGAACATCTTAATGAACCAGAAAGGGAGTAGAAATGCAAAGCCAAGTTCAGGGCTGAGGGCACAGGTCTGCTGGGCCCCTGTTTCAAAAGCAGCCAGTGGATGGTGAGAATCCCTCTCCCGAGGGACAGAAGGAACCGGAACCAATTTGTGAAAGAGGAGAGACGCAGTTCCCTGTGCACCAAACATCTGCTCATGTCCTGTGGAACCCACTTTGAGGCTTGTGGCCTTTGGCCCTCTGTGCTGGCCTCACAGTGCTAGCCTTGAGGCTCTCAGATATCAGGAATGTGTTCATCTCCCACACACATCTTTGTGCCTCAGTAAATATTGACTTTCCCAAAGCTTGTAGGAAAACTTCATGTCAGATCCAAAATGAGGGCCATCTGTCTCTCCCTGCCCTTCCTTACCATGTGGCCTCTCTCCTCTGGCAATGTCCCCTGTTCCTTGCCTTCCACTCACCTGACCCTGGCATCCTGATGACCTTCATCCTCACCAATGTCCATTACCTGTCCCCAAGGCCCCAAGGTTCCCCAACGATCAGACCCAAGGAGGCACTTTCGGGCCTCTTTCTCTGGGACTCTATTCTTCAACGCTGCCAAGCAGCCTCCCAAAGAGCCTCGAGAATTCTTGGCTTCTTGAGCCCTGGACCTTCTCATTTCTTGCTCTCAAAATGCCCCACTGCTTCTTTTTCCTCTCCCTCTCCCTGAGATGTGGACATTTCCAAGGATTCTACCCTCAGTCTCCTCCACCTTCTTCTCCCACCTGTTCCCTGGATGACATTGCTCAGAACTACTCCACCAGCCCCCACCTCCCTCCTCAGGCTTCCAAACACCCAGAGGTCTTGAGAAACTTCAACCTGGTTGTCTGCTCTGGTTTTTACTGGTTTTAGCTGTCGGTGATTCTGTCCTCGTCTGCGATGGTGGCTCAAGCACAGAGTGACTGCGACACAACAGCTTTCCATTTTGTTGTCATTTACTGCCGTGATTTTATGTCCAGGTTCATAACTTCACTTACCCATATCAAAATTGCCTGTCACAGCCGTGAGTCCTATTGAATTATTAACTTCTCGTAGAATAAATCATTTTAAACAGGTTAAAACTCCCATATCAAATATACCTGTACCAATCGCAGCCACATAACTGAAAAAATATTGAATTTTTGTTTTGTTACTTCAGAAATAATTTTCAGATGCATTCTCTCTATTTTCGCATTTTGAATGCAGGTTTAAAAATTTAATTTCGATGGTTAGCTACATTTTTTCAAGTCCAATTTCGTCTGCTTCTGAATTTTCTCATATTGGTAAATTTTTAAAGTCTTTAATTTTTAAAGACTTTTTGGCAAATATTTATATGTATGTTTGTGTATAAATGTCTACAGCCAAATCCTTAATATAAAATCATATGAATATGAACATGCATATACGACCTTACCAAACCTAATATTTTTAACTGCAAATCAAATTCTCTTATTCTAACAGTAATGCAAAGGGAGAGAAAAACATTCAGTAAAATAAATTCCAACCATACTACAAACCCAGCCTGTCTGAAATTGAGGTCAATTTCCCCCCTTTGTACTCTCTGCCTACCCTGTCCATCCCCACCCGTCTTAGTCCATTTGGGTAGCTATGACAAAATACCTGAGACTGGGTAATTTATAAACAACAGAAACTTATTTCTCACAGGTCCAGAGGCTGAGAAGTCCAGGATGGAGGCACTGGAAGTTTCAGAGTCTAGAAAAAGTCCATCCCTTATAGATGATGCCATCTAAGTATCCTTGGCTGACAGAAGGGGGCCAAAGGGACAGAACATTGGTTCCTTATGTGGCTGAAGAAAAGCAGAGCAAGAGAATGATCCCTTCATCCTCAAGTCATTTCTGAAGCTGCTAATCAGATTCATGAAGGCAGAGCCCTCATGACGTAACTTCCCAAAGGTCACATCTTTTAATGCCGTTTCCTTGGGGATTAAATGAATTTTGGCAGGGGCTGGGGGACACTATCAGTCAAACCATGATACTCTTCCCACCCCTACCCCCTCCCCAAATAGCTTGAAACCATTTCTCCTCTTCTCAATTGTTACATTCCTACCACGATTCCCCTACTACCTAAGCTCCGACTTCAAGGATTTCTGACGCTTACCTGTCCCTCTTCTTTACCTTCTCAACCCCAAACCCAAAACCCTGCACAACCAGTTGTGAATTCTTTCCATTTTTCCTTCACAAAATCTCTCATGGTGCAGGAGTACATGCTCCTCAAAATACCCCTCCAACCCTAAAATAAGGGTCTAGATCAGAAAGTGATTCTCTCAGCAATAAGATTTCTGAAAGAAAAAAAAATTCTTATTAAAATGGAGAAGAAGTGCCCAGTTGTAAGAGAAGATGTGAGAGATCCAGGAAAGAAAGTAACCTGCTGCGAATCCGGGCAAGGAGACCAAGGCACCTTCACCAGATGAAACATCTGGATTCGGTCCTTGTCAAGAAACCGAGAGCCCATTCAATCCTAGTATCATTTGCCTGGCATCGGGGACTAGAGCCTCGGATGGAGGGTTGAGAAGGGAGTCTGCCAGGACTGCTCCATCCAGCCTTATCAGCTCTCACCCCAAGAAGCAGGCCACAGTGTGCCTGCTTGTGACCCAAAACCATCCCCAGTCAAGAAGGAAAGTAGTTAAGAAGAGGAAGAGAAAGTAGTTCAGAAGACTGTTTGGACGGTGTAGCCAGGCGGAAGACGACCTTGAAGGTAAAGGAAGGTGCCCGGGTGAGGAAGGGAGACCTAGATGGGGAGGGCGCCCAGGTACAGCTCACCTCGTCAAACGTCATTCCTATCAAGAGAAGCTACTGTGAAGAATTGTCCCCAGAAAGGAAGAACTGTGTCTGCTTTTTCTTAAACAGGATAAACCTGATTTTGCTGCCAGGAAGAAAGAATTAACTCTCATATAGGAGCAAGATGTTAGAAATTCTGTGACGGAAAGGGATATTTGCAGAAATGAAGTCCCAGAAGAGATCAAAGGGATTGGACGTAGAGTTTTTCAGTCTGTAGGTTACAAAAGAGTGTTCTGAGATGGGGTGAAATGGAAAAGAATTTTTGGGGAATACAATGCGTTTTAAGAGACTTTGGGGACGTGTGTGTGTGTCTGTGTGTCTGTGTGTACTGGGCCATCATGCAATGCCTATTTTTTTATTGGGAGTTATGGTCAAAACAGTGGTCACTGGTGAAGAGGTTAGATGTAAGTTCTCCCTGACAGCCCCTACTGCACCCCAGGCAAACCCACCCACCCACCGCATCTTTCTTCTCTCTCTCTCGCTCTGCCTTCTTCCATTTCTCTTCCTTTAATAAATATTGGGCATCTGTCTATCATTTACCTACCATTTACCTTTCTAGGTTCTGAACACAGAGTTGACTTGGACACTGTCCTGTCCGTCCTTACAACACAAGGCTCACTATCTAGTTAGAATGACCTCTGGGCAGCTGAGCTCCTTCAGGGCACAGGCGGGGCTCACTCTCTAGCTTTCACTTAGCAAATCAATCCCTGATCCAGCTTGGCGGTCTCCCTCCATTTTTCAGAGCCCTCTTCTCTGACCTGGACAGTCTGTGTGGTCTCGGTAGGGCACCAGGCCTTGCTCTCATCCTCCAACACGCTGACCCTCCAGCTCATGTGATTCTGGCCCAACATGGCCCCAGCCTCAGATCCCACCCAAGAGTCACCCAGATGCCCACACTGCTGCCCAGCCCGCCTGGGCCCCTGACACAGGACACTGGACAGAGCCTCCTGACCCCAGACAGTAAAGGATTTGTCCCACACACTAAAGCAGTGTGTCTCAGGGGGCACCAGAAGTTCAGTATCCCAAGCAACTTTGCCCTTACAGGACACAGAAATTCTTGAGAGATGCTCTTGGTCCTGACTTGGCCGAGGCCCTGGAAGATGGGCCGGGTGGCTGTGTACAGCAGGTCAGGATGCTAACCCTGTGTGTGTGCAGGCGGCTATGTTTGGCCCTCTGTTTAGGTCAGGTTCTTGTTTTTCCAGTTTTCTTCCATTCCAGAGACAGCCCTTCCAATTGTGGTTTTGACTACAGGCATTCCGATCCAGACTCTCAAATGCGCCTTCTTGCATTGAGCTAATTAAAACAAAGGAGAGCTTTCTGCCGTGGGATTTATAAAGGGGGAAGTCTGCACCACGTCCAATGCCTTAGCACCACTGGAATGAGAGGAGAGAACAGCTTGGGAAGAGCCTGAGAAAAGAGTTAGTCCCAAAACCCTGTTTTATAGAGGATCACAATGAGGCTCATAAGGTTAAGCAATTCACCCCAGTTTGATAACTCATGGTGCCCGACACCGTCTCTGGGCCATCCTAGAAAGTGAAGTCTCCAAGGCCTCTTTCCTCTCCACCCCAAACTGCTTTGCTGCTCTCTGTTTCACATGCCAGCTTCTGCATGAGATTTAACAGAGAAAAGAAAAAAGAATGGAAAAAAAATTGTATTATGATTTTTTGTGACATGGAATCAAACCCCAGTTACATCAAGAGGAAAAAAAAATACTATCAGCTGATATTCAACTCCAGTTAATGATAAGGATGCTGTTTGACCAGCAGGGAAAAGTTTACTAATGTCTGCAAGGTACCTGGAAATGTTTCCAAAAAATAAGATAGATGAATGGGAGGATAGACAGATGGGTAGGTCTACAATCAAGCAAATATGGTAAAACAGGAATTAGTGGTGGGCTTACATAGTGGGTTTACAGGTACCCTTGGTAGATTCTTTCAACATTTCTGGATGCTTGAAAATTTTCATGATAAAATGTTGGGAGGGAAATTGACACCAGATGTTCATGCTCCAAAATGTTTTTGTAACTTTCACTAATTATTCAAAAAGAGAAAGAAAGGAAATGGAAATATGTTTCCTATGCATCCCTCAGCACTGATCACTGAGAGGAAATGGGGCTCCGTTTCTCCCTCTATAAAATAAGTCATGTGACCTTCCAGTCCCACAGTTACCTGCCTGGGCTTCAAAGATTTCTGAGTCTGTGTACGCAATATTTCCAAAGTTGTCACAGAAAGCAAGTGGCTTGTCCAAAATGGGAACGGTCAAATTAAAGCATTTCTATTCTCTCCTTAGTCTATTCTCATGATAAGCCCAGTGCACATTGGCTGTTGACATGTGTCTAATTTATGAGAAAATCAAAAATCGAAAGAAACATCTCTTAAAGGCCATTTATTTTACTGGAAAAGTCTTTTGGACTTTCAAAGGAAGAATGGGAGAAGAATGGATCATCATCTTGTCGACACTCTGTTTTACTAAAAAGAATCAGAGAGTTCAAGGAACGAAGTGATCTAACTTCATTCAAGAAGCAAGAAAGGAGTCAGAAATTAAACTCTTATTCATTGAGTGATAAAATAATTTAAAAATACATGAATGCATTTTGAGCTTGTTAACAACAATGCAATCCTCTATGTTTTCTTTTTAATGAAAAAAAAAAAGGTCCAAGAGTGGCACTGTAAATTCTCCATGAGGTTCATTCTCAAGTGATTTGGGTGATCAGAACAGTTTTCCCAACTTGACCTCCAGCTGCCTCCATTTGTGAAGTCATCTCTGGTCCTTCAAAAGCCAAATGCTTCAACAAGATCACCCATTAATTATCAGCAAAAGCAAAAAGACTCACCGGGTTCCTACATCAGCATGGTGTGGAAAAACAAGGAGGTAAATGCATTTATCTGAGAAAGTCTTCAGTGCTTCAGGCCACATGCAATCACGTGGAGCAGAGGCTCTGGGGAAAGGCCTCCCCAAATCCCAGCCCGGCTCCAAACATGGGCAAGTGAGTCAACCACTCGGTCTTCTCATCTGTACCAGAGAGAGAAACAAATGCTTATGTAATGCATCGTTGTTGATAGCTCACAGCAAGTATTCAATTAATGTGAACAGCTATCACTAAAACATTGGCTAACTGGTATCTAGCTACAAGGAAGCCTGTGTCTTTGTTTACCAAGAAGTTATTCCTGCCTTTTTCTTTTAGGCTATGATTTCATATTCCTAGAAGATAAGCCCATAGTCTCAGAGGTTGATGTGAACTGTGTCAGAGGTTGGGAGTTGTATCTTCAGTTTAGTATAAAGTGAGTTCTGTCTCTGTATCTTCGGTGGCCACAGGATTGGGTAATGATTTCTCAGCCAGGGCCCCCAGGGCCACTGAAAATTCAACATGATCCCTTGGTTTAGTGCCTAAGCCTCAGTTTAGTGCTAACCGTGCACCAGGCTTGTGCCTCAGTCTGTGGGAGGTCCTAATTATGATCTTTGGTCCCCTGCCACATCAGCCTTGGGGTCAGTGATGGTTTTGCACTGAGTCACAGATTCTTGGCTTGGAGCCTTCACCCAGTTCCACTTCTGGGACCCTGAGCTTCCCACGGCTCCCTTATAATGGGTTCTGTGGCTACCACCTCCTGAGGTCCCTTGATTCTTCTGACTCTGTGCTCCTGGTCTGACCCCTGTCCAGTCCATCAGCTGATTTTCCCCACTGGTGCTTCCCCCGACCCCACCACCATCACGTTCAGAGAGCCGTCCCTGCGATAGTCACAGGTCACAAGGCCTCCTGCAGATACCATGTGCCAAACAGCAAGGCAGAAGGGAAAGAGAGTCATCAGGAGGCCTGGGGTGCCTCCCCTGGAAGATGACTTTGTCAAGTATGAATCTGGGTTTGCCTAATAACCCAGAGAGGACCACACTCTCAACAAGCTGAAATAAGGAAACCAGCTCAGCAGTTTGCCCAGACACCATGGGTGATTTATAGAGTCTGCAATGTAATGTGCTTAAAGGTACCTGATGTGATGTTGTAAATGTGCTGATGAGTTCCAATTTACTCTAGAGTGAGCCATGTGCCCAAAGGTCTGTTTATCTACATCAGAAAGAAAAGACCGTGCTACAGAAGTGGTCAACGCAAGAATGTCCTTGATCCATACCTTGGTCATAGCAGAGGCTTTGCTAATGAACAGGGCAGATGTTACAGGTAGATTTTTCAACTTATATAGCATGATGATTGTTCAAAACTGGCAAAAAGTAAAAGTAATTGAAGAAGGTGGATTGATCAAAATATTTAAAGACTCCCAACTTTTGCATGAGTAGAATATAAGAGCTGCATGAGATCTTGTGTTAGTCAGCTTTCTATGACTGCAGCAAAATATCAGAGATAATCAACTTATAAAGAGGAAAGGTTTATTTTGGCTCACAGTTTTATATGTTTCAGTCCATGATTCCTGGGTTCCACTGCTTTGGTCTATGGTAAGGGAGCATATCATGGGGGAGGGAAATGTGTGGGAGAATAAAGCTATTCACTTCATGTCTGGGATATGAAATGGCAGGAGAGGAAGGAACTGGCCTTCAAGGGCATGCTCCCGGTGACTGGAAAACTACTAAGCCCCACTTCTTAAGGGTCCCACCACTTCCCAATAGCACCAAGCGGGGATGGAGCCTTCAACACAAAGTACTTTAGGACACACTTATCCAAGCCACAGCAGGCCTGGAGTCCTTGCCCCCAAGGAATGGTCCTTAGTAGTCCTGTGTACACAGCCACGAACTTGGAGGAGACTTCCTGTGTGATGCTGGCCAGAGGAGTCACAGAATCCTGTCTCTGGAACCTGGGGAACCAGCCTGTGGTGAACAGCAACTGGCTGCAAAGTGTGACAAACGGCTGGAGTGTCACCAAGCTCCAGACCAGCCTTCAGGGCCGCTTCTGTGCTTGCTTGTTCGTAAATGCTCAGTGTATAAGCTGGGCTGGCAGTCAGGAAGCAAAGCTTTCGCCTCTGGTGCGGAATTCAAAGGGACCCCCCAAAAAAATGGGGTTTTATTTGTTGTTTGTAATTTGTTCCAGTTAGTTACACATGACAGTAGGATGCATTTTGACACATTGTACCCAAATGGAGCACAACTTCTTCCTCTGGCTGTACATGGTGCAGACTCACACTGGTCCTGTACACGTACATAGAGTAGTAATGTCCTCTCATCCCACCGTCCTTCCCCTCCCCACCTCCCCTCACTGCCCTCTGCACAATCCAAAGATCCCTCATTCCTTCCCTACCCCCACCCTATTATAGATCAGCATCTGCTTATCAGAGTAAACATTTGGTCGTTGGTTTTGGGGGGATTGGCTTATTTTGCTTATTTTGATATTCTCCAGCTCCAACCATTTACCTGCAAATGGCATATTTTCATTCTTCTTTAAGTCTGAGTAATATTCTATTGTGTATATGTACGACATTTTCTATATCCATTCATCTCAAACAACTGTTTTGGCATACTACTTTTTTTTTAATCGATGATGATAAAAAATATCAATTTTTTTTTAAAAAGTGCACTGATGTTTGTTTTACAGCCCAGCATTACAGTGCATGGGGAACAGTTGTTTCCAAGCAACCAATGTTTTCAGGACCCTGCTCTGGGTCTCCCTGGCTGGGCAAGTTTGTAAGGGTTGCCCATGGCACAGAAACAAGTCGGGCAACTCCTACTCAGTCATTTCCTTTTAATATAGAACTTTTATTAACTTTTAATATTAAGATATTTTAATGATATTTTAGTGTGTGTGTGTGTGTGTGTGTACGTGTATAAACAAGTTAAGCATACCTGATCCAAAAATCTGAAATCCAAAAAATGCTCCAAAATCTGACATGTTTTGAGCCCTGACATGATGCCACAGTGGAAAATTCTACAACTAACCTCATGTGACAGGTCACTGTCAAAACACAGGTGCACTAAAAATATTGTATAAAGTTACCTCTGGGCTATGTGTAGAAGGTATACGTGAAATATAAACGAATTTTCTGTTTAGACCCAGGTCCCCTGCCTAGGACAGCTCATTATGAATACAAAAATGTTCCAAAATTTGAAAACATCTGAAATATTCCTGGTCCCAAGCCTTTAAAATAAGTGATATTCAAAGTGCATTTACTTTTATAATTAATTACACCTGGCATATGATTAATATCACGTGTACATACCGTGTACGATATAGTTATAAGGTAATAACATGCCCATGAAGTGAACGCTGGCTGACTCTGGTAAAGGCATGTAGAGGGCCCTGCTTCTCCTTTGCTTGGGCCCAGCACCGCTCAGCTCAGCAGAGCCCGGTGAGACAACATTTCATCCAAGACTTGCTGTCCTCGTGACCCAGAAGTGAGGTTGTTACCTAAGAGCTGAGCATCCTGGCAGAGGTCTCAAGGGTGGCACATTTTCCTGGTGACCCACATGCTAGCCTCCGCCTCTCCAAGTCACCTGCTTTCCCAGTATCAAGGTCACCAGGAACACATACTAACAGGTTTATGGGGAGCATAAAATTATAGCAAAGATAGGAAAGTACATGTATGCCCGTGTTGGAACTGAATGCTTGTGTCTCCTTAAAGCATCTGCAAACTCTTAATCCCACTGTTACAGGATTTTAAGATGGGGTCTTTAGGAGGTAGTTAGATCATAGGGTGAGGTGCTCATGTTGGGATTTGTGTCCTACTAAGAGGCTCGATGGCTGGCTTCCTCCTCTGCTCTCTGCCATGTAAGGACACAATGAGCTAATAGTCCTCTGTGAACCAAGAAGCAGGCCCTCACCAGAGACAAGGTCTGTAGGCTTCTTGACCTTGAACTTCCCAACTTCCAGAACTGTGAAAAATAAATGCTTGTGGTTTAAGTACCCACTCTAGGGAAGTTTGGCATCGCAGCCTGAATGGACTAGCACAGTGTGTTTGTGTGTGTGTCTATATATGATGGACATGTGTGTGTTTCTTAACTACCATCTATTTGTTCAAAATATAATATTGGGGAAAGAGATGAAATTTTTCAAATTATAGACAAGTATAAATAAAAATATAAATTTTAGAAAAGCATTCATGATCCTCACTATGCACATATACATATGTATACAAGAAGAACGTTTCCTAAGAGATTCCGAGGAATTTCAGCCAAGAGAGCACTTCCAGTAAATGGCATCTTTTAAAATTTTAGGGAATTCCTGGTGGCATTTAAGATACATCTTGATGGACAGATTGCCAGGGCAGATTGTTGGGGGGAGAAAAGCAAGTTGCAAAACGATAAGTACAATTTGATACTATTTATGCCATAGACACACCCACACACAAAACATCAAGCCACACCACGCATTCTGTATGCGTGCATGTGTGTGTGTGTGTCACTGCAGAGAGTAGGGTACAAAAAGGTGCCCTTCAGCCAAAAGTGATAGTGATCTCTAGGGAGAAGTGGGGCAGGGGGCTAGGACCCCCTTCTACATACGCTTTCATATTTTATTTTTTAAAAATTGTAGGTAGCTATATGAATTGCAAAAAACAATCTCCCAGGAAGAGGGAATTTTAAGTGAGAAATCAGAGGACACAGACAGGCAGGCAGGAATAGTGCATAAAGAGGACTAGGTGGGAGAGTGTTCCAAATAAGTGGATGGAGATCCAAAAGTAAAGGACCGAACATTCTAGCTAAGCCATGGGTACTTTTTTTAGAGCCATGCCCTAGGAAGTTACTTTGGATGACAGTATATAGAGCAGATTGGACAGGAAATGAGTTGGAAGCCTTAGGAAAGGCATGTGAGCCAAGGCCAGGACAGGGAGGAGAAAATGTGAGGAAAGATTTTGAATTTACCTGATCTGATAGGGCATAGGCAAATTGCAAGAAAGAAGAGATTACAAATCTCAGCCCTTGAGGTGGGTATGGTGTTGGTGTCAAAAATACAGGATTTTTAAAAATAAATTGAAGCTAGGAAAGTACAATGATCACCAAATTCTATTTCTCAGACATTCAAATAAGTGAATGAATTTTTTCCAGTGATTAATAGAGTCAATATGTGGACTGCACTTGGCTTAGTACCTTGACAACAATAATAATGACAAATATGTATTGACCATTTTTATGTGCAAGCACAATTGTAATCACTTTTAGCCATCACAACATTTAACCAACAAATAGTTTTATGCAATAGGCATTATTACTATGCACATTTTACCAAATTATACTTGGTAAATCTCAGGCCAGGGTTGCACGTCCATACCCCATGTCACTCAAACCGCCTTCCAAAGGTAAGAGAGGTGGTGTCACTAATAAAACCAACAATTATTACACATCCCTACTATGTCCAAGCACTGTGCCAAGCATTGACCTGATGTCATATAACCTAACATTTCAGCCCATTAACTTAGAAACTATATTTGAAGGACTAAATTATTTAAAAATCATTTAACGTACATTTAATTTTAAAAATCCATTTAAACAGATAGCTCTCCAAGAACTACTTTGCCTAACGGAAATCCCATCATATAAAAATTGATTTGTACATGACAAAATTTCAGGGGGTGAAAAATGGACTAGAAGAGCCAGTGTGTTCATCAGGTAAGGAACACTAGGAGCGTCCTCTGAGCTGGGGACTGAGGACTTTACGTGCATCTGCTCAGGTAAGCCTCCCAGCAACTGTCTAAGGTAGGAGCTATGATTATCTTTTTGCTCAATGAATGTTTGGCGTGTGCTAGCTGTCCAGTAAGTTTGACAGATATTTTACAGCTTTGAAAACTATTTTTTTTCACTTTCTTAATTTCTTTTTAGATATATATGACAGTAGGATATATTTTGACATATTATACATACATGGAGTATAACTAGGATCCCATTCTTGTGGCTGTACATGATGTGGAGTCACACTGGTGGTGTATTCTTAGCTGAGCAATAGGAAAGTTATGTCCAATTCATTCTATTGTCTTTCCTATTCCTAACTCCCTCCCTTCCCTTTGTCTAAAACTTCTATTCTTCCCCTCCCTGCCTTTTTGTGTGTGAGCACCCACATATCAGACAGAACATTCAACCTTTGGTTTTGGGGGATTGGCTTATTTCACTTACTATGATAGTCTCCAGTTCTGTTCATTTACCAGCAAATGCCATAATTTCATTCTTCTTTATGGCTGAGTAATATTTCACTGTGTATATACACCACATTTTCTTTATCCATTCATCTGTCAAAGGGCACCTAGGTTGGTTCCATAGCTTAGTTACTGTGACTTGAGCTGCTGTAAACATTGATGTGTATGCTGATTTTAAGTCTTTTGGGTATATGCCAAGGAGTGAGAAGACTGGGTCAAATGGTGGCACCATTCCAGTTCTTTGAAAACTATTTTTAGAAATGATTATAAGCTCTTTGGGGCAAAGCAAACAGTGAGAATGGTGGGGACTCTCAGTACATTAAAAAGTGAAAACAAGTGACACAAGGCCACGGTGTCAGTCCATTCCACACAGTGACACCAGGAGAATTGTGACCATGTGACCTGGTTTGCCAAGAACAGTGTCAATTTATGTCTTTCTTCCTGATGGATGGTTAATAATGCCTCCTTGAACTCTCAAACATGTCCAGTTTGGATGTATATTAACTGGTCACCCTAATCAAAAAATCTCAATGTAAATGTAATATACTGGGTCAATGGTCCCTTCTTCCCCTGCCCGTCTAGCCTCACCCCACCCCACAATGGATGTGATTCTGCAACTTGGGGTACCGTTGCATTTGTATTAAATGGCACACAGTGGTCTGCTGGCAAAGGGCCACCAACCACTTGAAGATCAGCAGAAAGATTAGCCAAAGAACCTTGGAGCAGGAAAATCCTGATGGTGGCCTCTTGATACCTGGCCTTGACTTTCCCCTGAACACACTTAACTGCATGTCTCTATTTTGCTTGTAAAATTAAAATTGACCACTGGGTTCTGTAGAGACAAGAAGACTAGTCTCCTACCTTACACCCTAAATACATGTGTACATAGTGATACATGATACTGAACATGTATGATCATAAGGAAATACAGATATATACAGTCATAAAGAAAATCACCAAGGAAAAGACAGACAAGTTTGTTGCTGTGGGTATGTGTGGAGTGAGATAAGGGGGACAGACCATATAATGAAACAAGAGGAAGTGTGTCAATATCAGCAAGAAAATAATTTTAAAGACTCTTCACTAAGACAGCGTGTGATCCTTTCTCGTTCCAGCACCTCTTTTCTCCCAGCCCCTCCCCCAAAAAAGGGACGAAAAAATGGCACTAAAAAAAGAAGCAGCAAATTATAAGATGGCCTTTGTGATAGTTTAGATATGAGGTGTCCCCCAAAAGCTCCTGCATGAGACAATACTAGAACATTCAGAGGTGAATGACTGGGTTAATACAGCCTTAACCCAATCGGTGTGTTAACTCACTAGTGGGGATTAACCTGTTGGTAACTGTGGGCGGAAGAGTGTGGCTGGAGAGGGGGTCCCCAGGGGAGTGCCTGTAGGGTTTATATTTTGTCCCTGGTGAGGAATGTCTCTCCCCTTTCCCTGATTGTCATGTCTTGAGCTGCCCTGCCTCTCTACACCCTTCCGTCATCATGTTCAGCCTCATCTCCAGCCCAGAGCAATGTAATCAGCTGCCTATGGACTGAGACCTCTGGACTGAGCCCCAGTAAAGTTTTTCTCCTCTAAAATTGTTCTTGTCTGATCTTTTGGTCACAGCAGCAAAAAACCTGACGAACACAGCCTTCGGGCTTATATGAGAGTGATAGAGGTGTGTCCCTGGAGACCCAGACAATATATTTTGGCTAGTCAAGGATGCAACCTGCCAAGGCTCTGTGGCAAAATCCTTCTCACTACAGCCCCCCAGGCACTTAGTGTAGCACCTACAGCGCCGATATTTCTGAAAGGGAGCAAACTAACAAACCGACTCTGTCTCTAGCCCTGACTACTCAACTCCCACACTTGGTAGCTCTCCATGATGCTTCTTTGGCCAGCAGTGACTGAGAAAGTGAAAGTTTGTGTTCAATTGTCTCTAACACCAGGCAATGAGGAAGGGCGGGGACAGCATACAGAGTCCACTCAGGCCACAGGGTCACCCTCAGATGTGGGTCACTACAGCTGCTATGGTGACAGTGTGGTGGCAGCCTACTTTGAAGCTGCTGTGTTTGGATAGTGAAACTTTTTAATTCATAAATTGTGTGTGTGTGTGCACATGAATATTCATATACTAACATACAAAAAAATTGTCAGTTTTTTTGTAAATGTTTATACCTTTCTTGTCTTTGATTTCCCCCACATATTACTATTGGCACATTATAGTTGTACATAATGGAAGTGCATTATAGTTGTACATAATGGAAGGATTTATTATTATATATTTGGACATGCACACAATATAACAATATATTTTGGCCAATATCATTCCTGGTATTTCCCCTTTCCCTCCCCTCCTCCACACTTTTCAAATTCATACTTGCAAAGATGTGCATGCCATCCCTCATATTTTTAATATTTAGATGTATAGGCATATTCTTTTGTTTAAAAAAAATGCAATCAGAGGCATCTTTATTATTCTACAAAAGCAGAATTTATAATATTCTGCTTTTTAAACTTTTCCCTGAATGCAGCACATATATCATTCCAGGTTTGTTCACAGAAAACCTGGAAACAATAATCAGCCAGCTATTGTCACAGTAATGACAGACAACAAATTACTTCACCACTCAATGACTCTCGGAACTGTTTTTTTGAATTCACTCACATGGAGGGTCTCTGAGCACCAGGTTGGGTGCAATCTGCTCCCATGTGTCATTTTCCTTGGACCAGATGCTTCGGGGCCATGTCCTTAAGGTGATGGCAGATGCTCAGGAGGAGAGAATGCCTCAAGGCCCAAGCTTGATACATTGTCACTTCTGTCCACATCTCACAGGCCAATCTGAGTGGTGTGGGAGAACAGATTTCATCTCTGTGGGAACAACTTCAGAGTCACCGACACAGGGTGTGAAGGAGCTAGGGTAAAGCATAGGAGGGATGGAGTATGTGCTAGTCAAAATCATTCAATCACATCCCTACTGGAAACAGACATGCAATATTCACTCTACCAAGCCTCTGATTCAATCTCCTCAGTAATCTGAAGCGTAGTTACTATTTAAGAATAAGGAGGATGTGAGGTTTGAGGCAGGAAAATTGTGAGTTCAAAGCCAGCCTCAGCAACTTCGCAAGACCCTGTCTCTAAATAAAATATAAAGAGCACTGGGGATGTGGTTCAGTGGTTAAGTGCCCCCTGGGTTCAATCCCCTGTACCAAAAAACAAAGAAGAAGAAGGAGGAGGAGGAGGAGGAGGATACTGAACTGTACTGCAAGATTACCTGGATCATTCTTTCAGTGAGGAATCCAGGTAGGCCTCAAATTCAAATCTTAGTGCAACCCCATAAAAGTCCTTTCTGGAATTTGGTGCTTGGTAAGATTTGTCCTCCGAAGAACTGTGAAGAAGGATTAACCTGTCATGATTCCCTTTTGTCTGATTCGTGAAGCCCAGAATCAAATTTAAGTCTCAATCAGGGCGAATTTTGCAAGAGTCCTTAATTTTTTAAGTTAAAAAAAAAATCAAGGGGCAATGCATTTGAATTGCAAGAGTGTCAGAATCTTCTCCCTAAACATTCAAGGCACTGAAGAATCTTTAACTCTGACTATGGATGGTCAAGACCCTGGACCCCCACTTATCACATTCTAGAACTTTCTGGGGTCTGAGCTCTAAGCACACTCACTTTACCAGAGTAAAGGAAAAAGAGTGATACTTGGATGAGTCCATTTTACGCTAGCAGAAGCTCACTCCTACGGCAACTTAGCAGAGTTGTAAAATTAATAGATGGTGCTCCTCGCTAACTTACCAAGACCAGAGAAAATCCAGGGTAAATTTTAGCACCCTCTAGAACAGGCATCTGGCATCTGGCCTTGTCAGGTACTCGATCAATACATTACAATACAGAACATGCATCGTTTACCTACAGAGATCCATTCTGAGAACTGCATTGTTGGGTGGCTTCATTGTTGTGTGAACATCACACTGTACTTACACAAACCTTGGTGGTATAGCATACTACACACCTATGCTATAAAGTGCAGACTATTGCTCCTAGGCTACAAACCTGTTCAGTGTGTTACTGTACCAAACGGTATAGACATTTGTAACACAATGGTAAGTATCTGTTTCTCTATATCTAAATATAGAAAAGATGCAACAAAAAATATTAGGCCACAGGAATTTTCAGCTCCATTATAAATTTATAGGGCCACAGTCATACATACATGGATGGAAATGGTGTTATCATGGCACATAATATAATCAATGACTGAAAGTCATCTCTATCTAAAATGACTGAAAGTCATCTCTATCTAAAGTCTTACATTTCAGACTTTAGTATTTCTCAAAGTACTATTAACTGAAAGCTAGACTCCTTCCCCAACCCCCAATCCCAGACAGCATCCTTCCTTCTGGTCACCTACCTTTCCTAGCTATAATAGTCTTCCTCATTTAGGATCTCGCCTCCCTCCTCACTGTCAAAGAAAAAAGAGCAAACAGTAAAAAGAAAAAAGAGAAAGAGCACGAACAGTAGATACTCAAAAACTAGCAGCTCACTGTTTGGTTACTCCAGGGTCTGACAGCAGACACCAATCCCATAGCTCAGAGCTCACAACTGTGGTTTTATTCCTGGCACCCATCAGTAAGCCATTATCATGAGGCCAAAGATGACACTTCCAAGCTCTTTATGAAACTGAGGGAAACTCTGAACAAACCCTCTAATGTCTCTTGCTTTTAGTGATTTGCTTTCATCACCAATTTTTGAGGTCACTTAGCTAAGCAGGGTACTCTCATTGGCTTTGCTACAGGTGACATCTCTGAGGTATTGATCTTGATGGGAATGGTTGCTTAAGTTGCTTTTCGGGAAATTGGCAGTGGCTCAAATCAGTTGAAATCACTAACTCCGCTTGGGCCTGTGCAAGTGTCCCGTGGGTGATCTGTGGGCAAAACAGAGGCCCCAATACTCCATCCTCAGAGCACACGAATTCTGCCGTTTTCTGAACATGCATCCTTACAATGAGCCGTGAGGTTTGATTACACATGTGCAGATCACTGACTGCTTCACTTCTCCTTTTTTCTTTCTCTTAGTAATACCCTAAACCCTTTCCTTGGGAGGCAGATTTGAGACTGAGGTCCACCACTGGGAGCTGGGGTCTAGACTTTTGTGTGGCTACCTCACAAATAAAGTCATTTTCGTTCACTAAACTCATCACTTCAGCGATGGGCATACAGGGAAGCAGGCAGAGAGGCCTCTTTGGGAACAAGACAGTTCAATAAAGAAGAAGCACCACTATGAGCTGGTGGCAGAGGAAAAGCTATGGCTTGAATTTCTATCATGGAACACATTTTTCACAAGGCACATCAGACTTCTTTCTTGTCCAAAGGGTCTAACTTAATAGGTGAAAGGTAGAGAAGGATTGTGCTGCTTCATTATCATCAGTACCAAATCCAGGTCCTTGCCTGGTGCCAAGGGAAGGAAAGGTGATAAGCAGGTGTGACATACGGAGCAGAGTCCGAGAGCAAACCTTCATTTAAAAAGATACTTTGGCCCTGACTGAACACCTGGTGGCTTCCCATTCACTTGACAGGACTTAATCATTTCTCTGTGAATTGGCTCTGTACAAGAGCCAACCCAGAAAAGATATGGACAGGAAGGAACCTAAGGAGACACAGAACTTCAGGTACATACGATATATGGATTACTTGTCCAGCGCCTCATTCCATTTGGAGCTACTTCCCAGGATCAATCAGTCACAATAATCAAAAATTTGTTGTTGTTGTTGCTGTTGTTTCTCATCTCGGAGGGTAAACACTTGCCAAGCAGTGTTTAGGACAACAGTTGTAAACCCCTTTTTTAAGGTCCACCTGTTTCTCCATGTCCCTTTTTTCTTCTGACAGTCTGAACCAATCCAAAAGGACAACAAGGTATTGACAATAAAGAAGAGACGGTTAAAATGTTTTCCCAGTTAATAGCAATATCCACATACCAACTCATGTCAAATATCACTGTAAATGTGTAGCTGATTTGTCCTAAAACAAGCTGTCTGGCTATGGACATAAGAAGTACAGCCATGTGCACGACTGTAATCTCACCAACTCCGGAGGCTGAGACAGAAGGACCACGAGTTCAAAGCCAGCAACTTAGCGAGGTGCTAAGCAACTTAGAGAGACTATGTCTCTAAATAAAATATTTTAAAAATGGACTTGGTATGGGGCCAGTGGTTAATTCTCTGAGTTCAGTCCCTGGGAAGAAGAAAGAAGAAAGAAGAAAGGAGGGAAGGAGGAGGAGGAGGAGGAGGAGGAGGAGGAGGAGGAGGAGGAGGAGGAGGAGGAGGAGGGGACCACATACATCCACTGTAGAAAAAAATTCACTCTGCCCAGTTCTCTCATCCCCTGGGGACCTTTGCAAATTCTCTCTTCCAGGAGACCAAATCCAAGCCCTTTGGGGTAGAGAAGCACTTACTCAGTGGCACCCAGCAGCCCCATAGGTGAAGAGTCCAAGCCTATTTGTGCTTTCTGTTCCAACACCAGTGAAGGCCACCTTCCCCCAACCCACCCCACCCCCACCAAGCTCAGCGCAGAAGACCATTCCTCCCAAAGATACCTGCACTGGAACAGCATGGAGTTTGGGGACTCACAATGAAAATGCAAACTCATCATTTTAACTCGCAACTTCATAAATGAAACAAATTCCCATGTAAGGCAATGAAAGAAAGTGGTGCTGAAATAGCTCTTACCAAAAGACAGTTGCCTCTGAGTGGAGGGACTTGGATCCTAAGACCACTTAGAGAAGTGTGACTTGGGTCAGCCACTCCACTTCTCAAAATCCATTTCCCTGAATTACAATGAGCCTGTGTATGTAGCAGGGTTCCAGTGACTTACATATTGAGCAGAATCCCGGCCCTGGGCCCAGAAAAGCAGGTGAACCAAGGGCAGGTAAGCAAGAGAGAAGAGCCACCACCCACAGGGCCCCCCACTGCCTGAGGCTGAAACCCAGTCTCCGGGAGAGGGAGTTTGGAAGCCAAGATGCAGGGCTGTGGCCTAAGCCTGGGCTGAGTCGGCAGTCCACAGCAGTAAGAGACACAGGTGGAAGGGTAGGTCAATACCTTGCTGCTCAGGCTAACCTCTGGTTGTACTTTAATCTCTAATCTTTATAGGCAAAAAGGTTTTAGGTATCTGAGCAATCTCAGAAGGGCATGTCAGCTAAATCTCAAGCCCTGTGCAAACAGATTTAGAGGAGGGAAGCTCCAGAAGATAGAAAATCCAGGTAGGAAGCTGAGGAAAGATTTCAGGAACAAGCCAATGAATGCCTGAGCCCAAGGAAGGGACACGAATTGCCCCTACGTGGAGTATGAGTCCAAAAACTCAAACAACTACACACGGACATAGAGACCCACTTCTTTAAGTGCTGAGCTATAGCCCCCTGCACCTTAGTGTCTTAGGTAGGAGGAGTTATGGGGAAGCCTCCTGAGAGTTTCTAACAGAGAATGTCCCTTTCTTTATGTTTTATACATATGTTAAGAGTTATCACTTAAAAAAAATTAAGAAGCGATTCACAACAGTTTTAATGTTGAATTAATACAATTTTAATGAAATCAAGATTCATGTTAATGGAAAATAGAGAACGTACTACAGATCCCAAAGATTACCTCCGTTAATAGGTTAAGTGTCTAGAAAGGAGAAACAGTAGTGGTTTATAAATAAATCTTTTACACTAATAGGAATTTATAATAACTAAGTATTAATTAATATTACTAATAGTTTCATTAATTGAAATACCTTTTAAAATATTTTTTAGTTGTCAATGGACATTTTTATTTGATTTATTTACTTATATGCGGTGCTGAGGATCGAACCCAGGGCCTCACACATGCCAGGCGAGCACTCTACCACTGAGCCGCAACCTCAGCCCTAATTGAAATACTTTTAATATGCATTCAGGTTAAGTTACAAGCGTGTTTATAGTAGCCTTATTTCTCTTTTATTTTTATTTTTGACAAACCAAAATTACATCTATTTATCATGTACAACATGGTGTTTTTAAATATGTGTACGATGAAATGGCTAAATCATGCTAAATATGCACTATTTCATATACGTACCAGTCGTTTGCATAGTAACCTTATTTCGAATTTCAAAATTTGGAAACAATTGTCCAACAAGAAAGGATTAGTTGAGTAAATTGTAGTGTCCCCATATGGTGGAATACTTTTTAAGAACTAAAAGTAATGTTGTAGAGATGTCTTCATTTAAATGGAAAGACACTTACACTCCACCGTTGGATTTTTTAAAAATCAAATTACAAAACAGAATGCATCGTATGTGTTCCCTGCTGCTTGGAAGGAAAGTTTGTCTTAGAAAAGATTCTAGAAGGACACATTCCAGAATGTTAGCAGGGGTCACTCTGCGGCAGGGGGCTAGAGGGTGGGATATAAATATTATTTTCTTTGGTTCGTTTCTCAGTGTTTGGGGTAGATGTGCTTTTTTTCCCCCTCTAAAATGAATGTGTCTTACAAAGTTATCTTGTTAAAGAATGTACATGTGATGCTCTAAACAGGAGCAAAGGATTTCAGGAACCAGCCCCTGAACTCAAGGCGAAGCAAGAAGACAGGCCTACTTGGATCTGGGTCCCAAAAAGAACAGAATGCGGAACACCTAGAGAGGGCCAAGATCACAGGCTTGGGGCTCAGTTCAGCTGCCTGTGACACCAGCTGGGTTAGTTAATCTCTCTTCCATTTCCTCATCTGTAAAATGAGTAAAAATGCTATTACCTGCTTCCCCACGCTGCCAGAGAGCTAAGCGAGCTGATATCATGCATGTAAAGTTTCTCAGCTTAAAGGGTGGCATATGCTGAGCCTTCTGTGTGCTTGCTTATTGGAAAAAAAATGTATCTCTTTTATAATCCCTGAGATAAATAGGTAAGAAAGAAATCACTTTATTATCCCACCCCCTTAAGGCTGAGTCAGCCCAGCAGAGAGAAGGCTGGTGCTGGCTTCTTTTCAAACACAGTTCATCATCTTAATTTCTTTTATTAAAAAAAAAAAAAAGAAATAAGAAAAAAAAAATTCACTCCCTTGCCTCCTCCCCATAAAATCTCTTTGGGAAGTTTTGCTTTATTGCTAATGGTTTTCTTTATAACTGGATGATCAATTCAGCTGAGATTAATTGAGCATGAAGTTGGCAGCATCTGTGAGGCCATTTATCAGGGAGAAGGAGCCGGATCACGCCGGAGCCCTCAGCTGGCACTATCTGTGCTGGAGCTCTCCCGCCAGCAGCCCCACACACCTGAGCCTCAGGTGGCCAGCTGCATGCTCTCCTAGTGTGCAGCAAGCGAGGGCAGAGGCCTCCTGTCCCCTCCCCAACAGAAAGGCTTCACAGCTGCAGGTGATCCCCATCAGGGTCAAGCCAGCATCTTGCTGTGACCATGTTTCCTTTAAATTTTTCTAATTTAATCTAAAGTGGGTACAACCTGGATTCCACCCAATGACATTTCACTAATGAAGTACCAAAAAAAAAAAAATCTATCTTCTCAAGAAGCAGTATTCTGCTTGGGTTCTGCCTGGTTACAGGAGTTGGACTATGGTTCCATAGTCCATATTACCACCTTTTTACACACACACACACACACACACACACACACACACACATCAGCTAATTGCCTTTTTCTGTCCCTACACAAATCCAGGAATGCCGGAAGGCTGTACCAGCTCTGTAGCCAAGGTCACTTCTAATCAGTCACCAAGCCCAGGTGCCAAATCCTGTGCCCACCCCATTCTCCAGGCAGAAAGCAGAGAGAGAGAAGATACTCTTCCCAAGGCTTGCTCTTTCTTTCCTTCTGCACTTGTGTGCCCACATGGGTGTGTTTAGTCAATGAATATTAACAAAGATCCCACAATGACGATTAATTTTGTATCAAGTTGGCTGTAGGCTGCACTACCCAGCTGTTAGGTCAAACATGCTTCTAGATGTTTCTATAACACTGTTTTCAGTTGTGACTTATGTTGAAGTCGGTGGATTTCGAGAAAAACAGATGCCTTCCCAATGTGGGTGGGCCTCCACTAATCAGTGGAAAGCCTGAACAGAATAAAGACTGGGGAGCAGGAAGGCATTCGGCAGCCAGTGCCTTCCCCCTGCACTGCAGCAGCGCCTCTTCCTGGGCCTTCTGCTACCAGCCCATCGCGCAGGTGTTGGGCTGCTGGCCTCCGTGACCACGTGAGCCAATTCCCTAAACTAACCCTCTTTCCATAGACACACACACCCCATTCCGTTCTGTCCCTCTGGAGAACCCTGTGAAGCACGCCACGCATCTTCAGACACACTCAGGGTCACACTGGAAGTGGGAGGGGACTGGTTTGAAAAGAGAGTAGACTAAGTGGACTTACAGCTCCTTACAAAGCTGAAATGGGGTTATCCCAATGCTTTGGTCTTCCCCGAGGGTAGATCAGGGAAAGGACTTCCCACTCATGTGATCAAGTTTAAAAATAGGATGGACAGGCTGGGGTGGGGCTCAACGGTAGAGCCCTTTCCTAGGATGCACAAAGCCCTAAGTTCAATCCCAGAAAGAAAAAAATAAAAATTAGTGGGAGATGGAATGTGGCTCTCTTGTCCTGATATTTAAAGGGACAGGCGTGTGAAGAATGACCTCATGTGAGAAGGAAACCAAGACTGTGACCCAGATCCTGTAGCTGGCCTTTTAAACTCTGAAGCACAGAACTCACAAAGGGAGGGAGATTCTTGTCCCCTCCCCAAC
Organism: Marmota marmota marmota; assembly: GCF_001458135.2. NCBI lineage: Eukaryota > Metazoa > Chordata > Mammalia > Rodentia > Sciuridae > Marmota > Marmota marmota. Next base: position 34,487,025 of record NW_025999932.1, read on the forward strand.
CACATTTTTTTTTCCTGAGTGAAAAAAAAAAAAAAAAAAAAAAACCT
>NW_025999932.1:34487093-34601286 GCF_001458135.2 Marmota marmota marmota
AAAAAAAAAAAAAAAAAGAGAGAGGTGGGGTGGGCAGGGTGTCCTCATAGAACTGGGCCACCTCTCCTGGCAAAAGACTCACATGGAGCCTGATGAGAGAATCCTTTTGCATTTCCTGTTGTAGCTATTTTGCAAGTGGCCGTGGCCATGATCACAGGGCCAGGGTGTCCTCCTAAACGTCTTCAGCTCGAGGACAGTTTTCTGCAGTAGCTCTCCTACAAAAGAGATTCTGTTGCCCACAAAGACAAGGAGGCTGTACCCAGAATTTCAGCCAGGCCTTCTGAGAGTGCAAATGAAGGCCTAGTATTTTATAACTCCTCTCATCTTCTGAGGATGTACCGACCTTCAGAGGGGGAAAAAATCATTCTTCTGAACAAAAGTGCTAATAACCAAGAGCTTTTACTTGGGAAAAACTATAACATGTTTCACATCAACCCAAGATTCCCAGCCAACTTCCCAAAATGTACCTAGAAATACCTCTCTATCTGTATATAAAACAAGAAACTATCACGTTAGAATATAAAAAGCTTCAAACATCTCCTCCTGATCACCCACAAATTCACGTTCGCAGCAGAACAGCCGGATTTGCTCTTCTCTAGCAGCAACCGGGACACATAACCCCATGTCAACACAACATGCCTTTGAGAAACCTGCCTGACCCTGACTTCCTGCAATTGTGTTTAGAAAGTAACTCAAGATTATTTCTGCAAATCGTTTTGTTTAAGTGTTGTATCGCACTTGGGAGTCAGAAACGTGAAATTTTTTTTTTCTATATAATCATTGACTGAAAAACATTGTATTGAAAGACACATAGTCGATGAAGTTTGGGTTTTGTAAAAATCCAGAGGCATTCTATGGAGGAAAAAAAAAATGCTCCCTGGGGAGACACAGTACAGGGTCTTTCCATCACTATTTTATTATTATTATTATCTGTCCTCCTTCATTCTCTGATGTGCTGTCCTCAGTGCCCGGGAGGGACCTGACTCAAAGGCATGCAGCCATCTTGGATGAATGTTATTAGTGCATTCGGGGAGAGTGAAGGGAGGGGGATGGACTACCAAACACCCCACCATTTATGGGGAGAACTTTTGGAAAGAACATAGTCTAAGAATCAGGAGGCCTGAGTTTTGGTTCCTAGAATGGCCCCCCTGTAACTCTCTGTGTGACCTTGACCTGAGGCTTGCTTTTCCTCTCCACAGTAGACCCTCTACAAGGCTCCCCACCCCCCATCCCTGAGTCTCCATCTGATTTGTTAAAGACAAGTCACAGTAGATTGGGTAGAAAGAGGTGATGGGAGGGGAAGGGAGGGGAGGGGGGATAGGAAGGGTAGCACAATACAATAGACACTAGTATGGCCCTATGTATAAACATGGCTGTATAACCAATGTGATCCTGCAAATCTGTACACGTGGAAAAATAAGATTACGTACCCCATTTGAATCAAATGCATGATATGTCAAGATCATTGTAATGTTTTGAGCAACTAATAAAAAAATTTTTTAAAAAAGACAAGATTGCAACAAATCTAGTTTTGCGATCCTAATTGCGTGTGTGCGTGTGTTTGTGTGTATGTGTGTGTGTGTGTGTTTAGTTGTTTTGCAATCACAGAAACCTGACCGATGTCAGAGAGGTCCCGGGCTGTGACATGGTCTGAAAGTATTTGTGGACAGAAAACAGACATGAGGTACAGAAAACAGAAGCAAGGCCCAGATTTCATTCCACTGTCTGGTTACAGGGAGGCATTTGCCTCGTCTGAACGTGGTTTCAACAGCCCGTGACTGAAGCTCGGCTGTGATTGGCGGAGACTTGGCTACTCCTTACTCCAAGTTGGTTTTCAGTTCATTTCTGAACTAAGCTAGATGACAGTTCCTTGCAGAAGGGCTCAAGTCTGGAGCCCTCCTCAGGCCAAATTAAGTGTGATTTTAATAGCCTCCAAAAGGAAGAGAAAAGGGGCAGCCATTGTCTCCACTGGAAGGAAGAGAAAGAAACCCCATCTTAGTGTAGACGGCGAGGCATCTCCTTCCCCTCCCTCTGGGCACACCCTTCTGTCACATCGCCTTAGACACTGCGTGATGTTCCAAAACAAAGAAACAGTCAGAAGCTGCCTACAGTGTTCAGGGAGCTCAGTCCACATTCCCTTGAACCACATTCCTGCCTGCAGAAAAACGGAGGCTGGGCTCTCCCGCAGAGTCACAAAGCTGTGGTTTCCCCTGGGGTGTCACCCAGCCCAGAAAAGCTAGCTTCCTGTAGGTGTGCTGCATGTCTGTCTGTGGGAGGCTCCCCACATGCTAAATAGAACCTAGAGGTCACAGCCACCAGCAGGGGCTGTTCAGGGCAGAAGGAGTCAGGAAAGGGGATGAGTCCTCCGCCCTGTTCAAAGCAGAGGAAGTTCCCACCATCTCACCCTATGGATCAGCTATTGGCAAGCAGCCATGCTTCTGAAATAGGATAAGAAAGCTAGAAGTCAATCAGTATTTACCAAGCACTGTGCTGCCGCTTTACACATATTCTTCCTTTTTTTTTTTTTTTTTTTTTAGGTGGGGATACTAGAGATTGAACTCAGGGGCACTCAACCACTGAGTCACACCCCCAGCCCTATTTTGTATTTTATTTAGACACAGGGTGTCACTGAGTTGCTTAGTGCCTCACTTTTGCTGAGGCTGGCTTTGAACTCGAGATCCTCCTGCCTCGGCCTCCTGAGCTGCTGGGATTACAGGTGTGCCACCATGCCTGGCTTCCATTTGATTTTTAAAACAACTCCCGTGAAGCAGGCTATGTTGTTGCAGAGGAGGAAACTGAGGCTTAGAGAGATGAAGTGACCTGCTGAAGGACACAGAACCAGGATATGGAAGAGGCAGGAGTAAACCCGCGCCGTCTGATCCCAGAGCTCAGTCCCTTCCCACCATACCACATCTGGATGCATCTGGCTTGCCATAACATGGGACACTTCCCGCCCTCTCCTGGAACCCACCCCTCCCAGAGCATCTCGTCCCTGGAGTTACTCTTGTCCTCAAATATGCTGTCACTTCCATCTTAACATGTGCTTGTCTTGTCCCATTGTGATCTCTGTCTGGCCCTCGTGGCCAAAGTGCTTAGAAAACTTTGCAACACTGTTTTCTCACCTCCCACTCTTCCTCTACTCCCCTTCCCACACCTGAACCATCAGGAAGCGTCTGACCTCACCAAGGTCACCAACCTAATTAGGCACTTATCTTTTTTTTTTCTTTTCAGGTATGATCTTACTCGATTTCTTAGCCCCTTTCACACTATCTGTCATGACCTCGTTCTGGAACTCCCTGCTCCTTGGCAACCTCGCTGGAGCTCCCCCCTTTCCTCCCAGAGCTCTACCTGTCCATCTCAGGCAGCCTTGGATACCCCTGCAGATCTGCCCATCCACTAAAGGCTGGGTTTCTTGGGATTATCTTTTGGGGTTTCCATATCACCCCAGAAACTCTCTGGGGGGGGGGGATTTCACTAATTCTGAGCCTTTTGATGTTATCTGTATGCAAGTGATTCTCTACATATCCCTTCACATCCAACCTGCCACGGTTCATCCTCCCCACCAGCAGACACAGGCCTCCTCACACATTGACTTGCCCACCTTGTTTCTCCACCAAATAATCCATCCATGCTAAACTACTGGCTCTTCCTCTTCAGAGCCAGGCAAAGCCATCGTCCCCTCTTCCAGTAGATCTGCAGCTTTCCTTTACTCTGGCTCTGCTCCACTCTTCTTCAGACCTTCACGTGAGCATCACCTCCTGCAGGAAGTGGAGAGAGCACTGTGCCTTTGGCCTGGGTGCTCTGCACATCTCCCCCATCATCTTATGGCATGGCCTATTTCCTTTCTCTATAGCCTCCTCTGGACAGGGAGTTTCCTATTTAATGCCCATGAACTAATCTGATTTTTGATCCCGGCCTGGTAGGCATTCAATAAACACTGGTCAAGTGAATGAAGAAGGAACAGGTAGATGAATAGGAATAGTAGCGTTACTTAGTTTGGTCCCTCTAGAGTCCTGTGAGTCCCCATCTCTAGGACTCAGCAGCAAGATGAGCAGGCTGTGGCCCACAAGTCTTGTTTCCTACCTAGTCCCCTTTGTTTGTTGTAGGGAATATCTGCTCCTAAGAACTGAAACGTACCTGTCTCCTAATCTCCATCCACACCAACCAACTTGACCTTGACCTTCCAGACATTTACCACTGGTCTATCTTTCTCATTTGCTCCCTGAGAATGTGATCCTAACAGTATTCTCCTATTGCTGCTGATGCTAATGACCAATGCTTGTCACTAACTCCATGCAGATGTGGGCTGCTTCGACACACGGAACACTGTAGGTGGAGGTACTGCTGCTTGGCTTTCACTCAGTAGAGAGGGGAGTCTTCTCTCTGGATGTCCTACTGTATTTCTGGATCCAAACAAGCAGCTTCTGACTTCCAGTGTGTATCCTGGTGTGTGCATGTACCTGCTGAACCACCCACCACCCCAGGCAAACCCAGCCTCTCTCAATCCATTGGAACCCTTCGAGGAACGTACCAGTGCGGAGCCTGCTCCCTTCTTACCACGCCTGGTCCAAGCTCGGGTTTGCCTGAAGATGCCACAGGTGTGGAAAACACCAGCTTTCCCACTTGTCATCCAGAAGTTTCCAGATGTTTTCAGGCTTGTGGATAGAAAACATCTGGATGTCTGACCCTTCATTCACCCTTTCCCCCTCAAATCTGCCATTTCTTCTCCTCCACTGCAGGCCCTGAAGGTGCATTCCAGATGCCACTGTCATTTCACAGCAAGTCCCACTGAGCATGTCATTGGAGCTTTTTGAAGATTATTCAAAGGACTGGCTGCAGGACTTGGCACACCCCCAACCAGAGGAAACACGGCCCACTCCCCTGATGCTGTATCAGCCAGCGGCTCACTGGGGTCCCAGACAAGCTGCCTCTCCCCTCACACCTGGGTTCCCCCCAAACACTCAGGAGTCTAGTTACCAGTGCTTTTTACAGATGCTCACAGAGAGTCGTAGTAATAAAAACCAGGGCTTCTTTTGTTTGTTTGTAGTTGTTGTTGTTGTTTGTGTGTGTGTGGTGCTGGGGATTGAATCCAGGGCCTTGTGCATGCGAGGCAAGCACTCTACCAACTGAGCTATATCCCCAGCCCCCTCTTTTGTTTTTTAAAGAAAGACTTCTAGAAGTACAAAGCACTTTAGCATAGGACCCTCTCCTTTATCAACCAACAAACTTGTCCTAAGCATCTGTGATTTGAAATTTCTTTCATAACATGTCTCTAATTTCCCATATCCCATTTTATTTACTTATCAATATTGATATTTACTTATCAATATCACTTACTTATCTATTTGCTAATTGATTCTATAAGTGTGTATTATTCCTCTACTCTGTGACAGGCTTTGGGAGATATGATAAGCACCCTAAGAGAAACAAGAGTTGACTTGGTCCTCAAATTGTTCACCATCTATATCTGTTCACTAGGGCTGCCACAGACTGGGTGGTTTAAATTATAGAAATTTATTTTCTTGTGGTTCTGGAGACTGGAAGTCCAAGGTCAAGGTGTTGAAAGAGTTGATTTCTTCTGAGTCCCCTCTCCTCTGTGCACACACATCCTGTAAGGTATCTTGTAAGGACACCAGTCCTACTGAATTAGGGCCCCACCTAAGGGCTTCATTTGAACCACTTTGAAGACTTTCTCTCTAAATTCAGTTACATTCCAAGGTACTAGATTTCAACATATGACTTCAAAAGTTGGGAAAACACAATTTATCCCATAATACCATCTAAGATGAGAGGTAGTGAGATTAACAAGTATTGACATTTGAGTGTATTAAGGAGTATGTCAGAGTCTGAATACATAACAATGAATCCCATCATTGTGTACAATTATGATGTGCCAATAAAAAATATGGGAAAAAGTATGGTAGAGGAGACACAGGTGATTCTGAATACTGAAGAAGACACCCAACCCCACCTGGGTGAGGGTACAGAGCAGTCAAGAAAGGATTCCTCAGCCGGGTGGGGGGTGCATGCTTGTAATCCCAGCGGCTGGGGAGGCTGAAGTAGGAGGATCACCAGTTCAAAGCCAGCCTCAGCAAAAGCAAGATGCTGAGCAACTCAGGGAGACCCTGTCTCTAAATAAAATACACAATAGGGCTGGGGATGTGGCTCAGTGGTCGAGTGCCCCTGAGTTCAATCCCCTGAACCCGCTATCAAAAAAAAAAAGAAAGGCTTCCCCAACAAGAAAGTGCAGCACACATAAGTAAAGCCACACATACAGAGTCCCAGAGTGAGGGAGAACCATCCCGGGAAGGTGACCCACTGTGACCAAAGAGTGCAAGAAGGTATAAGCAAGTGAGACTGAAGGACATTGAAGCCAGGAAGAGGCGCCCTTCAAGGAGAAGACGCAGAGTAGAGTAGTGGCCCAGGAGGGAACTGGACAATCTCTAGCACTTCAGGAAGGGCTAGCTAACTTCCCCACAGGGCTGCCCGTAAACACAAGAGGAGGATGTGGAACTGTGCAGATCCTTCTAAACAGGGCAGATGCAACCCAACTCCACCAGCAGCTACCGCAGGAGGATTCCAGCCCAGACCTTCCAGGTCTTCACGTTCTTCCAGAGAAGCGATGTGTGTGGATTTGGGGGTGGAATCTTCCCATCTTTCAGCAATAGAAACCAATTTCAAATGAGGAGACCCTAAGAAGGTCAAGCAACATGTACATGTGGGTTGTACCTAATTTGCAAATCTGAGTTTTGAAGGAGACCAAGAAGGAGGAGAGCAATAAAGAGAATTATGGTAGATGGTCCCTGTTGTTTGGACCTAGAGTGTCCCCCCAAAGGCCATGTGTTAAGACGTGGTCTCCATCTTGGTGCCATTGGAAGTTATAGAAACTTCTAAAAGATAGGACCCAGTGGGAGGTCTTCAGGTCTTTGGGGTTTTGGATTGTGAGACTCTGAACTCTTTTTTTTTGGTACCAGGGATTGAACCCAGGGGCACTCAGCCACTGAGCCACATCCCCAGCCCTATTTTGTATTTTATTTAGAGACAGGGTCTCACTGAGTTGCTCAGCGCTTTGCTTTAGCTGAGGCTGGCTTTGAACTGGTGATCCTCCTGCCTCAATCTCCCCAGCCGCTGGGATTACAGGCATGTGCCACTGTACCCAGTGAGACTCTGAACTCTTTCTCTCTTTAATTTCCCTGACATGAGGTGAGCTATGTTGCTCTGCCTTGGACTCTTGCCCACAGGCCGAAAGCAATCGTGGACTAGAACCTTTAAAACTGTGAACCGAAATAAACTGAGCTAACATCAGACTGGGCTAGTCACATGCTTTGGAAAATGAAATGTGACCAGAAATGACACTTCCAGGTGAGAGCTTTAAAAAGCCATATGTGCTTCCCCATAATCTTTTATCCCTCTGCCATAGGAGTGACTGCATTTCCTTGTTTCCTCCATCAACCTGGGGCTCAGAATGAAGAGAACACAGCGGATGCGCAGCCAACACGCAATGGCACGGTGCCTGAGTGAGAAGCAAACTCACGCAAGCCGCTGAGATTTGGAGATCCGTGATGGCTGGATTACCACAGCGGACCACGCCTATCCTCACTGATATGGCCAAAGAGACCAACTCCCAAAACATTAGTTGCTAGACCCAAGAGCAATTTGTTCTAACACACAAAAAGTTCAAAGTCATGGAGGAGAGATTATGCCATTAAGTCTTTTAAGGACAAGACAGATAAAGGGTCTCCATAGCCTGTTCTCCTGATATTTATAGACAGTTTATACACAGAGAAAGAGGGCAAGGGAAGGATGAGTGTGTCAGATTTCCACCTTAGGCAAGACCTGGAAGTTGTGCAGATGAGTTACCCCACACCTAAATGCAAGGGAGCCTGGGAAACAGTCCAGTGGCCAGCCAGCTATTATACCAACAGAAGGCCAGCTCTGACCTATGAGTAAGACTCTCCTCACCATAAATAGTGAAGGAAGGTATTCTGGGCAGAAAGAATGGCACAAGTAAGGGCAGATATTTTCAATACATATTTAAGAACTATAAGTAATTAAGATTGTTTATGACATAGAACTCATGTAGGCACATATTGGAAGAAAAGTCTATGAAAGGAGACTGAATGGGGATTGAACAAAGCATCAAGTATCTAATAAGAGTGTTAAGCGTTAATAAGTGTTAATCATAACCATCAGAGACCTAACAAAGGCCCTAAATTGAGTTTTCATTAAAAAAAAAAAAAACAGTAAAGAGATGAAGCGTTAGAGACAAGTGGGAATAAGTGAAGTCATTAATCAATGGGATGGGGGAGAAGATTAAATGAAACAAATTTGGCTACATATTACCAATCACCAAATCTGGGTAAGAGGTGTCTCCAGTGCACTTCTGAAAGCCTTAATAAGAAAACGTTTTTAAGAAGATATTAAGGGCTCTTTAAAAATTCCATTTTAAAACATCACTGGACATACTATAAGGTAATAAAGCCAATAAAGAGGAAAAAAAGTTTTATCTATTCACGCATTAGCCAGTACTAGGAAAACCACTAATCAATGTGGGACAACATTAAAAATTCTAGGATGATATCAGTTTGAGCCAAAGGTGTTACTTCTATGGGAACTTATACTAGTATCACTGCTTAAAATTACAGGAACTTGATTCACTTGCTCCTTCTCCAAATGTGTCACAATTAACTTTTCAAGAAATGCCAGAGAAGACTACTTCCACGGGTATTGTAAATCTGCTCAAAATAGCCTGTTATCAGAAATAATGTGCCTAAATAAAAAAATTCTTTGAAAGCATCGCAATTTGCTGTTATTTGTCACATTTACCTAGCCTTGGAGCCCACTAGGATCACCAACACCATATTTGCTCATAAATCTCTTTTGTTTCATGGTCAAGAATGGGGTCACCCTCATGAGAAACACTCATACAGAATACATTCCAGCTATTGCCTTTTAGGCAGATGGATGACCTCGTACCCAAACATTGTAAGGACTTGGTGTTTGCTAAGAACTTGTTAACATGGGATAGAATTTTTCTAGGCTCATGCTTTTCCCGTGCTGGAGAGATATCCATGTTATTCTTTACCTAGCAAAATCTTTGACAGATGATAAAATAAGAAAGATAATAAAGAAAAACCTTGATCAGTGATCAGACATATCTGAGCACCAGCATTTTGCAGCTATAGACCTTGAGCAAATTATATAACTTGAGTGAGTCTAACAGGAGAATCATAATACCTGTTACACAGAACCACTGTATGAATGAAATGAGATAATACCTATCAAGTGCCTAGTAGTGCCTGGCACACTGTATGGCTTAAAAAAAAAAGAGGGGGGTGCTTTTCACACCCAATCCATTTCCCCCACATCCACTCTGACTCCTGGCCTTGCCTGTAATGAGCAGAGCACTGTGATCCCAATGTAGGCTTTCTCATACCTGGGGTAGGATGGCACCACCATGCTGCTCCTGTACATGCACTCCACAGTCTGGGTAGAGTACCTCCAATGTGTCAGACTCTACACATTACATTCCACCACAGTCCTATTGACAATGACTGGACCAGTCCCCTTGAAACATAGCACACTGGCTGGGGTGCCTTGTTGGGGATTATGCTATGGCTTTCAAGGGCTACGAAGCACTGACATCAGAGTACAGAGAAGAAACACTGAGTTTTCAAGGGCTTCATGGAGGAGTCATGCAAGAAACTTGTGCCTGTTTGACCAACGGTCTCCAGCCTTCACTCTTCCCAAGGTGGCAGGACTGTTCCAGTTAGAAATAAATTTATTTCTTCTGGATCTTCTCTGTTCTGAAGTCAGCTGCAAAGATTTTCCTCCATGTTTTTCTTCCGGTTTCATATAGATCCAGGCTTTGCATTGAGATCTGTGAGCCATCCTAGGTTTACTTTGCATAATGCTAACTGTAGGTTGTCATTGGTGGCTTTTAGCAGGAAGAGGAAATTCCATTCTATTCCCAGTTTATTGAGAGTTTTTTTGTTTTTTGTTTTGTTTTGTTTTGTTTTTCTTAGAGTGGATGTTGGATTGTATCCACTGCTTTTTGTTAGGTCAGCAGCCTTCCCTTCCCCGTCCCCTTTAATGGTGACTATGGGTGGGGACTTTTTACCTGGTGGAGGAGACCTAAAATGACCAATCAGAAGCTGACATGGCAACAGGCCCCAACCACCCACAGGCTGAAGCAATCACCCTGTCAACTCACATCAGCCCTGACCAACCCAGGATAGACAGGATGCCCCTAAGCTCAGCTAGGCCACCCTGCTGTGGGTAGCTGCAATTTAGATGGCCTAGGCCCTCCTACCTCCAGCTTCCCTTGTTAGCACTGATCTTGCCTCTCCCGCCCACGACTTCCCCAGCCCTCACCCTTTTGTGGACCTGTGAACCTCGCCCAGGAGGGTCCCCCCAATAAACCTCCTTTTGGTGCCTCATTCTTGTTCGGGGGTTCCTGATCTCACATCCTTTCTGCTTCACACTTTTTTCTGCAGTTATGGAGAGGATAATACGGTTTTCCCTTTTTAGTTTGTGAATATAGTGAATTTCATAGATTTTTTAATGTTAAACCAATATACTTGGGATAAATCCCATTTGGCCATGATTATTATCCTTTTTAAACGTTGTTGGATTGGATTTGTTAAAATTTGGCTTTAAAATTTGTGCACATATATTCATGAGTGATATTGGTCTGTAGTTTTCTTGTGATTTGTTTTCTGGTTTGGTATCTGGGTAATGCTGGTCTCATTGAATGAATTAGTATATAGTTCCTTCGCGCCAATATTTTAGAAGTTCATACAGAATTGGTATTGTTGCTTTTTTAAATGTTTGGAAGAATTCATAATGAGCCATCTAAATCTGGAATTTTTCTCATAGTAAGATTTCTACACTACAAATTCTATTTTATATATATTTTCTATGATATGCCACTTATTTATATATATTATACTATACAAATAATATATATACTATAAACATACTTTCTATATATGCAAGCTATCTATTTCTTTCTGAATGAACTTAAGTGATTTCTGCTTTTGAAGGAGTTTGCCCATTTTAATAAGTTGTCAGATTTATTGGCATAAATATGTTCACAATAGTCCCTTATTATTACTTTAATGTCTCTAGTGATAGAAACTTTCTTATTTTTGACACTGGTAATTTGTCTTATTTTTTTCCAGGTCAGTCTGACGATTGGTTGATAGATGTAATTGCCTCAAAGAAACATCTTTTGATTTGTTTCATTATTTTTCTGTTTCTATCTCCTTAATTTCTATCTTTCTTATTATTTTCTTATCTATTTATTTATTTATATTTATTTTGCTTATTTTGGGTTTAATTTGCTGTCATCGATTTTAAATTTCAATTTTATATATGCAATAAACTCCACACTACATTGTTATTTTTGTTTGAACAGCAAATTGTCTTTAAAAGACAATTTTTAATTAAAAAAATAATTAATAAAAATTTAAAATCTTACACATTTAAAAATAATAAAAATAATTTTAAAAACCCTTTAAAATAATAATTTTAAAAATCCTACATATTTCCCCTTGTACCTTTCTGGGACTCTTTAATCCTCTGTGTACAACCAGACTTCCATCTGATATTTTTCTCCTCTGTTTGAAGAACTTTTAAAACTTCCTGCAATGTGAGTATGCTGATAATGCATTGTTTCAACTCTTAGATGTCTGAAAAGTTCTTTTAATTTTCCCTCATTACTTACATGTTTTTATGGACTGCAGTGGACTCTCTGTATCTACAGTTTTTTACACCTGTAGATTCAACCAACCATAAACTGAAAATATTTGGGGGGGAGGGCGCTCAGATTACATCTTTATTGAGTTTGTACGGATTTCTTTCTTGTCATTATTCCCTATTCAATACAGTAAAGCAATTCTTCGCAAAGCACTGTATTGGGCAGTATAACTAAAGATGGTTTAAATTTGGAGGATGAGCACAAACTATACGCAAGTGCCACTTTGTACAAGAGACTTGAGCATCCACTGATTTTAGTGTCTGTAAGAGGTCCCAGGAACCTATTTCCCAACAATATCAAGAGGTCACTGGCTGGCAGATTTGCACATTTTTTTTCTTTCAGGGTTACTCCACTCATCTGTACTTTACTGCTGCTTTGCATAGTGGGTAATTTTTTATTGCATATCAGACATTGTGAATTTTACCAGATTGCTAGATATTTTTACATTCCTATATTCTTCTATTTTATGCTGGTACACAGTTATGTTACTTGCAAAATTTCATATCTTTAGGGATCTTGCATTTAAGATTTATTAGGATCAGCACAGTGCTCAATGTACAGTGAATTATTCCATTACTAATGACAACTTTTCTGAGTTCTCTACCTATTGCCCTATGTGTGTTTTTCCACCTGGCTGGTATGAACAGGTATTCTTCCTGGCCTTGAATATCAATAGGTCATTGTTCCTTCAAATTCCTTTGAATGGTTCTGCCCTAGCCTCTGATGGTTCCCTCATATTCATCTGTACGTGCCATCAGTACTCAACTAAGTACTCAAGGAAGCCTCTGCAGATCTCGGGCATTCTCCTGTGAGGGGGTCTCCTCTCCTCTGCTCTCTGAGCTGGAGCTGTTATCATCTCTTGTCTCTCAGGAGGGTGACCTTTCTTCTCAACTCAAGGAAACCCCTGTCCTCTCTGGGTTCTTCTTACCTATGTCACAGCCTGAAAACTCTTCAAAGAGAATGAAATCATAAAGACACTTGTCTCTTTATCTACACAACAAGCTCTTTGCTTAAGCAAGGGACCCTTCCTCTCCACTCTTGGTACTAACAAGAAGCAAATTCTCAACTATTTTTGCTGAGCTGAACAAATCTCTCTCTCTCTCTCTCTCTCTCTCTCTCTCTCTCTCTCTCTCTCTCTCTCTCAACTGGAGATTGAACCCAGGGCACTGAACCACATCCCAGCCCTTTGTTTATATTTTATTAGGAGACAGGGTATTGCTGAGTTGCTTAGGGCCTCGCTAAGTAGCTGAGGCTTGTTTTGAACTTGCAGTTCTCCTTCCTCAGCCTCCCTAAACACTGGGATTGCAGGTGTGGACCAACACACCTGGCTGAACCAGTCTCTTTTATAGTCCCCTTTTTCTATTTGCTTCTCAAGAGAATACCAGAAGGTAGTCAGGTCAACATACATTTTACTTGGCTGCTTAGAATTAAAAGTCACATGCATTATTTTTTCTATCTCTTTGAGATTTAAAAACAGATGTTTCAACATCCTGAGGTGCTGCAGTCTGGCTGGGCACAATCAGAAGCCACTTGTCAAAAGAAACTAACTTTATTTTTAAAACCACACACGCCAAACAAAACAGCCTCTCAGGAAAAACCCTCAGAGCCCAACTGCCACCACCGGCTTTCCACAAGCCTCTCTCTCCCACACAAGCTTCTCTCCACCTCCCACAATCCTCCTGCTCTTGAGGCCGATTGGCTGGGTCACATGGGCGGAGCCAAAAAAGTCCCCCAATGAGCAGCTCCGTGGTCTGAAAGGGCAGGGAAACAGCCCAATGAGCATCACCGCAGAGGAGCCAATCAGCTAGATGTTGCTGGGGCCGAGGAGCCAATCAGCTAGATGTTGCTGGGGCCGCTGTGAGCCAATCATCAGCCGGCAGCTGGAAGTTTGCTGGCAGCTGGAAGTTTGCTGGGGCCCCTTCGGCTGTGGCTCTCAACACTGAGGAAGCCCTAATAAGATAAACCCTTAAAATGAGAACATTATAATATCACTCGGAACAGATAATGAAAAAAAACAAAATGTTTCAGCTCCCAGAAGTCCAAATCTGTGGGGATGGAAGTAACAAGAGGAACCGGAAACAACATTACTATCACCCACAGTCATTTCCTAAGATGTTTCAGACAATTGGCAAGACTTCTATTGACCAGTGAGCATGAATTATTAAACAATACTGCCCATTGAAAAGTTTGGAGTTTGGGGGGAAAAAAAAAACTAGTCCTTCAGCAGGTCTCCTTCTCTGAATGTGACAATCATCATACCTGCCACACACATACAAGCACAGAATATTTTGATTGCTTTATAAAAGTGGCCTAGTTGGGCACATGCCTGTAATCCCAGAGGCTCTGGAAGTTGAGGCATGAGGATCACGAGTTCAAAGCCAACCTCGGCAACAGCGAGGCCCTAAGCAATTCAGTGAGACCCTGTCTCTAAATAAAATTCAAAATAGGGCTGGGGATGTGGCTCAGTGGTCAAGTGCCCCTTAGTTCAATTCCCAGTACCAAAAATAATAATAAATAAATAAATAATAGTGGCCTACATCCTCATACATATTTCCTCTTCAGAACAATGGTTGATCCACAGAAGTAGTGCTCTTCTTGCTACCTTGTAGCACTACCATTGATATTCAAGTCCTGCTAAGCTACTTATAGCATGTGCCATACTGAAAAAAATGATTAGTTTGCTAGGATTGCCATAACGAAGTACAGCAGACTAGGTGGCTTAAGCAACAGAGATTATTTTCTTGTATTTCTGGAGGCAAGAAATCCAAGATCGAGGTGCTGGCAGGTTAGATTTCTACTGAAGTCTCCCTCCTTGATTTGTAGGCCACATTTCATTTCTCACTGTCTTCAGGTGTCATCCATTTCTCTGTTCACACAAATCTCTCTGATCTCTTTTCTTACATGAGCTCTTTTTCTAAAATGGACGGCAGTCGTATCAGATTAAGGCCCACCCTAATGACCCTGTACTTATTGTCTCTTTCAAGGTCTCACCTCCAAATACAGTCACACTCTGAGGAACGGGGAGGTGGGGCTTCCACTTGTGGATTTGGACAGTACACAAGTCAGCCCAAAATGATTCTCAAAGCCACATTTTTTCCCTCAGTCAAAAGGAAGAGATTACAATAGTTGCCTTGAATGTTTATGTGCAAGAACACAGTGGGATTTTTTGTCAACTTCATTGACGTAAACACACAGACAAATTTAGATCATAAAAGCATATGGCTCAATGAATTTTCATCAAGTGAACACATCCACATTAATCTCCAGCCAAATCAAGAAATAAACTCAGGACTGGGGGTGCAGGGCTCAGTGGTAGAGCACTTGTCAAGTACGTGTGAGGCCTTGGGTTTGGATTTGATTGCCAGGACCCCAAAAAAACAAAAAACAGAGCCCCTTTTGTCCCTTTCCGTAGGAGTAGCCGCCAGTTTAATTTCTAACAGGATACATAAATGGTGCCTCATTTTGTATACATTCTTTTCATCTCGCTTTTCCCGTTCAGTATTATGATCATGTGAGTTATCCACATTGTTGTATCTCGTTGTAGTTCGTTAATTCTCATTGCTACGCTGTGCTCCACCACATGCATATACCACAGCTGATTACTCATTCTATTGTTGATGAATATTTATGGTATCTCCAGTGAGGACCACAGCTAGTAGTATGACTATGTGTTGAACATATGTACACATTTTTGTGGTTATGTACCTGGGAGGGTAATTGGTGAGTCATGAGGCATGCATATGTTCAACATTCTAGTTACCGTCAAATGTTCTCAAAGTAATTGTATGAATAGATATAGTAGCAAAAGCAGAATGGTATCGGCATAAAAACAGACACATAGATCACTGGTATAAAATAGAAGACAGAGAGACAAACCCACACAGATACAGACATCAAATCCTTGACAAATGTGTCATAAATAGAGGTTGTGGCTCAGAGGTAGAGGACTCATCTAGCATATATGAAGCACTGAGTTCGTCCTCAGCACCACATATAAATAAATAAAATAAAGGTATTTTGTCCACCTACAACTAAAAATAAAAAATAAACATACATTGGAGAAAAAAACAGCCTTTTTAACAAATGGTGCTGGGAAAATTGGTTATGCAGGTGTAGAAGAATGATCCTTATCTCTCACTGTAGAAGAATGATCCTTATCTCTCACCAGACACAAAAGTCAACTCAAAATGGATCAGACTTAGGAATTAGACCAGAAATTGTATAACTCTTAGAAGAATATGTAGGGACAACACTGTGTAGCAAAAGAAACAATTAAGAATGTGAAGAGAGAATCTACAGGATGGGAGAAAAACATTTGCTAGCTACTCATCTGACAGAGGATTAATATCCAGAATGTATAAAGAACTCAAAAAACTTAACAATAAAAAAAAAAAACCAAATAACCCAATTAATAAGTGGGCAAATGAACTAAACAGACACTCCTCCAAAGAAGAAACACATATGGACAACAAATATATACAGAATTTTCAACATTGTTAGCAACTAGAGAAATGCAAATCAAAATTCTCCAGTTAGAATGGTAGTCATCAAGAATAAAAAC
Source organism: Marmota marmota marmota (assembly GCF_001458135.2). NCBI lineage: Eukaryota > Metazoa > Chordata > Mammalia > Rodentia > Sciuridae > Marmota > Marmota marmota. The sequence continues at coordinate 34,503,416 of NW_025999932.1, forward strand.
AATAATAAATGCTAAAGAGGATGTGGAGAAAAAAGAAACACTTACATGGATTGGTGAAATTGTAAGTGTGGAAATCAGTGTGGAGGCTCCTCAGGATTGGGAATAAAACTACCACATGACCCAGCTATACCACTCCTCAGTATTAATCCTAAAGAATTAAAGTCAGCATGTTATAGTGATGCATACATACCATGTTTATAGCAGCACAATTCACAACAGCCAAACTACAGGACCAGCCTAGGTGTCCATAAATGGATGAAGGGATAAAGAAAATGCTGCATATATACACAATGGAATTTTATTCAGCCATGATTATGTTATTTACATGAAAATGGATGGAACTTGAGAACATTGTGTTAAGCAAAATAAGCCAAACTCAGTCAAAATTTCTATGTTTTCTCTTATATGTGGAAGCTAAAGAGGAAAAAGGAAAAGAAATTTGTTCAGGGGAATCTCATGAAAATCAAAGGGAGATCAGTAGTGTGGAAGAAAGGAACGAGGGGAAGGAGGAGGGGAGAGAAATGAGGAATGATAATGGCCTAATTGTTATATTGTGTTCATGTACAAATACGTAGTAACAAACCCCACCAACATGTACAAATACAATGAGCCAATAAAAATACAGAAGAATAAAAAATAAGAAAGAAAGGAACAAACCCCAAAAGATAGATAAATAAATTAGTTGTATGTATTTTCTCCAGAATCGTATAAGAATTCCAGTTACAATTTTACAAACTAAAAGGCTATAGTTATCTTTCATACAGAAAACTTAGAAACAAGCTGTCAAACAATAGAACATTAGTTAAAGAAATCATTGTGTTTCCATGCAATATATTAGAAAGCAGTCTTTTTAAAAAGTGTTATTCTCAAAGCATATTGAAGGATACAAAAAAAAATGATTATAATGTGTGAAGTGGAAAAATAAACAGGTTGCAAAATACTGGTACAGATTGCTGATCTCAGTATTGTTTAAAAATAAAATTAAGTGCCTATACTATGTTTGCATTAGAAAAAAACAAATATTAATCCTGGCTTTCTCTGAGAGATTGGATTACAGTTACTTTTTTCTTTTGATAGTTTTCCATATTTGTTCTTTAAAATATTCTTATTGTAATTACTAAATTAATAAAAAGACAATAAATGTAATAAATAAAATCATCCTGTCTTGCCTATTTCTCATGCTATCTGTGAGACTCAATGAGAACATAGAAGGCTCCCTGGAAACCCATGGGGAAAGGCCAAGCTCTATTTGCACATTAGTTGATATTATCATAATCGGTTCTGCTTGACTGCTTTCTGCCACTAGTTGAATCAAAATTTAGACATGCAGAGAATGAGCCAGGAGTGGTGGGGAAAGTGATGACTGTCCCCTGATGGCATGACTGCAGGGGTGGGACCGGCGATGACAGAAAGACCAGGCTCTAGCCCAGCGCTTCTCGTCCCAGGTGGGCTTTAGAGTCACCTGGAGTCTTCTAAAACACAGATCCAGTGGATCAAAATTTCCAGATGGTAGGACCCAAGCATTAGCTTTCCCAAACTTTCCCCAGAAAATCCTCACATGCAACCAGGTTGGGACCTCCTTCTACATAAAGGCAAGTTCCTGGCACTTCAAGTCAGTATTTTGTTGTTTGTTGGGAGTGAGGAATTGGGGAAGGGGACTAGGGAGGGGTCACACCCGAGAAGAAATCTTCTGAGGGTCTGAAAGTCCTGTGTGCAGTCAGGCCTGTGTCCAGTGATATGTGTTCTAACCTCCATCTGACACTTTCCATTGGGTGGGGTGGGAAAACCAAAGTCTGAGGCCCCCGAGAAGCCATTTCTAACCCTTACGGGAAATTTCCCTAGTCTATGTGGTATAGATAAAAATTACAATGCACATTTCAAGAGCAGATTATAGCTATTGATGCAATTTCCTGGGCATTACCTCACTGGAGACTTGCAATTCTTTTTTTTTTTCTCTCCTTTCTTTCTTTCTTTTTTTTTTTTTTTACATTGGTGGCTATTTACTTTAATATTTTCCCATGTAGTAGCTTTAGTGAGGTATAATTGATATACAATAAAATGCACATGCATAAGCATCTAATTTGACACATTTTGACATATGTATATTCATTACACTATCACTGTAGTCAAGAGAGTGATTATATCCATATGTATATGGATATAATATATTATCATATCTATATGTTTTATAATATACATATATCCGTAATCCCAACAAACACTTTATGCTCCTGTAATCCCTCCATGTAATCTTCCCCATCTCCATCAACTATTGATAGGCTTTCTCTTACTGATGACAAGTTTTCCATCAGTAATGGAAATCCATCCATATTGCTGCTCATTCAAATTATGTTGTATGTACATATCACATTTTATTTCCTCATTCTCCTATGGAAGGACATTTGAGTTCTTTCCAGTTATTACAAATAAAGTAGCAACAAACATTCATGTACAAGTCTTTGTAGAGATATGTGCTTCCAGTTCTTTGGGGGTAGATACCTAGAAATAGAATAGCTGTATTATAGGGTAAGTATATGTTGAACTTTTTAAGACTCCCCCAAATTATTTTAAAAAGTAGTTGTACCACTTCACATTGCTATGAGGGTAGCAATTCCTCCAGCTCTTTGGCAACAATTGGTAAGGTGAGTCTTTTTGATTTATTCTTACAGGTATATAAATGATATCTCATTGCAGTTATTTCCTTAATGACTAATAATAAACTTTGACCTTGATCTTGTGTCATGATGTTGCAATTTATAATAAGAAATATATATTTTAGTCTTTGTCCCCAATTTCTAGCACAGTGCTCCTAAAACCCTTGCAATTTCCTGAGGAATGGGAGTGCTAGATCTTGTTCTAACATTTGGTCCTTGACCCTGGTTCCTGACACAGAGCTCTTAGTCTCTTGGAATTTCCTGGGTGATAGGAGTGTCTTTTGATCTGATGAGTCAACTGTTGGTGAGCTCCTGGATTGCAGCCGGTCACCATAAAGATCAAGCCACAATGAGAAGCTTGGAACTTTCAGCTCTGTTTCCCATCTCGAGAAAGGGGAGAGGGGCTAGAGATTGTGCTAATAATCAATTGCGATATATGATGAAGAAACCATTAAAAAAATAGAAGTTTGGGCTGCAAGAACTTCCAGTCTGGTCAAGTAGATCACATTCATGTGTCAGGAGGGGAGCACACTCCAGCCCCACAGGGACAGAAGCTACTACACTCAGGACCCTTCTGAACCTGTCTGTATCTCTCCATCCAGCTATGTATTTGTATAATTTAAAATATCTTCTGCAATAAATCAGCAATCGTAAATAAAGTCCTTTCTAAATTCTGAGAGTCATTCTAGCAAATGATTGAACCCAAGAAGGAGGTCATGGAAACCCCCAATTTATAGCTAGTGGCAAGAAGTATCAGAGGGCTGGACTTGTACTTGGCATCCCAGGGGAGGCAGGCAGGCCTGGGGGGTCTCAGCTCTTCAGCTAAGTGATCTAACTCCAGGTAGAGACTGTCAGATTTGAATTAGAGAACACCCAGTTGGTATCCACCAGCAAACTGAAAATCCCCAGACATCATCACAGAAGTGTCCTGTGTTGGTGTTGACATTACAATAGGAAAAAACAAACTACACTCATGATATCCACATAGTATCTCCATCAAAATGAACTGCAGATCTAAAAATAGAAAAAAAAAAGATAAAGCTTTTAAAAGAAAACAGTCACAAAACACATGTACAGGCTTGAGTAGGCAAAAATTCTTAGGCAGGACACAAAAGGAAAAATAATAAAATTTATAAGATAATAAATGGAACTCCCTAAATTTAAATCTCCATCTTCAAAGACACTATTAAGGGAATGAAGGCAAACCACAGAGTGGGAGGAATACTTTGAAAGCACAACTCTGATTAAGGACTTGTATCTAGACTATATCCAGAGCTCTCCAAACCCAGAGAAAGAGAACCAATAAGACAATTTTTGTTGTTGTTGTTTAATGAGCAAAAAATTTGAATAGGCATTTTTCCAGAGAAGATAAAATGGATAGTAAGGAATTATGTCATTGGCTGGTAAATGGATGGAACTGGAAAATATCATGCTAAGCGAAATAAGCCAATCCCAAAGAACTAAAGGCCAAATGTTTTCTCTGATATGTGGATGCTAACGGGGGGGCACTAGGGAAAAAGAGAGGTAGTTTGAATTAGAAGGGAGTGAAGGTAGGGGATGGGTTATGGGGGTAGGAAGGAGAGTAGAATAAATTGGACATTATTACCCTATGTGCACATATGATTACACAACAGGTATAATTGTACATCATGTACAACCCGAAGAATGAAATGTTATACTCCATTTATACTGTCATGCATAATTAATTAGAACAAATAAAGAATAAATAAATAAAGGATAATAAATTTAAATATATATTATATTATATTGATTTATATATAAATACTTCCACTGCAGTAACAATTAGTTACTCTTGGAGACTGAAGACAGAGAAAGTCACTGGTAAGACGAGTTCAGGGTCAAATTGTGATTCATCTGCCTTCTTTATTTATTTATTTATTTATTTTTAATTTTTTATTGTTGGCTGTTCAAAACATTACATAGTTCTTGATATATCATATTTCACACTTTGATTCAAGTGGGTTATGAGCTCCCATTTTTACCCCATATACAGATTGCAGAATCACATCAGTTACACATCCATTGATTTACATATTGCCATACTAGTGTCTGTTGTGTTCTGCTGCCTTTCCTATCCTCTACTATCCCCCCTCCCCTCCCCTCCCCTCCCCTCTTCTCTCTCTGCCCCCTCTACTGACATTCATTTCTCCCCCTTGTATTATTTTTCCCTTTCCCCTCACTTCCTCTTGTGTGTACTTTTGTATAACTCTGAGGGTCTCCTTCCATTTCCATGCAATTTCCCTTCTCTCTCCCTTTCCCTCCCACCTCTCATCCCTGTTTAATGTTAATCTTCTTCTCATGCTCTTTGACCCTACTGTGTTCTTAGTTACTCTCCTTATATCAAAGAAGACATTTGGCATTTGTTTTTTAGGGACTGGCTAGCTTCACTTAGCATAATCTGCTCTAATGCCATCCATTTCCCTGTAAATTCTATGATTTTGTCATTTTTTAATGCAAAGTAATACTCCATTGTGTATAAATGCCACATTTTTTTTACCCATTCATCTATTGAAGGGCATCTAGGTTGGTTCCACAGTCTTGCTATTCATCTGCCTTCTTTAATTTCAGTCTCAACTTCTGTTTTAATTGTACCTTGATTAAATGGTCTCAAAATGAATAACCAAATTTTTCTTAAGCTTATTTATCTAAAAGCCTTAAATTATCATCAGTCCTAGTATCACTTACAAGGTCAGCCAGGCATTTGTCATTGTCACTATTCCCATTTTGCAGACAGAGAAACAGACTCAAAGAGGCCAAACAGTTTGCAATCATGTAATTGGCCAGCAGAAAGTCTGTCCTTGAAGCTCTGACTCTAGCCCCGTGTTTTTCCATGGCACTCCTTGGACTCAGAGAGCCTGCTGTGGTTTTAGGGCAATATCCGTTGAGAAGAGTTGGGGTAAGTGATTGGGCATGCGGGAGTGTCACCCAGAGACACAGCAGCTGTAGAGGAGTGAGGTGAGAAGGCAGGGGTGGGAACGTGCAAGCAAACTAGGGTCAAGAACACACCGACCTCAAAAGCACACAGAAGCTGACAAGTTGGGACACAGCTGGGGCCAGGACACAGGTGAGCAGTCAAAGCCAGAGAGGAACAAGGGTACCACAGGTCAATGCACGTCAGGAGGTCAACACCCAGGGAGGCGATTCCAGCAGCTGGCTTCAAGGCTGAACTGCTCAGAGAAACCAAGAATGTTGTGGTGGTGACCAGGGGTTGGGGGACAGGGCTTTGGAGCAATGTTGGCCAAAGAGCACCACATTTCATCCAGGAGGAGTAAGTATAAAAGATGAATCAGATGAATCGTACAACATGGTAATTAAATTAATACCGCATGTTGCATTCTTCAAAATTGCTAAGGGAGTAGATTTTAAGTATCCTCACCACACACACACAAAATAAAAAGTATGTGAAGTAATGCATGCCTTAATGAGTTTGACAGACTCATTCCACGAAGTATACATAGAAATATGGTGTTCATGATAAATATATATATAATTTTTATTTCTGCATTTTAAAAGACATGCTTAATAAACGGTATTGTGAACATCATCTAAAGGAAAAAGGAAATCCCAAAAAAATTAAATCAGTTGCTGCCAGTGATAGATTTACTATCTATTGCAGATAGGACAGAAGCCAATCTGGGTCAAAGAGAGGAGTCTTAGAGGAGTCTTAGAGTCACTCTGGAGAGATAAGGAGTAAATAACCATGACTGCACAAAAAATACCAGAGCCAGAGATGAGTCCTAACTAAACAGAGGGACAGAGATTATGCAGGAAGGTGCCCTGCCTGGCCATCCGGCACACCCCAGAGCCGAGTGTGCCGTGGGCGGCAATCTCGGTGTGTGAGACAGATCTCCGCAGGCCGTTTCACTGAGGTAGCAATCAGTTACTCTTGGAGACTGAGACATAAAAAGCCATTGGTAAAAGCTGAGGGTCAAATTGTGATTCATCTGTCTCTTTAATTTCAGTCTCAACTTCTGTTTTAATTGTACCTTGATTAAATGGTCTCAAAATGAATAACCAAATTTTTTCTTAAGATTCCTTATCTAAAGGCCTTAAATCATAACACTGATCTCACTAATCAACCGACTCAATTATGTGCCTGATTGTGCTATTTTATACACCCTGGAGTAATTCCAGGACCAAAAGAAAGGTCCAGGCCACATCTGATATTGGATGGGACCCTAAATCAGAAAAGAAATTAATCTTTGCCACTCTTCTATAAGAAGATTGGCACTGACCATAGAGAAAAGGATGCAGAGGGTAGAGGAAGTTTCTAAAATGTAATGTCCCGAACCAGTAGTCCCTCCCCATCAATCCTGTATTTTGCTTTCCCTGTTTTCAGTTATCCATGGTCAACCACTGTCCAAAATTATTAAATGAAAAATTCCAGAATTTAAAAAAAGACAGTTCATTCATTTTGGGTGCCACTCCTCTAAGTATACTTGTCCCACCATCAAGTTCTGTCCACCTGAGACATGAATCATTCCTTTGTCTAGTGTATCCACAGTATATGCTCTACCTACCCAATAGGCATTTAATAGCCACCTTAGTTATAAAAAGCCGTTGGTAAAAGCTGAGGGTCAAATTGTGATTCATCTTTCTTCTTTAATTTCAGCCTCCACTTTAATTTCAGTCTACTAAATAGGCATTTAGTAGCCACCTTAGGTATCATTTCAACTGTCAAGTTTTCACAACACTCGTTTTCAAGAAACCCTTATTTTGCTCAATAATGACCCCAAAGTGCAACTGTAGCAATGATGGCAATTTTTTTACAATGAATTGTCATAATTGTTTTATTAGTAGTTATAAAACTCCTACTGTGACTATTATATAAATTAAATTTTTATCATAGCTATGTATGTGTTGCAGGGGGAAAAGCACAGTATATATAGGATTCAGTACTATCTGAGGTTTCAGGTACCCCCTGGGAGTCTTGTATAAAGAAGCATTCTACTGTACCACATACACTGACCTTCAATTCCTTTGTTTTGGGCGTTTTTGTTTGTTTGTTTTGTATATCAGGGATGCTTAACCACTGAGCCATATCCCCAACTCTTTTTTTGTTTGTTTGTTTTTGTTTTTTTGTTTTTTTGTGTTTTTTTTTTTTTTTTTTTGAGGCAGGGTCTCACTAAGTTGCTTAGGGCCTCGCTAAGTTGCTGAGGCTGGCTTTGAACTCACTATCCTCCTACCTTGGCCTCCCAAGCTGCTGTGATTACAGGCATGGACCACCATGACCAGTTATCTCAATTTCCTTTTACACACAGTTTTCAGATAATTTCATTTGTATTACAGATTCTATGATTTATTTGTAAATACAAATAACCTTTAAATTAGTATGCATGATTTCTCTCAACAACTTATATTTTCCACTGATTAAAATTTTTTTTAATCTTAAAATATAAGAGTCCCTTCATAGGTGGTTACTCCCTGCACTGCCATTCAGAATATGTCAGAAGTACTTACTTCTTTTGCCATCCTAGCCAAGCCATCAAAGTTCTTACACTCCAGTTACCATTCACCCTCCTGCCCCAGCCATGCCATGCCAGGCTGAGACACAGGCAGAAAGAAGCATGCCACAGGTAGGAGAGAAAGTCGCAAAGGTCTCCAATGACGTCCCAAGTACTGTCAGAGTACGGGACAGGGCGCCCAGAAGAACAACCATTCTCATAGGGCCAATATAGTCTCTTGCATGTAGATCCAGCAAAACCTCCTACTCCAGGGCTTTTGGACTTTGCACAGAACAACCCTGTTGTCAGCAAAGCCAAACACAGCCCCGAGCCAATGCTTCCCTGGCAGTGCCCAGAGATGACCTTATTTCTATTGTGAGCATTTCAAATTCACTTAAAGGAACCATTGTCCTTAGGCAGTATACATTTTTAAGAGGTTAGTAGCTCCAACTCTTCAGCCTTTAACAGGCGTATCACAAAATAATTGTTTTTCCCACCTCCCCCAAAATAAAAAGTACAGTAGTAAATTGAAATGCATCTGAGAGGTGTGTTCAACAAAAAGGCCACATTATTATCAGTCACTATAATATAACCCAAAATAGCATTAGTCATTATCATAGGCTTGGAGCTCTCATGAGAACTTTGGCCACATTCCCCAAACTCCAGTTAACCAAACATCCTGGAGGTCATCTGACTCTACATTTTCCACAAAGCTATAAAGATTTGAGCTGTTTAGAGCTGGATGGGATCTTAGAGGTCAACTATGCCAAGAGCATCATAGCATAGATAAAGAAGAATGATAAAAACTAACATTTACTGACCACATGCTAAGTGCCCCAAACCAGGATAAGCATTTATATCCCACTGACTTTAATCTCCATCAGCCCTTCAGAGTTGATACTTTTATTATTCATACTTGACACACAAAGCTTGAAGATCAGCTAAATAATGTGTCCAATATCACAGCTAAAAAAACATCTATTTCTTTCCTCCACCTTAGTCCTTTGAACCCTGAACCACTGTTTCTCCAGTCAAAAAGATTACAGAAACTTCCAGACTGCAGAATCCTGGTACGATTCTCTTTTGACAGGGGCTTGTCATTCCCATATCCGGCAAGTTATGTACAACCACAGAAAATATGGCATCTGCCCACTTTACGAGCCTAATACAGCTGTGACTTCTCAATATTTGTGTTAAATTGCCAAATCCTAGAGTCACAGGGGGCTTCAGCCCAAACCTTCATTTTAGAAATGAGAACACAAAACCTAGAGAGAGGAAATGGCTTTCGTAGGATCCCACAATTAGCTAGAAAAGCAAAGCAAGGAGCACTGTTTCAGAGTCAAAAAATAGAATACTGTTTTATTTACTGCATCCCTATCTTTTTCTGAAAATGCAGTTTGACCTACTAACCTGATGTGAGAAGCTGATGAAAAAGAACATCCTCATCCAAAAAAAAAAAAAAAAGAAGAAGAATCCCTCTGCAGTTGTGATTATTAACCTTTTGAAGGCTTTAACTTTTATTCTAGAATTTTTGGAAGAGGTAGCTCAAGGGTATAATGTAACTTAACTTGAAAAAGGTCAGTTCCCTCTTCAGGACATTCTAGCAATTTTATAATAATGCTCAACACTTATAGAGAGCCTTTTCCACCAGGGGAATGGGAGGATCAAAATTGATACCCTCTCAGTTGTTTTTCGAAGTGTTTATTCCACCTGTCTCTGGGTAGATGGCTGAGTTCTGAGCCAAGAAGGGGGATGTAGGTAAAGGAAGCCCGTGGTGTCAGCAGTGTAGACTCCTTGAGAAGGTTCCCTTGCCCCTGCTCCCGTGAAAACAAGCGACAACAGAAAAACTGAGAGATGTCTGCATGCCTTGAGATTAATTAAGTGAACGAGGGAAGGGGTGGTACGGAGAATAGGAAACCAACAGGAGTGAAAAAAAGAGGAAGAAAAAAGATGAAAGAGGAGAATCGATGAGATAGGAAAAGCCACCGTGCTGCATACAGAGAAGGTTCTAGCAGGGCACAGTCACTGGACACTGGAAAGCCCTCCACGTCAGCAGGGGAACCCCCAGTCCAGACTTACCAGCTAGCAGCTAAGCTCCAGCCTTGCAGGTAGGCGGTGAGAGTCAGAGTCGGACAGCAATGCTTGACGGGTTGGATGCCTTCCAAGGGACTGCGGGGGGGGGTTAAAGGCTAAGACCTCACCATCGGGGCAAGAGAGAGATCCACTAATAAAGAGCGAGATGAGGACAAGAAATCAGGTCAGAGGCCTGGTCACCAGAACTGGGGCCACAAGAAGTCAGATCTGTTTTGTTTTTTGTTTTTTTCCCCTAAGCTTCACATTTTATTATTGTTAGAGCACAACCTCTTTGACCAATCATACATCAGCATAATCGTTCACTCCCCATCAAACTTAGCATAAAAATACACAGGGCTGCCAATTTGAGTAAGAAGTCAGGTCTTGGAGCCAGGTCAGAGCCCAGTGATGAGAATCGGGTCACCAGGGCAGGGTTGGACCAGCGGCAAGTCTTCCATGAGGTGGAGCTGCAGAATACTCCTCAGGACTTTCCCCCATCTCCCTCCTCCCTGGTCACAACTGGCTCTAGAGACCTTGATGAGGCTGACCAGGAGGGACAGGTGGAGTTCCTAGAGGCCAACACTTTCAGCACCTACACTGACCTTGCCAAATGGAAGCCCACCCAGAACCAGAGAGCCCCAGATGCAGCACACTAACCCCCAGGCAAAACCAGGAATGGTTCAAGAAACTGGGACCATTTAGGCTGGAAAGGAGGAAACAGCATAGGGCAGCAGCCAATTAATTCAAATATTGGAATGCCTCATAGAAGAATGCCTAGATGTATGCTGTGTGTCTTGTCAAACAGAACTGAGCCCAGTGCTGGAGTTCCTGGGGAACAGCTTTGAATCTCTGGATACGGAGAAGCAGTAGTACAGCCTGCCTCTGTGAATTCCAGAAACTCATTCATCAAGAAGTTAATGGTGAGGGCACAGTGTCAGGTCCTGCTGTGATATTTGTTCCCATCTGACCAGCACCCTCTCAAAGGGTCCTAGTTTGAGTAATAAATAGTAAGGTCACCCTCCTCATTGAGCACCTGCTACATGCCAGGAATTGGACTGAACATTGAAGACAATTAAAACACAATCCTCGACTTCCACAAGCTCACATTCTAGCTTGAAATGGAGATATTGAAAGACCATAGAATATAGTGTGGTAAGGGTGCTAGAAACAAGAGTGTTTGAATGGAGACATTAATTTTAATATCGAGCATAGAAAGGAGCTCACAGCTCACTCATTTCTACCTTCACTCATTTTCTCACTTAATAAATATTTGTTAACTAAGTTCTATGTGTTAGGTGCCACACAGATATCCATATGTATCACTCAACAAATCAGAACTCTCTTGCCTCATAAAAGTTCTTTGGAAAATAGACTAAACTTATGAAATCCTTTCTGTTTCTGAAAAATATACCTAGATTCCACCAAAATAGGTTTTCAGAAGCTTCTAATCATTGATCTTAAACTTGCTGTCTTGGGTCCCATAAAACAAAATCCCTTTTTCTACATAAAAGTCTTTCAAATAGATAAAGGTAGTTCATACATTTTCCTTTTCTGCTTTCCAAGCTAAATATGTCCAGTTCTTTCGTCCAGTTTTCCTACCATCTGAATGTGAGAATTTTTACCATCCTGGTCACCTTTTCACTCCTTCTTGTCCGTGTCCTTTTTCAAGAGTGACACCTAGAACAATCTCAAGTTAAAGACATACCCTAACTGGGTGCACAAAGAGGCAATGAAACTGGAACCTCTTTGTTTCTATATCCTATTTCTCTGCTATACTGCTAGCCAAATAAAAGTTCTAGGTCTTTTCATAAGAACTTCTGCCAAGCCACTGTTTGTGTTTATTTCATTTTATCGAAGTAGTACCACAACACTATTACTAATAATAATACACTGCTAGCCTAAGACTCTGGAGAGTTAGAGAGAGTGCTTATGTTTCAGGGACATGCTGATCTTCTAGTCCAATCCCTACAATTTACAGATGCAGTTACTGATGTATAAAGAGGACAAATGATAGTCTTAAAAAATCACAGCTCGGGCTGGGGATGTGGCTCAAGCGGTAGCGCGCTCACCTGGCATGCGTGCGGCCCGGGTTCGATCCTCAGCACCACATACAAACAAAGATGTTGTGTCCACCAAAAACTAAAAAATAAATATTAAAATTAAAAAAAAAATCACAGCTCACTACATTCCAGCCTGCCAAAATATACATTTGTGGAAGCATCAGTGCCTGAGAGAACGTTGACTATGACCTCTCCATTACTCCTGATATTCAAGGAGTGAGTTTCCCACATTCTGGTCCCCTAGTAAATATCCCTATAATTGACATCTTCCAATTTTCAATCCATTCTCTTACTACTAATTCTACGTTTTTGAAAAAAAATGTAACTCCCTTCTTGAAGTATTTTAAAAGTCCCCCATTGTGCTGAAGGAAGAACCCAGCTTCCATAGCATGTCTTAGAAGCCCCTGTTATTTCATTATTTCTTCCTTTTTACACTAACTTGTCAACTGGGTGGCTTCCATTTACAAATATGCCATACCTGCTCAGTCCCCCTGTCCTTTTTTCCTACAGATCCCTCTTTTGTGGAATTCTTTCCTCACTTGACAAGCTCCTATTTCCTTTTCCCATTATTGTCATGATGAAGTCTTTCCAAATTCTCACTAATTACATCACTACACACTGCTCACCCCCCACAAGCCTAGGACCCTGAGATAACTGCTCCTCTCACTGCATATCCTATAGCACCTTGTATAGGATCCATTTGTCCCCCAAATGCAGGGTGACTTTTGAACTGTCTCCTCGATGGAGTGACCCCCTGAAGATAGTATACATATGCCATATCATAAATGCTCAATTCATTTATTTAATACATACTAGCTGAACACCTATTGAACAATGAAGTCTTTACCCTTATTTGTCTATCAGTCTAGCAGGATAAATATTCACCATAAATAAATAATAAACATGGGCTCTCTTGAATTTTAACAAGGAGAATATTATGAACTAAGGAAGCAGATAGGAGGGGGCTAAATGTAGACTCGGGACCATGGAAGGCTTCTTTAGAGAAGTAAAATTTAACCCAAGACTCAAGAAATTATCCAAGTAAATAACTCTTTCTTTACTAAGTTGAGCACAACTTACCAAGCTTATCAGGTTTCCAAATGACACCGTCATTTCTTTAAAGTCATTGGTTAAGAACCATGATGAGAACAGAAGCCTGTGGCATCTGTGGAAGTCTGTGGAATGCCTTCCCCACCTGACAAACTCCTATTTTCTTTTCCCATTGCCTTCATGATAAAGTCTCAAGATCCTCCACTAATCAATTTTATGGAGGATATGTATGACTGGGGTGATATTCAAAATATTTAGTAACAGATACCACCTGGGCATCAACCAGTCTGAATGGACACCAGCCAGAGGCAACCGGTCCACCCACCCCCACCCCACAGGTAGGCAGAATGTGTCCTGGAAAAAAAAAAAAGAATCCAACCTTCTGTGACTCTCTTCCCCTGGAGAAAGGCACAGATGTCCTCTACCCAGATGCAACTCTGGCCTACCGTCTCTTAAAGAAGATTTTATTCTGCATAGGATGATGGCAAGTACCATTCAGGACTTCATAGGGTCTGCCCAGGAAATACCTTCAACATGTGTGGGCTACAAACATGGCTGTGTTCTGGCTCCTATGACAATCATCACCTGAGTCAGCTAAGAAACTCCGGCTGCTGTCTCCACACATGCTTTCCCATTTCATGTTCCTTTAACACCCAGAATAAGTTCAAAAGTGCCCAGTGTCTGTCTTTCTTGCTTGGGGCTTTCTTTGCCCGCCTCACAGTAGACTGCGGAATTCCAAGCATGCGTCTGCGGCTTGGTGAGGCTGCTGGTATGTCGGGCCATACGTTTTATTGGGGTCCATATCCTGAGAGAGATACCAGAGGGAAACTCTATCTGAGATGTCTGTGGAGAAAAAAAATGTGGAAAGGAAGAAAGCATCTGTGCCACTGAGATTGCTGACACTGGTTTCTTTGTAGACCCTTGGCTTTCTAAAAGATTTGAAACAGGACCAAGATGCACACCGTGGAAAATAGTGTTAAACAATTAGCAAATCACCTGACATTTCCAGCAACTGAATGGAAGTCAAGAACACGTTCTGGGTTCACAGGGACACTTCTGCCCTAATCTCAGGACAAGGATGCCCTACATAACTTCTTTGTTCCTTTCTCATCTAGGAAGAGAACATTCAAGGAATGTTTGCACGGGGCCTGCCCTGCATACTATTCTTTCTTCGTATCAGACAGTAAAATTGTGATCCCTAAATTTCAAAGGATATGAATCAACTCATATTAAGGGAAATATTGTTATTTTCATGAGCTACCCCTTATAAATTTTTGGAGATTCAACCATTTATTATTCCTTTTACCTAACAGCACAGTATTTTATGACACTGATTTTGATGCTTAGAGAGGCTTTGACTTAGCTCTTGCAGGAAGTTCGTGGCTACACTGAGAGTCCTGCCTGGACTGCTTATTCTCAGACTGATCCCGTTATGGAGTGCAAGGGAGCCCAAGCCTGGGAAAGCCTGCAGAGCCTACCTCAGCCCCTTCAGGCCAGCAGGTAGACGTCTACCCCTTCCTCCTGCACCCAGTCAGGTCTGCCTCCTGGCTAGTGGTTTCCAGGGCACCCAGAGATGGTTCCGGTTGCTTCCAGGCCTAACTTATACTCTGGGGTATTCTGAGAGTCAGGCCCAGAAAAGTGACTTCAGAACCTACTTCTTGATGCTTCTCCAGCACTTCTGTTTGGCTGCATGGCCTCAGGCAAGACCCTTGAACTTCAGGAACCTCCACTTCATCCTCTCAAAACTGTAGATAACAGCAGCTAACCCAGAGAGCTGTTATGAGTATTCAGTGGGTTTTCCCTATGTGGACCCCATCCCACTCCTCACCCCACACCAACCCCAGACAGTGATGGAGGGTAGTGATGGAATGTAGGGAGGGTGTGGAATAACAAATGTACCTTCTTCCCAGTTCTCTGTACCAGGAAATCTGGTCACATGATCCAGCAAACTCACCCCAGACACAAGCCAGCCAAAGCAGACTAACCCGGAAGTCAATCTCTGCCCAACTTTGCTTTGCCAAACAGGTGACTAATGCCCTTAAAGTAGCTCTTGAGTTCTTCCAACTAGCTAAGTTGTCCTAACACTTCATGGGGAACCCCCAATGTATACAGCAGGCCAGCACAGAACTATGTGGACTTAAGGAAGCATTGCTGGGGCTACCATGCCCTTCCCTTCTCCCTCTCACCCCCGCCCCTCACCTCCAGGGCTTCTGTCCAACTCCAAACGCCATTTGAAAACCCCCACCCTGGACCTCTGGCTCCTCTGCAGAAGAAGAGGTCCACTGAGGCACCTTCATGGGATGGAGGCTTCTGCTGTTCATCACACCCCAAATCTGAGCCCTCAAGAAATGATCTAATCAATCACCTTGAGAAACCAGAACATTCGAGAGACACAGCTTACGCCAGTTCCTTCCACACAACATACAACTTCTTTTTTTTTTTTTTTTTAATTTTTTTCCTGCTTCCTATCTGGACAATTATAGGGGCCTCCAGCTGTTCCTGTCTGTCAAATCACCAGTTCTTCCCTTCTGGTAATACATTTTTCCTGAAGCAGCATTTTAACAGCAGATTAGCACCTGATGCATTAATACTTTTTATCACCTAACAATATTTGTCATCCAAAGGGCTGAGTAACACAGTTGCCATCTCTCAGGTTACGTTTGTTTGCTGCTCTCCCTCTTAGTCATTGTCTCACTGAAACCGGCACTTTAGCCACACAAGATGGCTCTAACCAAGGGGAAATGCTGTTAGAGTTCACACATTCTTCACCCCTAGAGATCCATCAATTTCTCTTCCTAATATCTGTCCCTTCTTCAGTCCTCCTCTTTTTTTTTTTTTTTTGTCCTTCCAGATTCAATTATTTCAAATAATTTCAGTTCCTGGACAAGTGTCAGGTGTTCAATAAATATTTGATAATTTGCCTTAACTCAGTGGACATAAAAGGAGAACAGAGATGCTAATCACAGCATTTTGGAGCACTCGGGAAACTGGGAAATCCAAAGGAGCAAGCCCCTCATGTTGTGGATGAGGAAAGGGAGCCACAAAGAAGCAAAGCGATTCACCTTCATTCCCACCCAGCAGTTTATTGGCAGAGCTGGAACGCAAACTGAGACGGCAGCTTTCAATTCACACAGTATCATGATTATGAAAACCCCACCTGTTCTCTTCAAGGTCTGCATGTTCCAAGGTTCTAACTGGAATAGGATGCGGTTTGCTAACACCTTGACCCTGGCCATTTGTGGTTTATAGGACCTTTTCATTTCAAAGATTGGATATTTCCTCAAAGCTAACAATAAAAATCCAGAATTCCTTTATTCACCCAAGACCATTCAGTCAAGATTCCACAAAACTGGCTAGATGCCAGAGTTATTACCTGGGCAGCTTTCAAAATGCAGTTTTTCTACCAAGTAAGTTTCCAGCCTTGGCACGATCTGAGAATCTGTTTATTACCTAGTTGAGCTCTGTCTGTTTATTTGCTTATTTGTCCGTTTCACCTCTCAGTGATGGTGACTCATTGGGTTTGGAGACTAGTTGGTGTCAGCTCCTTAGTAGAACCTACAACTTGGTGGTGGTGAGCATATATTTGAACTCACTTGAGGAGGATAACATTATTAGTGACCAGTTATCCTGGAATCATATCCAAAGTCATCAATCAAAATACACATCCAAAGCTAGGTGCAGTGGCTCATGCCTGTAATCCCAGGGGCTTGGGAAGCCGAGGCAGGAGGATTGCAAGTTCAAAGCCAGCCTCAGCGAGTTAGCAAGGCCCTAAGCGACTCAGCAAGACCCCGTCTCTAGATATAATATTTTTTAAAAAAGGATTAGGGATGTGGCTCAGTGTTAAGTGCCCCTGGATCAAAAAAAAAAATCATATCAGAAAATAGCAACATAATAATTATGGTATTGAATATAAAAATTCTATTTCCTAGACCATCAAAGTCAATTTGTTCCCATCCTAGGTGCCCTGACGCTTGGGGAGAGTCCCCAAACACTGTCCCTCTTGGTATGTAAACAGGCAGGGGAGCTCTGTGACTGGGCCTGAAACCTCAGACGGCAGCCGCAGACGCAGAAATCACAAGGCCAGTGTAATTTAAAACCTACGTATTTATGTAGACAAACTCCTGTAGACATACAGTTCCAGCACCTTATCTCTCTTTTGGCTCTAATCCCACTCTGACTGCCTTCCTTCCAAGTAATTCCATGAGTTCTGGGAATGTCCAGAACTGCACAAGCCCAGGACTGGGAACAATTTTACCCTGAGTCATCTGTCAGGCCGCAGTTCATGCTTTTCAATTGGTGTAGGTTACTAAGCAACCACCCTGTCACTCAGGATAATGACCTGACTCTATTTCCAAGAGAGGCAACAGGACATGGAATCCTAAAGGCAGTAACACCACCCACTGGGACTCTTGCCAACCTGGGTGTGAACCTAGGCTGTTCAGCTACCCTGGGTCAGTAAGTTAGCCTCTGTTTGCAAAAAGGGGGTTAAGAGAACAGCTCTCCAGCTGGTTATGATTTGAAATGATGCACATAAAATATCTAACACAGCTTCAATGCTCCCTAAATAGTTGTTTTTATTCACTTCAGCCTGAGAGCAAATAAGGCAATGGCTGGGGATGCAGTGTGGGATCGCTTCACATGTGGGACAGTCCAGTCACTGTCAAAGTTAACAGAAAGGAGATAATTCTACATCTCTCCACCCACCCACCCCCACACACACCCTGCCATGCTCCTCTCCGTCCCTATAGAAAACGGCAGAAACGACTGGGCCTACACTTTTGTTGCCACGATTGGTGCTGGGGGACTGGATGTGTCATTTCTGCAAAGCCTCTAGCATTCAGAAAGGTTAAAGATTGGCCATGGTGACCAGCCCCAGCAAAGGCCTATGGCCACCCTGGGGTTAGGCATCAATGTCTCTCCAAAGCCAGGGCCTTCCCAGCTGCCTTTAGCACTTGTTAGTTTATAAGCTCCATCTGTGAGTTGGGACCAATGCAGCTGATCATCCTCCGTTTCCAACATACCCCCTTCTCATGGGGTGTTCACGTCTCCCTGCAGGGCACTTGATGGAGATTGGAGAGGGAACGTTTAGCCAATTCTTCAAATTTGCTCTCAAGTATCTCTGCCAAAAAGAAAAAAAAGCCAACAAGTCAAAAAGACAAGACAGATCCTAGCTGCTAAAGCATTTAATGCTTTTGTATTTAAAAATGGGGAGGTACTGGTTGGTTTGGGGGATTTCAGAATAAACTGGAGGGGCTGGGGTTGTAGCTCAGTGGTAGAGTGTGTCCATCTGCAACCAAAAAATTTTTAAATAAATAAATAATTTAAAAATAAAAAAGGGGCTACAATTGTGGCTCAGTGGTTGAGTGCTCTCCTCATACGTGTGAGGCCCTGGGTTCGATCCTCAGCACCACATAAAAATAAATAAATAAAGATATTGTGTCCAACTACAACTAAAAAAAATAAATAAATATTTTTAAAAATAAAATAATGAGTAAAAATTTTTCAAATATATATTTTTTTTAAAAAAAAGAATAAACCAGGGCAGGGATGCCTAATCCCTAATCCAGCATATACTGAACTCTCTATGATCAATGGCATATGACCTCACCGCAATTAATGTCTTCAGGATCCTCTTCCAGAAAGAGGTGGCACTGCAGAGTTCTCTTTGTGAACCTGGTGATACTTAGATCAGGCTAGTGAGCCCCAGCTACCAAAAACATGAAATTCCCCCAGATAAGGAAAAGCTAATTGCTTTTAGCCACAGGAACCTGGAGTAGGCAGGCAGGATAGAAGGAAATACAGTTCTCATTAGAAGCCAGGCAGAGAGGAGAGCACCCCAATACCCAAAATGAAGAAGCAGGTGAGGCCTGCCCTGAACCCTATGTGCTCTTTGACCTAAAGGCCCCTCCATGAGGAGTGGGGTTTCCCTTTCTGTAACTGTGCTTGGTTAAGTGCTCCAAGGAGTCAAAATCAAGCCAGGTGTGGTGGTGCAGGCCTGTAATCCCAGCAGCTCGGGAGCCTGAAGCAGGAGGATCATGAGTTCAAAGCCAGCCTCAGCAACTTAGTGAGGCCCTAAGCAAATAGCGAGACCCTGTCTCTAGATAAAATATTAAAAAGGGCTGTGGATGTGGCTCAGTGGTTAAGCACCCCTGCATTCAATCCCCAGTCCAAAAAAAAAAAAAAAAAAGAAGAAGAAGAAGTCAAATTTGAGGACCTGGATGCCCTTAAGCATTTTGCTCTTAATCCATAACGTAGCTCAGGGCGAGAGGTTATACAGAATGAAAGCCGTGATTTCAGGATAGATCTGAGGTGTCCAGGACACAGGAGCCCTATTAAAACCAGACCTTTACCCCACAAGCCAGGGGTTGGTTTTGGCTCTGGCTGGGCACTGTGTGGACAGTGTTTGAATAAGAAGAAACAACCTGGAAGCCACCATGGAGCTAGAATGGGCTCGACTCCAGCTCTGCTGACCCCTTTGGTGCCTGACCTTAGTAAAGCCCCATACCTCTTTGTGTGTCTGTGAACTTTTGATTTCTTTTGCAGAGATACTTCAAAGAGCCTTATGATTACCCAGTGATCAAGTCCAAAATGGGACCTGGACCAGTTATAGCAGAACCATTAAAAGCAGGATCCCTGAGCCCCACCACAGACCAACTAAAATAGAAAATGTAGGAAAACAACTAAGACATCTTCATGCAACAAATTCTCAGGTGATTCTTACACATCCTCAAGACTGAAAGTCACCAAGCAACAGCCTGGAGACCAGACTCCCTAATAAGGTTCCAAGTCCTTACGAAGGACTTTTGAGTCCCATTACCATTGCCTCTCTGCATCCCCATGTATGGCTGACAGCTGGGTCCAGAGACAGCAGGACACTCACTGAGATGATTACATGCTTTGCCGTTTATCCCCAGAGTGTCTCTACAAGCAAGAGCTATCATCCCATCTTACAGATGAGGACACTGAGGCTCACAGAGGTTCAGTAACTCGGCTGAGATCATATAGCAAGTATGTTGCAGAGGTCGGATTTGGATTTCCATCAAGGGGATTGCAGGGTTCTCATTCTTAACCACCACAGACTCACCACATGCTGCGTTCCCTCAGTGACTGTGTTTACTGGCCAGCTGTCCCTTCAGCCTCACATGCCTCACGACGCCTAATCCTTTGCCAACATAGAAAACGCAACTGTCTTACTGAACCCCCAAACTTCCACGGATCCCACTCCAGAGTATTAGCTACCCCTTCTTGTGCTCCAACTAGATTTCTATTGGCATCTCCATCTCTGCACTGTGAAAAAATGCATCGTGATTGCTTAAGTTCCACCATCTTTTACTGGGCTTTAAAAATTCCTAAAACACAGAAGGTTTTTAGAGCAGTGAAACTTCTCTGTGTGCTTCTATAATGAAGACACGTCACTACACACTTATCCAAACCCAGAGAACATACAACACCAAGAGTGAACTGTGGCCTTTGGGTGACAATGATACATCAATACAGGTACAGCAAATGTAACTCATGTACCCTTCTGTTGGGGGACTCTGGGAGTTGGGGAGGTTGTGCATGTGTGAGGTCCAGGAGTAAAAAAATAAAGTCTATTTAATTTTTTTAAAAATCCTACCACTTTATTATTTATCTCCGTCACCACACACCCCCATGCATGGCGCATAGAAGAGGTTAAAAATCGCACACTGAATGAAAGCAGAATGGCAGATGCTCTCCCATGGGACAGAGTAAAGCAGACCTGAGAGGGGCCCCAGCCAAGGCAAGAGGCAAGGGGAGACCAGAGAAGAGGGCAAGCTATGGAAATTTTGGAGCAAGCCTCCAAAAAGAAGAAAGAAGGAGTGGGTGTCCTGGCTGCGACCCTGTAGAAACTGAAGACGGGTGACTGTTCGGTGCAGAGCGGAATCTGCGAGGGAACACGAGGAGGCCAGGGCGAAGAACAACCGTGGATCTTGAATGGAGAAAAGAGGAGGAGGCACATTGCAATGTCCAAAGGCACCGCTTCCCGTGCAAATTCATCTGAGCCCTGGCCACTCCAGAGGGCAAGCAGGGCCACTGAAGGGGAAAGAGGACCCCTGCAGTGAGTCTTGGAGGAGGGGGTGCAGATCCCAGGAACACCAAGGGACCATTCATCATCCAAATGCCATGCAAAGGGGAAGACCAGCAAGTGAGATTATGCTGCAGGAAACCAGACTGCAGCGTCCCCGAGAATGACCCCTATAAACGTTTTGATGGCAGTTCAGATGCCAGGGAGCAAAGGCTATGACATACGCTTTGCAAGAACAATTGATGCTTTAATTTGGAAAGAAAATCTGGAGGAAGGAAAAGAAAATCATCAGCCATGTAGTAATACCATTTTCTAGACCAAGGACAAAGCACTTACGCAAGAGCCTGGGACCAGCATGTCCTCATTTTTTTGTTGTTTTTGTTGTTAAGGTACTGGGGATTTCACCCGGCTGTTTAACCATGAAGCTACGTTCCCATCCCCCTCCCACTATTTTTTTTTTCTTTTCATTTTGAGAAAGGGTCTCCCTAAGTTGCTTAGGGCCTCAGTAAATTGCTGAACTTACACTCTTTGAACTTACACTCTTCCTGCCTCAGGTTCCCCAGCCTCTGGGATTACAAGTGTGCTCCACTGTGCCCGGCTCATGCCTCATTCTGCCAGTGCATGTCCATAGCTGACCTCAGAGTTGGCATTAGATACCCTTGGGTTGGACATCCAGGTCTTCCACTTACTAGTTCCACGACCTTGGGTGACTTTCTTAATCTCCCTGAGGTTTAGTTTCCTCATTTGCAGAAAAGAGATAGTAATACTTAGCTTAAAGGGTTGTCCTTAGGACTGCATGAGATAAAGGATGCAAAGTGCTTTAGAACAGCAACTGGCCTAAGGTTCTATAAATGATGATGGTGATGGTAGTCACTATAATTACAGGAAGAAATCTTTACCGTTTATCCATGCCCTATTTCCCCAAGAAGATTCCGTCTCCCAAAGAAGCCCCCAAAATTTGCCCAATTGCTTCAACTGAAATTACTTCCCAATCCCTTTTTTTTTTAAGTCTGAGCCTTCTCTGTGCAAGATAATGTGCAAAGTCTGATTGAAATGTCCATGACAGGGTTCTTATGCTACCTTGGCTTTCATTAGTGCCAGAAAGGAGGCAGAAGGCCTCTCTATGGTTCTAGGGACAGTAGCAGAAGTTCTACATGTATTCCAACAGGCCTGGGGGTCAGAAGAAGGTGAAATCATCCACTTCTGGTGTCACAGAAGAAGGGGAAATTGGCTGGACAGAATACTGGGCACCAGAGAAGCCAAATCATGTGCATCTTTTATGCATCAGATTTGCAGGACAACTGCCAAGCTTTGTACAAATCACCCTATTCTAGGGCAATTGGTCCAGAGGACACACTTGACCAAGGTGACCAACCATCGGCCAGCCGGGGAAGAAGAGATGGACTGAGTGGGAGAAGGAGGTGAATCGGGAACATGGCAAGACAGAGTCAGAAACCTGGAAACAGACCCCAAGAGAAAGTGAGGATGCAGCGTTGGGGCCGCGACACACGTTAGTCATGAGAGAACTGAAACAGGAAATTAAGCTAAGAGAAAAGTAAAAAATATGATGAGAAACTGTGTGGTCCTTAAGAGCAAGAGGGATGGTTCAGAAACAATGATAAAAGGAAGAGAGATGGAAGGAGAGAGACCGGTCATCAGACAGGGACTAATATACAGCCTGGCCAAGGGGCAGAGCATGAAGGAGAGAGATCAAATCCAACATGCAGGTCCCCTTCTGGGTTCCCATGCTGGACTGCACATGGAGGGGACAGGATATCTGAGAAGGTAGAGCATGGGCTGGGCCTGCTGCAGAGGTGAGACCCCATGGGACAGGGACCAAAGCAGTGAGATCTTTCCTTCCAAGCTTTCAACATTTTCTTTTATAAAATTTTTTTTTAAGTTTTGTTTTATTTTTAATTAACGCCATAATTGTACACATTTATGGTGTAAAATGTTATGTTTTGAGACCTCTAAACATTGTTAATGATCAAATGAGAATAATTAGCGTATCTGTCACCTTAAATATATATTGTTTCTTTGTTGTAAGAATAGTCAAAATCTAGAGCGCTTGCCTCATATGTGTGAGGCACTGGGTTCGATTCTCAGCAGCGCTTATAAATAAATGAATAAAATAAAGATCTATCAACAACTTAAAAAATCAACAAAAAAACAATAGTCCAAATTTTCTACCTATTCTAAATGTTACGTTATTGTTACGTTATGTATTGTTATTGTTAACTATCATGGCCCTGCTGTACAACAGAACACCAACACTTGTTCCTTTCTATCTGCTTGTAACTTTGTCCCCATTGACCGATCCCCCCACAGCCTCTGGTAACCATTATGCTTTTTTTTTTTAGCGTCTATGTGATCAATATCTTTAAGTTCCACATCATTTTCTTTTACATAATCACAAAAATAATACCTACTCGAGCATACCATGCCTGTTTTCCTTGCTCTGTGCAGTTTCCAGACTCTGGGTCACCTGAGAACTGTCCCAGACACTTCACTATGAGAAAACAGGGAGGCTTTCCAGAGACCCGAAGAGGGTGTTCTGGTGAGGAAGGTGGGAACCAGATCTGGATGTCCCAAATGGAAGGCGTACTTTTCAGGACACATTGTCTAGCAGAGGCAGGACCCTAGGCCCCTGCTGATGTCACAACACCAGGGTGAAAAGGGCTTTGAGGACACGGAGGAAAGAGGCCTGGCCTCTGCCCCGGCCTTGGCCACCAACTAGCTCTGTGACCTTAAGCAATTGACTTAACCTATCTGGACATCTGTTTATAAATTTGCAAAATGAGGAGGCTGAACTGGATATCTTCCAAGCTTGCTTGTCGGGCTAACATTCTAGATTCTGTGGTTCTATGAGCCCATGGTTATTTATACATCAGACATTTTCGCAACGCCCAAACGGTATTAGCAGCCTTGCCAGCCATGTCAATAATATTTTATTTATTATATTACTATGAACTGAATAGGTTATTTATCTTCTCCGGGGACAACTTGTACTTGCATACAATTCCAACATGCACAGTAAATCTCTCCTCTGAACTCCCAAGCATCTGGATCCAGACACCTCTCAGTGTCCTTACCACGTTCTACCATGGTGATAGTACAGTTATTCAGGAAAATGCTTTGTTGTCCACGTGGATGGTACACTCCCTGGAGCGCAGTTACAGAGAGAAAGAAGAATGGAAGGGTTGGGACTGGTTTCAATGTCGTAGCCCCAAGATCCCAGGACAGAACCTTGCCCAGAACTGAAGCTCAGTACGTGCTTATGAGACAAACCTGTACTTGAGGAGAAGGTAAGACACAAGAGGACTTTGTCACAGGAGGCTCCCATCTTTTGCTCTTCCTCCAATCTGAAAATTTGTTGTAAGATTCCATCAGGACGGCCAATCTGAAAATTTGCCTACAACTAATACACAAGTGACCCAACTTCTTGGCAAAGGGCCCCCAGCCTGGATACTGCTAAAGGGTTTGGGGAATTACAAGAGGCAGATAAGGGGATGCTGAGAGTGTCACAAGGAAAGGGACAGCATGAACCACATGGAGTCCTTAGCTATAGTATGAAACTGCATGCAGTTTTACAAAAAGGACTCTTCCAAGAAGCTGAAGGAACGAGACGGTGTCAGATTGGCTGGCAAGTGTGTCCTCAGCTGAGAAAATAAAAATGAAGGAAAAAAAAATACCAAACTCTCAAGGGGCCTGCTCTAAGTCTCCTTAAGTAGTATTTTCTAATCATCCGGTTTAAGCAGCCCTCGTATGATACAGGCAGTCCCCTGAGTCTCTGTTCTCTGCCTTTTCCCCAATTCCCAAAGAATACACAGCTCCCCACAACAGGGGATTCCCCAACACCCCCAGGAAGGCTCTGAGTTCCTGTTAATAATCCACTTCCAAATGATGCCTCTGTGTCTTCACCCTGGCTGGCCTCTGCCCTGCCTCCAGGCCTTGCTCCCCTGTGGCCAGCCAAGAGACACTGGCCTCCTTTGTCACCAGCAATCCCTGTACTTGCTGGGGTCAGGGGCCCTGCTTCCTCCCCTTCTTCTCCTCCTGCCATTCAGGCCCACTTCCTGTTCCCTCCTTCCACCTTAGCAACCTCCACAGGGCCGCCTCCCATTCCAGACACGCCTCCTCCCCCTGGGTCCCTTCTCCCACCACTAATGCCTTTTTTAGAAACATGCTGGGTTGGGTCTCTACTAGCTAGTGATCGAGGGCATCTTGCACTACCTGTGTGCCTGCTAATCTTGATTCTTGTTAGCTGTGTTAACTTCCAAGTTCTTTTTCACTTCCCTCCTGTGTTTATCCGCATTTAAACAGAGTTCAATCTTGGGATGGGGGAATGGCATTCAGTCCACTGAGGTTGGATATAGCCACTGGGATGGCCCAAGAGGTCCTGGAACAGGCTGCCACTGCAGGACAGAAGGCATTAAGTCCGGCCTGCTGTGGTGGGCACCAGGCACTGGGCTTCAGCTAGCTGCTTTCTCAGCAATGGCCCTCAAAGACAGGGAGCTGGCCACAGGTTTCAGGGCTGCTTGCTTCTGGCTGAAAAATTCACATCTCTCTTGGAGAGGCAGGAAAATGAGAAGCTGTTAAAGACAAAGAGGTCTGTGGATGATGCCAAGAATCCTATATCACACCATCCCAGGATGCTGAAACAGGCTACAAAGGGCAGCCTTGCAGGAGAGCTAAGCCCTAGCACATCACCAGGCTGCTAATGCCACTGGCTCTCAGAGCCGACAGGAACAGGACGTTCTAACGGGGCTACACCCTAGAGCCACCGCTCATCAATCACAGCACAGAACATGAGGCTTTGGGCTCTGACTAGTTCCTGCGGACTCTCTCGCACCTCTCTGCCAAGCTCCTGTTTTGTTAGCTCCTAATTAGCTCTACGGAAACTGGGAATCACTTTGAGTTTCATCGCTCGCGTCTCTCCGTGTCCCACACGTTGGCAGGCACAGCACAGAGAGCCCACGAGTTCATAAATACAAACGCGGTCACTCCAGTTGGCAGCTGTTTATTCATCCGTCTTGATGACGGACATGTGTTCAGGTTACCACACAGGTTGTCTCTGCAACATCTGGCCAGTTGTTTTTCTCCCCAGCTGCAGGACAGCTGGCAGCCGCCCATCCTTGTCTTCCCTTCAGCCTCCCACGAAAAGAAGTCCAGCCTCTCGCCTGGAATTCCTTCCTTATGTGGCTTGGGATCAACTGAAATAGACTTAAAGTTGCTGCTCTAACCTGCCCCTCCACCAGCAGCTGCCAGTATCCTTACTCTTTTCTTTAGTGGCTTTACCTCCATTAATTTTTTTGGGGGGGGAGGGGTACTGGGGATTGAACTCAGGGGCACTCGACCACTGAGCCACCTCCCCAGCCCTATTTTGTATTTTATTTAGAGACAGGGTCTCACTGAGTTGCTCAGCGCCTGGCTGTTGCTGAGGCTGGCTTTGAACTCACGATCCTCCTGTTTCAGCCTCCAGAACCCTGGGATTACCCGCGTGCACCTCCATGCCCGGCTTCCATTAAGTTTTCATACCAAACCGATTTTCCCAAGAACTACTTAAGAAATATCACCCAGGGTTTCTCTGACAGATCCAGGAGGAGTCATCTGATCAGACAGTTTATATTTCAGCAAGATGAACCCAAATTTCAAATTACCCTCCAGGCAGACAGTTGGGTGCTCACCAAAAGTTTCTCCTGGAACAATGCCCTTTTTTTTTTCCTCTCAACAGATGTCTATTTCTCCCCCTTGCACACCTAATTCCTCCAACTTACGTTCTTCAATAAAGTCATATTTACCTTCTAAATCACAACACAGAATTTTCAGGACTCTCATAATTTAATGTGGTCTTCTCTTTGCAAGGCATATTTTTTTCCTCTTTGATTCTGCCCCCTGCTACAAGTGCCCACCTAAGACCCACCTTCGCCTTCTGATTCTGATGATTCTGACGCAGGAAGCATGATGATGATGATGTGATGATGACGACGATGACAATGACTACAACAGCTAACATTCATTGAGCACTGGCTAAGCCAGATGAGATTCACCAGGTCTTCTCTCTGCATCTTATTTAGTTTCTCTGAACTGTTGATTACCTGGGAAAACCACCAAAGTGGGCAGAGGAGGCTTAATAGTCGTTCAGTCACTTTCAACATCTCTGGATATTCTTATCTGGCATGATTTTTGTTCTTTGTCATTTTATCTATTCCTTATTCCTGACTTAAGATTTTGGTACTGAATATTTAACCTTGTTTTTGCTTTTATTTTATTTATGTGTTTACTTACTTACTGATTGACTTATTTATTTATTTAATTTGGTACTGGGGAATGAACCCGAGGCATTTGACCACTGAGCCACAATCCCAGCCCTTTTAATATTTTATTTAGACACAGGGTCTTGCTGAGTTGCTTAAGGCCTTGCTAAGTTGCTAAGGCTGGCTTTCAACTCACAATCCTCCTCTCTCAGCCTCCCCAGCTGCTGGGATTACAGACATACACCACCGCACCTGGCTTAACCTTGTTTTTACATGAATAAGTGATATTTTAATTTTTTAAAAACTGCATGTTTTTATACAGATCTCTGTATTTCTAATGATTAAACCAAGAAAGCACAGATTTGGGACAAATATACTTATTTTTAAGTCCTACCTCTGCCAATTATGCTCCCCAAACTAATAATGGATCACATCCCAATAAGCTCATAGTAAATTGAAAATATCATTAAGTCAAAAATGTATTTAGAAAAAAAATGTATTTAGTATGTACACCTAACCAGCCGATCACAGCTTGGCACACTGACACTGCTGGCTGTTTCTCCTCGTGGCAACAAGGCTGACCGGGAGCTGCAGCTTGCTGCCGCTGCCCAGCATTACTTCCTGTTAAATGCTATTTCTTTCAAACCATCATGAACTATTAAAATTGGAAGTTGAACCATCAATAAGTTGGGGGCCTTCTGTACTAGCTTTGTGATTCCTGGTACATCCCTAATGCTTCTGTGCCTCCGTTTCTGACTTATAAAAAAAAAATAATATAGATCTCACAGATGTTGAGGAATATTACAGGAAGTAATGAACGTGAATACTCACCACTGGGCACAGCACCTAGTACACGCTACATAAGTGCCCTTTCCTTTTCTAAGAAGTTTCCTTTTGACTCAGGCAGGTATGAAAGACACAGATTTCTTTGCATTTGTATTTTCTTTACTTAGGGCAAGGTCTTTCCCAGAAATCAGGGGAAATCGCTCCACATGACATATAACAAAGAAATCACCTTGCCTACAGCACACCAGAGGGCAGCTCTAATAAGACGAGCTAATAAATGTTATCCTTCTTTGCTTCAGGCAGATTGGAGGTTTAAAATCTCACCCTCTCCCCCTACTTCCCCAGCATCTCTCAACATGTTTACTTTGGGATCCTTAATAGGTTTTTTCTGACTTGCTCACCAGGTCAATGTCTTCTTAAACTGAGAACAGTGGTGGGCACTTAAGCAAGGTTGACAGCAGTGGTTCTCAAAACATGGTGGACAGACCAGCAGCATCTGGGAGCTAGTCAGAAAAGCAGATTCTCAGGTCCTACCCCAAAGCACAAAATCAGAAAGTCTGGGAGTGGGGCCCTGAAGTCTGTGTTTTGATAATAGCCCTCTTGATCCTGATGATGCTTCCAGTTTGAGAACTACCAACTGAAATAGTAACCTGGGAAATCCTCCAAACAGAATCACTGGTGGCAGTTGCAGCAATATAGCAGCAGAGCAAGGAATCCAACCTCTGGAGGCTACTCTGCAGGCCTACACCATTATCTCTGCATATCTCCCATGGAAAAGAATTACCATGTCTCCTCACAGCGCAGATCTTCCCCCACACGCCCTCTCTTATTTTCCCAGCTGCTATGGTCTAGAGCCCAATCCAGAGCCCCCTCATCATCAATCAAAGGTTTGTCATCTATTCCCCCAAGCACCACTCTTTACTCATGCTGAGACTGGTAAAGCACCTCCAATGTACACCTGGATTATTCTTGCTCAGCACTGAGTAGCATGGATTAATTAAAGGTGTTATCAGTCACCACGCCAGTCACCCACATAATATTTAGCTGGCTGGCTCTCTTGCCCTTCCGCCTTCTGCCATGTGAAGACATGGTTCAAAGGCCCACACCAAATGCCAGCACCTTGATCTTGGACCTTTCAGTCTCCAGAACTGTGATATAAAATTCTGTTCTTTAAAATTATCTGTGCTATTCTGTTACAAATGGACTAAGCAAGCCATCAAGACTAAGGATGACTTATTCACCCAAAATCTAATGGACTCAATTGTCCGTGGTCCCACTTCCCCTCTTGCCTCAAACCTGAGCTCCCAGGAACTCTCTTCCCCTACATCACCCACAGCCCTGCCATACCCAGCTGCCCTCACTGTACCTGGACCCTCCTCATTGTAGGCGGAAGAAACTAGAATCCATGTTTACAGTCACCCAGCGGGAGACTCAGGAGAGCTCAGGTTTGACTGCAAAGGAAGAATGGGGCTGGCCCAAGACAACATGAGAGAACTGCTGGGTTACTGTTGTCTTAACTCTGGAAGACAACGAAACACTATGGCTTCTGACAACAGAGCTGACGGCCAAAGTGACCTTCCCCCTCTGCACCTTCATTTCCCACTCGCTAAGAATTTCTGCCTTCGCCGTCTTTCTCTCCAGCTCCAGGCGCCATGAGTAGATTTTCAATTAATTCAACAAGTGAACCTAAGTAGGTTTCTTTTGCCTGCAAAGAACCTGGTGGATACCCCATTCTCAGAACCCCACTCAGTTCCCAGCTCCTCCACCAAGACCACCAAAGGTCTCCTCCAAGCGCTCCTTCATCCCTCATTTGGAAACCATTGAAAATCCTCCACCCAGTGTAACAGCCTACATCACAGAGCATGTGTGCAAGGCCAGGTGACTCGGTGAAAACCCTGAAGTGACAGATGGACCTGCATTTGAACACTGCCTCCCCCGCAATGTAATGCTGGGACCGGGGAGCAGTTATTTAGCTTCTAATCTTGTATCTACAGTACACATTGGTTATGAAGAACAAATGAGCAATAACCGTGAGAAGGTGGTGCCCTCTCTGCACACCTAGCCGGTGTTCCTACCTTCCTACCTACCTGACATCCTCACCTAGTCTGGTCATCCCTCTCCAGGCCAGGACCTTGCTTACTTCTCTGTATGTACGCACATAGTATGTGGGCTTTGTATTTGATGTCATAAGCTGATGCTCAGCCCTGATCCCAGCTATTCCTGAGGATCTTTAGAATCTGCTGAAACACTTTCAAGTTCTATGACTATGGCACTATCAATTGTAATTTTATTTGCCATGAGTTGTATTTGGAACAAATGTCTCTAACTATATTTTTGAAAGCTTTGTTTTGGTTGCTAGCCTATTAATATGCAGCTGCAGAAAAGCTTAAAACTAGAAGAAAGAAAAACGATTGGAAATCAGAAGCAGGATAAAATTCTATCCAAGTGTTTAATCACCCTCAGAATCATGTGATCCTTAATGGTGATCTAAATCTTCCTTGCTGAAATTTAGAAGTATCACACACTACATTTGCATTATATACTCCAAGATAGTCTTTGAGTCACTTTTAAGCTTTATCTCCAGATTTTTTTCATTTTTTTCCATAGTGGTTCACATCAATCAAAGGAGAGCCATATACTAAGCCTGCACTCAGCACTTGGCACACATATTTCCCATAATCATAATCATTCTATGAGTATCTACTATATTATGTCCATGTGATTATCATCCCCATTTTATTTCTCATCCCCTCAGAAAACTGAGGCTTAATGAGCTTGTATAACTTGCCCCAGGTCACACAGCTGGTAGCTAATGGTGCCAACATTTGAATCTGCGTCTTCTGACTCCGGGACCCCAACTGCTTCAGAAATTCCAATTCCTTAACTTTAAGGATTTGATATTTTTATTGGCCTTTCCATCTTTTCTCTTCATCTTTCATTAATAAATGTTCACCAATATCAATAAGAACTCTCCTGATATTAAGAATGGCAGGAAGACCTTTGTGCCTAGATGGAACACAGGACAGAGTAGTAATAAAGACGCATTTTTAAAAGCTTGCCTTTTTTCCCACTTTTTAAATTTGTATTTATTAGATGTATTTTGACAGATTATACATACATGGAGTGTAACACTCTTGTAGTTGTACATGAAGTGGAATTACACTGTTCATGTATTCATATATAAACACAGGAAAGTTATGTCTGATTCATTCTACTGTCTTTCCTTTTCCACTCCTTCTCCCTTCCCTTCATTCCCCTTTGTCTAGTCCAATGAACTTATTGTGTGTTAGCATCTGCATATCAGAGAGAACATTTGGCCTTTGGTTTCTTTTGGAACTGGCTTATTTCATTTAGTATGAGAGTTTCCAGTTCCATCCATTTACCAACAAATACCATCAATTTCATTCTTCTTTATGATTGAGTAATATTTTACTGGGCATATATATACCACATTTTCTTTATCCATTCATCTGTCAAAGGGCACCTAGGTTGGCTCCAGAGCTTTGTTATTGGGAATTGATGCTGCTGTGTCACTATAGTATGCTGATTTTAAATCCTTTGGGTAAATACTGAGGAGTGGAATAGCTAGGTCAAATGGTGGTTCCATTCCAAGTTTTCTGAGGAATCTCCATACTAAAAAGCTTGCCTTCATGTAACTCAACAATTACAGGAATTGCTGGACAAAGACTCATGTCAGGCAGGACCTCAAGTTAAAGCCTGACACCAAAGAATCCCTGCTAGCAATTAATAATAACTCTGATATCATGAACACTGACAATGTGCACAGAGCTTTGTGGCACCAGGTACCCTGTAGATGGCTCTTGTAGATGAAATATTGGGAATAGTGAGTTACTAAATGATTTTCCAACAGCCACATAGCCACAAGTGGCAGAGCTGGGTTCTGTTTTATTTTGACCCCTGCATAGCTTGGGTTCCTCCCTCCAAGTTCAGCTTAGTAGCTGAATGGTTCTCTAGAACCTGATACAAAGGCTGGCCAGAGTGACACTCCTTGCCTATCCTAGGAGCCTGGTGGGAGGGTGGGCCCACACTCTCTTCCCATCCAGAAGGATTCATTCATTCGTGCCACACCTAGCCATCTGCACCTCAGCCCGATACCTTCACCCACACTTATCTTGGTGAGTGAACACCAAAATAATGATACCATATATTTACAGAAGACTTTGAAGGGCACAGCTTTTTCAGGATGGAGCATCGGTTAGCTCAGGAAGTAAAATGAGTGGCAGGTAGCTCAATGAGTGAAATGTTCTTAATTCTAATCCAATGCTCCTCCTAAGTTTTCTTGGCTATCTATAGTCCAAAAATATGATATCAGCATTAAAAATAAAATAAAACTGCACTGTAGTAGATGTTAGAAAAAAAAATTAGGACCTAATTTCTCCTATACCAACTGAGTTGTCCCTCAGCATCCATGAGGAATCAGTCCAAGATCCCCTTGTAGATGCCAAAATCTGCAGATGCTCAAGTCCCTTATATAAAATGACATAGTATTTTTGCCTATAACCCACACACATCCTCCCTATACTTAAAGACATCTCTAGATGACATAATACTTAATACAATACAAATCCTATGTAAATAGTTGCTATAGAGTATTGTTTAGGAAATAATGACAAGAAAAAAAAGTTATGACTCATTCAGTACAGAAGAAATCATTGTAGGTCTGACTCCATTTAGTTGAATCCCTGGATACAGAAACCATGGATACAGAGGACCAACTGTAGATTTTTATGTCATGGTATGAGGACAATTTATGAAACACTACCTTAGAACTATGTCCCAAATGCAACTTGTAAAACTATGATTGACAGACTGCCCTCATATGGTTCATCAATACTGGACATTGATGAGGCATGTGTTCACATGACCAAAATGATCACAGCAACCAGTCCAGTTTCCCTTGGGCCCAGAGGGCCTCAGGCTGAAGGCCTCATGAGTCTAGGTTGGTTATCTTTCCCCTTTCATAGAAGAAGCAAACTGACTGAGTATCAAAAAGGAGATGGAAGTATTTTCACAGGCTTGTCAACATGGGATCCAAGCGTGTCCCTCCTGGTGGCCTCTGAAATCCAGCCAGCTGCTCAAACAAAAGAGAGTCATTGGCTTCTTGACTGAGGTCTATCCGTCGGGCCACGTGTTGGGTGTTCGGGGGGCTGAGATGGAGGAGCCAGTATTGCATCAATAGCATGAAAGAAGCCTTATTCATGGGAAGCATCCAAAATAGAAATGTTGCTGTAAAAGTAATTAGACTTGGATTTAAAAGGATCAGTTACTCATTAAGGGTTTCCCTCAAAGGCTTTTTACAAGCTTACAGCTCGACTCTAATCTCCAGTGTCAGCTGCGCAAAGGAGCAATGCACAGACGTGAATTTACATACTAAGAAGCGTGCGCTCTGGCTTCCCTGATCGAACACAGTGAGGATTCTGTTGTACACAAATATAAATATTTGCTTTCCACCACCGCCATCCCACCCCCTCACCAGAAACGTAGACCCTGGAGATCAAAGTCAACTCTTACATGTAGAAAATCTAAAAAGAACACTGTAGCCAGGCTTAGATTTGTAATTGGTTATTCTCCAACCGCCTAAAATGTCAATAGAAACCCTTTTCTGTCAGCCTTCATTGTAATTCTCTCTCGGCATTTATTGGAGGTTTACCATACAACTTGTTCTGTTCCTGCCTTAAGGGCACAAAGATGTGCAAGACACACGTCCCTGCCCTCAGGAGCTCATGTTCCTCTGAGTGTGTGCACATTGGCATTCACAGGCTGTGGCCAAACACGAGGCAGTAGTTCTACTGCCCTCCACCCACAGTCAAAATCAGAATCTCTACACATGGGCTCAGAAATTTTTACACAATTACAAGGTGATTCCTATGTACGTGGAGGTTGAGTCACAGACCCCTTAATCTCACAGCATTTGAAAATAAGTTCTGGTTTTCATTTTCAAATTCTGGGCTCTGGATCACCAACCCATCTGGAAGGAGAAGCTTACAAAGACAGACAGCATGTCCATTCTACATGGGATCCTTGAGGGGTGCTATAGAACCAAACTTTGACCAGTGATTTTAGTAAAGTGTCCTGCATTTCCCCTTCTCTCAGTGAGTCTTCACACCTCCCATTCTTCACAAGACCTACCACCAGTTCCCTATTTGGTTGATCGCTGGGAAACATTCTAGCATGGGTAAGTGTTAGATGCCATGTTGAAGTCAGACCTAGGTTTGAATCTCAGTCCTTTCATTCATTGGTTACACCATAAGCAAGTTATTGGGTCTTTGGTCTCCTCATCTATGAAATGTACATGCAGGTTGGAGGTCCCGTATTCTGAAATGCTTAGAACCAAAACTTTCTCTTATTTTGTATTTTCAGATTTTAGAATGTTTGCCTATACACACTGAGGTATCTTGGGGAGGGGTCTCAAGTTGAAACACGAAGTTCATTTATCTTTCATATATGCCATACGCACTTAGCCTGAAGATAATTTTATATAATATTTTCAATGTACCTTGAGTTTTGACTACACCCCTTCACATGAGATCAGCGGCGGAATTTTCCATTTGGAACATTACATCGGCACTCAAAACATTCCAGATTTCAGGTTTTTGGGATTAGGATTGCTCAACTTGTAATAAAATCTAATCCTAGGGCATAGGATTATTAGGATTGGATGAAATAATGCATACTTACAAGGGTGATATACTTCTAGAATGCACCATGGAGTTTGGAAGTCATATGATGGTATAATTTGTGGCTGGGTGAAGGAGGGCAAGCAATGGTTGATATTTAAAATAAACTTCTTTAAAATTGAAATTATAAAACACATAAGTATACTGTACCTAACCCAAACCAGATGTATAAAAAATACGGTTTTATTTTGCAAGTCTTGATCAAAAGATAGACCTTTCACTCCCTAAAGCTTGTAATGTATGATTTTTATTTACAAAATCTTTACCTAAACACAAAATTCCAGGAGGACATCTATTACACAGTTCAAACAGGGTTGCTGAATTTAGCTAATTAAAATACAGGAGAGTTAGTTAAACTTGAATTTTGGAATTAAACAAGAAATAATTTTTGTATAAATATGACCCATACGATATTTGGCAGCCCTCACACAGCATGATTATATTTCATCTAAGCTCATGGTTGTAATTCAATATCATTAATAAGCTTTACTATAGGAAAAGAACTGATTAGAAATAGACTTATCATAAGTTAACTAAATTAATATAAGTTGTAGGTCCTGTGAGAAATTAACCAAACCAGCTCAATCGCAAGGATCAAATTAAACTTGAAGGTTTTCTTCAAATGCTAAGAAGTTCGAATTTCCCTTCAGGCCTAGAGAAATTCCTGGTATAATCTGTGCATTATAAAGTGCTATGTGAGTCCTAGAGGAATAAATGGAGGAAAAGTTAACCTAAGAGAAACTCAGCTGCTAAGATCAGGAGCCAAGGTTCACCCTGTTATCTGGGCCCAAGGTTCACGCTTGCTTTCACAATGCAGACCCACTGAACCCGGGCTCTTGCTGCCTGGTGTGTGATGACCAACCCAGCACACATTTTATTTTATTCCTTTAATTTCCTCTAACTCAGGAACAGGTAAAATGCTTTTTCTTTAAGTTTACTCTTGGATGTTACCGGAAAAAAAAAATCCTGTTGGAACTGCCAAATAGTTTCCATGGTGAAGGTTTAAGTAATTCTTCAGAAACTTTCTAGTCTTTAATAAGCTTTGCAGAGCAATGGGATAGGGGGCGAAAACCAAGAAATTTCCAGCATTTCCTTCATTATTCTTTATATTTTTTTAAAAAATGCTCCTGCCATTGATGTTCATGCTGGTACATTTTTTTTTATTTCTCCCAAATTGGCAGGAAATGATTCCGCTCAAACTGAAAATATTCAAGTGATCAAAAGGAAATTAGATAGGAGTATCAGGAAGAAAACTAAAAACTCGAAATCAGAAGGCATGGTCTAGATTAACCCCTTAATAGATATGTGGTTTGCAAATATATACTCCCATTTTAAAAAATAGAGAAAATTATGGAACAAAAAAAAGGAGGAGGAGGAGGAGGAGACAGCGGCAGTGGCATGGTCTAGACCTCCCCTCCCTATGCACACACTCTGGGTGCTAGGCAAATCCATTTCTCCTCCAGACTTAAGGTCTTTCTTGCAGTCTGCAATTCTGTGATTCTCCTTCTAATCATTTGAATCCAGATCTCCTGTCATTCACTAATATTTGGAGAAAATCCCCTTCCCTGTCTCTGGAAGCCTGCTGTATGAGTGACAAGCACTCACCCCCTCTCTTCATTGTGAGGATGAACCATGGGCTCTTTAGCGACCACTTTGAAAATAACTGTCAGGCTGCTCAAGAGACATATTAGCCACATGTCCAAAGACAGAAAGTGGCATTAAATATCTGTCACCAACAAGCAAGGAACCATCATATTAGGGGTGAAGCACATCAAAAGAGCCGTTGTTAAGACTCAGGCTTCAGCCGTTGGATCCTGCTCTGCGGTTATCTGGAGAGAGACAGGACAATGTCCTGTGGGGAGCTGTGGGGGAAAGGCCACTGGAGATGCAGGGAGGCAGCCATGGCTGACTTCCCAACTTACAGGGCCCGTTGTCTCCACCCTACCCCTCACCCCCAGCCTCAAAATCTAAGGCCAGCCACCTCTGAGGCCATGTCCAGTGCCCAGCTCAGGTGGCCCTCGGTTCTGGAGGCCCTCCTCTGCTCCACCCTCCTCTATCTCTGTAACAATTCAATGGGCCGGAGACTTTGGGGGATATCAAGTCAAAGAGGGACTTTATTCCCTTCAAATTCCTGAACAAAATTATTTTCAGAAGTGTAAGCCCTAAACAGTGTGTCATTTATTTCTTCAAAAGTGGTTATGACTGGTCTGATTCAGATTGTGATTTGTGACAAATCTTCAAATGGCAAACAGTCCATCCATTTTCATGCATCTGCCCCAAATCGCCTCACAGCAACTGATGAGAAAGTAAAGGTTTCTGTTTTTAGGAAAAAAAAAATGGCACCAGTAAAATAGGAAAAAAAATTATATATATATATATATAAATACACACACACACACACATACATACACTAGTGGAAACATTTTAGGGTAGGTAACTCTGAAAGGTAGCTCTATACCATAAATAATTCCTGTCTCTAAGGAACAAAAAACATCAAGCAAAGTGGTACAATAGTAGTACACGGGAGATGCATTCCAAGATATCCTCTGGATGCCCAAATCCCCAGATAGTACCAACCTCTATATTTAATGCCCTTTCCTTCTTAACTCTTAAGCACTTATGTAATAGGGCCATGTCTTTTGCATTTCAAAATCCAAAGCAAAGCTTGTATGAATTTATTTTTCCTTCCTCAGAATTTCACAGATAAAAGACTCAATCCCATTGTAGATCATAGCAATCTCAGAATACAATTTTTTTTTCCTTTCCTTTCATTGAGCACTTTTACCGTTTTAACTTGAAGAAAGCACTTTATGAGTTTTCTGGTGTATTTGAATTGCCAGCATAATACTTTAGCATTTTGGAGTTGTTGTTAAGAAAAAGGTTACTTGAACACAAGCACTGTGATACCATGACAGTCAATTTGATAACTGAGATGGCTACTAAGTGACTAACAGGTAGGTAGTATATACAGTGTGTATACTCTGGACAAAAGGATGATTCATGTCCTGGGTGAGATGGAAAAGAATGATGTGAGATTTTATCATGCTACACAGAACATCAAGCAATTTGAAACTTAAGAACTGTCTATTTCTAGAATTTTCCACTTAATATTTCATAGTCGACATCAGGTAACTTAAACCATGGAAAGTGGGGTAACTAGTGTAATGTGCATTCTTTTTAGAAAGATTTCCATCCAGTATACTGAGGGAGATTTAAAGTTGCTGTGCGTGAAAGGGTAAGCTGCAGCTATTGGGCAATGTGCTTCTGAGAACACAGTGGATACTTTATATACAGCTGTTTGGCTCCATTGATGGTGACAGTGTACTTCAGCCTCTTCTGCAGGCATCATGAATGAGATGTGACGAACCAACACACAGGGTAATTCTGTCATTCTGCCCATTACTCATTGGTTTTATGAAAAGCAGTAGACACTAAAGTCAATATTTCTGAATTGTCAGAGGTCACTCCAGAGGATACTGGAGGAAAATCTGATCACAGGATGCCCAGAGAAGGTGGCAGTCGATAGTGAAAGAAAGGGGTTTCTTTGGAAACCGGAGTATTGACATTTCTTTTTCTTCCCACTAGAAAAAAAAAGAAAGAAAGAAAGAAAAAAAGACTCTAGAATCTTCTGTCACTCATCTCAGCAGAGCTTCTCCTAGGCATTCTTCCAGCTACAATCTTTGAAAGATTTGAGAATATACTATCATTATTTTCCATGTTTAAAATCTGACAAAGACACACTACTTCAGTTCCTCCTTCAAGTTTAGCTTGCCTTTTTTGTTATTATCGGTTTTTGGCTTCCATTGTCACTTCTGAGAGATAACTCTTTGCAAAGGAAATTAAGAAAAATAAAAATCTCTGAATCACTTTAAAAAAAGAAAATCCAACTCCATAGAACCTTTTGTCACTGGATATGGAGACCTAAGGTGCGTTTGGTATCTCTTCATCTTTTATAGGTAAAGGTATTCAACACGTCACTGAGGAGTAAGTCTAGGCATCCCCTCTCCTCGGGGCCCGTGGCCCGTCTTAGTCAGGGCCTTGCCAATATGGCAGCCCTTGCTCAGGGAATGGAAGATGGTGTAGCTGATGGAGAGGGTGTCCATTGTGACCTTGGGATTTCCCAACCAAGCAGAAATCAGACTCTGGAGCCTGGTTCCAGCACACATTTGATTTGTGGTGGTGGACTGTGGTTACCTGCCTGTCAAACCACTAAATGTTGCTTAGCTTGTCTCTAAAGTGGGAATTAAAGTAGTCAAGGGCTACACAGGGCACAGGTCAGTGTTTATGTTTTATGGCTGTTGGTTCGTCTTTATGCAGAGTTTCAAGGCAGGTAAGTATGATGGGAAGATAGAATGGCTACCAGGGAAGAGAACAGGTTTGGGGATCAGCTGGGGAAGGGCTCAAACCCACCTCTCTCAGACCATGAATTCGATGCTTCACCTCTAAACTCAAAGGTGAGTTCTTGTGAGAATGTCACCAGAAAGCACATGAACAGCAACTGGGACCAGCCACATTGGCCTACCTGGGAACTTGTAGAAAATTCAAATTCTCAGACCCCACCATAGACCTATTGAATGAGAACCTCGGGTTGGGGCCCAGCAGTCAGGGTTTTAACAAGCTCTCCTCGTGATTCTGATGTAGTTTGAGAAGCACTAAGGTAAGTCTTCTGGCACAGTGTCTGGGGCACAAAAAATGTTTGTCTAGCCTTATAAAGATTCTGAACGCAACTAGTAGCTTGAGGGTTATTAATTTGGAGGATAATGCATCAAATAAGCATATTGCCAGGGCCCAGACAGAATCTCCACTCCCAGGGGTAACTGTGACAGCACCGCCCCCCTTGGTATAAATTAGATGGTACGTGGGCACACTTTAAAATTAGACAGTGTACAGTGTGCATCAGTATGAATGAAAGTGACCTGGAGCAGTCTTCCAGACCCTGTCCACTGCCCCTCCCAAGCACGCCCATCCATTCTCTTCGCTGTGTGTGGGGAAGCTCTCCTGGCCCTGAGTGAGGGTCATAGCGGGTCCAGCACTTCTGACGCAGCCAACAGGAAATCTCCAAGACTAGGTGGAAATCAGGTCTGCCTGCTTCTCTTCCTTAGCATCCAAACCTGAAAGACCCTTAGTTGAGGTCACCAATATTGGCCATTTTTTTATTTGTTAGTTGGATGAATGGTTTTCATTTTAGCAGCAAGTTGTAAAGAAATTTGCTTACCCCTCAATGAGGTTAATATCCATGTTGTCACGGATGTCTGAAGTCTGGAGAATGTTACGGGACAAACTG
This sequence comes from Marmota marmota marmota, assembly GCF_001458135.2. Lineage (NCBI taxonomy): Eukaryota > Metazoa > Chordata > Mammalia > Rodentia > Sciuridae > Marmota > Marmota marmota. The sequence continues at coordinate 34,543,787 of NW_025999932.1, forward strand.
GTGACAGGCTGACCCAGCAACTCATTCTCTGGGCTAGAGATTTGTCAGCTTGTTCCTAAAGGCTGCTGGGGGCTAGATCCTGGGTCCATAGGATGGAAGAAATGTTCTTGATAAGTGTCTCAGGGCATAGGCAACCTGTCTGTCTTGAAAAACAGAAAGAAGATATTTGAGTCCCCCAGAGAAGGGATAGCCAATATTTTTGTTAATGGAAAAAAAAAAAAACTGGTCAACTTTGGAGGTGATAAAGATGGAGAAATCTCATGTAGCAAATATGGAAAAAAAAAAAAAGCAAATACCAGGCCTAAAGAAAGATGATGCTCATCACAGGCATTGGGGCCACTGGCAACAGATACCAAATCCAGATGTGGCCTGAAACCATCAGCCAGGAAACATCACCAAATAGTGAGAGGAACCAAACAATCCATTTAATATGACTAGAACAAATAAACCTCCTTCATCCGTTCATTAAACAAATATTTATTGAGCTCATACTAGGTCAGAGGCCTGGGCTGTGCCCTAGAGGTACATGTGAAGCCCAAGACTTCATGAAGCGGGCTATGGTGGGGAGCTTGAGGGGTTCCCCTGCGAGAAAAAGCTGACATCTGCGGGATCGGTGCCCTTAGCCAGGCAAGTGCCTGGGCAGAAAGGTGTCCTCATATAGGTCTGGAGTCCCAGCAAGGGTGACATGCACAGGCCAGAGCTCCACAACCACATCTGAGCCTTGGTTCTGCACCTTCTGAGCTTATACCCTGGGCAAGTTCCCCAACTTCTCAAAGCTTCCATTCTCTCTTTTATAAAATAGGGTTTCTGGTCAGGCACGGTGGTGCACGCCTGTAATCCCAGCAGCTCGGGAGGCTGAGGCAAGAGGATCGCAAGTTCAAAGCCAGCCTCAGCAACTTAGCAAGGCCCTAAGCAACTCAGGGAGACTCCATCTCTAAATAAAATATAAAAGAGGGCTGGGGAGGTGGCTCAGTGGTTAAGCACCCCTGAGTTCAATCCCCAGTACAAAAAATATGTGTGTGTGTGTGTTTCTATTTTACAGGGTTTCAATAAAGAATAAAGGCGATAAATACGTCTTAAACATTAAACACAGTGTTTGTGTTACTTGCACTAAGTATTAGCTGCTATTATTAGGGATAAAATGAGCCGATATTAACTGGGGGTTGTCACAACCTTTGTCCTTCTGCCTGCCCATCAGCCTCTCTCTCTTTCTCCTTTTGCAAGGAAGGATTCTAGCTCTAGAATCCGAGGTAAGGGTCACCCCATCTGTGCTAAGAGATGCCAGGGCTGGTACCCTGAGGTCCATGGTGGGGAAGAAAGCCTCCCTGGTCAGTCTCTCTGTATCTGAAGCATACTTAGCCTGAAAAAGAAAAGCCCCTGAGATCTCCAGACAAGGGTTATCTGAGATTTATTTTTTGGTGGGAAAAAAAACAATTGGTCTGTTTTGCAGGGGATGGAGGGAAGGGGAGAGGCAGGGGGAAAGTAATGGGGCATTTGAGATGGGAGAGAAACCTGGGAGAATTGGGGACAAGTGGGGGCCGCTGGCAGAGTGGTAGCCAGAGGGAATTTCATTCCAAGCTGCGCTGGGGCCCTTTTTAAACTTGTTATTTCTGCACCCCCTAAAGATGCAAGAATGGCATTCCCTTTGAATGAGGTTGGCTCACGGCCTGTGTTTCTTGAACATGGACTCGACGTGGAGGCTGAGCCATGCAGACTGCTTGGCCGGGATTCAGGAAGTTATGGTATTAATGTTGAAATGGGCATAGGAGTACCTAGCCCAGGGCTAGTCTCAGGATTAGATGTGGTCATGCACGCCGTCTCCACCGGCCTTCACCAGAGCATGCTGCAAACAACTCTCCAATCTGAGTAACTTAGGACAACAAAGCTTCCTTTTAGGCCTTGTTCCTTGTGGCTTGGCCGCCATCTTCACCCTGGGGACCCAGACAGAGGGACCCACCGCCATCTGACCAGGCAGGGTGGGGCAGAGGGCAGACAGGCAGGACCACAGGGGTGCTCCAGGCTTCAGCTCAGGAGGCTGGCGCTTCCCATCCCCTTCCATTAGCCAAACAGGTCCACGCACTGTCAACAGGGCCGGAGCGTGATTGTCCCCTGGGAGGGACAGGGGACATGGGCCAGACTGGGAGCACTGAGGCAGGTGCCTGGTGTGTGGGAAACCCCCAGCTGTGTTGCGGTCATTCACATAAGGTCCCTACGAGAGGCCCCGAATGGCACCAGCCGCGGAGGGAACTGGAGGCTGACGGAAGGCAACAGGTATGAAGTTCTCAGGTAGCCGCCAGGTAGGATCTCTGAAGCACCCGTGGGAAATGATGCCCCTACTTCGGGGGACAGGGACAGGGCGGGACCCCAGAGAGTCTCCTAATATGCCACCAAACCTTTTAGCACAAGGGCCTTCGGGGGACATTTGGGATCCAAATCAAACTGCTGAGTATATGAGAAAAAGAGCCTGGGGCCAGGGTGGCTATGGTAGGTGTTGATTCAACCTTTCCTTCTCCCCTCCAGCTAACTCTCTATCAGGACCACAGGTTAGGGAAGGAGCCAGAGAAATCTCTCTGTGCTTGTTTCAGTCATGGTAAAGTTGTTTCCTGGAGACGTGCCAACACACTCCTCTGGTTGTGTCTGCACATGGCAGAGCAAGAGGGACTTGAGTTTGAGTCTTACTTCAGCTCCATTCCTCATTCTGCCTCTTAGAAGCTGTGTGATCTTAGGCAACTTACTTCATCTCTGCGCCTCCTTTTCTTCATCTGTTAAATAGAAACAATAATAGCATTGGTCCCATAGTTTCGTGAAGATGAAATAAGTTAATATTTGTTGTACACCTAGAACTGTCCTGCATCAAAAAAAAAAAAAGACATGCTCAAGTGCTTGTTGTGGTGTTATGGACGATTGTTCTTATGGGCTTGTTTACATTCATTCTAGTGTTCCATTATTTTGTGCTGTGTAGGAAATGCTACCGTCTTTTATCGACCACTTTTGACAGGTCTCTGTGGTTGCCTGCTCCAGCCGACTCCACAGGTGTGTCAACAGGAGTTTTTTAATTGCATGAATAATTCATGAGCACACCCTGATTGAAAGCCTTAAGCAGCACAGAGAACAAAGCCGAAAGTCCCTGCAGCCCTGTCCCCAGCAGGGCAGGTCCTCTCAGTTCCCTTTAGACGCTGTCATAGGTACATGGACACTTCTTTTCTTCAAAAGTCGTCTCAGACTACATTCACCCTGCTCGTTCTCCTTCAAACGTACTTTCTGGATCTTTCTATGGTGATATAGGGTCGGCTTCACTCCTCGATATTTCAGCACGGATCTGCCTTACTTCAGCTCCACAGAGCTCCTATGGATGGACGCACGTGTGGTTTCCAGTCTCCCTGCTTTGAAGAGCCCGCGGCCATCACCCTCTGGGTGCAGACGTCTTCACACAGGCAAATGAAGATTTCTTAGAATAGACTCAGGAAGTCGACTCTCTGGGTTAAATGGTGTGTGAATTTTTTTGTTTAGTTTTGTTTGGCTGCGTCCCGTCCAATGGCCTTCCCGTTTGTGTTCTTACCAGCTTTGGGGCGGAAGGGGGGCTCATTTTTCTTTCTGTTTTCCATGGGGGGGTTGTATTTATGGGGGGTTTTCCTAACAGTGCATCTCAGCAGAGGGACACATCATGTTCGTCCCTGATAACTAGACCCAGTCATCTGCTCTTTCTTCCTGGAGATGTAACATCCTAGCTGGATACCTCCTTCCCCTCTGTGTGCCTCCCTCCTACCCACCCCCCCCCCNAATCTCTGTGTGTGTGTGTGTGTGTGTGTGTATTTCAATTTTTCTACAATCCAGATCTGGTCCCTTTTTGTTCTAGACAATGTATCTGTTAATTCAGATTAAAACTGGGCTAGCGCCAGGCACGGTGACACATGCCTGTAATCTCAGTGACTTGGGAGGCTGAGGCAGGAGGGTCACCAGTTCAAAGCCAGCCTCAGAAACTCAATGAGACCTTGTCTAAAAATAAAATATAAAAAAGGGCTGGGGATCTGGCTCAGTGGTTAAGTACCCCTGGGCTCAACCTCCAGTATTCCCCCCCCCCACACACACACACAGTTGTAAGCAACTGTACAGAGTAAGTAACTGTAATGCAAAATGCCCCCAATGTCGCTGACTTGATTTGGAATGTTATTTATACTAAAGTGTGGAAGATTGAGTCCCTTCATCATGGCCACCATGAGTTTGCTTTTTTAGGGGGGCAGGGGAGTACTGGGTACTAAACTCAGGGGTACTGAACCACTGAGCCACATCCCCAGCCCTATTTTGTATTTTATTTAGAGACAGGGTCTCATTGAGTCGCTTAGCACCCCGCCTTTGCTGAGGCTGGCTTTGAACTCATCATCCTCCTGTCTCAGCCTCCTGAGCCCCTGGGATTACAGGTGTGCGCCACCGCGACCGGCTGGAGCTTGCTTTTCTGAGTATAAGTTTCTGGTTTTTGATTGCTGACCCAACACCGCTGCTTCCTTTCTAGAAACAGCCTTATGTTGTTAAGTGTGCATCTTGATTCAGAATCTTGCTACAGAACTACATTTCCCAGCCTGTGGTGCAGGTAGAAGCAGCCAATGAGCTGGAAGTAGAAGTTGAGGGAGGTGTGCTTCTAGGAAAGGCTCTGTGAAGGGGGCCAGCTCACCTTGGAAGTGAGGCCTGTTGCTGGACTCTCCTGTCTTCCTATGTGGAATTGGGATGGTTTGGGGCATATGCATTCTGAGTGAATATCAGCCCTACTTGAAATAAATATGTGATGGCTGGATCCCCAACCATCACATGGTACCTGAAGTCATCTTCAAAATGGAAGCCAGGCACTGAGGATCACGGACAAGACGAAGCCTTGGCCTCTAATGAATGTGGGGCCATCATTTTACCCTATACGTTTCTTTTACAGAATTCCAGCGTATATAAACCCAGAAAGTGGCAAGTTGCTGGCGGTTCCTTTTTCAATGTTTTGACCCATTCTGACTAAGAATAAGTCAAGTCTACACTTTCTGTGGTCCAAAAGAGCAGCCGTATCTCTATAAACCTGGAATTGCTTGGAGGTGTCCTGTGAAGGACCCTACACACCCCTGTGGCCTTCTCTAAACCAACTCCCATTGGCAACTGCCCCTGGGGAATTCAACACCCAGACCTTTGAACAATCTCTGTGTGTGTGTGTGTGTGTGTGTGTATTTCAATTTTTCTACAATCCAGATCTGGTCCCTTTTTGTTCTAGACAATGTATCTGTTAATTCAGATTAAAACTGGGCTAGCGCCAGGCACGGTGACACATGCCTGTAATCTCAGTGACTTGGGAGGCTGAGGCAGGAGGGTCACCAGTTCAAAGCCAGCCTCAGAAACTCAATGAGACCTTGTCTAAAAATAAAATATAAAAAAGGGCTGGGGATCTGGCTCAGTGGTTAAGTACCCCTGGGCTCAACCTCCAGTATTCCCCCCCCCCAAAAAAAAACTGGGTTAGCTCCATGGTTCCTGCCAGGCAGCAAAGTCCCCCAAAAGCAAAACATAATCCTTCCCAGGTATGATGGAGAAATTCAAAGGAGCCCAAGTCTGAACTTTGCATCTGCTCTGAACAGATACAGAGAGGTTTTTTATGGGGCTACCCAGTTCCATCGTATTTATAACAATGTGAAAATGGAAGCAATCTACTTCCCACAGTAGGGAATTACTTCAAAACACTGCAATACGTCCATCCCACAGACGACTAAGCAGCTATTTGAAATGAGAGAGAAACTTGTCAGCAATGTTTAAAGTTCAAACATTTTTTTAAAAGTTTGTTACATGGTCTCTTTTGTAGAAACCATGTATAAATATGTCTTTATGTCAATACCCATTTATACAAATGCTTAACACTCCTGGAGGGCTTACTGTCAAAAAGTCAAGACGGTAATTTTTTGAATTTATGGGTGGATTTAAAATTTTCTCCTTTGTAACTACATGTGTGTGTGTATTTCAAATTTTCTACAATTAATATAATTTCTACAATCAGAAAAAAAAACAGTCTCTCTCTCTCTCTCTCTCTCTCTCTCTCTCTCTCTCTCTCTCCCGTTATCCATACCTCTTCACCCCTAAGCATTTTTTACTTCTTGGAAATAAGGGTGCATTATGATAAGGAGAAACCCCAGCCTGGCGCTCCAAGTTCAGGGGCATTGTTTAAAGTGAAGACTGCCTCGGTTCTGGACACTAGCCTTGTTGCACTTCCCCTGCATTTCTCAACTTGTGTCACGTGCTCCCAAGGATGTGACCCATGTGACAGGCCAGTTCTTGGTATAAACGGGGCTAGAAGGCCACTGGCTGACCTTCACCATCTGGAACGCTGGCGGCCAGGCTGCAGGCAGCTCCCTCTGCTCCGGCTCCCCTCCCACTGACTTGGCACTTCTCTCCACCTCTGCCCTGGATCCCTCTGCTCTGCTCCCCAGGAGGACTGTGTCCTGCCAGCTCTTGCTCCACCGAGTGTGGAAAGGGAGGTTTCTCTGTCCCTGTCCCACTTTGGGAGCTTTAGCTCATACAACCAACAATCGGGGGGCCTCAGACAGGTCACTTTCATTCATACTGATGCACACTGTACACTGTCTAATTTTAAAGTGTGCCCACGTACCATCTAATTTATACCAAGGGGGGCGGTGCTGTCACAGTTACCCCTGGGAGTGGAGATTCTGTCTGGGCCCTGGCAATATGCTTATTTGATGCATTATCCTCCAAATTAATAACCCTCAAGCTACTAGTTGCGTTCAGAATCTTTATAAGGCTAGACAAACATTTTTTGTGCCCCAGACACTGTGCCAGAAGACTTACCTTAGTGCTTCTCAAACTACATCAGAATCACGAGGAGAGCTTGTTAAAACCCTGACTGCTGGGCCCCAACCCGAGGTTCTCATTCAATAGGTCTATGGTGGGGTCTGAGAATTTGAATTTTCTACAAGTTCCCAGGTAGGCCAATGTGGCTGGTCCCAGTTGCTGTTCATGTGCTTTCTGGTGACATTCTCACAAGAACTCACCTTTGAGTTTAGAGGTGAAGCATCGAATTCATGGTCTGAGAGAGGTGGGTTTGAGCCCTTCCCCAGCTGATCCCCAAACCTGTTCTCTTCCCTGGTAGCCATTCTATCTTCCCATCATACTTACCTGCCTTGAAACTCTGCATAAAGACGAACCAACAGCCATAAAACATAAACACTGACCTGTGCCCTGTGTAGCCCTTGACTACTTTAATTCCCACTTTAGAGACAAGCTAAGCAACATTTAGTGGTTTGACAGGCAGGTAACCACAGTGCTCAAGGGTTCAGAGGCCTCCGCCCGTAGATGGCCGACCCCATTCCTCAGGGCCTGAGGTGAGGAGGAACATCATGGCGGAACATCATGGCGGAAGAGTGGGGTGGAGGAAAGCAGCTCAGGACATGGCACCAGGAAGCAGAGAGAGCACTCTGCTCAACAAAGACAAAATATAGACCCCAAAGGCACGTCCCTGGGGGACCCACCTCCTCCAGTCACACCCTACTGTCTCCAGTCACCACCCAGGTAATCCCTGTCAAGGGATTAATGCACCAGTTAGATTAAGGCTGTCATAACCCCCTCATTTCACCTCTAAACCTTCTTGTACTTTCTCACACATGAGCCTTTGAGGGACACCACCCTCTTTCCTGTCAGGCTCCGTGCTGACCTCAGTCACTGACCCCACCTCACCTTCATTAGGTCACAGAGAAAGCAAAGCCAGCCCTTGCCAGAGAATTCTGCTGCCCTGAAGACCATCACTCCCCGTTACCTCAAAGCCTAAGGTCCAGCGATTTCAAACGCTAGGCCCGCTCTGTTGACCTGCAGACAAATGAGCCCTCTGCGTCTTCCCCTGCCTTTTCTCCCCAAAGGCCCCTGAATCACATCTATTTTTGAGTGAGTAAAACCAGAAAAATGGCCTAATTGTGGAGTTATAAATAAACCAAGTTACTCACTAGGTGATAAACAAACCTGGACCTGCCCTGTCTGGATCAGTAGCACAAACACCCCCCCCCGCCCCCGTGACCTGATCCCAGGGAAGGTACAGAGCAACCTGAAAACCAAGAACCAGCCTTTGCCCAGGGCCGTGAGGAGCAGGCAGGGGCCTAGACTAGGGCCGTAGCACCAGGGAAAGCCAGCAGGGGAATGTCCAGAGTCCTCACTGGCACAGGGAAGCTCCCAGCAGTACACACCAACCAGCCTGCAGGGGATAAGAAAGGCCGTTGTCATACTGACTTACCTGGTTTGGCCACTTATTAGCTCAGGGACTGGAAGTCCGTAGCTTGAATTCTGTGCTCCTTGGTTTTCTCCTCTGCAAAACGGACATAATATCAGTAGTAACCCAAGAAGGATGTTGTGCAGATCAAGTGAGTTAATGCTTTCCGCACGCTCAGCACAGGGCTTAGGAAAAGACCAACTGTGCAGTACTAGCACCTACTGGGACCCCCACAAAAGCAACAGGGATGAGAGCACCAAATGGTCCCCCTGGTCCCTACCCCAGCTTCCCGCACATGCTATACACTGATCCCATCCCACAAAGGACCTCTTTTAAGGAACAACAGGAAGTGTGCCTGGAACTTAAATGTTGGCTGATCTTAAATGTTGCTTGAATGGAGAGATTACATACAGATCAGGGCTGCCGTGTTCCTCACTAAAGGAAACTGAAACTCACGCCCCACTCACAGAGGGCAGAGGTCCCCTTCACATCTGGTAGCACCACTGGGCGCAGCCAGGCTGGCCGGCATCTCTTGCTCTGCATAGGTCACTTGACCTTTCTCTGCTTCTCATCCATGAGTCAGGTGCCAATAAAGATAGCATCTACTTACTTCATTAGACTGCCGTAGGATCAGATGCAATACCGCATGTGCAAAGCAACCCAGCCGGTGCCTTCATGCACGGTGAATGCTCTCTGCTGTTAGTTATTGGTGTTATTTGTTCTCAGTATCATGAGTTTGATTCTCTCTCCTGATTGCACTATTGGAGAATGAACCCAGGGCCTTGTGTTTGCTTGTTGCCTGTAAGGTGTATGTCAAACTTGGAGCAGATTTAATCATCTTTCTGAGCTTCATTCATGCACACCCCCACCCATAATATGGGAGCAACCTCCACTCAGCCTTGTAAGACTGACTAGATGACAAAATCAGAGATCAGTGAATTGCTGGGCTCCCCCTGGCCTTAGAGGGTTTGTGTCTCTTGCAGCACCTGGTGCAGAAATGTTTGTTGAATTAATGGATTTAAAACTCTATGGTAGTAATTGTTATTGAACTGCTTGTTTTAGTCCTTTAACTGCTTTCTTTGTTGTTATGACCAAAGAACCTGACGACATCAATATAGAGGAATGGAAGTTTATTTGGGGCTCATGGTTTCAGAAGTCTCAGTCCACAGACTGTCACCTCCATAACTCTGGGCCTAAGGTGAGACAGAACAGCAAGGCAGAAGCACGTGGTGGATGGAAACAGCTCAGGACATGACAATCAGGAAGCAGAGAGAGCTCCACTCTCCAGGGACAAGATATGAACCCCACAAGCTCCCCCAGTGACCCACCTCCTCCAGCCACACTTTACCTGCCTACAATGACCACCCAGTTAATCCATTCAAGCAGCTTAAACCATTGATTAGGTCATGCCTGTCATAACCCAATTATTGAACCTCCGAATGTTCTTGCAATGTCTCACACATGGACTTCTGAGGGTCACCATACCCGAACCATAACACTGCTCCCAAATGCTGCCATTTCAAAAACTGAAACACTTGTAAGTTGCTTCAGGAACCATAGCCCGTCGGATGTGAGGCTTTCGATTGAACTCACAGTCGTTTCTATTTTGTTTGTTTTATTTTGAGGTAATTTTAGTTTTGTTTTTAGGAACACAAGCTGGTAAAACCAACAAACACATCTCATCACCCTCCAACCTTTGGGTCCTCCCTCCCAACATCCTCTGGAACAAAGGTCAACTCCTTTGCTCAGATGGAGTAGAAGAGACACTGCAGCTGTCTGGCGATGGCTGTCCGGAATCAGGGTCAATGTCAGAACACACAGCGAGTTGTCTTCCCCGTGTCTTGCAGGACCTGAGGTCTCCGGCTTCAGTTCCAGTTCTCCAAGGCGATGCTCTAACCCCGTGCTTTCCGATCTCCTTCTGAACCAAGTCTTTCCAAAGAGATGTCCATTTTAATGACCCTGAGTCAAGAGTTGGCCAAGATGAAGGAGAAAGAAAGATGGAGAAGAAGTCAAAGAAGAAAGATGCAAAGGAGGACTCAGAGGACCATGCATAGGAAAAGGAGGGGGAGGAGGAGCAAAAGAAGAGAGGAGGAAAAAAGAAAGAGAAGAGGGGGGAGAAGAGAAGGAAGAAGATGAGAAAGAAGAGAGAGAGAGAGAGAGGAAGACAAAGAGGAGGAGGAAGGCGGGGTCACACTAGATCAGCCAGGATGGCCGGTTCCCCAGCACCTCGTAACAATTTCACCTAAAGGATTACATTTCCTCCCAGAGGGGCCAGTCCCTTTATCCTTGAATCAAGTGACAAGCCAAGTGGAGGAAAGATAGTTTCCAAATAAGCTGGTTTGTGGGAAGACACCACAAAAACAGATTAAGCAAAAATAAGCAAGAGGACTGTATAAAAAACAGGCAAAACAGGAAAGAGAGAAATGATTCAAACTCAGAGGGCTAGTAACGAACCAAATACCATGGGTTCACAGAAGACATTGTCCAAACGGTCCCTGAGACCAGTGAACCTGCAGGGTGACATTTGAAAGCGTCCCAATTACCTTCAAGTCCTCAGCAATGAGGCCAGTGTATTTGGGCAGTGCCTTTAGCAGCCAATGCCTTTCAGAGTGAATGCTGGTGGAATGAGTCACCCCACCATGTGTCTACAATGGCAGCTTGAAGGCATTGGTATTTAGAGTCCCAAAAAGGTGTCCTAGCCCAGATGTCGAGTTTTGGTCTAGACACCAACTATCTCATCTGCTTATGGGCACACAGTCATCAATGTGGCTATCAATCACCCACTTGTCAAGGTGACTATCAGCCAGCTACTTATTTGGCTCAGTTATGCCTTATGACACAAGAGAAAGCTCAAAATGGAGTCCATGCGGTCAAAGCACAGTCACGTGGACTTAGATTTGCAAGAATCATCACACTGCAAGACCCATCACAACAGGGGATAAAGTGGGAAAGTGGGGGGAGAGAAAAACAATGTTTTTCTGATCCGTAGATTAGCGAGACACCGTGAACACTGACCAGTCGTGTCTCAACGTGCCCTCTGGGAGATCCGGAATGAAGCAAATCCCCTCGTGGGCTCTACCAAAGCACATTAATTCTAACAAAATGAAGTTGCTGTTCCAGGAATTCAGTTCAAGGAAACTTTTCCTGGAAAGCTCTACTCTCCCCTGAGAAAGCCTGGCTTTGTTAAGGTGCTTAAGAGCATGTGGATTTGGGGTGTGGTGGCTCTCTGAGGGCACTTGCTTGCCATGTGGGCCACAAGACAGAGCAAAGCAGAAAGCAGAGAGCACATGGGTCTGGTCTTTGGTCCTTCCCAGGCCTCTTTCCACCCATGAAAATGGACAAGACAGTCCCTGTGTAGAGTCCAGACAATCGTGCCATGAAAGTGCTCTGCACTCCTTAGAGAAATAGTGTTCTTCAAATACCACTCTTCAATCCATGCTTGTATAGTCATTTAAAAAGAAGTCCTGACCCAAGCTCAGCCTCGCTGAGGGAATGACTTGACCATCAGCCACTCTCCACCTAGCTCTGACCTCCTGTCCATGGACCAGCAGTAAGCCCATCTAAGTCTTCCTGGGAGTGAGACTGTGGCTCTGCAGATGGCATGAGACAGTGCAGGAACGGCAATGGGTGAAGGACAATTGTTGTGACACCTTACGTTTCTCCTCCCTCATCTCGCACATTACTTCTTTGGTTTTCCACCAACCACCCACCTCTTTCTTCCACACCCAATACATCCTACAAGTAGCGCAATCCTCGCTGAAGCTCAAATAGATCCAAGTTGAAGCCCAAGATGCTTATCCTTGGCCATGTTCCTTAACTTCCCTAAGCTTCACTTTCTTCATCTATAATAGGTAGGAGGAGAGGGTTTTTGTGAGCACCCAAGGAGTACTTAGCATAACACCTGCTGTATGAACAGCAGCTACATGCTGTCACTTCTATTTTCAGAAAGCCTACGATGGCTCTTGCCCCTCAAATTAAAACCCCTAATTATGCTTTTAAATTCCTCAACAGATCTACTTCTCAGATTCATTTTTTCTTTCAGACATCAAATCTTTGTGAGGATCTAGCACACAGCTGACCGAGACAAGGAACAGAACAAATGGCAACACCTGGGGCCACCGGCCCTCCGGGGTTTACATCCTAGTGGACAAAAATAAAGCATTCCAGAAACAAGCAAAGATTTAAGGGAGGTTTGGCACCGAGCCCTACACATGTAGGAAAAAGGACAACGGGGTCCTGAGGCTGGTGGGTACCCAGCAGGACAGAGGGTCTGCCTGGAGGAGTACGAGGGAGATACCGAAAGGGCATGAAGTACACTGGATTAGACAACGAGGAATGAAGGGAGGTGAAGGGGATGGGGATGGGGAAGACAATGGAAGGAACCGGACATAACTCTCCTGTGTTCACACATGACTACCCGACCAGGGAAACTCCACGTCATGCACAAGCACAAGAACGGGAAGTTATACTCCGTGCATGTATAACATGTCCAAATACACTCTACTGTCATGGTTCAACCAAAAACAACAAATAAAAAATTATGAACAATAAAAAAAAAAAGAAAGGGCACTTGTCTTGGGTGCAAAGTTAAGGGACATCAAAAAAAATAGAGTACCTAAGGTAAATAATTTTAATGCGATATTTTTTAAAAATCACCATGAATGCAAAAAAATCATGAACAAAATATCATGATTTCAGATAAAGACAGGATCTGTGACTCTCCCTTGTCTTGGGCTCCATGGGGGCTCCGCACTTTATTCATCTTGATTACTGAGCTTTGCAGGGCCTTCTTGCACTTGCCCCACCCTGACCCTGTCCCTCTCTGGGGACTGCAGGGGGAAGGCAGCAAAGAGCCCAAGAGCCATGTGGGCTGCTGCCTCTGAGAGGGGGGACCCCAGAGGCACCTCACTGCTGCAGGGCCCTCTCTGCTTCCCCTGCATGTTATTGACGCTGGTGGCTGCAATACTGTCCCTGCACCGCCATCCTCCTGCCCAAATCCTCCCACCACTGGTTTAGGAGCTCCTTCACCTGAGCTAGGAGGTAGAACTCACCACAAAAGGTGATTCTTGGCACTGCAAATATTTCAACAGGATTGCTCCCCTCTAAGCCAGCCGCCAGACGAGACCAGGGGATACCACAGTGGGCAGGAAGCCCATGGAGCCTGGGCTGCTATCTGCTGGTGACCCTAGGAGCCATCACACAACCAAAAGAAACCCAGAGAGAAAGGCAGCCTACCCTGAGCAGGTCAGTGGCTGCCTCAGGCTCACAGACACAGGGTAGCCAATGGTCGTGGAGGTGCTGCTCAATCCAGATAGAGCTGGGTAGGAATCTGGCTGGATTTTCTAGAAGCTGTGAGGTCCTGGGCAGTTCCTATAATCATTTCCAGGCTGAGTTTCCCCATCTGTAAAGTGGAAATAACCACAGCCACTTCAGAAGGCCCTCATGAGGAACAGAGAATCACTGTAAGGAGCAGGACGTGTTCTGTAAGGGACATCTCTGGGATTATTAAGGTGCCACTGGTGCATTTTCGGTTTCCCTCCTGACCTAGGAAGATGCCTCTTTCTGTCTCTATAAGAGCTGGTGAAAAAGAGTAGCAGGCCTCTCCTGGCTCCTGGCTCTTGTGGGGAGGGGAGGGGCGGCAGCTGTGAGGAAGCCCTATAGGTCAGGATGCTTGGAGGAGGAACAAGATGCTCCCAGCACCACCCGCAGGGTTTGCACATAAGCTGACACATCTCAGCTCTCACCAGCTCGCGGCCGTGACAGACAGGTTCATGTGTGTGCAACACCCTCTTCCTTGCCACCCCCAACTTTAACACTTTCAGTTGAAAAATCTCAAGCTTCACAGAAGAGCAGCTTTCAAGTCGCTGGGGAAATTTCTGAGTACCAGGTCTTCTCAGCAGGGAGGGGAGCGGGGACTGCTGGTGCTGCTGACCTGGCCGTCAATCAAACCACAGAATTGGCAGCAAGCTTCCCGATCTTGGGCAGGGAGGTCCTGAGACCCTTCATCCTGGATGGTTCAGGTTGGCAAAGTCCAGTTCCTACACACAGAGCCCACGTCCCCTGCCCATTTTACCTTCAGTCTTCTATGATTCCACCCTGGAGTATAAAACCGGGGAGAAAGGGTCAGAAGCCCTGTTTGGGGGGGGGCGCGGGATGGGGGACAGAAGCTAAGCTGCAGAGGAGGAGAGTTTAGAGGCAGAAGGGAGGGCTTCAGAGCACAGCTGGTCCAGTCGTTTTCAAATGTTGATTTGAACACAGGAAACCTTTTTAAATTCAGATAAAATCGTATGTATAAATTCAGTATATATATTGAAAAAGAAAAAGAAATGCTTCTGTGTTTCTCAGCTGGCATGATATTGAAAACTTGGGCAAGAGAATTTGTTTTGTGGAACCATCCAACATACTGTAGGACATTGAGTGCCCCTGGCCCCATCAATATCAGTGGTTCCCCCACCCAAGCGATTGAAACAAAAAAGCTTCCACGCATTTCCAAATGCCTTTTGAGGGTACCATTCCCACTGAGAATGCATACCATTAACCAGGGTTGCAAGTGGCCTGTGAACCTGGGATGATGTCCCTGAACCTGACCTTGGCAGAGCAGCCTTTGAAAACCACAGTGACCACACCTGACAACTGCCGCATTCTCACTGCTCTGCAGGAGTAAGCCACGGAGCCTCTCTGGGCCTCAGTTTCCTCCTCTTTATAATGGGAATAATAATCCTTACTTATTCTGTAAGGCTCTGCCAGGACAGAGGTGGTACTGCAAAGAGGGAACCCTGTAAACTCTCAAGCCCTCACTGATGTACAGCATCCTCCATCACACTGCGCCCCTGCGTACGTAAAGACACTGCTATCCCAGCCTTTTGAAAGGACTTACCATGGAAACTAAATAATACAAGCAAAAAGCCCAATCATGATGCTTCCACGGAAACCTGCTTCTATTCACATCCCTGCACACGCAGCCCCGTGGAGAGGAGATTTGTGCTCAGCTCCCACTGAGACACCTACTTTGGCTTTGTTAGTTGCCAAGATAATAAACCAGCCTCAGCCTAAGGAGCATGTCTCAGAGGCCCATGGCTTAGAGAAAATGGCTCAGCAGACCTCAAGAGCTTTCTCTTACTCATTTCAAGTGCCCAAGACTTGAAATATATCAGGAAAAAAGTCATGAAACAGATGCCTCATCCCACATCACACCTGGACACCAGGCTCAGATGTCACCGTCTTCACGAAGTCCCCATGGCTTTCAGACTTTTGACAGATTAGTACCTACTTCGTAAGAAAAGGTTGAGATTTTTGTTGAAAAGGGGGAATCAAGATGACCTCAGGTCACTGAAGCTTCTTATTCCCCCGGATTATTGGAAAGGCAGTCTCAGGTCACAGAAGAGGAGACTGTGCAGGTGTGTTCTTCAGGATTAGTGGAGCACGGAATCCATTCCAACTTCCAACTTTACCATAAACTAGAGCCAAGGTCTTATTAAGTGATGGAGTGGGTTTATTTCTTTCTCTTTTCCTGTATTTCTCATTCCTGCGTTCAGGACACATATTATCCTTCCTGTGTTATTCCCAGGGAGCCCCCGTAGCCAGAAGGAGGTACTTCAGTAGTCTTAAAATCCCCCTTGCAGAAGAAAATCTCCCAGTATCCCACTCAGCTCCAGAGCCAGCCTTACCTTGGCAATGGCTGTATCTAGCTGTGGCTAAATAAAGCTTATGGTTCACAGAGAAAATGCACAGGATGATATCACGGGCGCCTCAAAATAACCAGGAGATTTCACGTGGGTAACTCTAATATAAATAAGAAGCACATGATTCCATTTCTCTATAAACATAACTGAGTTGAAGAAAAATGGAAAAGATGCCTGACATGAAGCATTCTTCTCTTCTTTCTCCATGACAGAAAGAAATAGCATGAATCAATAAAGGAGGTCCAAAACTCTAGCCCAGGATCATCAGCTCCAAATGAGGAAATACCAAGCAGGTAAAACACATTCTAAGTAAACTTTCACCTCTCCTCACACTAGGGACCCCAGAAAAGGCAGCTGGATTACTGAGGATCAGGCGAGGCTTCATTTCCAACCCCTCAGCAGCAGAGGCCCAGCCATTTTACCCACTGACCTGGGGCAGCCACGCTTTGGGGACAATGAAATAAAAGCACAGAAGCAAAATGCCAATAATGGCTGCAGAAGACAGGAAACCCATTAAATGACTCGGCCCCTCCATTACTGTTACTTCTTTTTCTTTTTTTAACAATAAATCTTCTAGAACCAGATGCTTATGCTAATGAAGGCCTATTAGGTAAGCAATTCAAAAAAGATACTAGAGCAAGTCTTCCCATGGTAAATGTAGATTAACCTGTAATGGGCAGTCCACCTGCAAACAAAGGATCTGGATTTTGCTTCACCCATGCTAGACAAGCACTCTACCACTGAGCTACATTTCGGTCCATTATTTTATTTTATTTTATTTTATGGCAGGGTCTCACTAAGTTGCCTTCATTTTATTTATTTTATTTTATTTTGTTTTGTTTTGAGACAGGGTCTTGCCAAATTGTTGAGGTTGGCCTCAAACTTGTAATCCTCCTGTCTCAGCCTCCTGAGTCACTGAGATTATAGGTATACACCAACATGCCCTCCAGAATCTGGAGTCTGAGCAGCAACAGGGCTAGTAGTTAAGCAAAGATTCCCAAGTCTGTCAGACCAGCTTTACCACTTAATTGCTGTGTGACATAGGACAAAACAATCCCTCTACTTCTTAGATTTGGCATTTGTCTAATGGATTAAAAACATGACTTCTCATGATTTTAGTGTGTCTTTTTTTTTTTTTTTTGATGTGGGGGTGGTACTGGGGATTGAACCCAGGGCACTTAACCACTGAGCTACATCTCCAACCTTACTTTGAGACAGGGTCTCACTAAATTGCTTAGAACCTCACTAAATTACTGAGGCTGGCTTTGAATGTACAACCCCCCTGCCTCGGCCTCCCTAGCCACTGGGATTATAGGCATACACCACCATGCCGGGCTTTTGTGTGTCTTAAAAGAAATAATCCAATAAATACTAAACACATGATCTGGCACAGACTAACAAACCAAGTTCTTATGTTACTTATTACTATTGTTTGTTGATGTTGCTGTTTTTGCTGTTGAAAATATGCCATAGGAGAGACAGCTCAGCTACCTCCCCTATTCACTCCCAGTTCTACATAACTTGCAGCTAGGTTTGCCAGCCACAACACGTAATTAGAATTTTTAAATATATGCTCCTATTTTTTATGCACCACTAAATCTGACTGAGCTGGGGTTCCTCTGGGCGGTTCCCAGGCCCCTGCCTCCTTCCCCCAGCCCTGGAATTACATGAGCTGAATGAAGTGCATGGACCAGCGTTCTCACTAGTACAGAAACAACCTCACTCAGGCCAGCACTGCTTACACTAAGAGCTTCCCCATCTCTATGAGAAGTACTTGGTAGGCATATTTGGGTAGGTAAGTCCAAATCGTGTACTTCCCATTTACATTAAATTTACTCGCATGGAATCCCCTGGAAATTTCTGTGCCTTTTCTCTCTGATCCATAAGTTGTATTTAGCCAAAACTAGATACAGCAACTGCCCGAGATGGACAGGGATTGGGCACAGGTGGTGTCTGCGTATCTCAGGGAGGAAATATGAGGATTTCCACAGGCTCCATTTCCGAGGAGGAGCCTCCTGATGATGAACCATGCAGTGGGCTCCTATTTACATACTATGTGTTCAAGATGCCCCCCCACATAAAAAGGCAATCTCTGGCATTCAGGGTGACACCAATTAAGTGGGTGGCGGCAGCAGCCCAGAGGACTGAGATTGCCATCATGGACTGAAGAAGGAGTTCAAGTGGGTAAAGAAGCACTTGCCGCCCCTGCCCACTGATACAGGACCTCAGGGCAGCACCCAGGCACTTTCAAGAGGCAGGCACCAAACAGATGTGCTGTCTCCCTTTCCTTCCTCCGTGTCCCACGTATGGGATCTGCCAGCTATAACAAGATGACCGTGGGCCTGCCACATCGTCCACCTTTTTCATTTATTTTTACTTGTGAGATTGAGCTGACAATGTCATTTCCCCACTTGCGATAAGGAAACAAATTTTTCATTCACAGCTCGAGTTCACTGGCTGACCCTAAAGCAAGAAATGTGCGTCTCCATCCCCAACGCCATCAGTCATTCCGTTGGTCAGTCCAAGCAAGACAGTGCCTAAAAGGGCAGTGTCAAGATGGAGGATTAATACAGGTTGCTGCTTCCTCCCCTAAAGCAAATCCTAAGATACATGGGAGCTGGGAGAGAGATGCCAAACCCCAAAACCTCAGACCGCAGCTGTGAGACTCACCTATGAACAAGAGATACCGCTGGGTAGCTGGGTGGAGATGGGGTCCTGGACTGGAGGAGGCCCAGGCCCCAGGAGAGTCTGTCTCTCCTTTTCCTTTTCCCAGCCCAGCCCTGGGAAGATCAGTCTCATCATCTAAATGAAACAAACAAACAAAAAAAGGGCAATGGAAGCCCAGACCTGTGCCTGCTGGAATTGAAGAGAAGCACTGGAGCAGCCCAAGGCCAAGAGAAGAAGATTCCCTGAGGAGACACGCTACCCGGCTGGGGAAGAGGTCCACGCTGAGAATGGCCCCTGGTATATTCCCAAGGGAATATGGTTCAGAGGGGAATCTTGGGTGCCTAAAGAAAAGCAGCTCACTGATCAACCTGTAGCCGAGGGAGCAGGGCCTACCAAGTACCTCTCTATGAGAAGATGAACCTGAAAGAGAAGACGCCTAGCAAATATCCTCAAAGAGGAGGGGAAGATATTGAAATGAGGAAGAAGAATCAAGCAGTCAACAAATTTTTTAAAACATGAAGCAGTAGGATGAATGGGTGGATCCATCCGATTCGTCAGAAGAACAGACCCAATAGGAGATTTACTGGTTGATATGGAGAGGCTGCATCTTGCAAGGGCTTCTCGCTGCACTGTCACATGGTGAAAGGACAAAGAGAGGGACAGAGTAAGAGGAGAGATGGAAAGTGTGCACAAGAAGGGGCTGAACATGTCCTTTACAAGGAAACTACCCTCGAAATATCGAACCCCCTCCTGCAGTGAACACATGAACCATTCGCGAGAGAGGAGCCCTCATGACCCAAATACCCCCCATTAGGCCCCGCCTCCCCCCACCTTTGCACCAGGGATTGTTTCCAACACATTATTTCTGGGGGACACATTCAGACCAAGGAACCCTGAATGGATTTGCTAGTATTGCTTTCATAGTTCTTGTGATCATTATAATATATAATATATAAAATTATAGTATTATATTATTATTATTGTGGTCCTTTAGTATCCATGGGGAATTTGTTCCAGGACTCCTTTGGATACCCAAATCCACAAATTCTCAAGTCCTTTATATAAAATGGCATGGTATGTGCATATAAGCTATATACATCTTCCTGGATTGTTTAATAATTCCTAGATTGCTTATGATAGCTAATAAAGTGGAAATATTAAGTAAACAGTTTACTGTAGCATACAGGAAATAATGTGCAAGGGCAAATGTCTAGACATTTTCAATATGGACACAATTCTTTTCCTCCAACATTTTTTTGCTCCATGATTGGCTGGATCTGCAGAAAACGGAGGCCCAACTCATATGTGTGTGTGTGTGTTTACATATAGAGGTTTTAAAGAATCTGCTCATACAATTGTGGGTGCTAACAAGTCCAAAATCAGAAAGACAGGCCAGCAGGCTGGAAACTGAGGCAAGAGCTACATGTCATGGGGTTGGGTTCACAATTTGCAGGATAGGATGACGGACTGGACACGTGGGCAGGGTTCCTATGTTACAGTCCTGGGGAAGAATTCCCTCTTTTCTGGGAAACCTCGATTTTGTTCCTAAGGCTTCTACCTGGCCAGATACCCATCATTTTTTTTGGTAATCTTTACTTAAAGTCAACTAAGGCAAACATTAAGCACATCTGCAAAAATACTAGCACATCGACTCTAGCATTGGGTGGTAGAGTCTAGCCAAGCAACACATCATCGACCATCACACTGGGGATGAGAATATTTTATTAAACTAAAGAGCTCAGTAAATGGGTTGAATAAGAGCCAAGGAACAAATTACTGAGTCAGAATATTGTGTCCAAGAGCCTTCAATCCAAGTGGACCTCAGAAGGAATGGAGACACAAAAATTGTTCAAGAATTACGAGGTGAAAGTAGAGCAGCCAATACTCACAGGGCAAGAAAACAGGGGAAAGAGAAAGAAGGAAATATTTGAAGAAATTACTACTGAAAATTTTCCAAATTTGAAATAAGTACATAGGACCTCAAATAGAAAGCTGTCATGCAGTGCTAAAAGGTAAAATAAGAAAAAACGTATACCCAGATGCACTGTAGCAAAATGTAAGGACATCAAAAGCTAAAAGATAATTCTAAAAGCTCCTAGACAGTAAAAGCAGATTCTATCTAAAGTAAGAAGAATCAGATTTGCAAAAAATTACCCATCAATTACCCTAGAAAAGACAATGAAGTAATGTTTATTTTAAAAGAGCTAAAGAAAAGGAACTTTAAATCTAGAATTTCAAATCAAGCCAAACTATCATTTAAGGATGAAATAAAAATATGTAATCCCAGTGGAAGGGAGGCTAAGACAAGAGGACTGTAAGTTCAAAGCCAGCCTCTGTAACTTCGCAAGGCTCTCTCTCTAAATTTAAAAAAACAACCCAAAAAAATAGAATAAAAAATGGGCTGGGGATGTGACTCAGGAGTTAAGTGCCCCTGATTCAATCCGCAGTATCTCCCCCACCCCAAAAAAAGAGAAAAAAATATATTCTCGGTAATACAAGGATGCTGAGAGCCACGGCTGAGTCTGTATGGCCCCTGGCATTTTGCCAACAGTATTGATTGACAGGCGAGGCATTACTATCCTCCTCTGCTGCAACTTTTGAGTTCTCGCACTATTTTGGAGTTCTCGTGGGGATTTCCGGGGATTCCCCGAGAGTTCCCATTGGTTGGGGAAGTGCAGGAGGAGGGATTTCCGGGAGAGATATTTCCGGCTGGGGGTTCCTGGACAAGCCTCGTGGCGTTCGGGAGGATTCCCCGGGAGCTGTGTGAAGTGTTTTCCTGCAGTTTAAAAATAAAGTTTGTTCCTGCTTCAGTGGCTGGTGATTTGTGCCCAGCCAGACTGCGGCACAAGGAGTTAGATGTTTAACTACACAAAGACACAAAAAAGGACTGGGATGTGACTCAGCAGTTAAGTACCTCTGGGTTCAATCCTTGGTACCAAAAAGAAAAAGAGAAAAAGAAAATACTCTTGAAAGGAATACTCTTAGCAAGAAAAGAATTCAGTCCAGGAAGACATATGAGACATTAGAAGTAAGAATGAGTAAATAATTAGGAAAACATATTTAAATAAATAATTATTAAATTTTTGAAAATAATAAAAATCAAAACTACTTTCCTAACAATCAAGAATTAGAACTTGAGATGATATCAGAATGGCATCGTAGGTTAATAAAAGTAGTTGGCTTCCCAAAAGGAGTCATAAGTATATGCAGAAAATTGTCTTGTTCAAGGCAAAAGATGTAAATATGATTAGCCGATCAAATTACAAGAAAAATCAACAAAGGTATGGATCTGAGTAAATTAGGGCTAACTTCAAGAAGAACATAAATAAAATGTGTAACTTTCAAATCAACACAAGAAAATTCAGTGAAAGGGAAAAAAGAAAAAAAAATAGTCAAAAGAGAAAACACAAATCAGAAGAACTGTCTTAGATAACAGGAATTGTAAAATGTAAATGAATTGAACTCATCAAATTGGATTTTTTTAATCTAGCATTTGCAGAATACAATTTTTAAATCATAAAGAATTAATTTTTAAAAAAAAATTAATTAATTTTTTAAAAATTAATAATTTTAAAAAAATAATAATAATTTTTAAAAAAAAATCTTTTGATTAAAAGATAATCAAAAAACCTAAGCTAAAAACAAGCCACCAACCCTATGGGCATATATGACTACACATAATGTAAAACCAGAAGAATGAGAAGTTATACTCCATTTATGTATGATGTGTCAAAATGTATTCTAATGTCATGTATAACTAATTAGAACAAATATTTTAAAATACCAACATAATTAATTATCACACAAAATAAAGTTTAAGGTAAAAAATATAATAATGGACAAAGTAGAACTTGTACATTAAAAGCTACAAAACATTGCTGAAGGAAATTAAAGATCTAAATATGGGCATGATGGCACATGCCTCAAATCCCAGCAGCAGAGGATCTCAAGTTCAAAGCCAGCCTCAGCAACTTAGTGAGGCCCTAAGCAAATCAGTGAGATCTTGTCTTTAAATAAAATTTTTTAAAGGGCTGGGGATGTAGCTCAGTGGTTAAGTGTCCCTGGGTTCAATCCTTGACACAAAAAAGAAAAAGACCTAAATAGTTGAGGCCTATGCAGGTCCTAATTTGCCTGTGGTTTAGGGCTTCTATCTACCTGATAAAGCAAAGTGGAAGATTTGCCTTCTGAGAAGACAAAAATCACCTTTTCTTCAGAAAAAGCTCCTACGTAGTTGTCTTTGGCATTTGCTGGGAATGGGAAAATAGTGATTGAGGCTTCATGAGTCCAAATTTTCAGCTGAGATCAAGAGAAGACAGTAGCTACATTTGCTATGACCAGAAAATTGAGAGTGAGAAGCCATTGTCTCCAGAACATCTCTGTTAACTCACCTTGGGCTTCATGAAGGTGAAGGCTTCATCTTGCATTCCTTAATAATAAAATTACATAGTTCCCTCCTGCCCCCACCCCACAAAAAAGAGCTAAATCCATATAAAGATATACCATGTTCACGGATCAGAAAACTTAATATTATTAGAATGGCAATGCTACCCAGGAAGATCTATAGATTAATACAATAACTATAAAAATCCTAACAGTGCCAGGCATGGTGGCACATGCCTGTTATCCCAGTGGCTCAAGAGACTGAGACAGGAGGATCACAAGTTCAAAGCCAGCCTCAGAAAAAGCGAGGTATTAAGCAACACAGTAAGACCCTGTCTCTAAATAAAATACAAATTAGGGCTGGGGATGTGGCTCAGTGGTGGAATGTCCCTGAGTTCAATCACTGGTACCAAAAAAAAAAAAAAAATCCTAACAGCATTTTTTATAGAAATGGAAAAACTCAACCTAAAACTCTTAAAGAATTTTGAGGGACTCCAATTAGCTAAAAGTATGTTGAAAAAAAAAAAAAGCTATTGTAATTGAAATAATTTGGTACTAACATAAAGATAGGCATGGAGACCAATTGGGTAGAATTGAGAGCCCAGCAATAAGCCTTCACATATTTAGCCAATTGATTTTTGCACATTCCATAAAGAAAAACAGGATCTTCAACAAATGGTCCTGGGAAAACTAAATATTCTTATGCAAAAGAATGAAAATGGATGCTTACCTTATACCATGTACAAAAAGTAACTCAAAGTAGACCAAAGACCTACACATAAGAGCTAAAACTATACAACTCTTAGAGGAAAATACAGAGACAAGTCTTCATGATCTTGGATTTGCAATGGTTCTTAAATGATACACGAAGCATAGAAAATAAAAGAAAATATAGACAAATTAAACAAAATTTAACTGAGCCACTGGGATTACAGACGTGCACCACCACACTCAGCTCTCTATATTTTAATATATACATACACAAATAGTCAAGAAAAGAACAAAAAATACCTGTAATGAACTCAAAAGAAAAAAAACTGGATATAAGGAAATATAGGTAATGGAGTTATCAGACATTGAGTTTAAAATAATCAATATGTCAGCAAAAGAAACAATCTGTGAGGTGAATAGAGAACCTACATCTTAGGAGCAAATTTTTACCCCTCAGACATCGGATAAAGCACTAATCTCTAAGGTATATAAAGAATTCAAAAGCTAAGCACCAAAAAAACAAATAACCCAATCAACAAATGGGCCAAGGATCTGAATAGACACTTCTCAGAAGATGATGTACAATCAATCAACATATACATGAAAAAAATGTTCATCATCACTAGCAATTAGAGAAATGCAAATTAAAACTACTCTAAGATTTCATTTCACTCTAGTCAGAATGGCAGCTATTATGCATACAAACAACAATAAGTGTTGGCGAGGATGTGGGGGGAAAGGTACACTCATACATTGCTAGTGGGACTGCAAATTGGTGCAGTCAACATGGAAAGCAGTTTGGAGATTCCTTGGAAAACTAGGAATGGAACCACCATTTGACCCAGCTATCCCTCTTCTCTATACTCAAAGGACTTAAAAACAGCATACTACAGGGACACAGCCACATCAACATATATAGCAGCACAATTCACAATAGCTAAACTGTGGAACCAACCCAGATGCCCTTCAATAGACGAATGGATAAAAAAAAAATGTGGCATTTATACATAATGGAATATTACCCAGCAATAAAAGAGAATAAAATCATGACATTTGCAGATAAATGGATGAAGTTGGAGAATATAATGCTCATTGAAGTTAGCCAATCCCAAAAAGCCAAATGCCAAATGTTTTCTCTGATATAAGGAAGCCGATTCATAGTGGGGTAGGGAGGGGGAGGATGGGAGGATCGATGAACTCTAGATAGGACAGAGGGGTGGGAGAGGAAGGGAGAGGGCATGGGGTTAGAAATGATGGTGGAAAGTGATGGAAATTATTATCCAAAGTACATGTATGAGGATACGAATTCACGTGAATATACTTTGTATACAACCAGAGATATAAACATTAGTGCTCTACATGTGTAATATGAATTGTAATGCATTCCACTGTCATATATAAATTTAAAAAAATTAATAAAATAAAATAATCAATATGTTTTCAGAATTTTTTTTAAGATAGGGAATATTGGTCAAAAAGCCAAAAACTTGGAAGCTATATTTTTAAAAGGTTCAAATACGAATTCTGGAAGTGGAAATTGCAATAATTGTACTTACTCCTAAGGAGAATTTGTAGATGAGAGGGTACTAGACTGAAATACCCAGACTGAAGAAAGGAAAGATAGGGAAGGAAGGGAAGGAAAAAAAACTACAGAAAAATGTAAAAAAGAATAACAGATGTGTGGAAAAGAGGCATAAAAAAACTGCTAAATGTATGTGGACCCCCAAGGAAAGACAGAAATAGCCGCAAATTCTCCAAAAGTAACAAAATACATCAAGCCACAGGCTCAAAAAATACTACCAACAGGATAAATTCAAAGAAAACTACATCTTTGAACATAATAAAGCCACTCAAGATCCAAAGACATAATCTAAAAAGCAGTCAGAGGAAAAGAGCAGATCACCTACGCCTTATTTCCCAGTAGAAACAATGGACTCCAGAACACACTGGAATAATATCTTAAAGTATGGAAAGAAAATAACTGCTGATCTAAAATTGTATATTCAGAAAGAAATCACTCCCTCTAAAATAAAGGTCAAGTAAAGATATTTTCAATCAAAACTGAGAGAATTGTCAGCAGCTCACCAACTTGCATGGAATACTGAAAGTTGTCTTAGACAAAAGAAAAATGATCTTAGACAAAAGCTCAGAAACCCAGAGAAGAATGAAGAGCACTACAAATGTTAATCATAGGGAAATCTAAATCAACATCAAGAAGATCAGATAACACTGGTCTTGTGTGGTTCTAAATGCATTAATGAATTAGAACACAACAATAGTGAGTAAGTTGAAAGTAGGGGTCAATGGGGGTCACAATGCTGTTTCACCATGTCTAGGAAATGGTAATAGTATTCATGTATATTGGATTTCTTTTTCCTTTTCTGTGCTGGGGATAAAACCCAGGGCTTCTCTCCAGTTAGGCAAGTGCTCTACCACTGATCTATCTCCAGCCCTGTATATCTGATTTTAAGAATGCATGTTGTAATTTCTAAGGTAAGCACCTTAAAAGAATAGATGAGTTATAAGCTAATAAAAGGAGGAAAGAAATGTCTTTTTTAAAACATGTTTTTTTAAAAAGGCAAGCAAAGAGAGAAAATAAACAAAAAGGTAAAATCCATTGAAAGCAAATAGAATTCTGATGTATCGAATTCCAAATAGATCTGTAATTACACTGACTGCAAGCCAATTAAACACTCAATTGAAAGAATGAGAATTTTTTTAAAAACTCAACTGCGTGTTGTTTATAAAATATGCACCTTAAATATTAAGATACATGTGGTAAAAGTGAAAGAATAAAAAAAAATATGTACCACATAAACAGTAACCCAAAGAAAGTTGATGTGACTTTATATTATTAAATAAGGTAGACTTAAAGACACTTATGTAGACCCACTTTTACATATAGGGACATTTCACTAATATAAAACCACCTACCAGAAAGACATAGCAATTCTAAATTTCTAAGCACCTAATATCATAGATTTGAATACATAAAGCAAAAAGACAGGGGGAAAAACATCATCGTGGGAGATACTGATACATTTGATATATTTCTCAAAGAAGACATAAAATCAATAAAAATTAAAAAGATATAAACCACACAATTAATTTGACCCAATGGACATATATTAAACACTATCCCCAACAACTGAAGAATAAATACTCCTGAAATATGTATGGCAAATGTACCAAAATAGACCATATCCTAGTCCACAGTCTCAGTAAGTTTCTAAGAACTAAAATCTTATAGTGTTTATGTTCTTCAATCAGTAACAAAAAGATGATTAGAAAATCTCTAAATGCTGGAAAAATTAAGCACCACGCATATGTGGTTCAAACACCTATATATTTCAAAAATACATGCATATCTAAGGATTCATACAACAAACTAAAAAGGAGTGTCAGGGTGCTGGGAATAGGAAACAAGAAAATTAAGAAGAAAAAAAGAAACTAAAACATAACAGAGAAACTATGCCCAGAATGATAATTTTGTATGTTGAATTCAACTCTGTACCTCTGAGGTCAAGAATTTATTCCTTTGTTTGTTTCTTAAGAGCTAATGTCTAGAAACCTAAAATTTGAATTCTAACGTATTCCAAATTTACTGGCAAGTCAACCTCTTTGGGCCTCGTGTTTGATATCTACAGAAGATGAATACTGATGCTAAAAAACAGTCCTTGTGCAGAACTGGAGAACACTATGTCAAGCTAAATGGGCCAAACTCAGAAAGCCGAGGGTTATATGTGAAAGCCAGAGAGGAAGAGGGAACAGAAAGGTGAAAGCAAAGGGAGGGATCTCATGAGAATCCAAGGGAGTTCAGTAAAGTAGAGAAAAGGGACTGGGGAAGGGAGGAGGGGAGGGAAAGGGAGACTGCTGGGGAATGGTACTGCCAAATTAAATCATGCTATTCTTTGCATGTACAAATATGTAACAACAAATCCCACCATTACCACATTATACAACAAATCCCACCATTATACAACTATAATGCAACCACATACATATATATATATATATATATATATATGCAAATATATACACACACAACTATAGTGCCACTATAATGCACCAATTAAAAATATGAAGGAAAAATAAAAAACAGTCCTTGTGCCTCATCCATTAATTCAACAAGCATCCACTCACTGAGTCTCTTCCGTGGCAGGCACCATGCCAGCTCTTGGGGATGCAAAGTTACATGAGATACAGTCCCAATTCTCAAGGCACTTAGCCTTCGGGGTAGCTGATGTCATACACGGATAACCACACAGCAGAACTGCTCGGAAGCCGCAGGTTACACAACAAAATACCACTCATTTGATCCTTGATTTTGACTTGGCTGAGGACCGACTTTCTGATCCTGAGATTGCTATGCAATATGTGAGCCCCCTGAGGGCAAGGATAAAGGATAACTGGATTTTACAATCCCAGCGCTTTGCAGAACAAGAGTTTGCTATGTTTCTGTTGGATGAATGAATGTAGAACGGATGCCAGTTTGAGCCAGAGTTCCAAGCCCTATATTTCTATACTGGGAATCCAGGTATAGAAAGAATTGGAGCCTGTGACTGGAAGTAGCTTGAATCCACAAGTAGGTGAACATAATTAGATACTGGACTCTAAAAGCTATCCAACCCTTGATCATAATTTCAGAGTACCAGAGAATCACACAGCAGAGGATTAGAGAATTTCAATTGTCTGTCAGTCAACTGTGAATTAAGTGTATTCAGTGGTAAGAAAGAACCACCCATGTAACGGTTTGGATGTGAGGTGTCCCCCAAAAGTTCACATGTGAGACAGTGCAAGAAGGTTCAGAGAAGAAGTGATTGGGTAGTGAAAACCTTAACTCAATGAGTGAATTAATTCCCTGATAGGGATTAACTAAGTGGTAACTGGGGGCTGGTAGGGTGTGGCTGGAGGTCGTGGGATGTTGGGGGCGTGGTTTTGGGGTATATATTTTGTATTTGGCCAGTGCAGTGTGTGTGTCTCTCTCTCGCTCTCCTCTCTCTCTCCTGCGTGATCACTGTGTGAGCTGCTTCCCTTTGCCACAGTCTTCCACCATGATGTCCTGCTTAACCTTGAGTCCCAAGGAATAGAGCCCGCCACTTAGGGACTGAGACCTCTGAAACCATGAGCCTCTTAATAAACCTTTCCTCCTCTACAGTTTTTCTGGCTGGGTCTTTCGGTGGCAGCAGTGAAAAAGCTAACTAAAACAACCCACCACAAAAATCCTGAAAATCAACCCACTCCCCAACACATGCCCAGGAAGCACTGAACACAGCAGTACTGCCCTATAAAACAGGCTGGTGATCCCCTCCATGGTTCTTTTGAAGAATGACAAGACGTAAAAGTCCTGGCAATGACAGGTGCTCAACAAATATGTATTAAATAAATAGTAGGTGCTCTACAAAGGCAATTTTTCCTCCTCCTTCCTTTCTCCACACTTCCACCTTCCCGACAGAGGCACAAAATAGAGAGATAATTTTGAGGAACATGGACTGGAGGAAAACATCATTACAGCGGTGGCAAGGAAAGGTGAGGGATGTTGGGTGGCCAGGTGAGGATATGGAAGAAGGGGAGTCTAGTTGCAGGGAACAGCTGTCTGTCTGTCTGTGAAAGGCCTCAACTTCCCCTTGAAAACTTGCTACCCTCTCGGCCTTTGCCCAGACTTAACAGATATTATTCAAAACTGACCATGTGCTTCCCATATAGGAACCCACTTAACCCTAACAGCAATCCAATGAGGCAAGCACCATTCTTCTTCCCATTTTATAGTGTGGAAGGTAAGGAGCAGAAGGATCAAGTTCACAGATTCTCAAAACTGCTTGGGATTCTAGCCAACCCATTAAAATGGAGAATCACATGCTCTGGGAGCAGATGAAATTGCTGAGAAGGAAAAAAAAAAAATAGGGAGTGAGAAAAAGACCAAAGGTAGAATCCTGAGAAACAGCAGCTGCATTTATGGGACAGATGGAGGAAGAACAGACCTCAAGGGGTGGAGCAAGAGGCGGGGGAGAGTCCTGGCAGAGGCAGTCTTGCTGGTTCAGGGGAGGATATTCAAATAGGAGGTCAAGTCAGCTGCGTCAGGGAAGACAGGGGCAAGTGTTTGCCCAATTTGGCAATTAGGAGGTCACTTATAATCCTGGCACAATAAGTTTTAGTGGCATGCTGGGGGTAGAAGCCATGGCCTTATTTACAAATACGTTGCAAGACCCAAGAGAAAGTTTTCTCTTCTGCCTCCTTCCTCCTCTCTCTCCTCCTCTCCCCTCTCTTCTCTTCCTCCTCCTCCTCCCTGCTTCTCTTCCTTTAGAATCTCTCAATCTCTCTCTCTCTCTCTCTCTCTCTCTCTCTCTCTCTCTCTCTCTCTCTCTCTCTCATTTGACCCGTTGATATAAATGCTCATTTTGCTGATTTCACCATTACAGATAAGGATGATAACATGTGCAATATTACTGAAATAAAGTAAAAAGGGAAATAAGATGTGTACTGAGCTGACAGGGGACAGAAGGCAATGCGTCCTTGGGTCCAGTTAGGTAGGAAGGCTGGCCAGACAGAAAAGAGCTACCTCCATTGGTGGAGAAAGGTTATGGGGGCGCGGGGGGATGGTTCCAGGACTCCGGCCACTGGACAGAGGGCAAGCCCAGCTCTCAGATGATAAATGCATCCAAAGCCCTCTTGAAGAGTCAGTTGTCAAAAGCTGAAATCACCGTGAACGCAGAGCCCATGTGCAAATGCCCTCCATTCATGGGCCCCTAGTTCTCCTTCAGTGGCTCAAGTCCGGATAGTGACAAGCACTCGGGGGCGTTTTGGAGAGAAAAATGCACCGTTCCTCGCGGTTGGCCAGCAGTGGAGGGAGAAATGGGAAAACTCCCACGGCTCCAGGAGCATTAAGACTTCAAAAGAGGAACTACTTACGCTGTCATCGCCACAGTAGCAACTTCTACAGGATAGCTTTGGGATGCTGCCTAGGACCGGCTAGGCTGGGGGCAAGGGGAAGGGGGCGGGGCTTAGACGGTGAGTCGGTGCGCTCCCTGCGCAGCTCCCCCTGGGCACCTCCTCCTCCTCCTGTGAAGTTAGAAGTCAGCTTCTCAGGCTCATGCCAAGTTTTTTTTAAAACACACAGAAGCAAAAAAAAAAAAAAAAGTGGCCCTGGATGGAGAAGGGGGATTCAGAGAAGAAAAAAATTTTAATATGGAAAGGAATAAGAAAAGGCTTTTCCAAAAACTCAATTTAAAAATGAATAATCCTTTCTCCAAAGGATTTAATAATTCCAGAAAGATAAAAATTTTTCCATTTATAAATGTGTATGGAATAAAATAAAAGGAATGAAGGTCCCGCTGTGTTAACTCAGGTCTTTTTAAAATGATCCTAATTTCTTCCAGGAGGCTCTGTAGGGGACATGTAGAACATTGCAAGGTTCATATTAAGACAGAATTACTCAGGCAAGACTATCGCCCCCTCTCTTGGCATGACTTTAGAACGAGTGTGAACATGATGGTATTTTACAGTTGGCACCCTGTATGTTGCTGCTCAAAAGTGCTGTATTCCAAAGGCTCCAATCAAGCATGGTACATTGGAAATGTTGCTGAGGGCGAATGTCAACCCCAAGATGACCCCACTCAGTGGATTCAGCCAACTCCCACCCAGGGGCCACCACACACAGCTTCCCACAGCCCCCCAGGCCCTTGGACCCAGGAACCCAGCCCAGTGCCTGAGGGCTCCCGGGAGAGCTTTTGCCTCCCATCTGTGAAGTGGCTTGGACAAAGGTCTTACAGCTTTGTTCTTTTTAAATGACAGGGAAATGGAGTCTTAATGTCCATCTGAGTGACAGTGCCTGGCCTAAAACCCAGGGCTTCTGAATCTCACCATCACGTAAACTCATTGCCCTGTTGTACCCTCCCATCTCTTAAGGCCAAGCCAGTGCCAAAAACATGGGCTGGCCTGGTTACCACAGGAGTCTGGGGGCCCTCTCTTCCTCCATGTGTCCCCATGCCGCTCCCAGGGTCTTCCAACCCAAGGCCACCCCGTAGGCTTGTAACCACGGAGTGTTTGTAAGTATTCCGGCTGGAGCCACTGAAGTGACTGCTTCCTTTCAGCTTCCAGAAACCTCCATCTAACCGCATGACTGCCGGTTTCCACACCTCCTGCTTTCCCCCATGCCAATAATAACCTGTTTCAGATTAGTTTTAACAATTTTCTCTGGAGATTTTCCAAACTTTCCTTAGCCAAACAACCAGAGAAAGGGATGGGCCTGGCACCTGCCCAGCACCGTGCCAGGGAGGTGGAGAACAGCCATTGCCCCGCCATCCTGGAGCAAGCAACTCTGCCTCCGGACAGAAGTCAGGGTGACTTGTTAAAGTCATTATGTTCAATTATGGGAGATGAGTCATATTTTGAAATAGATCAATGTGACTTTGTGGGTTCCTTCTTTCATTCTTTCTTTCTTCCCTCATTTGCATCTCTCTATAAATGACCTTCTTCCCTGTTAATGAAGGGATGTTGGAGGGAGGAATATTAGGATACTAAGGAGAAAGACAAGTTGAGCATTTAACACCTAACATTCACCGTAGGACTGCCAAGTCTAGACTTTGTCAAGAGGAAAGGGGGTTTCTCCGTGTTTTATCTCTTTCTCTAACATTTCAAAAGGCAAGCCTGGCAAACCAGTTCAGGGAGGTCCCATTCAGGATGGAGGGACAATCTGGCTTCTGGGCTCATGATTGGAAAGAAAAAAAGTAAAGAGAGAGGAAGAACAGGGGATGTGATCCTCATATCCCTGAGGCCCATATCTCTCAAAGGGACAGGGACTTTGGGTTCATCTGGTTAGGCACGGGGGAATCCAAAAATATCAGACTGAGTGGTCTGCTTCTAGGGACCTTCCAACAAGAAGCAAGAGCCCTGGGGCAGAGGTTGGATCAGAGACCAGCAGACAGATGGACAGAGGTAGTGCTTTGGATCTCCACAGCTGGCGTGTTGCCAGTCGGGGCCAGAAGTTCCCTGTGCCTTGGTGAAGTGGTGAGAGGCTGCTGGGTTGGCACAGACATTGGACAGGTGTGCAGAGGTCACAGTGGGAACAAATTGCCACCACCATGTAGCATAAAGGTTGCATTATTAAATCCCATTTGGTTGCTACCCTCAAATATCAAGCAGAATTGACCCATTCCCCCCACCTTCACCGTCGTCCCCCGAGACCCAGTCACTTTCCTCTCTCATCCTGACCCCCTTTCTGAATGTGTTCATCTTCTTACTGGCCATTCTGTTCCCACTCTTGGCTCCAGGGTTACTCTTTCAAAAATGTAACAAAGACCATGGCAGTGCCTAGGTCAAAACCCTCCCAATCTACTTGGCATACAGCAGGTCCCTGCTTATTGGTTTACTTTCCAAGGTTTCAGTGACCCACAGCCAACCATGGTCCCAAAACATTAAGTGAAAAATCCCAGAAACAATTCATAGGTTTTCAGTTATACTCTGTTCGGCATAACATGATGGAATCTCATGTCATCCTGCCTGGGACGTGAACCATCCCTTTGTCCAATGTATCCATGCTGTATGTGCCACCCGCCCAGTAGTCACTTAGTATCCTTCTGGGTTATCAGATCTGCTGTGGCAGTGGGCAGTACTGTGTTCATGAACCTTACAGGGTAGCTTGATGTTATCCCACATCTCATCAGAGGCAGGCCTCAACTGCCATCCTCACAGGAAGAAAAAGAGTGAGCACTGCACAATCATTTGAGAGCAAGGCCACAGTCACATCACTTTTATTACACTATATTGCCACAATTGTTCCATTTGTCACAATTGTTCTTTTGTTACTGCTGTTAATATTTTACTGTGCCTGATTTAGAAACTATCATGCAGACAAATGTATAAATAGGAAATAACATTGTATAATGTTATCCACAGCTTGAGGCATCTTAGGAGCCTCAGAACTTATCCCCTGTGGATAAGGAGGGACAACTGTATCATCTGAAGCCCTCACCGTGACTGACAGGATGCTGCTGCTACATGATCTGGCATCTGTCTCCCTCCCAAACTCCGGTTCCTTTCTGGGCAGCCTCACCCACTCAACCACCCTTCCCAAAATAGCACTCACCTCGGGTCACTTTCTATCCCATGACACAGCTTTCTTTTTCCTCACAGTACTTACCATCCCCCTTATATTTGTATCACATTTATATTTATTTGCTCACCACCTGTCTCTCCAAACTGAACAAAATCGTTGCTAAGGGCAAGGACCTTGTGTTCTCGGCTGCCTCGTCTCCGGCACGAATGCAGTGCTGGTACATAGTACATGCTCAATGAACATGCATGCCCGGGGTCTGTAAACTGCAGAGCTCATACTCCTCACCATTCTTCTGGCTTCTCCCTTCCATCCGGATGTGCTGATGGATCTGAAAAGCAGGCTATAAGCCATGGATGTACACACTGAGGTGTATTAGGCAGTCTCCATTACAACTCTGTCCAAGGGAAGGCACAACCTGGCCCACACCCTTATGTTCTCCATCTAGGGATAGGAATTTATTGGTACTAGAAAGGCTGAGAGACAACAAAGTGTGACACCATTGGATGTCTGATTCACTGTCATCGCAACCTCTACTCCACTCTTAGAGCCACTGAGTACTATTAGAAATTTTCTGTTTATTCATTTATCATCTCTTTCCTTTATTGCCACACAAGTGCTATGAGAGAGGCTCCCTGTCTTCAAATTTAGATTGATTGGAACAATAAATAAATGAATAAATTGATACAACTGATCTTTTGTGCTGATTCCACAATTCCCAAGCAGTTTTCAGCTTGCTGAGCTGCTTAGGTCCTGACTAAGTTGCTGAGGCTGGCTCTGAACTGTTGATCCTCCTGCCTCAGCCTTGCAAGCCGTTGGGATTCTAGGCATGCACCATAGTACCCAGCCCAAGATGCTTTCTAATTACAGTTTTATCTCACAGGACATTAATGCCCAGCTCAAACTACAAATACAGTGCTCACTGAGGAATTATCAAAGTGGTGTTTTTGTTTATACATCAGTTTCCCAAAGCCTGGTGAGTGTGACCCTGTTTCTGAAAAATTAACTTTATTCTCAACATGCAAAAAAAAAAGAGAGAGAGAGAAATAGAACAAAGTCAGCAAGACAAGTGTCACTTTTATAGACTTTGTGACCATCACAATAAATTGGAATAAAGGCAGAATTAAATCCTTTGATTAATTCTGTTGTTGGTCTCTTGTTATCTCACCAAAAAGGGCAAAGTGAAATCTCTTATGGAAGGAGATGACCTTTGCCATGGGACAGATTTCAAATCAGAAGCATTGCAATCCTACCAGGAAAAAGTACCATCATGGGTGACATCCATCATGGCCTGGGAAGAAAGAGTATGACATTTATGCCCTGCATCTGCCATTCCAAACCCAGACAGTCTCTAGTCTTCCCTTTTCTTAGAAAATTCAAACACTTTTCAAGGCCTCTAATTACAGAGCACCATAAAGATATTTAAGAAGGGGGTCACCCATCAGTGGGGTTTCTACTCCCCTCTCCTCGCCATTTCCCAGATAGTTAATGTAGTCAAAGTTATTTTTTGAGGGGCGCAGTGGTGCACGCCTGTAATCCCAGTGGCTGGGGAGTCTGAGACAGGAGGATCACAAGTTCAAATTCAGCCTCAGCAAAAGCAAGGTGCTAAGCAACTCAGTGAGACCCTGTCTCTAAATAAAATACAAAATAGGGCTGGGGATGTGCTCAGTGGTTAAGTGCTCCTGAGTTCAATCCTTGGTACTAAAAAAAAAAAGTTATTTTTCACCCTTCAGTTCCTACCAAGTCTGTTTCCTTGTTCACAGAGGACCAGGAAGACCATCTCAGACCCTTCAGGAGAGAACTACTTCCCCCTTTCCCTCCTCTCCTCCCTCTCCCTGTTCCCTTTCCTCTAGTCTCCTGATCTTTCTTCTATTTATTTATTTTTTAATTAGTGTCTTGGGCATATACATAAAGGTGAGTTTCACCGTGTCGTATTCTCATATGTACATAGGAAAGTTTGGGCAGATTCATTGCACGGTTCCTCCCTTTTGCTGTCCTTCCCCCTCCCCCTCAATCCCTTTCCTCCCCTCCACACTTGA
The DNA here is from genome assembly GCF_001458135.2 of Marmota marmota marmota. Taxonomy (NCBI): domain Eukaryota; kingdom Metazoa; phylum Chordata; class Mammalia; order Rodentia; family Sciuridae; genus Marmota; species Marmota marmota. The sequence continues at coordinate 34,579,547 of NW_025999932.1, forward strand.
TCTCTTTTCTATTTTCGTGGAATCCCTCCCCCAACTTTACTATTTCTTTTTACTCTCTGGCTTATTTCACTTAGCATCATGGCCTCCTGTTCCATCCTTTAACCAGCAGTTACAATGTCATAATTTTACTCTTCCTTAGTGTTGCATAATATTTTACTGTGTGTATATGTACCACATTTTTTTTATCCGTTCATCATTTGATAGGCACCTAGTTTGGTTCCAGAGCTATTGTGAATTGTGCTGCTATAAACAATGATGTGGCTGCATCCCTGCTAGCTCTTTGGGATATATACCAAGGAGTGGGATAGCTGGTCATGTGGTGATTCCACCCCTAGTTTTTTTGAGGAAGCTCCATGCTGCTTTCTAGAATGGTTACACTCATTTGCAGTCCCACCAACAAAGTGTCTATTTAGTTCCTTTGCCCATTTACTGATTGGTGTGTGTGTGTGTGTGTGTGTGTGTGTTGTTTGTGAGTTCTTTATATATTCTGGATATTAATCCCCTACCTGAGGGGCAGGTGGCAGAGATCTTCTCCCATTCTGTCGCTCTCTCTTCACACTCTTGCTCCTTTGCTGTGCAGAAACTTTTTAATTTGTTGCCATCCCACTTATTGATTCTTGGTTTTATTTCGTGTGCTTTAGGGGTCTTGTTAAGGAAATTGATGCCTGAGCCAATATGTTGGAGTATTGAAACTACATTTTTTCTTCTAGAAGTTGCAGAGTTTCTGGTCTAATTCCTAAGTCTGTGATCCAATAGGTTGGAATACTTCTATAAGGAGGAATGTCCCCCGTCTTCTACTTCTAGTTCATATTAGAAAGGCAGAATGGATGGACTCATTCCTGGTGTTTAACAAGTCTCAAATAATGAGTTGGTTCTTGGCATCCTCCACTGATGACCAGTTAGTTTTTTTTTTACTTTGTAAAGTATTATTATGAACTCATAAATTTAAATGTATTTGAACTGTTTCTAGCCATTACAGTAATTATTCATAGTGATGCTCAGATTTTTCCATCCTTAGCTAAATTTGCCCCTGAGTTATTCTAATATGACCCCAATAACCTTTGATAACTTCCTTGCTGATATGACAAGATTTTTCTGAATACATAATAAATACCATGCCTGGAAATGCCACTTCTCCAAGGAAACCTAGTTTCTTTAAGTGAGAAGTGATTTGAGAGCCCACTACCTAATGTTAGGGGTGCTCATTGCTATTATGTATGCTAAAATTATCTCATAATATCTTTTGTAGTTTGCTCTTTGAACTGGGATACAAATAAGGTTTATACCTTACTATGGGTTATAGTATCTTTTTTTAAAAATATTTATTTATTTTTTAGGTGTAGATGGACACAACATAATGCCTTTTATTTTTATGTGGTGCTGAGGATCGAACCCAGGTCCCGCCCGCGCTAGGCGAGCGCTCTATCACTGAGCCACAATCCCAGCCCAAGTTATAGTATCTTTTACGTCTCTTTTAAATTATAGGTTCCTGCCATGTGTGGTAGCACACACCTGTAATCCCAGCTACTCATGAGGCTGGGGCAGGAGGATTACAAGTTGGAGGCCAGCCTGGGAAATTTAGTGAGACCCTATCTCAAAATCAAATACTTAAAAAAAATAAGCGTTGAGGATATAACTTAGAGGTAGAGTCTTTGTCTAGAATGTGTGAAGCCTTGGGTTCAATTCCCAGTACTGCAAAAACTAATAAATAAATCAATTATAGTTTCCCTTATTCATTTTTCCCGTGTCTTGCTATTGGTGCTGGTATTGGAGAAGGAAGAGGAAGAGAAAAAGGAGGAGAAGGAACAAACCAGATTATTTGCTCTTTTGAGTTCCTTAGATCTAGATTTTGCTAACTGCATTCTTTGGTGTCTTTTAGCACATTGTTATTATTATTATTATTTTGAGAGGGAGAGAGAGAATTTTAATATTTATATTTTAGTTTTCGGTGGACACAACATCTTTGTTTGTATGTGGTGCCGAGGATCGAACCAGGGCTGCACACATGCCAGGAGAGCGCACTACCGCTTGAGCCACATCCCCAGCCCAGCACATTATTTTGGTTGTTTGTTGTTGTTGTTGTTTTCCTACAATTTGGTCACTGACCTGGAGACTTTATTAAGTCAAGGCTTTATTGACTTTGTTTTCTCTCCTAGCTTCTTGATTCCTTCCAGTTCTGTATTAGATCTTAGAATGGATAGAAGAATTTGGATCACTTAGATATCCTGATATCCTTGAGGATATCTGGTTTCCTGCTAGAACATGTCCCAGTGGAGTCTCTTGTGGCTGGATCCTGACTCTTCGATGTGCATGTTGTATCTGCACCAGCTGCATCTGCAGCCCAGAGGTGGTCTTTCATGCGCTACCACCAGCCCAGTTCCTCCACCAGAAGATTGGATAAGCCTTGAGGTGAAGCCTAATCTCTACCTGTGTTGTTATATTTAATTGTTAAACTCGTGAAGTCCCATTTCCTGATCTGAAAATTAGTAATGCTATTAATTATCCTCCCCATCTTTGAGGATAGTTAAATAAAACAAGTCTTAATGAATTAAATTGTGCTGACTTTTTCCTGTCTAGGACTTACCTTCATACCAGCTTTCCCAGCTGCTGACATATCTATAGGAAAAACCATTAAGAGACCTGATACCTTATCTCCATAGAGTTAGCATAATGGAAATTTAGAGCACCATGACACTCAGGACACTCTGAGCTATTGTGGGTCTTCCAATGCAGTTTGAAGCACCTTGGAGCAGATCAAATACCAGAGCATAGCAAGAGCCTGGCCAAACCAGCCGGCAGCTACCACAGGAGGAAGACAGATTCTTCAAATCTCACTCTGCAAACAATTTCACATGTGCACAGAGTGGAAAGTCTCACAGATCCAACACTGGATTCCTAAAGCTCAACTCAATCTTACTAGTACCATTGTCAACTCAGTCACCTTTGAAAATAACAAGAGATTAAAACACAATTAACTATGCCTATATCATGTGACCAAACACTAATGTGACCTGTTTCTCAATGTATCTGGCAAAACCAAATGGATATGCTTAGGACATTTGAAGAAAGTTGCTCTGAACAAATAGAGTTCAACAGTGTGATTTACCGTCCAATATATTACAAACAAGTCAAGAGAAAGTGAATTGCCTAACCGGTGTATATATTTGTCCTTTTCTTGGAAAAAGTTAAAACCAGAGGAGTTTGTCATAGTGAAGTTTGGGCCTTGAACAAAAGCTCTGTTGTCCAAGAAGGAAGGATGCTCAGGAAATAGCCAGATGAGGATTTTACTTTACTTCTGTGAAGCTAATATTGCTTGTCAGTGTGTGAGGGACTTTGAGCTACTTTCTCATAAATTCTCAAAAGATGTCATTTGCCAGATGAGAAAATCAGTTCAAAGAGAATTAGTGATGCACTCTAGGGTGCATAGCCAGCAAGTGGGAGAGTAAAGAGCTTTTCACTTTGACCCCATGGAATTCTCTGTAAAAGGCAGGCCTAAGCAAAGCATTTCCCACTCCAGTCAATCTTACATACTTCCTTTACCCGTCCTAGCATAGGTGGTGGGGGGACAAGAGGTGGGACTTTACCTCTGGTAGATATGTCATAATGGCTGCTCTTCTCTTCACGAGTCACTATTACCATCTTGCATTTACAATAAGAAATGGAGCTCTACAGGGTAATATTTCTGTTTAAGTAAGTAAAAAAATGATACTTCTATGTCTAATGTATTGCATTGAGTAGGTTCCCCAACCAATGCTTTCCCTGAACAGTGAACTCTAGCCCTGGGACTGTCAACATGCAGATCTAACCAAGATGGATTTATCATACGGCAGTGGTAAATGTATAAACTGGTACAAGAGTTTTGGTTAAAGCTTTAAAAACATGGAAATTAAAATTTAAAATATGGGAATCTTTGGGCATAATATTTCTTATCTAGAAATTTAATTATAATAAAATCATATAGTGATCAAAGAAATACAGACCTACATATTATATATAATAAGTATACATATATACTTATTATATATAAGAAAATATATATATACCATATAAGAAAATTTATACATATTGTAGTAATCAGGCAAAAGGGAATATTCTGCAGCCACTAAAAAAAAGTACAGATGTGCATGGAAATGAAAAAGATGCCCAATACATGTTGCTAAGAGAAAAAAATGCAAATTGCAAGACAACATGCATATAATTATCCCATTTTTATAAATAATAAAACACATGGCAGGATATGTGTAGGGAAAAGATCTGGAAAAATATTCACCAAACCACTCACAATGGCTCTTTCTGAGAGATGGAACTAGGAAAGTACTTTCTATAGTTTATGTTTCTGCGTTTTTGGAAATTCACATATATGTGAATTCATATTATGTGTGTGTGTGTGTGTGTGTGTTATTTTTATAATGAAAAAATTAACAAAGATTTTTGTTCTGTTTTCAGTTTGGGGCTCAGTGTCAGGGATATGAGAACCTAGCCTAGTTATGTTCAAATCTGGAACTAGAAAGAAAGAATAAAGAGAACTGAAAATCTCCAAAGCATGATTCTCATGTAAGCCATACTTGAGAAAGAACTGTTTATAAGTATGTGTTTGTTGTAGCTTTTAGATGCACAGCTGCAGATAAATATATTGTTGGTGATACAGAATTTTCTTGGAGGTTTCTGTGGAAAATGGCAGAGCTGTAATCTGTTGGCATGACTCCCCTCCCTAAAATTTACCTAAGTAAACAAAAATGGATGCTGCTTATAATTGGGTCTTAATATTTCAATTAAACTATCACAATTTATTAATTTATTTTATTTGTGTGTGTGTGTGTGTGTGTGTCCCAGGGATTGACTCCAGGGATGCTTAACCACTGAGCCACATCCCAGCCCTTTTTATATTTCATTTTGAGGCAGGGTCTAAATTGCTCAGGGCCTCCCTAAGTTTCTGAGGCTGGCCTTGAACTTGCAATCCTCCTGCCTCAGCCTCCTGAGTCGCTGGGATTTCAGGTATGTGCCAACATACCCAGCTAATCACATTTATTTACAGGGGTAGAATCTTTAATGGTATGGTTTTTTACTCCCCCCACCCCCGCTGCCCCGAATTAGATCCTATGTACAAAACTGAGTAGGTTCTCCAACCAATGCTTTTCCTGAAATCATCTAAAGATTGCACATTAAGGTCACTCACTGTCCAATGCACAACCTCACGTAGCAATGCTGAGTAACAGTGCCTGTGTAGACTGTTGAGCTGGTGGTTGCTCAACTGCTACCCAGAAGGCCTGCAGAGTGGCCTAATAGTGGCCTCCAGGATCGGGTCTCAGGTTTACAAACTCTCGCACCTGACTTTAACAGCACACTGGGAGTGATCCATCCATCATATTTAAACTTGTTGCCTTATAGAAGCTGAGACAAATAGATTGCTAGAAAATTAATTCAGGAAGAGAATGACCCTATCGATTAAATCAGCTAATATATGTGATAGCATATGAACCAACGAATGTCAAATGACATGTTATCAGAATGGTATAAATCAAGAATGGATCCACATGAAGAGCAGGAAGTTACAGAACCTGAGTGGGTAATGGCATCTGATCCAAACTGCCTGTGGTCCGCTCCACAGCAGAGTTACATCCTCCACAAGGCTCAGCTGTTGCTCCTGCGTCCAGCCAGGACATCGCCTCTCAAGGACATAGCTCTGAGCTGTCATCTCCCTTTGTATATTCCCTTACAGAATCACAGTGAATCATAATTGATTCCATTTCTGCTGGATTTTTTTGTTTGTTTGTTTGTTCACCATCAGATTCTACTTTTGCCTTCACGAGTTCACACTTTGAATCACCTTGGATCTGACATCTGACATTGATATCCCTGAATTCTACAGATAGACCATTTTCTTACTTTGCTCTCTCAGGTGACTAATTCCACCCATTGTAGGGGAATTTTACTAACTTAACTTTGAGAAGATAAAATAGTCAGGATAAGATAGACTATGCTAAGGTAACAAAATAATTGCTTAGCAAACAATTGATTTCATGATCTTACAAAGTCTAGCAAGAGACAGCAGGTCCCTCTTCCCTCTGGGAACACCCATTCTATGATCCGCGTATTACCTTATGGCCATGGGATCACTGTCGCAGGGGAAGACAGAGATGGAGGAGAGCACTGGTTCTTAAGAGCCTCAGCCAGAAGTGATGCACCTGACTTGCGTCACACACTTCATGGACCAGAGCTAGTTAGTGACCAAACTGACTGCAGGGAGATCGGCTGAACCACCAGATTATTTGGAAAATGCAGGCTTCATATGAAACAGAGCTATTCTATTTCTAAGATTTTAAAAAGCATTTTATGTCACTCCCTTTTATCAGCAATAATGGCTATAATCAGAGGGCAGCTAATGCTTCAGAACTACTCCTTTAGCTCCTTACTGAAGGATATGGACAATAGGCCCCAAGAGAAATTTACATTCCTGTTCCCCTACCTGCCCTCCCGCCCCGCTCTAAATGATCCCACGACCAAAACTCCTCCCATGACCTGGCCTTGCCCCTGCCCACCAAAATGGCCCACCAAAGTCACTAACTCCTCCCATGACCTGGTTCTGCTATAAAACCCAGACCCTCGTGGCGGCTTGCCACCATTTTGCCCTGGAAGATGTACCCTCCAGTGCTGAATAAAGAAAGCATCACTGCTCCATGAGGTTTGCTTCCATTTTTCTTTTTCTTCCATGTGCTTTCAGAGAGAGAAAGAGGGTGGATGAGTAAACAAGGGAGAAAGAGAAAGTCTGTCCATTATTTTTTTAAGTCCATCCATTTGGGGACCAGAAAAAAAATCCATTGACCAGGGCCGGGATGTTTTTGGAGTCCTTTTTAGCCCGCCCCATTCCAACAATTCTCTTTCATGTGCTTTCACTTACTAACTTCCCCCATCAGCACATTCGTATGTATACTGAGGGACTAAATAGCTGGATCAGGCTCAGATATAGAGTAAAACTCAGCTTAGAGGTGGAGAACATGGAGACGTTACATTGACAAAAGCAATATAGTAGGACTCCATGATGAACCAAAATACATAATGTATACAAAACTACAATATCAATACCCATCATATATAGCTACCTGGAATACAGAGAAAAATCAGAAAAGGGCTAAACAAAGGGTACAAGTCACAGTTTATTGGAGGAATCATTCCACTATGGAGAATTTGGAATATGAACTTGGAGAAAGCAGAACTGTAAGTTCCAAAGGTTCTTAAAAGGTAGAGAAAGAGCCAAGGTAGAGGACAGGAGGCTCATATTCATATCAGGGGGTGGCTGGGGAGGGGAGAGCAGTTTGGTATGTCTGAACATAGGCTAATACAGGGACAGACTCCACTTAATGACTGGAGGTAGGCTGAGGCCTTCGAGGCCACAAGACTGGCCTGAACTTTAACCTAAGGCAGTGGGACATATGGTTGGTCTGGAATAAAGGAGAGTAACTAACCCTCCTGGGGAAAGATAACTCAGGTATCAGTCTGGACAGCTCCAGAGAGGGTATTTATCCCTGATGGCCCATCTCCAGCCAGGAACTTCCCCAAGTTGGCCCTCCTAGAGAGCCCATGATCATTGGCTCTTCCCCGATATCCACCTCCCAAGCCTGGCAGTGACTCATTGGCTCTTTCTCCACCAAGCTCAATGTCTCAACAACAGACTGTTGCCTCTGCCTTCAGGGCGAATCCGAAACCTGACCATCTATCCCCAGCTCCTCCATTACCACCCTTACGCTAGCCGCCACCTTCCCCAAAGTGAGCTTATAAGAACCTAAGTCTCAGGGCTGGAGTTGTGGCTCAGGGGTAGGGCACTCACCTAACACGTTCGTGTGAGGCCCTGGGTTCAATCCTCAGCACCACATATAAATAAATAAATAAAATAAAGTTATTGTGTTCAACTACAACTAAAAAATACTCTTTTTAAAAAAAGAACCTAAGTCAAAGCTCCAAGGGCATACTTGGAATAAAATGAGAAGTCAGCCCTCAGTCTTTGTCCTCACAGTCTGACCAACCCCAGCCGGGGCCCTGGGCTCAGCCTCACCCTGCTCCTATCACACAAATGTCCTCACTGATCCTTCCCATTCCAGCCTGCTCCCACGGTATCTGGGGTCCTCTTTATGCTTTGAACATAGTCCTTGCAGCTCTGCCACTGAGACTCCCTGTTCCCCCCCTAAACTCCCCCCACCTCCCTATTCTCAGTGGAAACAGATAATTCTGCCTAGGATGGGGAAACAAGATTCCCTTTCTTCCCCATCCTAGGCTGAGTTATCTGTCCTTGAGTACACTCCCAACATAGGAACGAAGTAACTCAGACTTGGGGATGGCACCAGAAGATCTCCAAAATGACTCTCTCCCAAATTAACAAGTGAATTGCAATTCCAGGCAGGACAGAGGATACATGGAATGTAGCCTTTGAATCACCTTTTTCAAAGCTCCCTGTTCCTCCCGATGAGCAGAATCACAGCCTCTGGGGCAGGAGTCCCCCGTGTTTCCCCTTTGCTAGCAAAGCAATAACCTTCTTTTTTCTTTTTTCTCCAAACTGTGTCCTCATTATTAGTATCGGCGACAAGGACCGAGCTTTGGGCAACAAAAGAAATACTTGAGAATCCCACAGAGACAAGGGAGCCCCACACAAGTGCCAGCCCTGCATCTGTATCAGGGACTGCTATCATAGAGGCCAGTGGGAAGGGAGAAGGTGGTACATGCCTGAAATCCCTGGTAGAGCTAAGTGACACATGGGCAAGCAAATCATACAGAGTGCTCTGGGGAGAGGTTGGTCAGGGCCCCACTGAGTCAGGAGGGGAGGGAGATGCAAGTCCCTCCACGAGACGAACTTGCCTTCTCTCACAAGGGCCAGGACCCACACTTCTGGCCATGAGGGAGGAAAGTTTCATTCACCACCATTCTGAGAGCCACAGAATGGTAACCACCTTGAAGGTTTGCATCTGTGATGCCTCATGTGGGTCTGACAGTTCTTTTTTTAGGCTTAAAAAGAGGAGTGCAAAGATTGGTGGCCACTAATCCAATACATTAATAACAGCTCCATTTTGTAATAAGCCCTGGCCAGAGGTTCCAAACACGCCACAATTCCCAGCCCTCAAGGCCACCTCCACCCGGCAGCCTGGGAACACAGCTGTGGCCTGATTCACCTCCACCATGTTCAGGCTGTCTCCCTGTCCATGGCTCCATCCACTCATTAAAGTTCAGGTAGGAAAATTCAACAGAGGTGAGAAAGAGAGAGAATGAGGGTGGATGAGTAAAAAAGGGAGAAAGAGAACGTCTGTCTATTTTTTTTTAAAGTCTTTCCATTTGGAGACAAGGAAAAAAAATCCATTTTCTTTGCCTTTCAAAAACAGACCCATTTTCTCAAGCTGAAAGATAGATATGTCAAGATTCCCTAAATAGAAATTAAGAACATTGGAAATTGGTTGAGGAGTGGCCTGAAAGAAGAGCAATAGTCATCACCCCTGAGAATGTGCTTTACTGTGTACAATTCTCATGGGCTCTACTCCAGAAGTTTTTTTTTTTTTTTTTTTGAACCCAGGGGTGCTTAACCACTGAGCAACACCCCCAGATCTTTTAATCATTTTTTATTTTGAGACAGGGTCTCGCTAAGTTGCTCAGAGCCTCATTTAGTGGCTGAAAGCCTCCTAAATTGCTGAGGCTGGCTTTGAACTTGCAATCCTCCTGCCAACTGTCACTGGGATTACAAGCATGCACCACCACACCGGCTCTACCCCAGAAGTACTGATTCAGGGTGTGAGCATGTGCAATAAGTGAGGGCAGGTGTCTATATTTAAATGCCCCAGATGATCCTCACTCACGCAAAGAACAAGTTGCCAACCACTTTGACCAAGAAGAGAGACTGGAGAGATGCCTGCCCCGCACTGACCAAGATTGCTTCTAGGAAAGTCACCCATCAACTCCAAGGCAGAGAAAGGCCCCAAACCCTCAGGAGGTTGGCCACCGTCTTTATCCTACCAGCATGGATTTGAATATCAAACTGAATTTCCACAGCCCAGGCCTCCCATCTGCAGGTCTCCTGCCTTCTATCATTCTTCAGGTATGTGTTGAGTACCTGCCAGGGGCCAGGACCCAAGTTGCATCCCCAGCCCTGTGGCAGACTAGTGGCTGCCTCCTGGAGCACAGGGGCTCTCGGGAGACTACATATATCCACATAAGTATCTGTGGATCCATGTAACCCCCCACAAAGGGGTTAATACACAATGTATACAAAAATACAATATCAATACCTATCATATATATCTAACTGGAATACAGAGAAAAATCAGAAAAGGGCTAGACAAATTGTACAAGTCACGGTTGACAGAGCCAGAATACATACAGGACTGTATGAGGGTGTGTCGTCCTGCTTCAGCTTGGAGGAGGAGGAAAGCCATCCTGGAGAAGAGCCACAGGGCTGCAGACTAGAAGACAGTAAGAACAGCTGGGCCAAACACTCGGGAAAGAGCACATTCCCAACTATAAAATGAACATGAACTTAACATCGAAGAGGAGACATCGGCCACTTCTCCATCATTACCTCTCAGAGACATGGCACTGAAGACCTCAAAATGGAGCCAAGGAGCCCATAAAATACCCTTGCAGCCACCTCACATTTTAGCATATGGTGACCAAGGGGATAGATGGAATTTTGCCTACTTGGAGAATTCATCCATGATTCCACTCAGTGGCCCCTAAAATGACCTCTTCATCTCAAACAAACAGAGTTGTTGGCCTCACCACCTATTGGGGGAAGCACACGAACAGGGACTGTAAAATACAACATATAATGGGGGGCCCCGGCACAGTAGTATACATATGTAATCCAGTGGCTCAGAAGACTGAGACAGGAGGATCTCAAGTTACAAGCCAATGTCAGCAAAGGTGAGGTGCCAAACAACTCAGTTTGACCCTGTCTCTAAATAAAATACAAAACAGGGCTGGGGATGTGACTCAGTGGTCAAGTGCCCCTGAGTTCAATCCCCAGTACCTAAATAAATAAATAAATAAATAGAATGGGGACAACAAGAATACTAAACTCTAGAGACTTTGGGGAAATTAAATGAGATAATGTATGCAAAATGCTAGGGGAGTTCTAGGGGAGTTCCTGGTACATAAATGTTCAATAGATATTCATCAGCACTCTCGTTAGAATATGATAGCAAACAGGCTGTGGCATGGAGTAGAATAAAGTATTATAAGAGTACCTAACTAGGATGGTCAGGAAAGGTTTCCTGACAGGGATAACACCTGAGTGGGTTTCAGTGACTGAACAGGAGTCATTAATCCAGATCATATCAATTAGAGGACATTAATAATGAGATCTGACACATACGGTGCACTTCCGTGCAGCAGATACTGTGCAGAATGCTGTGCTCACTTCACAGATGAGGAAACTAAGGACCAAGATGGCAGAGCCAGGGATGTGGTGGCAAGTGGATCTTACTCTAGAAGCTATCTTTTTTTCTATTATTTTATCTTTTTGTATAGTTGTATGTTTGGATTTCAGAAAAATGGGTTGTGGGTATAGTTCAGTGGAAGTGCATTTGCCTTGCAGGTGAGAAGTCCTGGATTTAAACCCCTGCACTGCAGGGGGAAAATAAATTTAAACTGCAATTAAGAACATAGATGATACAGCTGGGTAAAATGGTGCTCACCTGTAATTCCAGCAATTCAGGAAGCTGAGGCAAGAGGATACCAAGTTCAAGGCCACTCTGGGCAGTTCCTGTCTCAAAAACTAAAAAGGGCTGAGGATATAGCTGAATGGTAAACCACCCTTGAGTTAAACCCCCAGAAACACACACACACACACACACACCAAAAAAAAAAAAAACAGATATGACCAAAATATCCATGTAACTATAACACAAAACCGTAACACCAAATGAAATCATTGTCCCTTGCTCCTGTTAGTTTTTGGAAAGGCACGGTAACACTGTTAAAGTATCTTTTTTGTGCCTCTGTTCAATTCCATTCCTTTCCTTCCCCAAAGATAATCATAAATAGCACAGACAATTAATCATAATAGTAATAATAATACTAATAATAATAAATCAATGTGTGTCCTTTGGTCCTTTGGCTTTTAAATCACATATATAGATATCCAGAAAAAAACACATCATCCCCATACCCTGTTCATGTGAATGGTGTCGTTCTCTGAGTGTTGGTCTCTAACTTGCTTTTCTCATGCAGTATTACATTCTAATGGGTAGGATGATGCAGATTTGATCCATTCATTTTAACTACTAGGTGATATCCTGTCTCGTGGCAGGGCTGATGTGGCTGTCCCTAACGATGGGCACGGGGTTGTTCCCACTGTTCTATCATTAGAAACACGCTGCTCTGAACATTCTCGTATGTGCTTTCTCGCACAAGGAAAGGATTTCTTCAAAAGTTGGACTACTGTATGATCTCCCCAGTTGAGAGATCAAGACAGAAGAGGGATATGCAGCTGGCAGGTGCCTTAGGTGGACACTAACCTAAAGCTCTTGCTAGCCAAAATGATTTTTGACAATTGACGGGGAAATTTTGCTGTATTGGATAGAAATCGGTACAAATGAACTATAACCTGGCTGTGCTCAAAGAGTTCCTATTGGAGCTTAGAGCATAATTCACAACACATGAGACCCACTAAAAAGCTTTACCATCAACAGAGATTCATGATTTAATGGATTCTAGGTACACTGGAAAGGGCAGTCCTAACAGAAGTACCCTGAGTTCCCACCTGTGTTGCAACATCAAGACCTCCCTGCCCATCCCCACTCCTCAGGCCTCTTGCCCAACCTGCAGCCCCAGACGCCAGCCCCTTACATGATGCTTCACAGAAGGGCTCACACGCTGGCTTCCTTGGACACACTCATCTTCCCTGGGCACCATTCATTTAAGCTACTAGAAGCTGAGAAGAAAATGCTAGTCAAGAAAAACACATGACGAGAGGGGAGAGTTTCACTTCCACTCCACCATTCTTCCATCTACCCAGGCAGCTCATTCAATAATGTCGACATGCCATCTGCTCAGTGTCCAGGACATTCATATTGTGCAAAGCATACTGCATTTCCAGCTCTGAACCGTGGCCCACATTAACCTATGTGAAATTCATAAGCATGCTATAAGATACGGAACCCCATGGAATCTTCGCCCATTTTACAAGCAAATAAATGAGGTCCCAGAGATCAGGGAACTTAAAACAGGGCTCCCAGACTTTGGATTTTACATATCAGTAAAAGAAAAATAATAATGTAATAGTGAGACAGGCATATTTATTTGGTCCATTGACATTTTTAAATACCACCTACTATCGCTCTTATTTCAAAAAAGAAGATTTTTAACAACAACAAAAAAATAAAGACCCTTATCATAGAATTAAGAAAAATCCTTAAAATTGAATTTACCCTTGGTATTCTTAGAGAAAACAAAATCGATTTTTCTTATTTTTACGCATTCTAATGCAGATGGAACTTGCATCTGGGAACCACTGAATTAGAGCACAGAATTTTAGAGTTAAAAAATAATTTATAAATAACCATGTTCAACTACCCTTATAATGCTAGAGGTTCTGTAATATACTTGACTAATATGTGTCCAGTGAGTTGTAAGAACAGCATTTTGATAAGGCCTTTGACGCATGGACATCTTTGCAAGTTAACTATAAAATTAAAATTGAGGCTTTCTTGTAATAGCATAAAATACCAGCTACTTTAAAATACAAATAAAACTGTGAATTATTTTGGTGTTTTCAACTATAACCCAGCTCCACCCCCAGAAATCGGTCCCTCATCTTCCATGTTATCATATCCCCATCTTTAAATTGAAGGGACAAGTGAAGGGTGTGTAGGTCCGACTGACAGAGGCTGGGAAAGGGGAAGAAGGAGATGGAAGGGAGGTTGGGAAAATAAGCCAAAGACATCTAATTTCCACCTAATTAAAAAAAGAGAAGAAAGTTCAATGGTAGGAATGAACCTGTTTGCTATGTTCTGTTGTGTTCAGAAGGTTTGATTCTATCCTAAACAGCAACGTTCAAATGTCCACAGGGTCCGTGGCCACCTCAGTACCCAGTATCAAAACAGCCAAGTCAGAATGCAAGAATTTGCTGTGATTATCCAAAATCAGGACAATCTGAAGTATCTTTAAACATTTGTCACTATTAGAAAGATCATCTTCATAGGCAACTAAAATGAATTTCTCCACGGTTTCCGCCAAGGGTTCCAGATCCCTGGTCCGTAGGGCCTCACATAAAGAATCTAATTCCTCTTCTCTGTGACACCTCTTGCCAGAGTCACACCTTCCCCCCCAAATCACTTCTTCAGGCCAGCAGCCTCAGTTCCTCTGACAGTCCCTGGTGTGACGTGGTTTCACATCCTGCTCTGGACGCCATCCTCCAAACATGTCTGGACTTGCCTGGGTCACTCTCCCAGTGTGGCACCCAGGGCTGAACTCCGCTCTCCAGGCGTGACTCACCTGGAGATTCATACCCTCCCTATTCCAGGAGGCAGCCTCCACTCAGGAGTCCTGCATACACAGCAGGCTCCCTGTTAGCCAGCTCCCCCCCACAGCTGTTGCAATCATGTGGTCAGCCCAGGGACCCCGTCCTGGCTCTTCCAGCTGGGAGCTCAGGGCCCCGGGCACCACGCAGGCTGGAAGCTCCCAGCACACCTTCCTTGGGGAAATGGAGGTGTAGGCTGTCCTTACTGAAAACAGCTCCAGAATGAGTCACTGAAATTCAGCTGGAGAGGCTCTCTAGACATCCTCCAAGCGTGAGCAGCCTGGCCTGCGGCAGATGGGCCACAGGCAGTTCACTCCTGCTCCCAGTCGTGATTTCCATGGCACAGGTTTGGCTCAAAGGAACAGGAAACCCAGCGATTTCTCAAGGAAATGTGCACTCCCCTGGCCCCCCACCCCTCCACGTTGCCCTTGCAGTCAGTCTGCTGCTGGGGACAACATACAGGTGTCTCAACCCCTCCCAGATTCACAAATAGCCCTGGGAACAGTAGGGAGATTTGACACAGTGACATTCAGTGCTTGAATAAACAGCAAAAAAAAAAAAAATTAGAGAAACTTCCAAGGGGGAAAGCAATCAGTAGGAGAGACATCATTTGCCACTTTTGATTGACTTTCCCACAGCATGAAAATTTCTCTTCTGCTATGAAAGAAAGTTTCCCTGGCTGTGCCCCCACTTCCCTCACTGTATTTCCCTTTAAAATATTTCATAGGGTGAGTGAGACAGTCACCAGGACATTAAGACTGAGAAGCACTTTCGGTTATGCATTAAACAATGGATCCCTGTAGCAAGCCTGCTCGTGGTGACAAATTCTGATTAAGCTGGCTGTTGAGTACAGATGGGTGGACATAAACTTGAACACATCACACACTCACACACACACATGCATGCACGCACGCACACCCACCAGCTGCAAAACCATCACAGGATAGACGGTCTTTAGAACCAGGGCTTTGGCTATGAGCAATTCCCCATCAAGGCTGAGTCGTGGGATGCCAGTGATTCATGGTGTCCCTCATTTAGAACAAAATGACTCCTACGAGGGTCCCAGACGGATGCAGTTCATTTGCTATCAAAGCCGATCTTCACTCTCCAACCATTTGTCTTCCACTCTTCTCATTAATTCCGGGTTCTGCCAGAAGCCAGGCTGCCTAGTTCTCTTTATTACTGTTAATATTAATAAAGATGGTGGGGCTAATGAGAAGAAAATGGGTTTCAGCACAGGGGAGACCATGCCCCCACTGCAGAACACGACTTTAGCGTGCAGATTTCATTAGCATTAACGTGACTTCTGCCAGGGAAAGATTTGCACGTGGAGACAAGATTCTGCCGAGACACACATTGTTTTCCTCTCATTAGACGGACATTTTCAAGAATATTCAAAAATACAACACAAATTAGGCATGTCATGAGGCAACAGAACACACTGTTCGCTGTGGAAAATGTTAGGATGGCTGCGGAGAAGGAATCCGCAGTGGGGCACAGTTTGAGTTTGGGCACTTCGTAGGGATTTCTGCTTGGTTACACATGCTTGGAAAAGACCTGGCCCATAAGCCCTGGTCTAAGGGAAAACAGATGACCAGAAGCCACTCTCTGTTGCTCAGCCTCAGCACACAGGAGAGGAGGAGATGAGTCAGGAGGCGCCGTACAGGCCTGTCTTCAAGCTTAGAAGAGATGCAGGTGCCAGAGCTGTCTTAGCATCAGCACCAGAAATACCTGCCCAGGAATCTAGAGCAAGGGCTCTATGGGATCAAGCAGGCACTCTGAGATGAAAGCCTGCTACTCATTAAAGAAATACTGAGGTCCACCAAAGAGGGTCCAGGTGTGTGTTGCATCCTTACAATGCCATGTCATCACCAGAAAAAAATAATGGTCAGGGCCTGCTTACAGGGTACAGGTGACTGCACAACTGTAGGGTACAACCTGCTTTGCCCCCTCCTTGGTGACCTGCTGTGCTTCTTTCTCCAGGTGCAGGTGGATGTGTTTGGGGCCAGGGCAAGGGCATCCACACAGCTAATGATGGCAAGGTCAGGTTGAAGTTGTTCAAGCCATTGAACTCGGGTTTGCCATTCATAACAAATATGACACTGGTCATAGCACTGTTACGTACACGCGCATGTGCACATTTGTGAATGCACAAACAGAAAAAGATTCACTGCCGTGTTCTCTTGGTCTTTGGGAAGCCTAGGATGGAAGTGAGCTGAGCTTGAGGTTCCCTGGTTGCCTCTGCCCATCCTCCTCCACTCAAGGTTGACCTTGGACATGCTTCTGCAGGCTCACACACCTTTTTATGAGAAACAACATCCCTAGAATGCTGTGGCAGCAATGATGTCCACTCCTTGGGTCTTTGGTACTGATAAGAAATTTCATGGGTAGGTCAGAAACCCCATGCCATCTACATTCTTGGACTGCTAAAGATCAATTCTGTCCCTGAATCTGGGAATCCAAGAAAGCTGGAGGGGAAAAGCAGCATTGGTCACAACTCCTTTCTTGGGTAAACAATCATTTACATACAAAAGGAATAAGAATCTTATCCAGCAACATTCTACCAAGCTAGTTGACCTAGATAACCTGAGTTCTTGGAAAATTCCAGATGGACTCTACCAGATAATATAAAAACTTAGCCACATTATCCCAAGAGACAAATATCTTAAAATCAAAGCACATTCATTCTTCTTTAACATCATTAAAATGAGAATTTTAATTTCCATTCTTCTCTACATATTATTAATACAAGTAGATGAACTCTGTTTGAGCTTTATTTTTAACAAAGTAAAAAGGTATATGGAAACCAAAATAGAGAGGATTCTGTTTTTTGTTTCTTTCACAGTGCTGAGGATCAAGCCCAGGGCCTGCTCATGAGCTACACAAAGCTTGGGTTCCATCTTCTGATGGTGCCTGTATAGGCAAAGCAAAGTTAGCATTTGAAATAGCTGTCTGGATAATCCAGTCCTGAGACCACAGAGGTATTTCCATGTGAGTCTAACTTCGTTTCAAGACAGACCCTGAGAGCAGGACATTTCTACATTAAATATATATACATACATAAATCATTCATGATCTTTCCATGGATACTTTTTCATTACATTCAGAAATCACCCAGTCAACATCTACTCAAGGTGGAATTTAAAATGTGAGAGTCGTTGCTCAGAGCTGCCTGAGTCCTTCTCCACGGACAGAGTGGATTCTTCAACACTCAGTTTTCCCTCCCTGGGCTGGGTCAATTCATCAAGCCCTCTGGACACATCACAGCCCATGTAACTGCCAAAGTAGAAAATACTCAAAGACCTGAAAAGAGAAAGTACTGCACACCTGACAGCCCAGTGAGACCACTCACCCCTAACTGCTAGTAAAGGAAGAAGCCAAAAATGGCTCTTAAACTGGCACCCCCCAGGGAGCCCCAGGATGCGTCTGCAGCTAGACATGTTACTTCCTTTGGTCTGGGTGGGTCGTGCGCAGATCACAGCCCTTCAGCTGCAAACAGTTCACACATCAACAGCAGCTGCTGAAGCCCTTCCTGTCTCTTCAAAAATATATTTCACCTCTTTGTCCAGGGCAGTACCAAGGGAAGCTTTCATTTGATGAAAAAGGAAAATAAGGCTCCTGGCACATTTAACTGCAAGGACCCCTGATGCCAGGTGGGATTCCACTACTCTGATGTCTGGTGGGGATGACTTCATCTCATCTCCTCTTAGCAAACTGGAACCCTTGATTGGTTATTGAATCATTAGCCATAACCCATCAGAGGAGAGAGGCTGGGAGTGCCTAATCCGTCCTATCCTGTTCGCACCAGCTTGCCCATAGAATGAGCCCACGAAGAAGGAAAGAGTCTCACATAAGCCCAAAACATGTAAACTCTGGCCTAATGGTCCTCTGCATTGACACTGTCTCCGCTGAGTACTTAAGTACCTTGCCCGAGGTCAAGAGGCAGTAAATACCAGAGCCATGACTCAACCCAGTTCTGCTGTGTTCCCCTGTACAGCGCAGCTGTCACATTTTCCTTAAGGGTTCTCAGGGACTATAGCAATTAAGGTACCATTAGATACTATAACAAGCAAGCCCAAAATGATAGAACACCTCAAACAGGATTGTTTCTTGCCCACAGAAAGTCTGAAATAAATATTCTGGTAAGAGGCAGGCCTCCCCCAGGTCTTAATTCAAGTCTTTTCTTTCCATCCTGTGGCTCTGCTCTTTCAACCTATGGTCTCCCTGGAGGTCACACCCATCTTTGGTATAGGTCAGTGGTAGACTGCATGCTGAGCACGCAAGGCCCTGGTTCAACCCTCCCTTCGAAGAAGGAAGGGGGAGGGGGAGGGGGAGGGGAGGAGGGAGGAGGAGAAAAGGAGGGAGGAAAAGGAGGGGGGAAAAGAGGCAGGGTGGGAAGGAGGAGGAGAGGGAGGAGGAAGGGGAGGAGGAGGGGAGAAGAATGAACAGGACAGATCCGGTGTAGCTCAGGCCAGGAAGTGTCACACATCATTTATGCCTACATCTCTTTCTCTAGAACTCAATCATGTGGCCTCTTTGGAGAAACGTGCTCCATCTAGGTGCCTTCCCCTGCTCCCACAAGAAAAGAGAGAGAGAAAAGTTTTCATAAACAACTAAATCTCTGTCAGAGGAGATAAAGAATTCAGTATTTGAGAACTCAGGAACATACCTCTAAAGAAAAGTCTGTGACATTAATTATTTGTGCAACATATATAAATATACTATATTATATATTTTGTATGACATATATAATGTTATATACGCATAACTATATATATTATCCAAACTTAAGATATGAAAAAGATATTTAAGCCAGGTACTAGGATCAGTATTTTAAATAGTTAAAAGGAGATATAAATTCTTTCCCAAGCTTTCTAGTGATGGATATTTTGCCATGTAGCCATAGAGTCAGCCTCTCAAGGTCCAAGTCAGTAAAGACAGAGTTGATAATGTGCCAGGGTCAGGAGTATATCATCTACAGGAAGCTGGGGCCACTCTGAAGTGTACCTACCCACTTGAGCCCTGTGGACCAGGCAAAGTCCGGTGCTTCGTGATTACTAGAGCAAAGTGTACAAGTGTCCTAGTGGCCTGGGCCATCCTGGGAGCATAAATATCTAAGAGTCATCTACACCGGCTCACACCCTTATGGCCACTGATGATTTCTCCCTCCCAATACTTTTCGGCAGCAAGACAAGGAAGAAGGTCTAATAATGGCAGTGGCCCTGAGCAATCCTCTCCATGCATAAGCTGTGCAGTGATGAAGGAAAAGCGAACTGCACCTGCCCCAGGCCTGAACCCCAACAGGTTTGCTCAAAATGTCCAGATGTATATGGCAGCTGAAGCTCTGAGCACCCTGAGGAGTTAAATAAATACCTATGTTCTCAAATGAACTTTAGGTAGATACAGAGGATGTGCTTGAGGCAAGAAAATATTGACTTTATTTTTCTGTTTTTTTTAGATGTGGTTCAAGGAAATGTCTCTTATACTATGTTAGCAGCCTATCCCTGCCCCACCCCAATTTTTTAGTTCTCTTCTTGACCTTCTGCAGAAAAATCAAAAGGACAGAACCAGAGTTTAGCATGGAGCCTGCCATGTGCCTAGTGGTCGTTTCAAATCCACAAATAGTAAGCAGGCTTGTATGCAGGGAAATACATACAGTGTTGAAAATACAATATGGCTCCACCTTAAAGGGGGTCCACTCTCTCTAAAAAATCAAAGATGCATATTTTAGCAAAAACTCAGAAACTATTTGTTGCATGAATGAATGAATAAATGATCAAGCCCTGTTAGCATACTGTACATCAAGGAAAGACCCCAACCTTTTGCAAAAATGAAAAGCGTATCAATTTTGCTCAGTTGTTGACACAGTTCCTTTGACAGGAAGATGGACAACAATCAGGTGATGGATAGATTCTCTTACACAATCAAAAGTCAGATTTTTATCCAGCCCCATCCACTCAAAAGTGCCCTAGAGGGCTAGGAGATAGCTTAGTTGGTAGAGTGCTTGCCTCACATGCACAAGGCCCTGGGTTCAATCCCAGCACCAGCACCAAAAACAAAACAAAACAAAACAAAAATGATCTAGAAAGAGCACCTGATTCTCTAGAAAGAAAGAAGAGAAGAAAAAAATCATACACAGAAGCAAGGAAGAATGAATTTTAAAATCCCTCCTAAGGTAGGCATTTCCCAAAGTGGCCCAGGAAATATGAGTCCCTGTTCTGTGAAAGAAAACTTCAGTGGCCTATTGAATTGGGAAGGCATGCATACTTCATTTCCCTCTTAGCAGTTCACAAAGCAAAAGGGCATATTCAAAACTGGGTAAGAGCCCAGTAAAGAAGTCTTTTAACTGTTCAACTAGCTTTCACCAAATCCCTTAACCACAGAAAGCTTCTCTGCATACTCTGCTTCTTAACCTTTCTTTAAGGTGCATTTTATGAGATTGACTTCGGTCAACAATATCCTCCCTGCACCAGACTGAAGCCCACACCCAGCACAAAGGGGCTGAAAGAGGTACCTGTGGCTGGGGGTGATGCTCAACGGTGTCTTTATGAAAGGTGGCCAGTGACAGCAGATGTCCCATCAAGACAATCCAGAACCTGAGGAGGAGCCTGGCGTGCGACCACTGGACACACAAAGCTGCAGCAAGTGGGTGCATGAGGACTTCCGGTGCCAATGCCTACAGCAGGGTCCTGTTTCAGGTTTTGGCTTCCAGGGTGTTGATGTCCCTGATTCCCTCATCCTACTCACTCCTTTGGCATATGCTTCAGAAACTTTGTGATTCCCAAGAAGGAAGTCATAGAAATTTAAAATAAACATAAATTCTAAATAAAACCAGCTCTGATGGGCTTCCTGAGAATGGAACAGCACTGAGGAGTGAATGGAACTTGGGCTGGGAATGGTGTCCCCACGATAGCAATGGAACTGGGTGCAAGTCTCACTCTCTTATCTGGAAAGTGGGGGAGTTGTCCCAATGCACCTGAGCTCCAACTCTGTGCCAGGAACCAGGCTAAGCACTGTGCATAGACTTGATGACAACCAGCGGATTCTATATTGGCTCACCAAAACATGAGGATCCCCACTCCCACCCCAGTGCCACCAGGTAATTAAAAAAGCAGAAAGTTAAGTCCTTGACTGTCAACTCTAAAGTTCTTAAGCCCCAGAGTTCTGTCCTTTCCCTTCTGATATATTTAGGATTCTCTCTCTCTCTCTCTCTCTCTCTCTCTTTTTTTTTTTTTTTTTTTTTTTT
>NW_025999932.1:34601520-34637453 GCF_001458135.2 Marmota marmota marmota
TTTTTTTTTTTTTTTTTTTGTACTGGGGATTAAACCCAGAGGCACTTAACCACTGAGCCACATCCCCAGCCCTTTTTTATATTTTATTTAGAGATAGAGTCTCACTGAGTTGCTTAGGGCCTCGCTAAGTTGCTGAGGCTGGCTTTGAATGAGTGATCCTCCTGCCTCAGCCTCCTGAGCCACTAGGATTAGGATTCTCTTTAAGACGATGGAAGGTTTGAAATTTTTTATTGATTGGGTAGGTCAGAACAATACCAGCATACTTTCTCCATTAGAAAATTTGATGAACTGTTCTCAGAAATAGAAACAACAAAAACCAGAAAAACAGATTTACATGTTCATTAATATTAAGCTTTCCTTAGCCTTTGATTTTTAAGCATAAGTGCATATTTAAAAATATAATAGAGTCTACAGAGTCCTACTTTATTTCAAGTGTGTGGAAAAGCACTACATAGCTTTAAGGCTATTATTGAAAGTCAATAAAAATATTATTGTGGAATAAAAAATCATTTCAAATTTCACCAAACATTAATACCTTTTGTAACAGAGCTGAGTCATCATACAATGCATGAAATCCATTTCTCTTAAATTCTGCTGTAAATTCTTATATAAGAACAGGGAAAAAATAATGGCAAATCAGACATAGGGAGCCATGATGCATAAAAAGGGGTTTCTTCCAGAATGAAGGTTAAATGCATATGGCAGGTGACTTGGTCTTATTGCTTCGGTTACTGATCATTGTGGTGAGCAGCCATGGTTTGTCTGAAAGCCAAACATACTATACCCAGTAAATTCCCTTGACCCCTAGGCCAGCTTTTCCGTAGAACAAGAAACCATCTTAGTCAGAGATGCCCACTTTAAGTATGGAGGTTGTGTTAAACAGCTTTCTCTTACTATATAACAATACATGAGGTAATCAACGTATCAAGAGAAACCATTTATGTTGTTCATGATTTTAGAGGTTTCAGCTGGTGATTGGTTGGCCTGTGGTTTTGGGCGTGTGGCGGAGCATCATGGCAGAAGCATATGGTGAAGCAAAAGCACTCAACTTGTGATGGGGAAGTGGAAAAGCAGAAGAAAAAAAGAGGGATCAGAGATCCACAATGTCCCCAATGACCTAAAGACCTCCCACTAGGCCCCTCCCTCTGAATGGTTCCACTACCTCCAAATAGAGCCCCCTAGATAGTAAGACTTGACCACACAGAGCTTTGGGAGGACACTTAAGATGTAAACAGCAGGCATTTGACCCCTTAAGGTTTTCGAAATGCTTGATGATTTATTTGAGACTCTTACTTCGGGTTTATTGCCTAAATCTTTGTTCATATGCTTGTGGTGTGTGCGTGTGTGTGTGTGTGTGTGTGTGAGAGAGAGAGAGAGAGAGAGAGAGAGAATTCATACATGGGTGTGGCAGATCTTTACAAGTTTAGGGGTCCCTCCCCAGTTGAACAAATTCATTCTTGAAATGACTTTTGGCTACTTCATTTCTATACCCTGAAATGCAAGAATCCCAAGCCTGCTGACTTTAAATATCCTTAACCTCATTTAAAATATTACCCACCACGCCTATATCCCCCATTCCTGAAAACCATAGCCAAGTAGGAATGACGCATGGCAATTTCCTTGTCAGCCTACCCAATGTTGCTTAGAGGGAAGACTCTCCATTGTGGAAATGGGCTTGCCTTGGACCCAGGTCATTTGCAGTGATATTGCATGAATGTTTGAGAAAGGTGACCCTGCTCAAGGACCAGGGTGGATCCGGGTTTAGGGTGGATCCGGGTTTAGGGTGGATCCTGCTGGGAATAGGGAGTATCCTGCTGCCTCAGGCACCCGCTCCTTGAGTTCCCATTGAGTTCTCGCGGGATTCAGAGAGTATTTTGGTATGCAGAGCCTGGTGGAGAGTGTGGATTTTCCCAGAACGTGTGTGTAGAGTGCCGGTGACAGTTCGGGAATAAAGATTACTGTTTGAATCTACAAGGTGGTGTGGTGGCCCGGTTATTTTGTGCCCAGCCAGACTGCGGCATTTGGTGGCCCGTACGGGGAACGTCTGAACCTTGGAGGTAAGTGAAATTGCTCGTCCCTGAGGAAGAGCGAAAGAATGGGTGACCAATTCAAAAAACAATGTGTTCTTGTTTTGATTTATTTTGTTTTTATTTCAAGTTGCCTGTTCCTAGAACTTTCTTAGGCAAACTGAGGAAAATGGTTGACTCAAGGTTTGAAGTTGTTCGCCTCTGAGGAAGAGAAATTGTTAGAGGAAGGAGGCACCCCAGTAAGACCAAGAACAGTCAGGGCATATGTTGATACAATACAAAAATGTAGCCCATGGCTTTTTAAAGAGGAGTTGTTTAAAATATCACAATGGGACCATCATGCGATCCTGTAGAAAGATTTTTCTTCAACAAGAAAAATATGGCTAATTCTGTTTACTATACTTGTCTAAGATCTTGGTTTTTACAGACATCTGATTAATTTATAAAGCTAAAGTGTTGAAACATCAACCACTAAATATAAAATCAAGTACTCTTTACTTATTAAGTTCCATAAGGTAATATATTTAAACATTATGTGTGTTTTCATAAATTGGTAAATGGAAAAAAGTTTAATATTGCTTTGTGTCTGTGTCTTTGCTAAAACAAGGTTACTAAGAGTTAAGATTCTATCATGTGTAATTTATATACAAAGAGTATAAGAATTTTCAGTTGGATTTCAATTATAGTATTATAGTACCATAAAAAACATGAAAGTATTTCATCTTATTAAAGTGGAGTAATTTGAAGATGTGGAAATATATTTTAATATAAAGGTTAAAAAAAAGAAATGTTTCTAGATGAGATAATCTCTGTGTGGTAAAGTAAAAAGTTGTAAAATGCCATTTAAAAAGATTTTGAGGAAACTAGACTTACTTTAAAAGCTTGAGAAAGGAAAAAAGAAGAAAAAGGTATTTGTACATGGCAGATTGAGACAAAGCTTCTTAATGGAGTAAAAAAAAAAAGCCTTTAGTTAAAGGGCAGCCATGTAAACTAACATTAAGCGATTTAAACAGAATCTAAGCCTCGTTTAAAATAGTGAAGCTGTAGGTGGTGAAAAAGTACATTTGAAAGTACAGTATAGATGATAATTGGAAGGCTTTAAAAGGTTAAATTGAAGGTGGTTAAGATGCCTTCATGACGGAGGAAAGATTGCGTCATTTGAAGCCTAGTTAATCTTAAAAACATTACTTAAAAGATAATAAGATAAAAGCAATTTGGAGAAAGAATATTAGAGATTTGAAGTGAAAAACTTTGAAGACAGAAGTACAAAAAGGTGAAAAAAAAGATAGAAAAGATGTAAGAAGATAGAAAAGATGTAGGAAGACAAAAATTTTAAACCCACAAAATAGGAAACAAAAGAAAACTAGGAGGAAAAAAAAGCAACTAAGGGTGAATGTACAAACCTTAGGAAAAAAAAACTAGAAGATAGAAATAAGATAGAAAATGGTTGAAAATGTCAAGTAAAGGTATTTCAGATAGAAAATGCAAAAAGCTAAGACAACTATTAGATACAGACATTCAAGATAGAAAAAGGTAGAAGAGAGAAGTTTAAAGTCAAATATTGGATAAAATAGAAGAACAAGGAGATTATTAGTAATTTTTTCAAAAAGCCCATCAACTTTAATTTCTGGTGGTGCAGAAAATTAGAAGTCTCAGATGAGGATGTTAAAATTTATAGACAAGAGCCAATTTAGAAAACGTTAAACTAAAAGAAAATTGGTTTAAAACCACATCAAAAATTAAAAGGACTAAAGTAATTCTAAAAACTAAGGCAAAATGCTTTTGAAAGACTTAAATTTAAAAGGATCTTTAAATTTCCAAAGGATGCATATAGAATATTTTGGAACATCATCCCTGAAGAAAAATCAGTTAATATTTTACTTAACAGGAATCCCATACAATCCACAGGGATAAGGCATAGTTGAAAGAGCTCATCAAACTATTAAAATGTACTTATTAAAGCAAAAAGAGGGAATTGGAAAGGGGTATATATCCCCCAAGGATAAACTTAAAATAACCCTTTTTACTCTAAACTTTTTAAATTTGGATTCATCAGGACTTAGTGCTGCGGAAAGGCATATGTATCCAAAAAACGTACATAAGCCTAAGGTACTTTAGAAGGATATTCTAACAGGACAATGGAAAGGTCCTGACCCAGTGATTGTCTGGAGTCGGGGTTCTGTTTGTGTGTTTCCACAGGGAGAACAGCAGCTGATTTGGATTCCAGAGAGACTAACCAAAGCGATTTCTACAGACCAAAAAGAAGATGATTTGACTCAAATCCATAACAGCTGATATCCAGAGCTCTAGCTTGGCTATTCTTACATCTGCGACAGTGATTAACCAGGATGCTTTTTTCAATATCTATTTTATTATTGCCTTTTCCCACATCATAAAGTTCTATTTTATTTTTTGAGCTCATACAAACCTAGGTTAATGGTTTTCTGATCAGTTTTATTTTTTGACTGTGGAGTTTTTAAACATTGCAATGGAGATTTCACCTAGGTAAAGCTACAAGGCCTTTACTATTGTCTTATGTGTTGTATGTTATGTATGCACACTTCTGTTTTGTGTTGTATATCTGTGTGTGCGTATGTCCATATATCATATACGAGGAGCACTCATGAAATAATGGATCCGAATTTTTTTTTATTCATGTGATTTAAATGGTTTAATTTAAATTAGGTAAACAGCTGTTAAGGATTGTTTTTAAAGGTGGTTAACAGATCTGTTTGTTTACTTTCACCTTTCCTTTTCATTATATTTAATAATTCTGTTCAGGATAATGTAAATTGTTCAGAAAATTGTTTTCTTAGTACCTGTTGGAATGTTACATAATTTCTTTTTAGCATCATTGCCAGAATTCCTATCTNCTTTTTTTTTTTTTTTTAAGTAAAGAAGTGTTTTAAAAGCTGGGTATGTGCTGGGGTTGTGGCTCAGGGGCAGAGCGCTTGCCTAGCATGTGTGAGGCACTGGGTTCTATCCTCAGCAAGGCATATAAATAAATTAATAAACAAAGGTCCATCAACAATTTTAAAAAATATTTTTAAAAAAAAAGATTA
Organism: Marmota marmota marmota; assembly: GCF_001458135.2. Classification (NCBI taxonomy): domain Eukaryota; kingdom Metazoa; phylum Chordata; class Mammalia; order Rodentia; family Sciuridae; genus Marmota; species Marmota marmota. The sequence continues at coordinate 34,606,610 of NW_025999932.1, forward strand.
TACTCCTGTAATCCCAGCTACTCAGGAAGCTGAGACAAGACAATCCCAAGTTTGAGGCCAGCCTCAGCAACTTAGTCTTAGGTCAAATTTTAAAGCAACAAGGGGGGATGGCGGCGGGGCTGGGAGGCTGGGATGTAGCTCAGTGATAAAGCGCCCCAGGCTCAATCCCATGTACCCAAAAAAAAGAAGTTTCAAAGGGGCATCAAACCTCTCTGTTCTTTTGATGGCATTCTCGTCAGCTTGGCCGCTGTCTAACAAGGGACCGAGGTCACATTTTGTGCTACCCTCTCTTCTCCCTCCCTGTCTCTGTAAGCACTCAATTTAGTTCTTCCAAGTCACTCGATGTGTGCCGCTTGCCACTTGAGAATCTGTCCCACTTTCCTTTTTTTTTTTTTTTAATCTTTTTCCCCAAATTCCTACTTTTGTTTTATATTTTTCTTACATGAACTATTTTCCTTCCTCATCTCAGGGCTCATTAAACCCAAAAATAGTATTTGTCTGTGCTTTTCTATTTTTTTTTCCTCCTAAAAAAAAAAATCCCATTTCCCCAGGCTCCTTTGCCCCTTGAGTTCCTTGGCTCCGTAGATTCTCTATGACATTACGTAACATTTTTAAAGTCTGTTTTCTTAACATTCATTTGCTGAAATCCGCACTTGAACCTGTGAGTGCTAATATCAACCATTGGCACTTGTTTCTGTTGCTACAAACTGATAACCTAAGACCTTCTATACAATCTCCCTCTCACGGTACTACAGCTGAATGACTTAGAATAAATATTTGGAGGTGACTAGAGCTGAACACAGACACAAAGTTTCAAATCTGAGTGTGCTTAAATCCATATTTTAATAATTATTTGGTCACTCTTTTAAGCACTTGAGTTGGACTAGAATTATCCATGGCCCCGTGTTCTTTTTAGATAGGGGGCATATTCTGGATACCTACTATTTTGATTTATACCCAGTGAAAGAACCCCTGCTCCTACTCAGCGCCTACCAGCTCCAGAAGACTGAACCCACTGGGCAGCCCCTATGTTCCAAAACAGGCTCAGAAAACTATTTTCACTTTCAGAAGGGAAGCTGGATAATCAGACTCTATTGAGCAGAATGCCACATGCAATTAAGTATTTAACAAATGCCTTTGATAAACTTTTTAAGATTCCTTGAACAGAAGGAAGGAATGGAACAAATGATAGAAATTGATGGAAGGAACGGTCCTGTGGTCAGGGTAAGTAGAAACACATGAAGATAGCATCTTGGGCCCAATTCTGTAAAAACCTAACAGCTGAAATTCCCAAGAGACACGCTGTGTCATGAGTAGTGCTAAGCCGTTCATGTGGGTCAGCTCCTTCTGATGACCCAATGAGCAAGGTATTATTTTTGTCCCTAATTTACGAAGAGGAAACTGAGGCATTGTGGTAAGCTTCTGCCTGCCATTTGGCTGGCGGAGCCTTTGGAACTGCAGTTTTGCACTTGCCTGATACGTTTTGTGAGGCTTGTCCCATGGGGCCTGGAGTTTCCTCATAAAGTATCTAATGTGCTTTCTTTATCCCTAGCCCACTTCTGTCCCAAAGCCCATCCCTGCTCTGAAGTGTTCTCTGTGTTCTTGGCAAGCCTCAACCCTGGGTCTCAGATCTGCAAGACCCAGATGTCTTTTCAACTCCCCAGGACACCTTGATAAGAATCAAAACCAGCCCTAGGGTGTAAGGAATGAGGCAAGAGGCCAAACACCAGCTGGTCCCTAACTGGAGGCCAACTTCCCTCAGATGTAGCAAATTCCACAAATTCAACTGCACTGGAACATGGCCACGAGGCACCCAGCAACCATGCACATGGGACCCAGTGCCCTCAGCAGTGGCTGCTGGGCTCCCAGAGCCACCTGTTCTCTGCATGGACTCTTCACCCTTGTCATGGCACCATGGTGACTTCCCAATGACTAGCCCTGCAGTTGACACTCGGGAGCGTTTTGGAGACGTCTCATCATGCTCTAGCAGCATTTTATTGTCTTATCACCATCAAGGAAGCATGACTGTCTCTCTCTCTCTCTCTCACACACACACACACACACACACACCCCTGCATGAACCTGGCCCCTTCTTTCCTCCTTCACGTTTTTCCTTGGATACTTATTTTAACTTGAATCCATCTTCATCGGGACAATACTGGGATCATCTTAATGCCCATCACTTATTGAGCCTTTCCTGGAGTTTGTGCTGAGCCTATAAAAAATGTCTACACAACTCCTTCCATTGAATCTCCACAACCCCCCTAGGAGAAGAGAGCCCTCACTTAAAGAGCACCAAGTAGTGAAGCTTAAAGAAGCTCAGAGATTTTGCCTGGATGACAAGTAGCTGGGGGACGTGGGACACGGATCCAGAGTCGTAAGACTTACACGAGCAACTTCTCCTCAGGTGTCTGGAAATCTTTCTAGCACATTCTAGAAAGGTTGTACTCCATGCCCCCTTCAGAGCAGGCAGCATAGCAATCACATGGGATAACACTTCAGATCAACATCCATTACCCTAAGTTGGAGGCATAAACATATTTGACTTCAGAACAGTGACCACAACAGCATTGTACCAACTCAAAAATAGACACCGGTGGAACGGAACAGAGAGCCGTAGACTTTAAGTAAACCCATATACTTAAAATACTTAAGATCAACTGATTTTCAACAATGGCACCAAGAACTACCTTGGGAAAAAAAAAAGGTGATCTCTTCAAAAAACAGTCTAGGGAACTTAAATATCCATATGCACAAGAATGAAACTAGATTCCTGAGTCTCACTGTATATAAAAATCAACTCAAAATGGACCAAAGACCTAAAGATAAGACCTGAAGTGATCAAATCACCAGAAGAAAACATAGGTGAAACATCTCAGGACCTTGGCAAGGGCAAAGATTTTTTAGATAAGACTTCAAAAGCACAATCAACAAACCCAAAAATAAAAAAATGGAATTCTATCAAAGGTTCTTCACGGCACAGTAAACAACCAACGGAGTAAAGAGACAACCTGCAGAACGGGAGAAAACACTTTCAACTACTCATCCAACGTCTAGAATATATAAGGAACTCAACCCAAAGCATATAAAGGAAAGAAAATAATAATAATCTGATTCTTTTATTTTTTATTTTATTTTTTGGTACTGGGGATAGAACCCAGGGGCACTTAACCACTGAGACACATCCCCAGCCCTTTTTAATATTTTATTTAGAGACAGGATCTCACTGAGTTGCTTGGGGCCTCGCTAAATTGCTGAGGCTGACTTTGAACTCGTGATTCTCCTGCCTCAGCCTCCTGGTCACTGGGATTAAAGGCACGCACCACCTTGCCTGGCAATAATCTGATTTTTTAAATGTCAAATGATCTAAATAGACAATTCTCAAAAGAAGATATACAAATGGCCAACAAGCATAAGAAAAAGTACTCACTATTCATCAGGAAAATGCAAATCAAAACCACAATGAGATATCACCTTAACACAGTTAGAATGGCTATTATCAAAAAAAAAAAAAAAAAAAAAGAATAACAAATGCTAGCCAGAATGCAGAGAAAGGGGAACTCTAATGTCTACTGGTGAGAATATAAATCAGCACAGCCATTATGGAATACAGTGGAGGTGCCTCATACAATTAGAAATAGAACTACCATATGATCCAGCATATATATTGGTATATATATATCCAAAGGAAAGGAAATCTGTATGTCAAAGCACTATCTGCACTCCCATATTTATTGCAGCCTTATTAACAATCACCAAGATTTACAATCAACTAAGTGTCCATTTAAAGATAAATGGGCAAAGAAAATTGCCGCAGTCTGACTGGGCACAAAATAACCGAGCCACCACAAAAGCCTTGTAGATTCAAACAGCAACTCTTTATTCCCGAACTGTCACCGGCACTCTACACGCACGTTCTGGGAAAATCCACACACTCCACCAGGCTCTGCATCTCAAATACTCTCTGAATCCCGGGAGAACTCAATGGGAACTCAAGGAGCGGGCGCCTGAGGCAGCAGGATACGCCCTATTCCCATCAGGATCCACCTTAAACCCAGATCCACCCTAAACCCGGATTGCCCTAAACACGGAGCAAGGTCACCTTTCATGCAATGTCACTGCAAATGACCTGGGTCCAAGGCAAGCCCATTTCCACAATGGAGAGTCCTCCCTCTAAGCAACATGGGGTAGGCTGACAAGGAAATTGCCGTGCATCGTTCCTACTTGGCTATGGCTCTCAGCAGAAAATGTAGTATGAAATACTACTCAGCCATAAAAAAATGAAATCCTGCCTCTTGTGACAACCTGGGCAAGTCTGGAGAACAATATGCTATGTGAAATAAGGAAGACGCAGAAAGTCAAACATTTAAGTTTTTGCTTATATGTGGAAACTAAAAAGATTGATCTCATAGAAATAAAGAGTAGAACAGAGGTCACCAGAGGCCAGAGAGAAGAGGATGGTGATAGAAAGAGAATAGGTAACAGCTACCAAAATACAGCTAGACAGAGCAATAAGCTCTAGTGTTCCTTAGCATAGTAAAAAGACCACAGATAACAACATTTTTTTGTATATTTCAACACAACTAGAAGAAAAGATCTTGAATGTTAACAACACAAAGAAATGATAAAAGTTCAAGGTGGCAAGAAAGGTAACTACCCTAACTTGATCATTATTCATCCCACTGTACCCCACAGACATATATAATTATTAGGTGTCAATTAAATTTTTTAATTAAAGAAGGCAGGCAATTTTTAAAATCGTTGCTTGCTCTAATAGTGACTTTTTATTGGAGTTTTCCAATTTTCTGTGGAGACTTGCAAAGGGGGCATCCCGTCTCATTCCAGAGGGTGGGGCACTGACAGTTCCACAGGTCAGATTGGGCAGGACAGAGGCGGGAGCCCGCCAAGCTTTAGCCAAGGGTTGGTTAGTAATTGGGAAGGGAATGAGAGCTTCCCTTTTGAGTTTCTAGCCCTCGGCCTAAACAAGCATCCCTCGCTGCCCAAGAGTCCCACCCATCCGAGGAGGACCCTGTGTTTCCTCCCTGGCCATCTCTGATCCATTCCTCCCCCTTCACTTCCATTACAATGCCAGCTCTTAAAATAGCCTGTGAGGTCAGAAGGGCCTCAGATTCAGATCAGGCCCAAACTCCAAGGGAAGGAGAAGGCTGTAAAAAGAAAAAGGAAGTAAGAGAAGGAAATGTGTTTCTTGTGTACTGGGGGAAGTACCCAAGTTGACTTCCAGCATTCTGATCATCTTGAATGGGATGGAGCAAGATGGATCCCACTGATAAAAACTGCAGAGGGCTCCTCCTCGGAGATTGGAAAATCAGATGCTCTTCGGGAGATTCTGTCACTATCATGTTTCCCTGTGATGGAATGAAAGCCCACCAAGCACGTGTCTTTGGTGTAAACATTTCCAAATATTCAAGAATAATGGAACATGTTAATATCTCAAACCAGAGAATTCTGTGAATGCTATCCATCCAAGACCAAGAGTGACCAGATGCATGTGAAGGGGGAATGGGAAGGTGTAGAATTGTCCTCCAATACTTTTTCTGCATCTGTTGAGATGATCATATGGCTCTTATCTTTAAGTCTATTGATGGGATTAATTACATTTATTGATTTCTGTATTTTGAACCAACCTTGCATCCCTGGGATGAACCCCACTTGATCATGGTGCGCTTTTTGATATGTTTTTGTATTCGATTTGCCAGAATTTTATTGAGGATCTGGAGGAAAAGGCGAGGTACAAAGTATTTCCAGATTCACACAGAGTAATAGATAATAGAGGCTGGCTGCGGAGAACCAACATGATCTTTTGGACGGATCTTACACTATTATACGTGTACGAACATAGACACAGAATAGCTGGCCACGATGGCGCATGCCTGTAATCCTTTTGGCTCAGGAGGCTAAGGCAGGAGGATCACAAGTTCAAAGTCAGCCTCAGCAGTGAGGCCCTAAGCAAATTTGCACATAAGTTGGGTTGTTGTTGTTGCTGTTGTTTTTGGATTTGGTTTTTGGTTTGGGGATTTTTGTTGTTATTTTTTTTTTGGGGGGGGGGTGCCTGGGACTGAGCTCAGGGCTGCTTGACAACTAAGCCACATCCCCAGCCCTATTGTGTATTTTATTTAGAGACAGGGTCTCACTGAGTTGCTTAGCACCTTGCTTTTGCTGAATCTGACTTTGAACTCGTGTTCCTCCTGCCTCAGCCTCCTGAGCTGCTAGGATTACAGGCATGTGCCACCGTGCCTGGCGCAAAGAAGTATTTTTGCAAGACCCTAAATCGATCTTTAAGAAGGTTCTACTTAAGGAGGGGGTCCAAATGGCCAGTACAATGTGTGATTATGGATTCCCTGCTCCGTGCTCAGGGTTTTATCAAGCTGGGTGAGGAATACCATTGCTTGCTTTCCAGATGGTTCTAATGCGTTCTCGCCTCCGGCAATAAGTCTGGAATTTACTTCAACTGATTTAAAGAATTTATGAACAAGAATTTTATCTGAATTGTCATCACCCTTGAGCAAATCGCCCAATTGAGAAGACGTGCTAATGAGACCCATGAGGTATCCCATCAATCATGGCCCCGGGATCGCCCCAGAACTTGCTGATGGGCAACACTGCAGGATGACCCGACCATATCCATGCAGACTCTGATAAGAACTGACAGGTTAACTAAGGGCATGCGTTGGATGCCGTCCCATGGACACCTCCACCGGGCTCCTCTTTCCCCCAAGAGTCAGAATTTGTTGATGTAACCCACACCAAGAAGAATGACTCAACAGCAAGGCCTTGGTTGAGAGGCATTTTGTTACAAAGTCACAGTTTATAACCCCAGCCACTGTGTCAGGACCAGTCAATACTGACCGAGAAAGAGAACCACACAAGGGGTAAAGATGGGAACAGGAGGGCTGGGGCCGTGGCTCGGTGGCATGTGTGAGGTATTGGGTTCGATCCTCAGCACCACATAAAAAAACTAAACCAATAGGGGCTGGTGTTGTGGCTCAGCGGTAGAGCACTCGCCTAGCAAGCCCTGGGTTCGATCCTCAGCACCACATAAATAAATCAAATAAAGGAATTTTTAAAAACTAAACAAATAAAGGCATATTATCCATCTACAAATATAAAAAAATAAACTTAAAGATGGGAATAGGATGAAGAGTTTGTGAACAACGTTCTTGTGTGTCATCTTTGGCCCAGTGGATGTCTTCCCCACAAGATGAGAAGGGTTGGAAACCCCGCATTCCCAGGCATTGCCCAGGAGTCTTTCAGAGAGCATATACACTAAACTGGATCTGCCGACTTCCAGTTTGGCACCAGTCAGTGCAGGAGTAAATGGGAATAGAAAGGGCTAGAGCCACAGAAAATGCTGAAGATTAGGCAGGTCCATTCTCTAAGACTGAATTCTGAATCACCTATGGCAGGAACATGTGGTGTATCAGCTCCAATACCAAGAGGCTGTGATTAGACATGGGTGGCCATGGATCAGTGGAAAATAGAGAGCCAAAAGAAGGACCCGTTTCCACCACCTTACCTATCATGTGTGCATGCGTACAGGTGCATGCTCCTTCCCCACTATCCACACAGGTTTCCAGAGCCCCATAACACCTTAATGAAGAGTCCTGGAATTGACCCAGACTCATACTCTAGATATACTGGCATTTACTTTGTATCTTAGATTCTTGTATGCACACCTGCTTTGGTAAACTAACCATTAAAAAGCCATTCCATGGTGTCTATCTGTACGTTCTGAACTGGTTCCTCTCTTACATTTCTAGAATCCTATGCTTTAAAATCATAGAATGTGCCATAAATCTGAGAAAACACTGCAGATCTTGGAACATCCTATAGATCTGGATATTAAAACACACTCTAACTGGGTGTCCTCTTTCCTGATTCCCTGAGAGGGTTAGCCAAGTCCATAGCATCCATCCTAGAATTAACTTGACTTGAACACAGCCCTTCAAACTTATCCCCACTACTGAGAACCATGAAACCTCACCCAAGTCGTTATATGGTCTATAATTTAGGACCAGGTTCATGAAGCTTAAAACATTTGCACAGACCGGCATGATGGTGCACTCCTGTAATTCCAATGGCTTGGGAGGCCAAGGCAGGAGGATCAGGAGTTCAAAGCCAGCCTCAGCAAAAGCAAGGCACTAAGCAACTCAGTGAGACCCTGTCTCTAAATAAAACACAAAATAGGGCTGGGATGTGACTCAGTTGTCAAGTACTCCTGAGTTCAATCCCTGATAGATAGATAGATAGATAGATAGATAGATAGATAGATAGATATCACAAAAGGGAACTATTTTCTTTATCTCCCCTGAAACATTGGACCCAGCAAGATGCTCACACATTCCCACAGATGTATTCCCAGCAGAGGGGAATAATGCCCAAGAAGAGCTTGCAAATGGCCTATTGGGAAGGAAGGAACTTCAGATTGGGTCACTGGTGTAGGACGGTGCTCGAGGTGGAGGGTGCTTTTCATTTATTGTTTTATTTTAAAATTTTTTGGTATTGGCAACTGAACCCACCAGGTGGCTTCACCACTGAGCCACATCCCCAGCCCTCTTTTATGTTTTATTTTGAGATAGGATCACTCTAAGTCACTGAGGATCTCACTAAATTGCCACGGCTGGCCTCAAACTTACGATCCTCCTGCCTCAGCCTTCTGAGTCAATGAGATTACTCGTGTACACCACTGTGCCTGACATAGAGGATGAATTTAGGACCACCTGGAAGGTTCGTTTTCAGCACCCTCATAGAGAGGATGTTTAAACAATCCTCATTAGTTGAGGTCTGGAACCATCCTAAGAAAAGCAGGTTAAAAAAAAATCATTAAACCTTGACACCAGCTGAGAAATTCCCAGGCCCACCGGCTGCCCCCCCATGTGTTTTATAACATTGTTTCATGATGTGAAGACACTAACTTAAAAAATCTGAAAAAAAAAAAATTGCCTTTGCTTAGAAACTAACGTTCAGCCAGTGTTAGATTAATTCAAAAAGCTCAGCAATTCTCTAAAGATTGACTCCAACAATAACAAAGAATCTCTTTTCTCGTTTCCCCTTCATTCTTGTGCTATCTTTGACACGAATAACCACACCGGCATCAGCAGAGGTCCCCCAGACATCACGAGGCGCCTGGAGGATCAGTCCCCGGTACCCAACCTGCGTTCCTAGGCATGCGATTTTCTTTTTTCTCATTTTAAAGGAAAAATCCCATCCTGGGAGGGCTCAGCCTCCAGAGAAGGGTGGAAAATGAATATTCATTATACATATCTAAATTGGGACTATAAATTTAATAATTTTTATGTTGCTTTATTTTGAAGCTTTTGCCTCGTTCGGGTCTGAATCCTAGGAGGTAGTTTGATATTCCAAATCCCTCAATTTCTAAAATCTCCCTGGTGCCTTTATTCCAAATCAAGTGTTTGAGTTAATTATATTCCCCCGCTCCCATTAAACAGGAGAAATTCTTCAGAGAATGTTACTTAAATGAAACTTCTTAGAATTGTTTCGTTGGAATTGTTTTGCTGTGGTGGGCCCCATGAGAAGAGGCACACACGTGTTCAGAAATGAGACTGTCCACAGCTCATGTAATTATTCAGTCATATATATAGGATTGCTTTACCAAAATGGCATGATAGTCTCAAAAGCCAAAAGATGAAAGTTTATTCAGTAAGGAAATTAGACTTATTAAAAAATATCAGGACTGGGGATGTAGATCAGTGGTAGGATGCTTATCTAGCCTGCACAAAGCCCTGGGTTCAATCCCCAGCACTGCCAAATAACAAACAAATAGATATATCTCCATATTGATTTTGACCAAGGCAAAAGAAACTTCAAAGACAGCGGTCTTAGACTGCTTCAGTTCTGTCATATGGAAAATTGAGTGCAATGGATAACGGCCCAGCCCATTTCAAAAGGAACCTCCTATATTTTTCCTTGCTATTAAAAATAAGGGCAGCCGGGCCCAGTGGAGCATGCCTGTAATCCCAGTGGCTTGGGAGGCTGAGGCAGGAGGATCACAAGTTAAAAGCCAGCCTCAGCAATTTAGTGAGGCCCCAAGCAACTCAGTGAGACTCTGGCTCAAAATATTTTTAAAAGTGTGGGGAGAGGGTGCTGGGAATGTGGCTCAGTGGTAAAGCACTCCTGGGTTCAATCCCTGTTACCAAAATAACAATGGCAGTTCCTTCTAACCAAACCAAGTAGGATACTAAACTCAACAAAACTGAAGGATTTGTTGCTCTGTGTCAATAAAGTACACAAAAAAATAGAGACAAGTGGCAGATGTCCTGCAGCATTAAGCAGGACATCCAATCACAGTGTCCCTGAGCATCATCCCTGCCTTCGTGTAAACCCTAAGGCCCCACAGTGGCCCAGCTTAAGTGTTTCTAGGTCCTATTCTGCATGTCTGTCATCCATTCTCCCTTACGTTGCTACCCATCCACAAACCCCCTCTCCATCCAGACTAAAAGCTTTTTTCCCTGTGTCAATCAGTCCTCAGAGGAAGTCATGCTCACATCTCTAGATCAGATATTAGAAGCCTCGTCTACACCTCCTTTATCAACTGTATGCTTTTGCTAGGGAGGAAAAGAGGATTGAAGCAGGTACCCGAAGCCTGAGTCCCAGGCCAGCACTGCTACTGGGCAGTCATCCCCCGATACCACCCACCACTTATGGATCTAATTCAGCTCACAGGCCCAGCCCCCAGGTTCCTAAAAGCAGCCCTGTCTTCTTGCCACTGGAATGTGCACGCAGCTAGCTTAGAAAGAGCGAGGAATGTAGACATGTTTGCTGGGGCTCTGGGAAAGACGTTCCATTGCCCCTAAGAGTGAGTTCTCTCTGGTGCAGCTGCTCTTGGCTGGCATGCACAGAATTGCTGTGGTCACCTTGCCTCTCCCCCAGGTGAAGCCAGCTACAGACGGGGGAGCCAAGCCAAGAAAGTCATGGAAAATGGCAGCAGGCCCATTGCATTCTGTCCATCCTGAAACCAGTCTACCCTCTCTGAGATTTTCAATAATATAGCAAATGGTTAGGGTGAGGTGAGGTGCATCTCCAGGGGCACAAAGTAAATGACCATTCAAAACATATCTTGTAAATGGATAAAGAAAATGTGGTATCACACACAAGGGAATATTACTCAGCCATAAGAGAAATGAAATTATGGCACTTGCTGGTAAATGGATGGAACTGGAGGCTCTCATGCTTAGTGAAATAAGCCAGTCCCGAAAAACCAAAGGCTGAATGTTCTCTCTGAAATGTGGATGCTAACACATAAAAAAGGTAAGGGAGGGGACTGGGGTTGTGGCTCAGCGGTAGAGCACTCGCATAGCACGTGCGAGGCCCTGGGTTTGATCCTTAGCACCACATAAAAATAAATAAATAAAATAAAGGTATTGTGCCCAATTACAACTAAAAAAATAAATATTAAAAAAAAAGGTAAGGGAGGGAAGAATAGATGTTCATTGGATTAGACAAAGGGGAACAGAGGAAAGGGAGGGGAGTATGAGACTAGGAAAGACAGTAGTATGAATTGGACGTAACTTTCCTACGTTCATATGTGAATACATGACCAGTGGAATTCCACATCTTGTACAACCACAAGAACGGGATCCTTAGGACAAGTTATACTCCATGTATGTATGTCAAAATACACTGTACTGCCACGTATATCTAAGAACAAATAAAAAATAAAAAATCGTATCTCAGCCTTTCTGAATACAGATGCTCCTTGGTTTACAGTGGGATCCTGCCCCAATAAGACCATTGTAAATTGAAAATATCACGGGCTGGGGTTGTGGCCCAGTGGCAGAGCACTTGCCTTGCATGTGTGAGGCACTGGGTTTGGTCCTCGGCACTGCATAAAAATAAATAAATAAGAAATAAAGTTTAAAAGAAAAGATGAGTAAGCCAAAACTGCTTGAATCCAACTAACCTGCCAAACACCTTGGCCTAGCAACACAGCCCACCATAGAGTGTTGCCTGTATCAACCGTCATGGGGCTGTTTGGGAGCTGCAGCTCACTGTTGCTGTCCTGCATCTCACAGATGGTACCGCATAGCTCTAGTCCTGGAGAAGACCAAAATTCAAAGTACGGGTGTTGTATTCCACTTTTGCACCCTCACAAGGTCACAAAGTTGTCAATCCAATCATCTGGAGTCCGGGTGGTCACTGCATGGCAGCCTCTGCCTATACGGGGGCAGTTTCTACGCCTGTCCAAAGCTGGGCCCTGCTCAGAGGAAGCAAGACCAGGCCCCATGCAGGGCAAAACCACCTCCAGTAGCCCTTCATTCCTCTGAGGCTGCTGCTCCTTCTTGGCCTCCTTCCATCCCCTCTGATTCCACGTATTCCTCCTGTTACCTTTGGTGAAACACCACACAAAAACACACATAAGTAACGTGGCAATAGCTTACAGCTCTCCTTATCTTTGACCAACATATTCCTATACACCTGAGGATCTGGTTTTCAGAGCCAGTGGAGGAAAGGCGTCCTCTGTGCTACTTCACAGATGAAACCTGTGACTCCTGGCTCCTGGTGGTTGGGCGACTTGCCCACGGTCATATAGTGGCAGTGATGGCACTGGGACCTGAGCCCAGGTCCCCTGGGTCCACTCAGGTGTGCTTTTGGCACCAGGGAGGTTATTTAAAAGGCCCACATGGTCCTCATCCTGGCTGATTAATTCACCATTGATGGGGGACAGACTTGGCGGAGAAAGGCACGCTCCAGAGAACACCACCTTGTGAGCAGCTGGGGGAAAGCCCTGGCAAATCTCGCTTCCTCTCATCAACAGCTCTCTCCGTCACATTGTTCTCAGCATTGTCTGCACTTCCCCGTTAGTCACTCGTGAGTCAAGAGCTGGCTGTGGCCAGCTGCAGACATGCTCCACTGGCTCCCCGGTGGGTGGCAGCCTCCTCGTGGGGCCCAGGCACAACACGGCTCTCCTCAGAGGCCCTACAGAGGCCAAGCTCTGTGGGCCAACAAGCCACAGGGGACCTCCCAAGCCACCTGTTATTGTGACCACGCAAGCCCTAATCAGTTTGTTTTGATCGGTGTTCTGAAAAGGAAATGAAGCCTATATTTATTAAAAAAAAAAAAAAAAAGACAAGGCCACTTGCCCATCCCCCTATGAGTATTTGGAATCCACTGTCCTCTTCCTAAAAACCACTAGAGACATAAGTAAGATCCCCTTGCCCAGAGATCTCCTGGTCAGGGCATAAAATACTGAGCTTGTTGGCAGCTTTTCCAAAGCTCCTCTATTGGCTGGGAAGAGCTGGAAAGATCTAAAAGGGACAGGGGGTAACTCAATTGCATTAGAGGGTGCTATGCTTAATGAAAGAGGAGAAAACCTCAACTTAGGTCAGCACATGAGACAGAGACAGTTCAGCACATCTATGAGTGATGTCATGTGGTCAGTTGTGTCCTCCACAAAAGGATATTTTGTAGTCCTGACCCCTAGTACCTCCAATGTGACCTTACTTGAAGAACTATACAGAGGTGACCAAGTTAAAATGATATCATTAACAGAGGTCCTCATCCAATACGACTGGTGTCCTCCTAAAAAGGGGAGTTTGGAGACCCACAGTGAGAAGCTCAGGTGAAGCCAAAGATTGACGTTCCAAGGAACTTGACAGAGATTTCCAGCAACCACCAGAGGCTAGGAGAGAGGCATGGAACAGATCCTCCCCGACAGCCCATGGAAGGAATCAACCTGCAGATGTCTTGACCTTGGACCATTTATTATCTAGGAGACAACAAATTTCTGGTGTTCAAGCCACTCCATTTGTTGGACTTTGTTACCACAGTCCTAGCAAACTAATACAGGTGGCATTGGTGCATTTACCTACACCTGTTCCTCATTAAAGACTGGTATATTTGAGGTTCTTCAACAGGTGAATGGCTGGCTCCTCCTTCCCATGCAGACCTGAGCTCATGTGCTGCTCTCCACACCCTTCCTGACTACCCAAGCTAGTTGACAGCATCCCCTTCTCCAGCAGTTTACCCTACTGACTGATTTATTTTCTTTTTCTTTGTTTATTTTCTTCTTTTGGGGGGGTGTGGGGAGGAACTGGAGATTGAACTCAGGGGCACTCAACCACTGAGCCACATCCTCAGTCCTATTTTGTATTTTGTTTAGAGACAGGATCTCACTGAGTTACTTAGCACCTCTCTTTTGCTGAGGCTGGCTTTGAACTCGAGATCCTCCTGCCTCAGCCTCCTAAGCTGCTGGAATTACAGGCATGTGACACCACACCCGACCTCATTTATTTTCTTGATGACATGTCTCACATTCTTATTCAGATGTTGCTAGCCTTAATGTCTTTATCCACACCTCTACAAGGTAAGTTCATAAGAGCAAGGTTCTTATTTGTCTCCATCATAGCCATGGATAATAATGGAAGCCAAGTACACATTTATTGGATAGGAGCACATATGTGGGAGATTGCACATATACTTCTTCATTCAGTGTATTCACTAAACATTTATTTTTTTAAAAAATATGAATGTCTAGAATACTATAACACTCTGGAGAAACTCAAAAGAATTTGAAGTCCTAGCCATTGATAAGCACAGGAAACTCCCCAAACCATCCCATGCAGTATATTGCAAGTAGGAAAGTTGGGTTCTACTCACAGCCCCTGATATTGATTTCAATATTACCACCACATTATACCTACTTGCTTCCTTCCTTCACCTCCTGAATGCAAAACAAGAATCTAACAAGGAGGACAAAAGAGTCAAAACATGCCTAGATCCTCCGTGAGGAATAAACTCCCTAAATGCTTCTGCATCCCTTCTGCCAAAGCCAACTTTGTGAAAGCTGAGACCCTCAGGAAAGCCTCAGCAGATTCAGCTCCCACATCACCTATCCACTGCCCACCCCTTTCTCTCTCCCCGGGGCTGGTTGATTTGAGAGTAGAATGATCATTTGTGATGGTGCCTCGTGCTGCTCCTCTACATAGACAAGTCTCTAAACACTGGTTAAAGATCAATGTCTCTTGCAGTTTGCAGCCTGAGCTAAATGGCATTGCTGCCCACCGCTCACTCCATAGGACCTTCCTAGACACAGGTGTCCCTAAAGGGCTACCTCAAGTTGGAACAAAAAAGAGGTGTTGTCTATGCACCACCTCAGCCACTCCTTGTGCTAAGAAAGAGCTTTGGTCTTAGGATCAGGGGACTCTTTATGGATCCTGGTCACTGTTCACCCACTTACTAGATGTGAGAACTTGCTTGAGTATTCTAAATAGTCCATTCCCTTCATTGGACAATGATGACTTCTTCCTCACACCATTGTCACAAACTGGAATATATTTGAAGGCACACACAAGGTGCCTTTTCTGTAGTAGGTAATAAATATCAGTAGAAAATGGACTCAAAGAACAGACCCGACAGATGGTCTACGCCCTAGACAATGGCAGGCAGTCCCTATCTGGGAGCCTGAAGGGTCCCATCATTGATGTGGTAGAGGCTCCCCCATGCTCTCACTAGTTAACTACTAGGGTACGAAAATGTTTTAATCCTTGAAAATGAGATCATAAAGTATTTTCAAAGAGTTTCTTATAAAAAGAGTAATGTAACCTAGTTCTGGAAGGTGACACAATTGTCTATCTGGGGTGCCATCTTTCCCTGCGACAGTGATAAGGAGTGATCACTGGGTGGAGAATCACGATTGCAAGCTGGTGGAAAGAACTACACAAGCTTGACTGACACACTTGCACAGCAGAGGTTGCCTGTTTTGACATAATCACCACCACGTCTCTGGCCCAACTTGCCCGCTTGCCGTTGGCACCCACGCAGGTCACGTGGGAATGATTTCACCAACCAGTTTCAGAAAGCAAGTAAAGCAAATGACATACATTTATAGGTCCCACAGTTGCAATATCCAGGAAACAATCATGTGTCTCTTCTGATTATCTTTAGCTCCTCATGGTCTTCTGGAAGATAGTAGATAGATTCCTGGGTATAAGCATTAGGGCCCATCTTTGTTCGGACTTTGTTTGCTGGATGGTGAAGGGCAGGTCTCTTCACACCTACACCTGTTTCTGATTTGCAAATAGGGCAGTGATCTCTTCCAACCTCATTCTTGAATGACCAGGAAGGATGATAATGACATCCCTATTTTCTCCAGACTGTAGAGATGCTTCAACACTCCATCAATCTCGTTGCCATTACATGATCATGTTATTGATAAAGTACATTGAAATTCTTAAATATTTCCCAGTGGCTTTCTTTGGAAAACAGTTGTAAATAAAATAAAATGAATCTCACAGAGAAGCACCAAAATACCAGGATGAATAAGGCTTTTATCTGAGGGTAAATTTTCTCTCTAAATTTACACTACATTGCTTATCATAGGCAAGAATATTGAACATAAAACAACTATAACATGCACATTGCAGGAATGACCTACATCATCACTTTTGGAGGCAGATTATAGATAAGATGAAAGAGTTGAAAATATCATCTCAATTGCCCTAGATTTATTATTCCTTCCAAAGTGGATGAAAGGAATTAAAATAATAGAAACTTAGACAACCAAATCATTGAATCAAGGATAAAAGAACAATCACCAAATGACGAAATGAAACAACTATACCAAAAAAAATCTTGACCAAAGACAGTTTAACAGAGGATAGGGTATAGCTCTAGACATCAGAATGTGCTGTTCTTTCATAAATTTTTAAAGTCACTCTTGTTCAGAATGCTAAGAAAAATATTCAACTCTTAATATTCAACTCTCGTCTTTAATCCGCTATATAAAGTGCGATGTGCAAAAGGAAAAAAATAAAATCTGTGGCCATGTTTTTGAAAGTAGTGAAAATTCTTGCCTGACTTTTATCTTTTTCTCTCTCCCCACCAAAAATATTCTAAAAAGGAAACATAAAAGAGATTATCTTTCATCAATGACCCTATTGTTTCAAATGCTTATATTTTCTCAGTCCTAAATTCTTCGACTGGGAGCCTCCAAGGGAAAGAGCCGGGTGGTTTGGTTATCCTCATTTGACACGTCAGTCACAGCCCTCACATATGGAAAACTGTGGAATCACGTCTGAAGGAGCGCTCACAGAATCCCCCTGCAAACATCCAATCCTGCGTTGTCAGACTGAACCATAGGCCCCTCAATTTCGATAGTCCCACCTCCCACTGACTAGACACCAGTCAGAATATATTTCAAGAATTCAATCCACTCTGTCAAAGACAGGCCAGCTTGGCCTCAGTTCCAGGATTCAGACACAGAGCCAGCTGTGTCACCCAGAGGACAGTGGCAGGAGACCCTTCTCTGTGATTCCTGAGCCACAGGAGGAATCAGGCAACTGCCTGGCCTTGCGCAAGTTTTCATTTCCTCCCTACGTAGATCCTGAGGCTTAAAGGCCTGTTGTTCACCACCCAGTTTGAAGGAGGAAGTTGACACTGTGCCCTGTGATGTGACCCCTCTGGCTGAAGACTGTCCAGCAGCCACCGTGGCCCTGATGTGGGTTCCATAATGAATCAGCTTGAGTTCTGACTTTCTGCAGCGCCAGCTGACTAGTCTTCCCGGGCACAGCCTGGGCAGAAGGATCCTCACCTCCTCAGCCAAGCTTTGCCCTGGCAATGAAAATGAACTTCTTTCTACAGTGACCTAAGAAGTGGAGGCCATCTCCTCCAGTCCTGCAGGAAGTGGCATGGGAGATAACTCCAGGAAAATGGACGCTTTGGAAGCTCAGGGGTTGGCATGTTTGGATGGCTTGAGAAATAACTTCCAGGCCCGTATCAGGCACACGACAAAGCTGATGCCACAGGAGGTCAGCAAGGAAGACAGTGCTGTCCCCTTGCATATTGTTCCCAGGACCAGGACAATCTACTTCCTGGGAGGTGTCCCAGCAAAGTCAAGACACATCACCCAGGTCCCACAGCCTTGTTCCAGACACACTTCACCTCCCAACTGAGATGCTTCCAACTCATTAGAACCATTCAGATGTGTGTTCTGTGAAGCTGATCATCCTATTTAATTTGGAACTGCCTGATAATGGCTTCATCAGCCTACGTTATTCTGCCCTCCCTTTTCTAACTGTGCACTTCAGGTCCAATTTCCACTTACCTAAGGCACTTCTATGAGAAAACTTAAATGTTTAAGAACTTTCAGAAGCATTTTTACTTAGCTCATAAATTCTCATAAATTTGCTTTAAGCAATTTTCTCAGCGTTGATTCCTTGACCTAGGAGCATCAGCATCTCCTGGGACCATGTTAGAAAGATAAACTCTTATTCTCATATTCTCTCTCTCTCTCTCTCTCTCTCTCTCTCTCTCTCTCACACACACACACACACACACACACACACACCCCGAACCTACTAAACCAGAACCTCGGGAAGGTGGGGGGCACCCAGTGAAGTGTGTTTTAACAAAATCAATTTTCATTGATTCAGCTGCAGGTCCAAGTTTGAGAATCACCAACTTAAGAGATATTCCTTTTCACCATGGTGGGTGAAGGCAAATTTATATACATACAACTCTTTGAGTGTCATCTGAATGTTAAATAACTTTTCCTGTTAGGCAAAAGCTATCCTTTTTCTATTGACGTAAGAAAAGAAACATGGGATAGAATTTCACTTCATGAATCTTCAAATTTGTTTCTCTTGGAGCAGAGTTCTTAACCAAGCAAATGCAACCAAGCAGAAAACACCCTGGGAGATGTTTTAAACACCTCATCATTTTGGCAAGGGAAGTCATATTCTTTTTTTTTTTTTTTCTTTTGGTAACGGGAATTGAACTCAGGGGCACTCAACCACTGAGCCACATCCTCAGCCCTATTTGTATTTTATTTAGAGACAGAGTCTCACTGAATTGCTTAGCACCTTGCTTTTGCGTCGGCTGGCTTTGAAATTGCAATCCTCCTGCCTCAGCCTCCTGAGCCGCTATGATTACAGGCTTGCACCACCACGCCGCCCTGGAGGTCATGTTCTTTAGTCCTTGGTGTGCACCTCTGGTCAGACAACTTGTTCAACTGGAGTGAATTACAAAGTGGGCCCATTATGGCTTATCCTTTCCAGGGCCGCCCCCAGCAAGACCATTTTAAGACCCAATATGTAGATAAAATGGTGAAAAATGACAACCACATAATCTTTATCACAAAGATAGAAATAAAACACACAGATTTCTCTGGTCCCTTCTTACTGAAAACAGAAATGCTAGAGATACATTTTTTTTTCTTGGTAACATTATAGAATGTCATGCCAGTCATGAGAAAAATCATTCAAATGTTTGATTCTCTTCTTTTTCTCATAGAAATATATATATATACACATACATATACTGAAAATCAAGTCTTCCCTTAGAAATCTGCCCATGTCCCGCCCCCCATGAAGGTACAGGTGGCCTGGTTGAAAACTTAGTAACTTGAGGGAACTTAAGTCTCCCAAAGAAGATTAAGACCCATTTTTTCAGAAACACTAGACTGGTTTAAGTGTATTTAGGCTTTAAACATATGAACAATGTTTGGGGATTGAACCCAGAGCCTATGCATGCAGGGCAAGCACTCTACCAACTGAGCTAGATCCCTAGCCCCTTATATCTGATTCTTAGTCTTTCAAATCGATTAGCCTCCATTGAAGTATGTCAAGCTAAGAATGGAAAAAGAGGAGCTGTTGTGTAATGAACTTTCTCCCACCATTATTTAAAAATGAAAGAAGGACTCCAGTGAAATGCATTGCCAATTCTCATTTTTCTGGAAAGTCCAGTTGGAGGGGGGGATTTAATGTTCTTCCCTATCCAGGACATAAAATAATTTTTTTTAGCAAATTGAGGCAAAACTTCCTGCTTTGAAGCAAAGGTTGACTGTGGTTATTAAGGGCCCAGTCTAGGGAAAAAGTGCAAACTAAACCAGGAGTGAAGGATAAAGGGAAAGTATGGAGATCAGATTTTTAAGGGGACCGGAGAAGAGTTAAAGTGAAGGAATAAGAGGAAAAAAACATTCCACTTGCACAGGCCCTGCCAACCCTTGTCACCTGAAATGTCCATTATTTTGAGCACACGCCACGTGACCTGGATGTGGGATCTCTCCTCACTGTTCTCTCTCTCTCTCTCTCTCTCTCTCTCTCTCTCTCTCTCTCTCTCATTTATTCTTTTTAGATATACATGAGAGTAGAGTATGTTTTGATGCATAGAATATAACTTATTCTAATTAGGATCCTATTCCTGTGGTTGTACATGATGTGGAGTTTCACTGGTCATGTATTCATATATGAACGTAGGAAAGTTATTCATTCTGTCTTTTCTATTCCCATCCTCCCTCCTTCCCTTCATTCCTCTCTGTCTAATCCAATGAGCTTCTGTTCTTCCCCAAACCCCTTATTGTATATTAGTATCCACATATCAGAGAGAACATTTGGCCTTTGTTTTGAGGGTTTGGCTTATTTCACTTAACATGATAGTCTCCATTCCATCCATTTACTGGCAAATGCCATAATTTCATTCTTCCTTAAGGCTGAGTAATATTCCATTTGTATACCTACCACATTTTCTTTATCCATTCATCTGTTGAAGGGCACCTAGGTTGGTTCCATAGTTTAGCTACTGTGAATTGAGCTGCTATAAACATTGATGTGGCTGCATCACTATAGTGTGCTGATTTTTAAATCCTTGGTTATATACCAAGGAGAGGGATAACTTGATCAAATGTTGGTTACATTCCAAGTTTTCTGAGGAATTTCCATACTTCTTTCCAGAGTGGTTGCACCAATTTGCAGTCCCACCTGCAATGTATAAGTGAACGTATTTCCCCATTCACATCCCTGCCAACATTTATTGTTTCTTGTATTCTTTTTAGTGTGTGTGGTGCTGGGGATTGAACCCAGGGCCTTGTGCATGCGAGGCAAGCACTCTACCAGCTGAGCTATATCCCCAGCCCCCTTACTTGTGCTCTTGATAATTGCCAATCTGACTGGAGTGTGATGGAATCTCAGTGTAGTTTTCATTAGTATTTCTCTAATTGCTAGAGATGTTGAACATTTTTATGTGTTTGTTGACCATTTGTATTTCTTCTGTGAAGTGCCTTTCAGTTACTTTGCCCATGTATTGGTTGGGTTATTTGGGGGTTTGTTGGTGTTTAGTTTTTTGAGTTCTTTGTATATCCTGGAGATTGATGCTCTGTGTGATATACAGGTGGCAAAGATTCTTCTCCCATTCTGTAGGCTCTCTGTTCACATTCTTGATTGTTTCCTTTGCTGTGCAGAAGCCCTTTAGTTTTATACCATCCCATTTATTGACTTTAAATTTTATTTCTTGCACCTTAGGAGTCTTGTTGAGGAAGTCAGTTCCTAAGCCAACATGATGGAGGGATGGGCCTATATTTTCTTCTAGTAGGCACAGAATCTGTTTTCTAATGCCTAGGTTCTGGATCCACTTTGAGTTGAGTTTTGTGCAGAGTGAGAGACAGGAGTTGAATTTCATTCTACTACATATGGATTTCCAGTTTTCCCAGCACTATTTGTTGAAGAGGCTATCTTTTTTCCAATGTATGTTTATAGCGCCTTTGTCTATTATGAGATAACTGTATTTATGTGGGTGAGTCTCTGTGACTTCTATTCTGTCCCATTGGTCTTCATGTCTGTTTTTGTGACAATACCATGCCGTTTTTGTTATGTAGCTCTGTAGTGTAATTTGAGGTCCAGTATTGTGATGCCTCCTGCTTTGCTTTCTCACTAAGGATTGCTTTGGCTATACTGGGCCTTTTATTTTCCAAATGAATCTTATGACTACTTTTTCTATTTTATGAAGATCATCAATGGAATTTTAATAGAAAATCATGAAGACATTGACAAATTTCTAGAGACATATGACCTACCCAAATTGAATCAGGAGGACATAGAAAATTCAATCAGATCAATTTCAAGCAATAAAATTGAAGATGTCATCAAAAGCCTACCAACAAAGAAAAGCCCAGGACCAGATAGACCTCAGTAGAGTTCTACCAGACCTTCAAAGAAGAACTTACACCAATGCTCCTCAAATTATTCCCTGAAATAGAAAAGGAGGGAACTCTTCCAAACTCATTCTATGAAGCTAGTATCACCCTGATACCAAAACCAGACCAAGTCACATCAAGGAAATAAAACTTCAAACCAATATCCCTGATGAACATAGACGCAAAAATTCTTAATAAGGGCCTGGGGCTGTAGCTCAGTGGCAGAGCACTTGCCTGGCATTTGTGGGGCACTGCGTTCAGTCCTTGGCATCACATAATTAATTAATTAATTAATTAAAGGCACGCTGTCTATCTACAACTATTAAAAAAATTCTTAATAAAATCCTGGCAAATCACATACAAAAACATATTAAAAAGATAGTGCACCATGATAACGTGGGGTTCATCTCAGGGATGCAAGTTTGGTTCAATATTTGTAAATCAATAAGCATAATTCATCACACCAACAGACAAAAGACAAGAATCACATGATAATCTCAATTGCTCCAAAAAAAAACTTTGACAAAATTCAGCATCCATTTATGCTCAAAACACTAGAAAATCTAGGGTTAACGAGAATATACTTCAACATTGTACAAGCTATATATGCTAAACCCAAGGCCAACATCATTCTAAATGTAGAAAAATTGAACGCATTCCCTCTAAAAAACTAGAACGAGACAGGGTCGCCCTCTTTCACAATTTCTATTCAACGTAGTCCTTGACACCCTAGCCAGAGCAATTAGCCAAATGAAAGAAATTAAAGGGATAAGAACAGGAAAAGAAGAGCTCGAAATGTCCCTCTTTGTCAACAACATAACTCTATATTTAGAAAACCCAAAAAACTCCACCAGAAAGCTTCTAGAACTCATAAACAAATTCATCAATGATATAAAATTAACAGCCAGACATCAATTGCATTCCTATACACCAATGATGAATCAGCTGAAAGAGAAATTAGGAAAACTATCCCATTCACAATAGCCTCAAAAAAATAAAATAAAATACTTGGAAATCAGTCTAACAAAAGAAGTGAAGGACCTCTATGATGGAAATCTCAGAACACTAAAGAAAGAAATTGAAGAAGACCTTAGGAGGCGGAAAGGTCTCCCACGTTCTTGGGTAGGCAGAATTAATATTGTCACAATGGCCATACGACCAAAAGTGCTCTACAGACTTCATGCAATTCCTCTCTGTTCTCTCTAGGCCTCTACCCACTCTCACTCCCTCTGCCTCTCCAGAGAGGCTTGTTATATTCTCCTTGTGTTGGATTCTAACTATTAACCAAAAATTGCCTCCTGAGAAATTAGTTGATATTAATTTCCAGGAACAATTGGTCGTTAAATTCAATTCTACATGCTTTGTTGTAACGTAATATCGTTAAAATTTTATACAACCAGCTTAATATTTTAAAACCCAACCACATGGGATCTACAATGATATGGTACATAGATTTCTCAGAAGTACAATTGAAAAAAAATAGCATAAATGTTTAAAATTGGGAACCATAAGGAATCTATGAAAAAGTTATTTTATTACAAAAAAAAACCTATGGGTAACTCTATTAATAATTCTAAAATGGATGATTTGGGGAATGCAGTATTCATTACAATGAAAAGTACAACATTTCAAGAGCTGGATAATTGTGAAATAAACTAACACTACTACTGATAAAGTACCTCCTCAAAAAACTCTGATCCTAATTGTTTTACAGATTCTTTTGAAAATCAAATAGTACCTGTGCCACATATATCCCCACAGAAAAATCTGATAAACATTTCATTTTCTAACTCTACCTATCCCTGATTCTTTATCTTTTTTTAACTAATTTATTTATTTATTTTAATTAGGTATATATGACAGCAGAATGCATTTTGATTCATTGTACACAACTGCAGCACAACTTTTCATTTCTCTGGTTGTACACGATGTAGCGTCACATCATATGTGTAGACACACATGTACCTAGGGTAGTGATGTCCATCTCATTCCACCATCTTTCCTGCCCCCATGCCCTTCCCCACCCCCTTGGCCCCATCAAAATTCCTCCATTATTCCCATCCCCCCTCCATTGTGGATCAGCATCCACTTATCAGAGAGAACATTCAGCCTTTGTTTTTTGGGGATTGGCTTCTTCACTTAGTCTATATCTTAACAAGGAAAACATAAGATAGAAAATTGCAGACCAACCCCACTTCTAATAGGATATTAAAAAGCTAAAGAAAATAACAACTCGAGTGAAGCAACACAACAGAAAGCAATAAGTGATCACATATGGCTTATTTGTGAATGTACCAAGAGTTAAATATTAGTAATTCTATATAACACACCACTGTAAGGGCACAGGAAAAAGATAAGGTTAATTATTCCAATAAATATCAAACATTAATAATCATTCCTTAATTTAAAACAAGTGTTTAGCAAATCAGTGAATATTTCTATTAATAATAAAATATTACGGGTACTCCTATAAATAGCAAGACATCTAAGTAAGGGACAAAGATATCAACTCAGGCTGCAGGTGTAGCTCAGTGGTAGAGCACTTGCCTAGCATGTGTGAGGCACTGATTTCCATCCCAGCACCACACACACACACACACACACACACACACACACACATACACACATACACAAGATACCAACACTCATTGCCAACTTAATATTCATATTACATTTATTTTTATACCTCTGTATCTCTGTGTATATTGGATATATATTACACAACACCAAGCACACAAAACAGATGCACATAATGAGAGAAAATTTCCTTTCAAGTATAATTGCCTATATAAAACACAAAATAAAACAGGCACACAGATACATGAATGTGACACAAATAAAAATTTTAAATCTTTCATATTTTTGTGCATTATTATACATATATACAGACAACCAAAAATAATTATTTCACAATAACAATTCACAAAATTCCTACATATAACCTTAATGAGAACTATGTGGTTCATGAAGGAAAAGTATAATACCTTATATACCTAAAGGAAATAAACAGAAAACAACCATGTGAATGTTTAAAAGATGTCAGTTCTTCCACAAAGAGATCCATAAGTTGAAAGTATTTCCAAACAAAAATCCTAGTACCCAGCCAGGCGCAGAGGCTCATGTCTGTAATTCTAGCTATTCAGGAGGCAGAAGAGGGAAGATTCCAACTTGCCTGGGCAACCCAGCCAGAGCTTGCCTCAAAATAAAATAAAATAAGGGGCTGGGAACGAAGCTCAGTGGTAGAGCACTTTCATGGCCTGCTCAAAGCCCTGGATTCTCTGGCAACGATGGCCCATGCCTGTATTCCCAGCGGCTCAGGAAGCTGAGGCAGGAGGATTGCCAGTTCAAAGCCAGCCTCCGCAAAAGCAAGGTGCTAAGGCAACTCAGTGAGTCCTCGTCTCTAAATAAAATACAAAATAGGGCTGGGGATGTGGCTCAATGGTTGAGTGCCCATGAGTTCAATCCCAGGGAAACCCCCCGCCCCGCCCACACACACACACACACACACACACACAAAAAACTGGATTCAATCCCCAGCACCAGGGGGAAAAAAGAGATCCAAAAAGCATCCAATAAGCAACTTCCCATTTCCAGAAAAGCTGCTTTGGAGAATTCAAAATGCCAAGTGAGGTACTCCTCTGCAATCTACTCGAGCAAATGCCCAGAAGAACTTCAGCCTCATCGGGCAACATTTCCTGAGCTCGTAACTTTGAACAAACAACAATTACCAGTCCTGGTGATGAGCACACGTGCTGTGCTCCGGAGCACCTGGCGGGCTCTGGGGGCACTGGCAGGTACTCAGGTGTGCCACCAGTAATGAGAACAGATGGTGCCAGCGGGGAGCAGCCACGGGAGCAGAGGCTGCTCTGTCACCTCACAGCCAGCTCCAGCCTACCCCGTTGGAGAGTGAACAGTGCTCACACATTGCAGGTGGCGGCTGCCAGGGAGAAAGGGACTAAACACGGCAGAGGGAAGCAAGTCCTGAGCCAGAGGATGATGCTAACAAAAAATCTGAATCTCCAAAGGGAGAACTTGGGCCTCGCCTTGCTTCTCAAATGACTAAAAGGAGGCACGGGCGGTAGTTCCTAGGCCTTAGTTCCTAGTTCCTAGGCCTTCAGAGAAAGAAGAAGGCTGGAGGGCCAGGCTCCTACTTGTCCAAAGGTGATGTGACAACCATAGGCTGACAAATGCCCAAGAGAATAGGGATCAGCACTGCCCAGCTCCATACCCCGAAGGCCAACGTGAACTCCATGACCCAGAAGAGACCAGGGGACCAGCTGAGTGGCCTGTGGGCAGAAGGGGTGTTCCCCCCCACAGCTGGTCCTCAGCCCTCCCCAGGGGTCAGTCACCTCTGGCACATCAGAGACCACACCCTTCCCTCACCAGGCCGCTGAAGAGAGTCCAGGAAGTGAGCAGGGGCAGGTGAAGTCTCTGCTTCCTTGATGGAATACTTCTGAAATTTCCAGGACCTTAGGCATCAATTCCCATTGGAATTCCACCCCTCCCCTTCCACCACTCTTAAAATCCAATTTATTTCAATATTCCACTTAAATACATGCTTCTTTTCCATGAGGAGATTATTCCCCAACCTTCTCCCTCATCCCTTAAAGGCAATTCTGTGTGTCCCTCAGAACCCCACATTCCTTGGGACTTTGCTCATATCACCAACAGGACAAGTGTTTCACAGCGCCCTTTATTCTAGTTAGTGGAATTCAAATCTGGGCACAGTGGACTCTACGGAGGAGCTGGGATCATCTCCTTGGGTGCTGCCTGGAACAGTCGTTTGTCCAACAAATATTCTCAGGATGCTTAATAAATATTTTGGAATGAACTTGATGTCTACTCTGCCTGGACTTTCATTGTGGAGGAGAAGAAAGTGCCAGTTCTCCTTGTGCTACTCTTTGGGACCCTTGGGTTACACAGCAGTTCTTCTTGCAGATTAATCAGCTGAAGAGAAGACCCCAGTCTTTGGGTTTCCTGGGTTTTGCCTGATTTTGCTCTGCCTGGCTTCTTGGGAAAATGTCCAACCTCCTCTAGCAGCTTGCCCCAATTCTGGGTTCATTCCAAACATTTGCCAGAGACCAGCTTAATTTAATTTTGCTCTGACAATATGATGTTCACACAAAAATCTTGAATGTTTCACACTTGCCAATGTTTGAACATGGATTTCTTTCACACTTTCTGTTATATTTTCTTCTGGAGGCTTAGTTTGGCAAATTCAGCCATCTCCTTTAGAAGTACTCTCCTTGCCAATTAAAAAAAAAATTGAAAAAAAAAGTTTTTAAGCCAAAATTTCTTCCTCCCATACACACATACATATATAGTGTCTATGCCTCATGCATAACGCCATACAGAGTCTCACTGTCCCATGGACAGTGAGGGTGCAAAGGGGAAGAAGTTTGGGGAGCCTCCCCCCGACTGGTCCCGGGGCAGCAGGACTCTCAGAGCCACTTCCTTAGATCTGGCAGCCCCTTACAAGGAGGCCAGCTCTGGTCGATTAGGGGTGTGGGAAATATTATGGAGGTTTTTACTTCAGGAATCTTTTCATTCTGCTTCTCAGCTTTTGTGTCTGCATGCATGTACACATACTCACATGCACACGTACTCACATGCATGTGTACATGCACACACACAGCCTGTGCCCACCACAGTCTACTATAGATTCCCAGCTGAAAGCAGGACAGCCAAGGGCAGAGCTGCAGCTGCCACTGGATGGTCCTGCAGGAAGGAGTGGAAAGCTGCTGTCCTCCCAGCTAGAAGGGGCTCCTTTGTCCTGACCACGCTTCCCAGCCACAAGGGGTATACAAATCCCCAATGCAGGCAGAGAAGAAAATGTACATGCATGTCGAAC
Source organism: Marmota marmota marmota (assembly GCF_001458135.2). NCBI lineage: Eukaryota > Metazoa > Chordata > Mammalia > Rodentia > Sciuridae > Marmota > Marmota marmota. Next base: position 34,634,404 of record NW_025999932.1, read on the forward strand.
AAATGCTGGTACAGGCACCAAATGGGACTCCTCATCTCCTGAAAGCTATTCCACGGGGTGTGACAGAAAACAATCTACTCCTTCCATGGTCAGGGACTCCCCTGCACAGTGAGGTGTCACTCACTCACATGCAGGAGTCCAGCACAGAGGCCCCAGGCCCACTAGGCAGTAGTGGTCTCCAGCACCTGCTTCACAGCTTCAGGAGCTATGCTGGTATCAGAGTCCCGCGCAGTGGCACACACCTCTAATCCCAGAGGCTCAGAAAGCTGAGACAGAGGATCGCAAGTTCAAAGCCAGCCTCAGCAATGGGAGGTGCTTAGCAACTCAGTGAGACTTCTGTCTCTAAATAAAATACAAGATAGGGCTGGGGACATGGCTCAGTGGCTGAGTGCCCCTGAGTTCAATCCCCGGTACCAAAAAAAAAAAAAAAAAAAGAAAAAGAAAGAAAGAAAAATCCCTTCCTCAGTGCCATCTCCATGACTAGGCACCTAGACAACAAGGGTAGTTCACCATAACATTCCAGGACAACTAAAAATGATAAGATGACCATGTCAAAAAAAGGAAAGGAGGAAGGGGAAATGTTTAAATCTCTGCTACATGCAGGCCTGAGCTTTCTGATAGCAGAATCAGTGTCTCTCGTGCAGGAACCAAGCAGTGAGCTGTGAGAGCAGAGGGGCCTCTGAGCTCCCAGAGAGACAACAGCCCCCTCAGGAGTCATCTGAGAGACAGTATCCACCCGTCAGCCCTGCAGAAAGACCCAAAGACTCTGCATCCTGACACTGCTCCTAACTGCCCATGGTCGGTGGTAGGATGGTCACAAGGTCTGGAGACAAAACATCGAGACACTCAGTCCTTCCTCTTTTCCTCCTAATTATAGATTAGGGGCCGTCCCTCTAACCCCTTGGAATCCAATGACCTGTAGGTGATAGCCCAGGGAAAACAGGGACGTGAGGCTGGAAAAGTAAAGGGGAGCTGCTCACCCAGGGCATAAAGTGTCAGTTAAGCAGGGTGAATAAGTTCTAAAGATCTGTCATACAACACTGTACCCAGAGTTAACCATACTGCATTAAACACTTAGAAAATTGGCTGAGAGTATAGAGCTCATGTTAAGTGCTCTTACTAAAATAAAATAAAATGAATCATCCAGTTATATAACAACCAAACAAAAAAAGTAAATTAGAGCAAAAACTTAATGGACCAGTGTGCCCAGTACAGGTCACACCGGCTTCCCTTCTCTGTTTATTACACCTTTCAAGCCGATGTTTGTTCCTTTGCCTTGATTCCTAGGCATGAAGATAGGAGAGGCACACTGAAGAGCCTACTCCACATCTGTGTCCCTCTGGGGTGCCCTGGTGACACCAACCAAACCAGACTGGAAAAGCCATTCACCAGAAGCTGGGCCTGTTACCAAGGAGGAAGCCTTATATTCTGGACAATCCTTTCTCATCTTAGCAATGACTGGGAGGACCTCCAAGACCTGTGGCAAGCTGACTTAAGGTAGCCAGCAGAGCCCTGTGGTGTTTTTGTTTTATTCTAAGTAATTTAGTAGCTGAGTTGGTTTTATAAGATTTATTGATATTTAATTGACATACAATAAACCACACCTACTAATTAAGAGGTTTTGACAAATGTATGTGTGTATGTGAATAATGGCCAGACGAAACACATCCATCTCTTAGATATCTGGAGCCAATGAATGTTAGTTTACATGGCAATAGGGACTTTGAAGATGTTACTAAGGATCTGGAAATGGGGAGATTTTCCTAGATTATTCAATAGGCCCAGTGTAGCTGTGGGTAGAGGCGTGCACCTATATTCCCAGCTCTTCAGGAGGCTAAGGTTGGAGGATGACTTAAACCTGGGAGTTCAAGGCCAGCCTGGGAAGCATAGAAGACCTCCATCAAGAAAAAAAGAAGGAAGGAGAAGAGAGGGAGAGAAAAACAGGTCCACTGTAATCCCAGGGGTCCTCCTAAGAAGGAGGCAGGAAGATCAAAGTGAGCAGAAGGCAAGGTGCCTGCGGAAGCCAAGGTTGGCACCATGTGGCCATGAGTCAAGGAACGAGGGTGGCCTCCAGAAGCTGGAAGAGGCAAGAAAATAGATTCTCCTCTAGAGTATCCAGAAGGAACCAATCCTCTTGGCACCATGATTTTACCCATTAAGCCATTTTTGTATTTCTGACCTTCAGAACCATATAAGACTATATTTGCATTGAATCATCAAGCCACTAAGTTCATAGTAATTTGTTATAGCAACCATAGGAAACTAATACCGTTTACATCCAAGAAACCATCGGCACAAACAAGATAATAAATATATTATATGTCTTTCCCACCTTTACCCACTGTCTCCAGGTAACCACTGGGCTGCTTTCCATAACTACAGATTTGTTCACATTTTTCTAGAAATTTATATACTGTAAATAGAATCATACAAGATGTACTCTTTCTTGATTGGCTTCTTTCACTCAGCACAATGGTGTTAAGTTTCATCCACATTTTTTGCATTATCAACAGGTTACTTCTTCTATTGTTGAGTATTGTTCTAATACCCATGGCAATTTGTTGATCCTTATTTACATGTTGACGAACATTTAGGCTGTTTTCAGTTTGGGGGTATCATAAATAAAACTGCTACAAATATTCATGTTCAGGTTGTTGAATGGTGTTGTGGGTTTAATTGTGTCCTGCAATAAAGAATATATTAAAACCCTAAGCCCCAGTACTCAGTGTGACTTTATTTGGAGGAATCATTGCCAATGAAGTCAAATCAAAGTCATCCAGTGTAGAGAGGGCTTCCAATCCAGAGTGGCTGGTGTTCCTATCAAGGATGACCATGTGACAATGGGGAAGAATGCCATATAACAGTGAAGGCAGAAATTGGGCCTATGCAGCTCTAAACCAAGGAATTTCAAAAATGGGGGCTGGAGGTATAGCTCAGTTGGTATAGTGCTTCCCTAGCATGCACAAGGCCCTGGGTTCAATTCCCAGCACTGCAACGGAGGAGGAGGAGGAGGAGGAGGAGGAGGAGGAGGAGGAGGACGACGACGACGA